>NW_027363529.1:42573-694717 GCF_046119375.1 Phyllobates terribilis | reverse complement strand
TAAAATCAATACGAGATGACATCCCTCTACCCCTCCATGTATGCCCAGGGTCAGTAGGGTAGGACTTTCTCCAAGCATCTAATAATTTGAGGTCCGTTGTCAAATGTTTTAACAGACTGGATGTTTTGTCTGTTCTTCCATTAGTATCACCTCCACTCCTCCCTTCCCCCAACATGACACAGTTAAAATCCCCTCCCACTATCACAGGGGACGGACCTGATAAAAACAAAGGGATGACATTAAAAAGGGAAGCACGCTCATTTTTCTCTGGGGATGCATAAACATTAATAAGACGACAGGTAAAACCATTTAAAATAACATGAGTTGATAAGGCACGACCTGGAACTATTTCAGTGATGGATAAAACATTAACATTTTGACATTTGAATAAAATCCCAACCCCGGCAGCTTTATTTTCATTGGACCCTGACCAAATAGAGGGTCCTGCTGACCAGTCCATTTTTAAGTTGGGGTATGACAAATCGTGATCAATACCGCATTCTTGCAGGAAAAAAATGTCAAAGTTCAGAGTCATTAACCAAGCAAACAAAGCAGCCCGTCTAACAGGGCTCTTTAGGCTTCTCACATTTAGTGAGGCAACACGGATTTCTGCCATGTTAGGTGTTTTTTATTGATTCATTATACTCTGAATCTGAATCAATAATTTGTGACAGAGAAGGTGAAGGAAGGGATGACACAGTTCGTAAACTGTCCGTTTCATCTGAGTCCGTGAAATCCTCAATTAAGTTAGTCCCCTCTGGGCTGAGAATTTTTGCAGCACTAGATAGAAAGACTTTACGGGACATCTGAGGCAGGTTATGCTCCTCCTGCGCCTCTTCACGACTTCTCTTACCACTGGCGCTGAGATCCATCCGATCCTCCGAATCCACCCGATCCTCACCAGGCACTGCAGCAGGTGGAATACCCGCAGACCCTCCAGGAGCACCAAGGGACATCATCTCCGGAGCAGGATGACCATCAGGCCCAGCAACAGGTTCACCAACCACTGCACGACCTCTATCATCCAGGCAGGCAACAGGACATCCATCAGGAATGGTTCCAGGACATCCATCTGGACTGGCATCAGGACATCCATCTGGACTGGCATCAGGACATCCATCTGGACTGGCATCAGGGCATCCGTCTGGGTTGGCATCAGGACATCCATCTGGATTGGCATCAGGGCATCCGTCTGGATTGGCATCAGGGCATCCATCTGGATTGGCATCAGGGCATCCATCTGGACTGACATCAGGGCAGACATCTGGTCCAACATCTGTGCTGGCATCAGCAGGGGTATCTGGATGGACATCTGGATTGGTACCAACAGGTCCAGATTTTCGCCTCTTTTTTGGTTCCCTCTCATTTCCGCTCTGAGAAGGTGCCATCTCCCCACCAGGTGAAACCTGGACCCCTGCAGGAGTAGGCAAAGGCGTGACCTCGGCTACAGAGGCCGGGTTTTTCCGCAAAGGTACCGACTGAGCATCGACTGAGTCAGACTGTTTTTGACCTTTAGTAATGTCCACAAAGCTTTTTCTGGGGTCACCCGGGCTGACCCTGCTGGCATCAGCAGGAACTCCTGCGGAACTAGCCGCAGGCGCCCGAGAGCCACCACGAGACCTTGTCCGCATCGGACAATTACTGAACAGGTGAGTAGACATTCCGCACCCACTGCAGGTCTTACTGTTCTTACAGTCCTTTGAGGCATGACCCCATTGTCCACAGTTGTGGCACTGACTCATCCGCTCGTTCTTACAATCGCTCTGTATGTGACCAAGGTCACCACACCTACGACACCTGAATGGTTGTCCATCATAGAAGAGGTAGCCATGGTCTCTTCCCAGCACCACTGTGGAGGGGGGGTGCATAAGGCCTTCTACACCCCCAGGGTCAAGTCTGAAGCGTACCATAAAGCGTCGTTTCCCATTCCAGAAACCGCTCCGACCTTTGACGTTCCCCGTAAATCTGACAGATGTACAATATCTGCTCAGAAAAAGCTCAATATCATCTGTGGACACATGGGGGTTAAACATGTATACCACAAGGGGAACGTCAACTCCGCCATAGAGACCCGTAAAAATCACTCCGTCCAATAGCTTGCTGTTACGGTGGCCCTTAACGCATTCGTAAAAGTGCTGGCAGGCAACCTTGGTCGAGAACGTGAGAATATATGTACTCTGCCCCTTCTCCTGCAGGCAGTAAACATCATGATCTTTCACGTTCAACAGATCTCTCAAAATCTGTACATAGAACTCACGGGGGTTGTCATATCCGACGTGGTTTGCTGGAACCTCGATACGCACCGAGTTCCTGATCTGGCCGGAGCCAGTGGAAAATTGAAATGAACAAGGCATCTCACCAAAGTGGCAAAGGCTTACCGTCACTACGGGCTCGGCCTTTCGCCTGGGGATCGCAACTTGTTGCCCGGGGACTAAGCCAGCTCCCTAATAGCAGCAGGGGGGTGAAGTCCCACCAAAAGGTGAGACGATCCCCCCAGGCCAAGGAGCCGGGTACCCCGGGCACCTCTCAGCCAAGACCAAGGCAGCAACCGTTAGATCACTGCACCTGATCTCAGCCAAAAGGCCGAGAAGCGATAACCAGAATTGGTTTCAAACTACGGAGCCACCCAAGGATCCTAAAAAGTCCATTTGTGGAGATGAGCTCCTGGACTCCCGTTAAGAAGACATGTTGTCAACCTCTAGATCCCTTACATGCCTGCACTTTTCGGCTTGCTGCTGCTGCAATCCACGCGTTTTAGATCTGCATAACTCCACCTCTTTAAACACAGCACCTTCACCCCCTGCTGTTCCCACCCGCCTCAACACCGTTGGAAGGGAGGAGAACCAATTAAGGCGGGGGGTGGGGTGGAACGAGCAGCTGTCTACCCTTAGCAGGAGGGCTCCTGATTACATACCTCTCCTGCTGCTGCTGCTGCTGGCTGTCCAGCAGCAGACTGAAGGTGGCTGCTGCTGTGCACAGGTATATAAAGGCTCAGAGCCTATTATGACACGCGCAGCCAGCGTTCCATTGCCACATTCCATCTACTGCAGGCAGGATACCTGGCTGGCTGAATGTCGCTGAGAAGCTCACAGAGACCGCCATAAGCAACAGTTTAACAGAATGCCACAGACTAATCAACCAAACTTTTTGGGTTGGGTTCTCTTTTATAGTCTGCAGGCATTAAATGAAAGAAGTCAGTGTTCCAGCAGAAGGAGACAACGTTTCAGAAAAGGCATTGTAGCAAACCAAAAAAGAAATTTTAAGCGCAGCAGTGTAACCAGCGCACATACCTGTTAGCTCGGGTGAGTTTAAAAGGCTGCTGTTGATAACAAGGGCATTTGCTAAATAGATGGTGTGTGTGCAACAATATACTGAAAGGTCAATTATATTGTGCAGCTTATCTCACCACCTGTAGTTATTTAGGTGAAAGCTCCAAAATGCTTGCCTAATATGTCTGTTTATCCAAAAGGAAGTAGAAAGGGAGAGCTAGAAAGATAGCATTGCATCACATTACATGGCAATGCAATGCACAGTTGCTGAAGTTGAACCAAAATGAGCTTGTAATCTGGCTTCTGCAACTTTGAACATGAAAAATCCAATGAGGAGAAGAAAAGCAGAGCCAAAGAGTCCATCCCAAAATCCGACAAACAAGCAAAATGAACAAAAAACATTGAATTCAATTCTTTCTGATTTTAGAAACTGCATTAAAGAAGGGGTGCACCGGTCCTGGAGATACTGCAATACCAGGTCAATGCGTGGAGTGGACAGAGCAAGCTCTTTTTCCATCTCCCTGTTCTAAAAATCCATTTAATATATGGTCCCCAGATAGGGGACGTATCAGATATTAAACTGATAAGAACAGATACTACACTTGATCTTAGCCAAAAGGCCGAGAAGCGATAACCAGAATTGGTTTCAAACTACGGAGCCACCCAAGGATCCTAAAAAGTCCATTTGTGGAGATGAGCTCCTGGACTCCCGTTAAGAAGACATGTTGTCAACCTCTAGATCCCTTACATGCCTGCACTTTTCGGCTTGCTGCTGCTGCAATCCACGCGTTTTAGATCTGCATAACTCCACCTCTTTAAACACAGCACCTTCACCCCCTGCTGTTCCCACCCGCCTCAACACCGTTGGAAGGGAGGAGAACCAATTAAGGCGGGGGGTGGGGTGGAACGAGCAGCTGTCTACCCTTAGCAGGAGGGCTCCTGATTACATACCTCTCCTGCTGCTGCTGCTGCTGGCTGTCCAGCAGCAGACTGAAGGTGGCTGCTGCTGTGCACAGGTATATAAAGGCTCAGAGCCTATTATGACACGCGCAGCCAGCGTTCCATTGCCACATTCCATCTACTGCAGGCAGGATACCTGGCTGGCTGAATGTCGCTGAGAAGCTCACAGAGACCGCCATAAGCAACAGTTTAACAGAATGCCACAGACTAATCAACCAAACTTTTTGGGTTGGGTTCTCTTTTATAGTCTGCAGGCATTAAATGAAAGAAGTCAGTGTTCCAGCAGAAGGAGACAACGTTTCAGAAAAGGCATTGTAGCAAACCAAAAAAGAAATTTTAAGCGCAGCAGTGTAACCAGCGCACATACCTGTTAGCTCGGGTGAGTTTAAAAGGCTGCTGTTGATAACAAGGGCATTTGCTAAATAGATGGTGTGTGTGCAACAATATACTGAAAGGTCAATTATATTGTGCAGCTTATCTCACCACCTGTAGTTATTTAGGTGAAAGCTCCAAAATGCTTGCCTAATATGTCTGTTTATCCAAAAGGAAGTAGAAAGGGAGAGCTAGAAAGATAGCATTGCATCACATTACATGGCAATGCAATGCACAGTTGCTGAAGTTGAACCAAAATGAGCTTGTAATCTGGCTTCTGCAACTTTGAACATGAAAAATCCAATGAGGAGAAGAAAAGCAGAGCCAAAGAGTCCATCCCAAAATCCGACAAACAAGCAAAATGAACAAAAAACATTGAATTCAATTCTTTCTGATTTTAGAAACTGCATTAAAGAAGGGGTGCACCGGTCCTGGAGATACTGCAATACCAGGTCAATGCGTGGAGTGGACAGAGCAAGCTCTTTTTCCATCTCCCTGTTCTAAAAATCCATTTAATATATGGTCCCCAGATAGGGGACGTATCAGATATTAAACTGATAAGAACAGATACTACACTTGATCTTAGCCAAAAGGCCGAGAAGCGATAACCAGAATTGGTTTCAAACTACGGAGCCACCCAAGGATCCTAAAAAGTCCATTTGTGGAGATGAGCTCCTGGACTCCCGTTAAGAAGACATGTTGTCAACCTCTAGATCCCTTACATGCCTGCACTTTTCGGCTTGCTGCTGCTGCAATCCACGCGTTTTAGATCTGCATAACTCCACCTCTTTAAACACAGCACCTTCACCCCCTGCTGTTCCCACCCGCCTCAACACCGTTGGAAGGGAGGAGAACCAATTAAGGCGGGGGGTGGGGTGGAACGAGCAGCTGTCTACCCTTAGCAGGAGGGCTCCTGATTACATACCTCTCCTGCTGCTGCTGCTGCTGGCTGTCCAGCAGCAGACTGAAGGTGGCTGCTGCTGTGCACAGGTATATAAAGGCTCAGAGCCTATTATGACACGCGCAGCCAGCGTTCCATTGCCACATTCCATCTACTGCAGGCAGGATACCTGGCTGGCTGAATGTCGCTGAGAAGCTCACAGAGACCGCCATAAGCAACAGTTTAACAGAATGCCACAGACTAATCAACCAAACTTTTTGGGTTGGGTTCTCTTTTATAGTCTGCAGGCATTAAATGAAAGAAGTCAGTGTTCCAGCAGAAGGAGACAACGTTTCAGAAAAGGCATTGTAGCAAACCAAAAAAGAAATTTTAAGCGCAGCAGTGTAACCAGCGCACATACCTGTTAGCTCGGGTGAGTTTAAAAGGCTGCTGTTGATAACAAGGGCATTTGCTAAATAGATGGTGTGTGTGCAACAATATACTGAAAGGTCAATTATATTGTGCAGCTTATCTCACCACCTGTAGTTATTTAGGTGAAAGCTCCAAAATGCTTGCCTAATATGTCTGTTTATCCAAAAGGAAGTAGAAAGGGAGAGCTAGAAAGATAGCATTGCATCACATTACATGGCAATGCAATGCACAGTTGCTGAAGTTGAACCAAAATGAGCTTGTAATCTGGCTTCTGCAACTTTGAACATGAAAAATCCAATGAGGAGAAGAAAAGCAGAGCCAAAGAGTCCATCCCAAAATCCGACAAACAAGCAAAATGAACAAAAAACATTGAATTCAATTCTTTCTGATTTTAGAAACTGCATTAAAGAAGGGGTGCACCGGTCCTGGAGATACTGCAATACCAGGTCAATGCGTGGAGTGGACAGAGCAAGCTCTTTTTCCATCTCCCTGTTCTAAAAATCCATTTAATATATGGTCCCCAGATAGGGGACGTATCAGATATTAAACTGATAAGAACAGATACTACACTTGATCTTAGCCAAAAGGCCGAGAAGCGATAACCAGAATTGGTTTCAAACTACGGAGCCACCCAAGGATCCTAAAAAGTCCATTTGTGGAGATGAGCTCCTGGACTCCCGTTAAGAAGACATGTTGTCAACCTCTAGATCCCTTACATGCCTGCACTTTTCGGCTTGCTGCTGCTGCAATCCACGCGTTTTAGATCTGCATAACTCCACCTCTTTAAACACAGCACCTTCACCCCCTGCTGTTCCCACCCGCCTCAACACCGTTGGAAGGGAGGAGAACCAATTAAGGCGGGGGGTGGGGTGGAACGAGCAGCTGTCTACCCTTAGCAGGAGGGCTCCTGATTACATACCTCTCCTGCTGCTGCTGCTGCTGGCTGTCCAGCAGCAGACTGAAGGTGGCTGCTGCTGTGCACAGGTATATAAAGGCTCAGAGCCTATTATGACACGCGCAGCCAGCGTTCCATTGCCACATTCCATCTACTGCAGGCAGGATACCTGGCTGGCTGAATGTCGCTGAGAAGCTCACAGAGACCGCCATAAGCAACAGTTTAACAGAATGCCACAGACTAATCAACCAAACTTTTTGGGTTGGGTTCTCTTTTATAGTCTGCAGGCATTAAATGAAAGAAGTCAGTGTTCCAGCAGAAGGAGACAACGTTTCAGAAAAGGCATTGTAGCAAACCAAAAAAGAAATTTTAAGCGCAGCAGTGTAACCAGCGCACATACCTGTTAGCTCGGGTGAGTTTAAAAGGCTGCTGTTGATAACAAGGGCATTTGCTAAATAGATGGTGTGTGTGCAACAATATACTGAAAGGTCAATTATATTGTGCAGCTTATCTCACCACCTGTAGTTATTTAGGTGAAAGCTCCAAAATGCTTGCCTAATATGTCTGTTTATCCAAAAGGAAGTAGAAAGGGAGAGCTAGAAAGATAGCATTGCATCACATTACATGGCAATGCAATGCACAGTTGCTGAAGTTGAACCAAAATGAGCTTGTAATCTGGCTTCTGCAACTTTGAACATGAAAAATCCAATGAGGAGAAGAAAAGCAGAGCCAAAGAGTCCATCCCAAAATCCGACAAACAAGCAAAATGAACAAAAAACATTGAATTCAATTCTTTCTGATTTTAGAAACTGCATTAAAGAAGGGGTGCACCGGTCCTGGAGATACTGCAATACCAGGTCAATGCGTGGAGTGGACAGAGCAAGCTCTTTTTCCATCTCCCTGTTCTAAAAATCCATTTAATATATGGTCCCCAGATAGGGGACGTATCAGATATTAAACTGATAAGAACAGATACTACACTTGATCTTAGCCAAAAGGCCGAGAAGCGATAACCAGAATTGGTTTCAAACTACGGAGCCACCCAAGGATCCTAAAAAGTCCATTTGTGGAGATGAGCTCCTGGACTCCCGTTAAGAAGACATGTTGTCAACCTCTAGATCCCTTACATGCCTGCACTTTTCGGCTTGCTGCTGCTGCAATCCACGCGTTTTAGATCTGCATAACTCCACCTCTTTAAACACAGCACCTTCACCCCCTGCTGTTCCCACCCGCCTCAACACCGTTGGAAGGGAGGAGAACCAATTAAGGCGTGGGGTGGGGTGGAACGAGCAGCTGTCTACCCTTAGCAGGAGGGCTCCTGATTACATACCTCTCCTGCTGCTGCTGCTGCTGGCTGTCCAGCAGCAGACTGAAGGTGGCTGCTGCTGTGCACAGGTATATAAAGGCTCAGAGCCTATTATGACACGCGCAGCCAGCGTTCCATTGCCACATTCCATCTACTGCAGGCAGGATACCTGGCTGGCTGAATGTCGCTGAGAAGCTCACAGAGACCGCCATAAGCAACAGTTTAACAGAATGCCACAGACTAATCAACCAAACTTTTTGGGTTGGGTTCTCTTTTATAGTCTGCAGGCATTAAATGAAAGAAGTCAGTGTTCCAGCAGAAGGAGACAACGTTTCAGAAAAGGCATTGTAGCAAACCAAAAAAGAAATTTTAAGCGCAGCAGTGTAACCAGCGCACATACCTGTTAGCTCGGGTGAGTTTAAAAGGCTGCTGTTGATAACAAGGGCATTTGCTAAATAGATGGTGTGTGTGCAACAATATACTGAAAGGTCAATTATATTGTGCAGCTTATCTCACCACCTGTAGTTATTTAGGTGAAAGCTCCAAAATGCTTGCCTAATATGTCTGTTTATCCAAAAGGAAGTAGAAAGGGAGAGCTAGAAAGATAGCATTGCATCACATTACATGGCAATGCAATGCACAGTTGCTGAAGTTGAACCAAAATGAGCTTGTAATCTGGCTTCTGCAACTTTGAACATGAAAAATCCAATGAGGAGAAGAAAAGCAGAGCCAAAGAGTCCATCCCAAAATCCGACAAACAAGCAAAATGAACAAAAAACATTGAATTCAATTCTTTCTGATTTTAGAAACTGCATTAAAGAAGGGGTGCACCGGTCCTGGAGATACTGCAATACCAGGTCAATGCGTGGAGTGGACAGAGCAAGCTCTTTTTCCATCTCCCTGTTCTAAAAATCCATTTAATATATGGTCCCCAGATAGGGGACGTATCAGATATTAAACTGATAAGAACAGATACTACACTTGATCTTAGCCAAAAGGCCGAGAAGCGATAACCAGAATTGGTTTCAAACTACGGAGCCACCCAAGGATCCTAAAAAGTCCATTTGTGGAGATGAGCTCCTGGACTCCCGTTAAGAAGACATGTTGTCAACCTCTAGATCCCTTACATGCCTGCACTTTTCGGCTTGCTGCTGCTGCAATCCACGCGTTTTAGATCTGCATAACTCCACCTCTTTAAACACAGCACCTTCACCCCCTGCTGTTCCCACCCGCCTCAACACCGTTGGAAGGGAGGAGAACCAATTAAGGCGGGGGGTGGGGTGGAACGAGCAGCTGTCTACCCTTAGCAGGAGGGCTCCTGATTACATACCTCTCCTGCTGCTGCTGCTGCTGGCTGTCCAGCAGCAGACTGAAGGTGGCTGCTGCTGTGCACAGGTATATAAAGGCTCAGAGCCTATTATGACACGCGCAGCCAGCGTTCCATTGCCACATTCCATCTACTGCAGGCAGGATACCTGGCTGGCTGAATGTCGCTGAGAAGCTCACAGAGACCGCCATAAGCAACAGTTTAACAGAATGCCACAGACTAATCAACCAAACTTTTTGGGTTGGGTTCTCTTTTATAGTCTGCAGGCATTAAATGAAAGAAGTCAGTGTTCCAGCAGAAGGAGACAACGTTTCAGAAAAGGCATTGTAGCAAACCAAAAAAGAAATTTTAAGCGCAGCAGTGTAACCAGCGCACATACCTGTTAGCTCGGGTGAGTTTAAAAGGCTGCTGTTGATAACAAGGGCATTTGCTAAATAGATGGTGTGTGTGCAACAATATACTGAAAGGTCAATTATATTGTGCAGCTTATCTCACCACCTGTAGTTATTTAGGTGAAAGCTCCAAAATGCTTGCCTAATATGTCTGTTTATCCAAAAGGAAGTAGAAAGGGAGAGCTAGAAAGATAGCATTGCATCACATTACATGGCAATGCAATGCACAGTTGCTGAAGTTGAACCAAAATGAGCTTGTAATCTGGCTTCTGCAACTTTGAACATGAAAAATCCAATGAGGAGAAGAAAAGCAGAGCCAAAGAGTCCATCCCAAAATCCGACAAACAAGCAAAATGAACAAAAAACATTGAATTCAATTCTTTCTGATTTTAGAAACTGCATTAAAGAAGGGGTGCACCGGTCCTGGAGATACTGCAATACCAGGTCAATGCGTGGAGTGGACAGAGCAAGCTCTTTTTCCATCTCCCTGTTCTAAAAATCCATTTAATATATGGTCCCCAGATAGGGGACGTATCAGATATTAAACTGATAAGAACAGATACTACACTTGATCTTAGCCAAAAGGCCGAGAAGCGATAACCAGAATTGGTTTCAAACTACGGAGCCACCCAAGGATCCTAAAAAGTCCATTTGTGGAGATGAGCTCCTGGACTCCCGTTAAGAAGACATGTTGTCAACCTCTAGATCCCTTACATGCCTGCACTTTTCGGCTTGCTGCTGCTGCAATCCACGCGTTTTAGATCTGCATAACTCCACCTCTTTAAACACAGCACCTTCACCCCCTGCTGTTCCCACCCGCCTCAACACCGTTGGAAGGGAGGAGAACCAATTAAGGCGGGGGGTGGGGTGGAACGAGCAGCTGTCTACCCTTAGCAGGAGGGCTCCTGATTACATACCTCTCCTGCTGCTGCTGCTGCTGGCTGTCCAGCAGCAGACTGAAGGTGGCTGCTGCTGTGCACAGGTATATAAAGGCTCAGAGCCTATTATGACACGCGCAGCCAGCGTTCCATTGCCACATTCCATCTACTGCAGGCAGGATACCTGGCTGGCTGAATGTCGCTGAGAAGCTCACAGAGACCGCCATAAGCAACAGTTTAACAGAATGCCACAGACTAATCAACCAAACTTTTTGGGTTGGGTTCTCTTTTATAGTCTGCAGGCATTAAATGAAAGAAGTCAGTGTTCCAGCAGAAGGAGACAACGTTTCAGAAAAGGCATTGTAGCAAACCAAAAAAGAAATTTTAAGCGCAGCAGTGTAACCAGCGCACATACCTGTTAGCTCGGGTGAGTTTAAAAGGCTGCTGTTGATAACAAGGGCATTTGCTAAATAGATGGTGTGTGTGCAACAATATACTGAAAGGTCAATTATATTGTGCAGCTTATCTCACCACCTGTAGTTATTTAGGTGAAAGCTCCAAAATGCTTGCCTAATATGTCTGTTTATCCAAAAGGAAGTAGAAAGGGAGAGCTAGAAAGATAGCATTGCATCACATTACATGGCAATGCAATGCACAGTTGCTGAAGTTGAACCAAAATGAGCTTGTAATCTGGCTTCTGCAACTTTGAACATGAAAAATCCAATGAGGAGAAGAAAAGCAGAGCCAAAGAGTCCATCCCAAAATCCGACAAACAAGCAAAATGAACAAAAAACATTGAATTCAATTCTTTCTGATTTTAGAAACTGCATTAAAGAAGGGGTGCACCGGTCCTGGAGATACTGCAATACCAGGTCAATGCGTGGAGTGGACAGAGCAAGCTCTTTTTCCATCTCCCTGTTCTAAAAATCCATTTAATATATGGTCCCCAGATAGGGGACGTATCAGATATTAAACTGATAAGAACAGATACTACACTTGATCTTAGCCAAAAGGCCGAGAAGCGATAACCAGAATTGGTTTCAAACTACGGAGCCACCCAAGGATCCTAAAAAGTCCATTTGTGGAGATGAGCTCCTGGACTCCCGTTAAGAAGACATGTTGTCAACCTCTAGATCCCTTACATGCCTGCACTTTTCGGCTTGCTGCTCCTGCAATCCACGCGTTTTAGATCTGCATAACTCCACCTCTTTAAACACAGCACCTTCACCCCCTGCTGTTCCCACCCGCCTCAACACCGTTGGAAGGGAGGAGAACCAATTAAGGCGGGGGGTGGGGTGGAACGAGCAGCTGTCTACCCTTAGCAGGAGGGCTCCTGATTACATACCTCTCCTGCTGCTGCTGCTGCTGGCTGTCCAGCAGCAGACTGAAGGTGGCTGCTGCTGTGCACAGGTATATAAAGGCTCAGAGCCTATTATGACACGCGCAGCCAGCGTTCCATTGCCACATTCCATCTACTGCAGGCAGGATACCTGGCTGGCTGAATGTCGCTGAGAAGCTCACAGAGACCGCCATAAGCAACAGTTTAACAGAATGCCACAGACTAATCAACCAAACTTTTTGGGTTGGGTTCTCTTTTATAGTCTGCAGGCATTAAATGAAAGAAGTCAGTGTTCCAGCAGAAGGAGACAACGTTTCAGAAAAGGCATTGTAGCAAACCAAAAAAGAAATTTTAAGCGCAGCAGTGTAACCAGCGCACATACCTGTTAGCTCGGGTGAGTTTAAAAGGCTGCTGTTGATAACAAGGGCATTTGCTAAATAGATGGTGTGTGTGCAACAATATACTGAAAGGTCAATTATATTGTGCAGCTTATCTCACCACCTGTAGTTATTTAGGTGAAAGCTCCAAAATGCTTGCCTAATATGTCTGTTTATCCAAAAGGAAGTAGAAAGGGAGAGCTAGAAAGATAGCATTGCATCACATTACATGGCAATGCAATGCACAGTTGCTGAAGTTGAACCAAAATGAGCTTGTAATCTGGCTTCTGCAACTTTGAACATGAAAAATCCAATGAGGAGAAGAAAAGCAGAGCCAAAGAGTCCATCCCAAAATCCGACAAACAAGCAAAATGAACAAAAAACATTGAATTCAATTCTTTCTGATTTTAGAAACTGCATTAAAGAAGGGGTGCACCGGTCCTGGAGATACTGCAATACCAGGTCAATGCGTGGAGTGGACAGAGCAAGCTCTTTTTCCATCTCCCTGTTCTAAAAATCCATTTAATATATGGTCCCCAGATAGGGGACGTATCAGATATTAAACTGATAAGAACAGATTTTTTTTTTTTTTTTTTTTTTTTTTTTTTTTTTTTTTTTTTTCATTTTTCTTTTTTTTCCATCAGTCTAGTTACCCAGTTAACCGGCTATTCATTTCACTTTACGTGACTCATTAAACCTGTGGGTTAACTATCATCATATGGAAAAAAAACCTCTTTTAAAAAGAAATATAAACCAATTAACACTTACAATATGTATTCCATCTTGAAAAACCCCACAATTCTTCGGCTTTTCCCTCGCCCAAACTTTTCTTATCAAACAAGTAAACTATAAAAAGTCTAGACAGCAATAATTTAACTGTTTGATTAGCTGATACATTGCATTTCCTAAAAACAAGTAAGTTCCTTACATCCCAGATTGTTTCCTTTAGAACAGCGAAAAATATCCAGGTTAAACGACTATTCTTTTGTCTTAAAAAATCTTGTCCAATTATAATTAATTCATAATTGAAAAAATTAAAACCCATCAAAAAACACATCATGTCATTTAGAATAGCCAAAACCTCCTGTATGAACCCACAGTCCCAAAAAAGGTGTACTTGATCCTCTATCCCACCACATCCTTCCCTAGGACAAATCTCACTGACATTTATTCCTCTTCTTCTCAGAAGTGCTCTAGTTGGTAGAACTTCATGCAATGTTAACCAAATCACGTCAAGTTGCCTACCAGAAACCCCAACCGTTTTAAACAGTTTCCAGATTAAAGCAGACTGTGTCATATTCAAGAACGGAACCTGACATTGAGTTTCCTTCCCTCTAAAACTCTTTAAAATCTTCTCCTTATCAGGAGTCCCTAAGGATCCCAACCCCTGAGCTTCATAAAATTTCCTTATCGTCACATAATAAAATGGAATTATTTGAGACTTAGGCCTATTCAGACCTATCTTACACCAGCCCCATTTGGCCACCATCCAACCTGCTAAAAACTCCATCATCTCCGCTGTTCTCCCCCCCTTAGAAAGAGTCTTAAACACCAACAAAAGAGAATGCAAATTCAAGAAAAAATCCAAATTTGGGAAATCAAACCCCCCCATTTCTTGTCTACTCATGACTATTGATCTTCTAATCTTCTCCATTTTGGAAGACCAAAAAAACACAAAAAGTCTCCTTGTCATTCTTTTCAACCATAACTTCCCAGGCGGAAAAATAACACTTGTGTACAATAGTAGTGGCAAAATGACGGCCTTAATAACCAGAACTTTACCTTTCAGGGAAAGGCCACGCATTTTCCAAAAAGACAATTTCTTCTCAATCTTCTCTTCAACCACTTTAAAACTTTGCTTCCCCCTCAAATCTCTTTCAAAAGTTACCCCCAATACATTAAATTCATTTTTATGATCCACACCCTCTACTGTGACCATACTTTCCCTTCCAAAGTTGCATAACTGACACTTCCCCCAATTTACCCTCATTCCAGCTAAGGCACAAAAAATTTTCAAATGCAAATTGGCCCTATTTAAATCAGCCTGGGAACTACAGACTAAAACTACATCATCCATATACCCCAGCGATTTTACTTTACCTCCCCCACTGCCCGGAATAAAACAACCGTCAATACATTTATCTTTCTGAATATTTAACAACAAGGGTTCCATTATACACACAAACAAAACTGGAGACATTGGGCATCCCTGTCTAACCCCGGACCTAATCTTAAAGGACCGCCCCACATTACCATTAACTATCACCTGACTACTCACTTCTGCATATAAACTCTCTATTACCTTTAGAAGCTTAACTGGCAAACCAAGTTTAGCTAAAACAGAAAAAAGAAACCTATGCGACACTTTATCAAATGCTTTTTCCAGGTCAATAGATTCTAACAAAAGACTAAAATTATTATTATTAGCATAAAAGATCATATCCCTTAATAAAATTAAATTGTCAGATATTCTTCTACCTGGTACAGCACAACTCTGATGTGACCCGACCATATACTGTACAACTTGACTTAATCTATTTGCAACAATCTTACTAAAAATCTTATAGTCACAGTTTAACAAAGTAATAGGACGCCAATTTTTAATGTCCCGCTTATCCCCTTTCTTATGAATTAAAATAACCACCCCCTCTTTCATTGAAGCAGACAAACCAGACACAAAAACATACTGCATAACTTTACAAAATTGCTCCCCTACTACCGCCCAATATGCAGAATAAAATTCCACCGGGAACCCATCCTTCCCTGGGGTTTTCCCTTTGGCCATACTTTCCATCACTTGCCTAACTTCTTCTTCTTTCACCTCTGACTCCAGAAATTCATGCTCAGAAACCGGGACATTATTTTCAAGCACTTTACAATATTCCTTGATTTCTTCATCAGTAGCAGCATTATCTTTACTAAACAAAGCCTCATAAAATCCAGTTATTCCCTTTACCATATCTTCCCCATGCAACTCCCCTTCAGATGACAAAATTGAAGTAAAAACCCCTTTATTATTAAAACTCTTCTTGAAAAAATATCTTGAACACTGCTCATTTTCTTCTAAGTGCCTCACCTTGGACTGAAACACAATTTTCTTCCCCCTTTCCATCATCCCTTTCTTTATCCCTTCCTTAACCCTTTTCAACTCCTCCTCTACCCCAATACCCAAGTTTCTGAATTTATTTAAAGTGTCAAGCCTCCTCACCAAAGCCGCCTCCTCTTCTTTCTTCTTTCTAGCTCTTTCGTATCCCACTCTCTTGAAATAAGTAGCAAATTTCCCTTTAGCCCAATCCCACCATGACAAAATATTACTAAAATCTTTCTGCTTGACAAGACAATGATTAAAAAGACTCTTAAAACCCTCACCCACCTCTTCTTCTTGTAATAAGTCAGTGTTAAGCTTCCACAGACCTCTGCCAAAAGAAAACGAATCCATTATACTAAACTCCGCCCTCACCATCTTGTGATCAGAAAAGGTATTTGCCATATGACTACACTTAGTAATCTTCAACCCTTCAGATGCCAAAATAAAATCTATTCTAGATTTACACACCCCACTCTCTGCTATATATGTATGTTTTCCATCAACCTTAACCAAAGTACCTGCATCCTGATACCTAAGATCCTGTATTGCATCATTTAAAAACTTAGAGGAAATATCCAGCCGGACCTCCGAGGAACTCTCCCTATCTGACACAGATCTTATACAATTAAAATCCCCCGCAATCACTGTAAAAACCCGACCTGGCATAAAAAATTTCAAAGTTTCAAAAAAGGATACCCGTGCCTGTTTCTCAGCTGGAGCATATATATTAAAAATCCTCCCCCTCTCCCCCAAAAAATCAACCTCCAGAATAATAAAACGACCCGGTACAATAATCCTGAAATCCTGAACATCAATATTACTATTTCTAAGCAAAAAACCCACCCCCTCATTCCTAGTACTTGAACTTGGGGACCAAAAGGACTTACCGTGTTTCCATTCATCCTCCCTAGGGGATCCTTTTAAAGCACACTCTTGTAAACATATTATATCAGCATTTGTTCTACTTAAAAAATCAAAAATGTCTGCCCTTCTATTTTCTGCCCCTATACTTCTAACATTCAATGATGCTACCATCAAGCTCATAATGAAAAAAGAGATAACAAATCTCCATCTCTTATCCATCAGAATCATGTTTTCTTAACAAAACGACTTGTATCCTGAAATTTTTCGACAACCTGAGCTTCTAAATACATATTGACAGGCGAGCCAGGGGACCCTGTGTCCCCCCTGCTCCCTGAAGAAAGGATATTCTCTGTAGATAAAACACAAAAAGGGTTAGGGTGTTCAAACCTAGGTCTCTTGGAGACAGCGACCTCAGGCCCCTCCTCCAAACTCAACTCTAAAGAGGAACTCTGTCTCTGCCCGGGAGTCAGATCATCATCCGACTCACCAGGCTCAAACCCAGGTGCACTAATCGGACTCAAAACACTGCCCTCCAGCTCACCCACCACATTACTCATGTCACCCAACAAAACCTCCATCCCAGAATCCACTTCTGCCGAATGACTAATTCCCCCAATTACGGCCCCACCCGGAGTCTCCTGCAGGGAGTCTTCAAACTCATCTTCCAGAGTAGTATCCATGTGGTCTGACTCACTCTCCCCACTGTCGGAAGGGAGCCCCACTGCTGCGGCATCCACTCCCCCAGTTTGTACAAGTTGCTGGGTAATTCCTACTTCACCTGACTCAGCTGATGAACTCCCAACACCTGTTTTCCTCTGGCGCAGTTTCACCTCAGACTCCTCCACATTCAACTCCCTCCCCCTCCCACCACCATTTTGTACCACATGTGCATAAGAAAACAGACTCTTCCCATCCTTAACAGGACAATTCCTAGCAAAATGTCCCGACAGACCACACAAGTCACAAACCCTAACATGTGGACATGAGCCTGGCTTATGACCAGGGATTCCACAGTTCCTGCAAACCACACCCCTGTCACATTTATGCCATGTGTGCCCATATTGACCACAGTGACGACAAAACTCCATCTGTCCTTCAAAAAAGCAAAAACCTCTTTCTCCACCGATGGAAAAGGACGCTGGGGGGCACTTGTATCCACACAGGCTACCTTCTTCCTTCTTGAAAATCACAAAATAACGTCTCTTCCCGTTGGGCATTCCCCAAAAGTTTTTCATCTTCTCTCCCCCTTCAATATGTTCACAAAAGCGACTCAAATAAGCAGAAATTAAAGCGTCATTCACTCTAGGATTATACATGTGAACAATCAATTTCTTTTTAACTTGTTTAAACAAAGTCTCAACCTTTATCTTATCCAAAATAGGGTTATCACTATCTTCAATCTTCTTAACCGCATTCATACAGTCCAGTTCATTAAACAAGGTGAGGTCATATATACCTTGGCTTGGAAAATCCTGTAGGCAATCCACATCTTCCACTTTAAGATTCAGAATCCCGAAGATAACCTCCTCCACGATATTCTTCGTCCTTATTTCTGTCTTGAAACCAGGCAAAACCTGAAATCTGATTGTATCCTTGGCTCCTTGACCCGACATCTTTATCGAATCTTTGCGCCACGGAAAACGCCAACTCGTTTACCCAGGGTCCCCACAAGGAGGACCCCCGGAAAGCCCACCAACAAAGACCCAGCCGAGTTCCCCCAACCAGATCTTTGCCAAAAGGCCGAGAAGCGATAACCAGAATTGGTTTCAAACTACGGAGCCACCCAAGGATCCTAAAAAGTCCATTTGTGGAGATGAGCTCCTGGACTCCCGTTAAGAAGACATGTTGTCAACCTCTAGATCCCTTACATGCCTGCACTTTTCGGCTTGCTGCTCCTGCAATCCACGCGTTTTAGATCTGCATAACTCCACCTCTTTAAACACAGCACCTTCACCCCCTGCTGTTCCCACCCGCCTCAACACCGTTGGAAGGGAGGAGAACCAATTAAGGCGGGGGGTGGGGTGGAACGAGCAGCTGTCTACCCTTAGCAGGAGGGCTCCTGATTACATACCTCTCCTGCTGCTGCTGCTGCTGGCTGTCCAGCAGCAGACTGAAGGTGGCTGCTGCTGTGCACAGGTATATAAAGGCTCAGAGCCTATTATGACACGCGCAGCCAGCGTTCCATTGCCACATTCCATCTACTGCAGGCAGGATACCTGGCTGGCTGAATGTCGCTGAGAAGCTCACAGAGACCGCCATAAGCAACAGTTTAACAGAATGCCACAGACTAATCAACCAAACTTTTTGGGTTGGGTTCTCTTTTATAGTCTGCAGGCATTAAATGAAAGAAGTCAGTGTTCCAGCAGAAGGAGACAACGTTTCAGAAAAGGCATTGTAGCAAACCAAAAAAGAAATTTTAAGCGCAGCAGTGTAACCAGCGCACATACCTGTTAGCTCGGGTGAGTTTAAAAGGCTGCTGTTGATAACAAGGGCATTTGCTAAATAGATGGTGTGTGTGCAACAATATACTGAAAGGTCAATTATATTGTGCAGCTTATCTCACCACCTGTAGTTATTTAGGTGAAAGCTCCAAAATGCTTGCCTAATATGTCTGTTTATCCAAAAGGAAGTAGAAAGGGAGAGCTAGAAAGATAGCATTGCATCACATTACATGGCAATGCAATGCACAGTTGCTGAAGTTGAACCAAAATGAGCTTGTAATCTGGCTTCTGCAACTTTGAACATGAAAAATCCAATGAGGAGAAGAAAAGCAGAGCCAAAGAGTCCATCCCAAAATCCGACAAACAAGCAAAATGAACAAAAAACATTGAATTCAATTCTTTCTGATTTTAGAAACTGCATTAAAGAAGGGGTGCACCGGTCCTGGAGATACTGCAATACCAGGTCAATGCGTGGAGTGGACAGAGCAAGCTCTTTTTCCATCTCCCTGTTCTAAAAATCCATTTAATATATGGTCCCCAGATAGGGGACGTATCAGATATTAAACTGATAAGAACAGATACTACACTTGATCTTAGCCAAAAGGCCGAGAAGCGATAACCAGAATTGGTTTCAAACTACGGAGCCACCCAAGGATCCTAAAAAGTCCATTTGTGGAGATGAGCTCCTGGACTCCCGTTAAGAAGACATGTTGTCAACCTCTAGATCCCTTACATGCCTGCACTTTTCGGCTTGCTGCTGCTGCAATCCACGCGTTTTAGATCTGCATAACTCCACCTCTTTAAACACAGCACCTTCACCCCCTGCTGTTCCCACCCGCCTCAACACCGTTGGAAGGGAGGAGAACCAATTAAGGCGGGGGGTGGGGTGGAACGAGCAGCTGTCTACCCTTAGCAGGAGGGCTCCTGATTACATACCTCTCCTGCTGCTGCTGCTGCTGGCTGTCCAGCAGCAGACTGAAGGTGGCTGCTGCTGTGCACAGGTATATAAAGGCTCAGAGCCTATTATGACACGCGCAGCCAGCGTTCCATTGCCACATTCCATCTACTGCAGGCAGGATACCTGGCTGGCTGAATGTCGCTGAGAAGCTCACAGAGACCGCCATAAGCAACAGTTTAACAGAATGCCACAGACTAATCAACCAAACTTTTTGGGTTGGGTTCTCTTTTATAGTCTGCAGGCATTAAATGAAAGAAGTCAGTGTTCCAGCAGAAGGAGACAACGTTTCAGAAAAGGCATTGTAGCAAACCAAAAAAGAAATTTTAAGCGCAGCAGTGTAACCAGCGCACATACCTGTTAGCTCGGGTGAGTTTAAAAGGCTGCTGTTGATAACAAGGGCATTTGCTAAATAGATGGTGTGTGTGCAACAATATACTGAAAGGTCAATTATATTGTGCAGCTTATCTCACCACCTGTAGTTATTTAGGTGAAAGCTCCAAAATGCTTGCCTAATATGTCTGTTTATCCAAAAGGAAGTAGAAAGGGAGAGCTAGAAAGATAGCATTGCATCACATTACATGGCAATGCAATGCACAGTTGCTGAAGTTGAACCAAAATGAGCTTGTAATCTGGCTTCTGCAACTTTGAACATGAAAAATCCAATGAGGAGAAGAAAAGCAGAGCCAAAGAGTCCATCCCAAAATCCGACAAACAAGCAAAATGAACAAAAAACATTGAATTCAATTCTTTCTGATTTTAGAAACTGCATTAAAGAAGGGGTGCACCGGTCCTGGAGATACTGCAATACCAGGTCAATGCGTGGAGTGGACAGAGCAAGCTCTTTTTCCATCTCCCTGTTCTAAAAATCCATTTAATATATGGTCCCCAGATAGGGGACGTATCAGATATTAAACTGATAAGAACAGATTTTTTTTGATTGAAGCTGCATCCAAGGCACTGAAAAATGTGACCGAAGTCACACCAAAACAGCGCACGAGGCGAGGATTCATGTGGACCCTTCCCGGAGGAGAGGGTCCCCAATAAACCATCCCCATCCCTCCGAGCCAGAAGGCCACAGCGAGGGTCAGGGATCTCCGATGCTCTCCCTAGCCGAAGCCGGAGAAGAGCCGTTTTCGTGCTCCCAGCTTCCATCTAGGCTGCCACCCTAGTGGAGCTGGAGCCTGTGTTGGTTTCTCAGCCCAAAGCTGACCGGACCTCCGACCGGGTTTATAAAAATTCCCCTTCCTAGCCCGGAGGCCAGGAATAGGGGGGGTTGCTCAGAAAGTATGATTGGCAAACTTGCGGCGTGCTACGAAGCCAAGTCTTTCTGGGGTTCCCAGTCCCAGTAAGCTTGGACTCCCACCAGGGCGCCTACTCCTGGGGCACATTGCTCCAAAGCCCTCACACTTACCCAGCCTAGTGACTTTGATCCTGGAGGGCCATGTTTTCCATCAGATAACTCTATGAGCCACCTGGCGTACTAACAAGTGCACCAAACCAGTGTGTAATATGCATCAATTTACTAGGGCAGCCCAAGGACAAAACTGCCTTTTCAAAAGATACTACACTTGATCTTAGCCAAAAGGCCGAGAAGCGATAACCAGAATTGGTTTCAAACTACGGAGCCACCCAAGGATCCTAAAAAGTCCATTTGTGGAGATGAGCTCCTGGACTCCCGTTAAGAAGACATGTTGTCAACCTCTAGATCCCTTACATGCCTGCACTTTTCGGCTTGCTGCTGCTGCAATCCACGCGTTTTAGATCTGCATAACTCCACCTCTTTAAACACAGCACCTTCACCCCCTGCTGTTCCCACCCGCCTCAACACCGTTGGAAGGGAGGAGAACCAATTAAGGCGGGGGGTGGGGTGGAACGAGCAGCTGTCTACCCTTAGCAGGAGGGCTCCTGATTACATACCTCTCCTGCTGCTGCTGCTGCTGGCTGTCCAGCAGCAGACTGAAGGTGGCTGCTGCTGTGCACAGGTATATAAAGGCTCAGAGCCTATTATGACACGCGCAGCCAGCGTTCCATTGCCACATTCCATCTACTGCAGGCAGGATACCTGGCTGGCTGAATGTCGCTGAGAAGCTCACAGAGACCGCCATAAGCAACAGTTTAACAGAATGCCACAGACTAATCAACCAAACTTTTTGGGTTGGGTTCTCTTTTATAGTCTGCAGGCATTAAATGAAAGAAGTCAGTGTTCCAGCAGAAGGAGACAACGTTTCAGAAAAGGCATTGTAGCAAACCAAAAAAGAAATTTTAAGCGCAGCAGTGTAACCAGCGCACATACCTGTTAGCTCGGGTGAGTTTAAAAGGCTGCTGTTGATAACAAGGGCATTTGCTAAATAGATGGTGTGTGTGCAACAATATACTGAAAGGTCAATTATATTGTGCAGCTTATCTCACCACCTGTAGTTATTTAGGTGAAAGCTCCAAAATGCTTGCCTAATATGTCTGTTTATCCAAAAGGAAGTAGAAAGGGAGAGCTAGAAAGATAGCATTGCATCACATTACATGGCAATGCAATGCACAGTTGCTGAAGTTGAACCAAAATGAGCTTGTAATCTGGCTTCTGCAACTTTGAACATGAAAAATCCAATGAGGAGAAGAAAAGCAGAGCCAAAGAGTCCATCCCAAAATCCGACAAACAAGCAAAATGAACAAAAAACATTGAATGCAATTCTTTCTGATTTTAGAAACTGCATTAAAGAAGGGGTGCACCGGTCCTGGAGATACTGCAATACCAGGTCAATGCGTGGAGTGGACAGAGCAAGCTCTTTTTCCATCTCCCTGTTCTAAAAATCCATTTAATATATGGTCCCCAGATAGGGGACGTATCAGATATTAAACTGATAAGAACAGATACTACACTTGATCTTAGCCAAAAGGCCGAGAAGCGATAACCAGAATTGGTTTCAAACTACGGAGCCACCCAAGGATCCTAAAAAGTCCATTTGTGGAGATGAGCTCCTGGACTCCCGTTAAGAAGACATGTTGTCAACCTCTAGATCCCTTACATGCCTGCACTTTTCGGCTTGCTGCTGCTGCAATCCACGCGTTTTAGATCTGCATAACTCCACCTCTTTAAACACAGCACCTTCACCCCCTGCTGTTCCCACCCGCCTCAACACCGTTGGAAGGGAGGAGAACCAATTAAGGCGGGGGGTGGGGTGGAACGAGCAGCTGTCTACCCTTAGCAGGAGGGCTCCTGATTACATACCTCTCCTGCTGCTGCTGCTGCTGGCTGTCCAGCAGCAGACTGAAGGTGGCTGCTGCTGTGCACAGGTATATAAAGGCTCAGAGCCTATTATGACACGCGCAGCCAGCGTTCCATTGCCACATTCCATCTACTGCAGGCAGGATACCTGGCTGGCTGAATGTCGCTGAGAAGCTCACAGAGACCGCCATAAGCAACAGTTTAACAGAATGCCACAGACTAATCAACCAAACTTTTTGGGTTGGGTTCTCTTTTATAGTCTGCAGGCATTAAATGAAAGAAGTCAGTGTTCCAGCAGAAGGAGACAACGTTTCAGAAAAGGCATTGTAGCAAACCAAAAAAGAAATTTTAAGCGCAGCAGTGTAACCAGCGCACATACCTGTTAGCTCGGGTGAGTTTAAAAGGCTGCTGTTGATAACAAGGGCATTTGCTAAATAGATGGTGTGTGTGCAACAATATACTGAAAGGTCAATTATATTGTGCAGCTTTTCTCACCACCTGTAGTTATTTAGGTGAAAGCTCCAAAATGCTTGCCTAATATGTCTGTTTATCCAAAAGGAAGTAGAAAGGGAGAGCTAGAAAGATAGCATTGCATCACATTACATGGCAATGCAATGCACAGTTGCTGAAGTTGAACCAAAATGAGCTTGTAATCTGGCTTCTGCAACTTTGAACATGAAAAATCCAATGAGGAGAAGAAAAGCAGAGCCAAAGAGTCCATCCCAAAATCCGACAAACAAGCAAAATGAACAAAAAACATTAAATTCAATTCTTTCTGATTTTAGAAACTGCATTAAAGAAGGGGTGCACCGGTCCTGGAGATACTGCAATACCAGGTCAATGCGTGGAGTGGACAGAGCAAGCTCTTTTTCCATCTCCCTGTTCTAAAAATCCATTTAATATATGGTCCCCAGATAGGGGACGTATCAGATATTAAACTGATAAGAACAGATTTTTTTTGATTGAAGCTGCATCCAAGGCACTGAAAAATGTGACCGAAGTCACACCAAAACAGCGCACGAGGCGAGGATTCATGTGGACCCTTCCCGGAGGAGAGGGTCCCCAATAAACCATCCCCATCCCTCCGAGCCAGAAGGCCACAGCGAGGGTCAGGGATCTCCGATGCTCTCCCTAGCCGAAGCCGGAGAAGAGCCGTTTTCGTGCTCCCAGCTTCCATCTAGGCTGCCACCCTAGTGGAGCTGGAGCCTGTGTTGGTTTCTCAGCCCAAAGCTGACCGGACCTCCGACCGGGTTTATAAAAATTCCCCTTCCTAGCCCGGAGGCCAGGAATAGGGGGGGTTGCTCAGAAAGTATGATTGGCAAAGGTGCGGCGTGCTACGAAGCCAAGTCTTTCTGGGGTTCCCAGTCCCAGTAAGCTTGGACTCCCACCAGGGCGCCTACTCCTGGGGCACATTGCTCCAAAGCCCTCACACTTACCCAGCCTAGTGACTTTGATCCTGGAGGGCCATGTTTTCCATCAGATAACTCTATGAGCCACCTGGCGTACTAACAAGTGCACCAAACCAGTGTGTAATATGCATCAATTTACTAGGGCAGCCCAAGGACAAAACTGCCTTTTCAAAAGATACTACACTTGATCTTAGCCAAAAGGCCGAGAAGCGATAACCAGAATTGGTTTCAAACTACGGAGCCACCCAAGGATCCTAAAAAGTCCATTTGTGGAGATGAGCTCCTGGACTCCCGTTAAGAAGACATGTTGTCAACCTCTAGATCCCTTACATGCCTGCACTTTTCGGCTTGCTGCTGCTGCAATCCACGCGTTTTAGATCTGCATAACTCCACCTCTTTAAACACAGCACCTTCACCCCCTGCTGTTCCCACCCGCCTCAACACCGTTGGAAGGGAGGAGAACCAATTAAGGCGGGGGGTGGGGTGGAACGAGCAGCTGTCTACCCTTAGCAGGAGGGCTCCTGATTACATACCTCTCCTGCTGCTGCTGCTGCTGGCTGTCCAGCAGCAGACTGAAGGTGGCTGCTGCTGTGCACAGGTATATAAAGGCTCAGAGCCTATTATAACACGCGCAGCCAGCGTTCCATTGCCACATTCCATCTACTGCAGGCAGGATACCTGGCTGGCTGAATGTCGCTGAGAAGCTCACAGAGACCGCCATAAGCAACAGTTTAACAGAATGCCACAGACTAATCAACCAAACTTTTTGGGTTGGGTTCTCTTTTATAGTCTGCAGGCATTAAATGAAAGAAGTCAGTGTTCCAGCAGAAGGAGACAACGTTTCAGAAAAGGCATTGTAGCAAACCAAAAAAGAAATTTTAAGCGCAGCAGTGTAACCAGCGCACATACCTGTTAGCTCGGGTGAGTTTAAAAGGCTGCTGTTGATAACAAGGGCATTTGCTAAATAGATGGTGTGTGTGCAACAATATACTGAAAGGTCAATTATATTGTGCAGCTTATCTCACCACCTGTAGTTATTTAGGTGAAAGCTCCAAAATGCTTGCCTA
Organism: Phyllobates terribilis; assembly: GCF_046119375.1. Lineage (NCBI taxonomy): Eukaryota > Metazoa > Chordata > Amphibia > Anura > Dendrobatidae > Phyllobates > Phyllobates terribilis. The sequence continues at coordinate 669,243 of NW_027363529.1, read as the reverse complement.
ATATGTCTGTTTATCCAAAAGGAAGTAGAAAGGGAGAGCTAGAAAGATAGCATTGCATCACATTACATGGCAATGCAATGCACAGTTGCTGAAGTTGAACCAAAATGAGCTTGTAATCTGGCTTCTGCAACTTTGAACATGAAAAATCCAATGAGGAGAAGAAAAGCAGAGCCAAAGAGTCCATCCCAAAATCCGACAAACAAGCAAAATGAACAAAAAACATTGAATTCAATTCTTTCTGATTTTAGAAACTGCATTAAAGAAGGGGTGCACCGGTCCTGGAGATACTGCAATACCAGGTCAATGCGTGGAGTGGACAGAGCAAGCTCTTTTTCCATCTCCCTGTTCTAAAAATCCATTTAATATATGGTCCCCAGATAGGGGACGTATCAGATATTAAACTGATAAGAACAGATTTTTTTTTTTTGATTGAATATATCTTTTATTAGCACAAAAAATAAGTTAACAGACAGTGTACAGTGCCGCAGCCCAGTACACACAGAATTCTACATCATATTTACATAGCATGAGGATACGACGCACTAACTAGACACATCACACCCCTATGCTACACAAAACACTCAATCTGAAAGAAAAAGCATGTCAATCAATACAGTACGACGAATCGTGATAAGGGATGGGGATTGGGAAAAAGGGGATGGGGAGGGGAAAATCACAGGCCCGAAGGTTTATTGAAAGACAAGACACATAAGGGGAGAGGGGGAGGAGGGGTTTAGTCCTCATCCTCGTCCTCCGGACCGTCCACGATGGAATAGTCTCTGAGCAGGCTGTGGATCAGCCTGCGGCAGTCCTGGATGGACATCCTCTCCCTCCTCAAGATGAGCCGGTTCCTGGCGACCCAAACGGCATCCTTGAAGCAGTTCATAAGGCGCCAAGCCTCCTGGATGGCTCCGACGGTATGAACCCCAGGGAAGAGTCCGTAAAGCACAGAATGGTGCGATAGGCTCGCCCTGGGGACAGAGTTCCTCAGGTCGTCCTCAAGGGCAGTCAACAGGCGCTGTGCAAATCCGCAGTCCCAAAAAGTGTGCAAAGATGTTTCCTCCACGAAGGGGCACCTTGGGCAGTACCTGGTCTTGCACAGGTTCCGGGCATGCATGAATGACCGGACGGGCAGTCCGCCCTGAATCGCCATCCACGACAAGTCCTTGTGCCCGTTGGTCAGCCTGTCAGACGACACATTTGTCAACACAGTCTCCAGCGTGTCCTGGTGAAGTCCTGTGATGTTCTCCACGTCATCCTTGGATCTGATGAGCTTGTGGATAGTTTTGGGCTTCCACAAGTCGGGCTTGAGTCCCTCCAGTTGATGTTCCCCCACAAATCGAACGACGTCTCCGTAGAACCATGGCGTCGTCCAGTTGTAGGGGAAGGAGCTGTCCCACTTGTCCCAGCCGAGTCGCCTCCAAAAAGGAAGCAGGAAGAAGCGAGACATGGACCTGCCCGCGGAGCCATTCTTGACTTGCAAAGTCCGGCGGACACAATCACACACAAAAGAGGATCGCAGGAGGGTGGGGATATCTGGAACGCCCTTCCCACCCTTGCGAGGCTCCTTGTACATGACGGCCCGCCTGACTCTGTCCATCTTGGATCCCCAGACAAAGTGAAACACTGTCCTGGTAATGGCCCTGCACACAGTGACGTGTGGGGGCCAGGCCTGCGCCGTGTACTGCAAGACGGGCAGGACCTCATTATGCAGGACGAGTGCCTTACCCTCACAAGTGAGGTGTCTGAGGCTCCAGAGTCCGATCCGTTGCTTCACTTTGGCCAAGCGTTCTTGCCAGGACTTGAGGGCCGCTCCTTCCTTCCCGAACCAGACTCCCAGCACCTTGAGGAAATCCGGTTGAATGTTGAAGGGGAAGGGGGCGGAGGAGGCCGGCTGCCAATCCCCGAAGAGCATGGCTTCCGACTTCCTGCAGTTGACTTTGGCCCCTGAAGCCCGGCCGAACCTCTCACACGTCTGGACGAGGGCGTCGACTGAACCACGATCAGCGCAGAAGACGGTGACGTCGTCCATGTAGAGCGAGCACTTGACCTCGTGTCGTCCCGGACCCGGTGCGGTGATCCCTCTGATCTCTCCATTCTGCCGGATAGCCTCTGCGAAGAGTTCTATAACACAAACAAAAAGAAGAGGTGATAGAGGGCAGCCTTGTCTGACCCCAGAGAGGACAGGGAAGGGGTCAGTCTTCCAGCCGTTCACCAACACCGAGCTGTGGATATCAAAATACATCAGACGGACATACGAACAAAACATGTTACCCAAACCTAACCGGTGCAGAGCTCGGCCCATGAACTCGTGGGAAACCCGGTCGAAGGCCTTCTCCTGATCCAAGGAGACCAGGGCCGCGTGTGCGCGGCGGACCTTGATGTACTCGACCGTGTCCCGCACGAGAGCGAGGCTGTCTGCGATGCGACGTCCAGGGATGCCGCAGGTCTGGTCCGGGTGGATGATCCGTCCGATGACCGTCTTAAGTCGTGTCGCCATCGTCTTGGCCAGGATCTTGTAGTCCACGTTGAGCAGAGTGATGGGACGCCAATTTCTCAGGTCGCACCTCTCTCCCTTCCGCTTGTACAGGATCGTGACCATTCCTTCCCTCAAAGATGGAGGCATTCTACCCTCCACCACCATCTCCTCGTACAGATCCAACAGGTCCGGACAGATGAGGTCTCCCAGCGCTACATAGAGCTCCGCTGGAAGACCATCACTGCCCGGGGTCCTGCCGGTCCTAAAGGATTTAGCGGCAGAGAGCAATTCGCCCACCATCAGAGGTTTGTCCAAGGCTGCTGTGCCTGCAGGATCAAGATGGTTAGTGATACCTGACAGGAACTTATCAGCAGCGTCGGGGTCGGTAGTCTTGTGGGAGTAGAGTTCGCTGTAGAAGTCGCTGACGACCCTCATCACGTCCTCCTTCCCACGTCGCATGTTTCCACTCTCGTCTCGCAGCTCGTTCAGGGGCGTGTGACCGGCATGAAGTTTCCTGAAAAAGAATGAGTTACATTTCTCACCCTTCTCCAGATTCTCCACTTTGGAACGGAAGACGATTCGCTTGGACTCCTCCTCAAAGTGCCTTTTCAGGCTCTTCTTGGTCTCCTCCAGCTCCTCCCTCACGTCCCAGCCGCAGTGAAGAAGGTCCTGCAGCGACCGCAGCTCGCGCTGCAGCCCTCTGAAGTCCCTCCTCTTCTCACACGCCTGTTGTCGACCCTTGGCCTGAAAGAAACAGCGAAACTCAAGTTTAACATATTCCCACCAATCAGAGACTGTTTGGAAGCTACCCTTGTAGGACTGCCACATTGCGTAGGCTGCTCTCAGCTCCTCCACGACTTCATCCTGAGCCAGCAGAGCACAATTCAGCTTCCAGGAGCCGGGGCCGGATGGAAAACCGTCGCCGAGGACACCTTGTAAGTGAATGGCTCTGTGGTCGGAGAAGAAGCAAGGGACCATCGAGTGCCTACTCTGTCTGACTGCCCGAGAGATGAACACAAAGTCAATCCTGGAGCGGAGTGAGCCATCGGGTCGGCTCCACGAATAGTTTGTGGAGCCTCTCCCCATGGAGCCCACCACGTCCTGAACAGAGGCCTCGGTTACCATCTCGATGAGCAGCTTGGACGTGATGTCCAACTTGGCAGATGTGCCAGAACTACGACCATCCTCCTCGATGGGGCAGTTGAAATCCCCGGCCATCACTAAGGTCCTGGTGGTGGCAAGCTGAAGCCGCAGGGTCTGGAAAAGCTCCAAACGCTCATTCTTCAGTGGGGACGCATACACGTTGATGAACCTGACAGGTTCTCCCGCCCAGTTGCCATCTACAACAAGAGCCCTGCCGCAGATGAGCTCCTGGACGGACTCAAGCGTGAATGCGCCCCCCCTGATCAGAATTGCGACCCCCGCAGACTTGCAGTCACCCCCACCAGACCAGTAGGATGGACCGTGGGACCACTCCCTGGCCAGATGTTTGAAGGACCTAGAGGAGGGAAGGGAACATTCCTGCAACATATAAACATCACACAACTGGGAAGTAAGGAAGGCATAAATAGTCTGACGTCTGAACTTGTCCTTGATGCTCCTGACATTAATGGAAAATAAGTTAATATTAGCCATCATGTAGGGAAAAAAGAAAAAGTTAGCGCAGGCAATACACCTTAGTTACCACTCCGGTCAGGTGGTCCCTCGTCGGTGTTGACTGCTGGTGACGGGATCACCAGCAGGCCCTCTTCCTCCATCTGGTCAAGCAGCGCGGCCTCGATCTCGGCGACCACCAGTTCCTCCTCTTCTGGCTCGGCCACCAGGGTCTCAACCATGTGCTCCATCTCTTCTGGCTCAGGGAGGGTATCCTCCTTTTCGCCTACGAAATCCAGAATCTTCTTTTTGGAGGATTCAGTAGCAGGGCTGTCCTCCACCTTCCTCTTTCCCCGGGTTGGAACTGGGGAGACAAGAAGGGGAAAATCCTCCTCGGAATAGATAGCGGCGGGTGGAGGAAAGGTTAATTCCACCGCTACCATGGTCTGGGGAGGGAGAGTGGCTGCCGGGGCAGGGGAAAGGACACCTGCTGAGGAGTAGGGGAAGGAGGAAGAGGAAGTGGAATCCTCAGCAGGGGTGGCCGGGGTGGGGGAGGATTGGACGGGGGTGGCAGGGGGAGGGATCGAGAGAGGGGTGACAGAACTCTTACCCTCCTTTGACTTTTTCTTCTGCTTCGGAGCTGCTGGGACCGTCGCTGGGGCTTTGGCCACCGACTCCTTGACCGCTTTGGCCTTGGTCGTCTCAGCCTTGGCCGCTGGGGCCTTGGTCGTCGCGTCCTTGACCTTCACAGGCCTGGTCGTCGGGGCCTTGTCCTCCGGAGCTGGGGTCGTCGCAACCACCGATGCCCAGGATCTCTCACGCTTGGGGCAATCCTTGTACAGATGAGCCGCCAGCCCACACAGGTTGCAGGACGTCTTCTTCGGGCAGTCCTTCGAGCTGTGTCCTGTCACTCGACAAATCCTGCAGGCATCCTCCTTGCAGTCCTTCATCTCGTGGCCGTTCTTGCCGCATCTCCTGCAGTTCCGCGGCATGTCCGGGTAATAGATGAGGCCGTAGGAGTTGCCCAGGGAGAATGTCGGGGGCAGGTGCCGAAGTCCGTCTGAGTACGCCAGGTCCCTGTGAAGTCTAACGGTCACCGACCACTTACCTGTCCAGAAGCCGAGTCCATTCAGGATGTGAGAGGGTTCCTTCACAACCAAACAGAAGCGTCTCAGGAAGGTACAGATGTCTTGGCCTGGGGTGTGCGGGTTGCGCATGGAGACCGTGATCCTCCTTTCGTCCCTCTGGATAGGGCAGCTACCTGTAAAGGCAGAGAAAGAATTATCCGGTCCTTTTGCGCTTACCATTTCCCAGAACCTCCTGCAGGTGTTCACAGTGGCGAAGGTGACGAAGAAGATCCCTGTCAAGAAGGTCTGGATGCTGAGGGTGTCCGACCTGGAGAAGCCTCGATCCAGCAGCATCTTCTGGCAGAACACGTCCGAGGACATATCCGGCACCCTCCCATCCACTTCCTTCAGCTTCAGGGCCACCGTCTGCCGCATCCATGGCTCCAGGGCTGGAGCTTCGTGGCGGCGCTTCTGGGGTCCCTTCTGCTGGCCAGTCGTGGAGGCAGAGTCCTTGGGGTCAGAATAGGCTCCTGGCTGGGCCCTCCTGGCTGTCCCCTGCTCCAGGCTCTTCTTTTCGGTCTTCCTCGCAGCGCTTGCCATGGCTTTCCTCCTGCAGTTACTTCTTGGAGCTGGATCTGGAACTCTTCCCGGAATGGGTGGAGCTATGCAGATTCTTCTCCCGTCGTGTTCTGGACAAATTCCCCGAAAGGTCTTTGTCTCGATGATTTTCTTCCTCGAAGATTCCACAGGACAGCCCGATTCTTCTCCGAGTCTTCGTCTTCTTCTGGATTCTTTAGAGCTTCTTCCTCCCACCGATATCCGCCTTCCTTCTCCGATGTCAGCTGGGCTCCGAAGCTCTTCTCCTTCCGAGTTCGATCGCTCTCGTCAAGTGTAGATCGTAGCTCTTGTGTTCTTAAAAGAACAGATTTTTTTGATTGAAGCTGCATCCAAGGCACTGAAAAATGTGACCGAAGTCACACCAAAACAGCGCACGAGGCGAGGATTCATGTGGACCCTTCCCGGAGGAGAGGGTCCCCAATAAACCATCCCCATCCCTCCGAGCCAGAAGGCCACAGCGAGGATCAGGGATCTCCGATGCTCTCCCTAGCCGAAGCCGGAGAAGAGCCGTTTTCGTGCTCCCAGCTTCCATCTAGGCTGCCACCCTAGTGGAGCTGGAGCCTGTGTTGGTTTCTCAGCCCAAAGCTGACCGGACCTCCGACCGGGTTTATAAAAATTCCCCTTCCTAGCCCGGAGGCCAGGAATAGGGGGGGTTGCTCAGAAAGTATGATTGGCAAAGGTGCGGCGTGCTACGAAGCCAAGTCTTTCTGGGGTCCCCAGTCCCAGTAAGCTTGGACTCCCACCAGGGCGCCTACTCCTGGGGCACATTGCTCCAAAGCCCTCACACTTACCCAGCCTAGTGACTTCGATCCTGGAGGGCCATGTTTTCCATCAGATAACTCTATGAGCCACCTGGCGTACTAACAAGTGCACCAAACCAGTGTGTAATATGCATCAATTTACTAGGGCAGCCCAAGGACAAAACTGCCTTTTCAAAAGATACTAGACTTGATCTTAGCCAAAAGGCCGAGAAGCGATACTACACTTGATCTTAGCCAAAAGGCCGAGAAGCGATAACCAGAATTGGTTTCAAACTACGGAGCCACCCAAGGATCCTAAAAAGTCCATTTGTGGAGATGAACTCCTGGACTCCCGTTAAGAAGACATGTTGTCAACCTCTAGATCCCTTACATGCCTGCACTTTTCGGCTTGCTGCTGCTGCAATCCACGCGTTTTAGATCTGCATAACTCCACCTCTTTAAACACAGCACCTTCACCCCCTGCTGTTCCCACCCGCCTCAACACCGTTGGAAGGGAGGAGAACCAATTAAGGCGGGGGGTGGGGTGGAACGAGCAGCTGTCTACCCTTAGCAGGAGGGCTCCTGATTACATACCTCTCCTGCTGCTGCTGCTGCTGGCTGTCCAGCAGCAGACTGAAGGTGGCTGCTGCTGTGCACAGGTATATAAAGGCTCAGAGCCTATTATGACACGCGCAGCCAGCGTTCCATTGCCACATTCCATCTACTGCAGGCAGGATACCTGGCTGGCTGAATGTCGCTGAGAAGCTCACAGAGACCGCCATAAGCAACAGTTTAACAGAATGCCACAGACTAATCAACCAAACTTTTTGGGTTGGGTTCTCTTTTATAGTCTGCAGGCATTAAATGAAAGAAGTCAGTGTTCCAGCAGAAGGAGACAACGTTTCAGAAAAGGCATTGTAGCAAACCAAAAAAGAAATTTTAAGCGCAGCAGTGTAACCAGCGCACATACCTGTTAGCTCGGGTGAGTTTAAAAGGCTGCTGTTGATAACAAGGGCATTTGCTAAATAGATGGTGTGTGTGCAACAATATACTGAAAGGTCAATTATATTGTACAGCTTATCTCACCACCTGTAGTTATTTAGGTGAAAGCTCCAAAATGCTTGCCTAATATGTCTGTTTATCCAAAAGGAAGTAGAAAGGGAGAGCTAGAAAGATAGCATTGCATCACATTACATGGCAATGCAATGCACAGTTGCTGAAGTTGAACCAAAATGAGCTTGTAATCTGGCTTCTGCAACTTTGAACATGAAAAATCCAATGAGGAGAAGAAAAGCAGAGCCAAAGAGTCCATCCCAAAATCCGACAAACAAGCAAAATGAACAAAAAACATTGAATTCAATTCTTTCTGATTTTAGAAACTGCATTAAAGAAGGGGTGCACCGGTCCTGGAGATACTGCAATACCAGGTCAATGCGTGGAGTGGACAGAGCAAGCTCTTTTTCCATCTCCCTGTTCTAAAAATCCATTTAATATATGGTCCCCAGATAGGGGACGTATCAGATATTAAACTGATAAGAACAGATACTACACTTGATCTTAGCCAAAAGGCCGAGAAGCGATAACCAGAATTGGTTTCAAACTACGGAGCCACCCAAGGATCCTAAAAAGTCCATTTGTGGAGATGAGCTCCTGGACTCCCGTTAAGAAGACATGTTGTCAACCTCTAGATCCCTTACATGCCTGCACTTTTCGGCTTGCTGCTGCTGCAATCCACGCGTTTTAGATCTGCATAACTCCACCTCTTTAAACACAGCACCTTCACCCCCTGCTGTTCCCACCCGCCTCAACACTGTTGGAAGGGAGGAGAACCAATTAAGGCGGGGGGTGGGGTGGAACGAGCAGCTGTCTACCCTTAGCAGGAGGGCTCCTGATTACATACCTCTCCTGCTGCTGCTGCTGCTGGCTGTCCAGCAGCAGACTGAAGGTGGCTGCTGCTGTGCACAGGTATATAAAGGCTCATAGCCTATTATGACACGCGCAGCCAGCGTTCCATTGCCACATTCCATCTACTGCAGGCAGGATACCTGGCTGGCTGAATGTCGCTGAGAAGCTCACAGAGACCGCCATAAGCAACAGTTTAACAGAATGCCACAGACTAATCAACCAAACTTTTTGGGTTGGGTTCTCTTTTATAGTCTGCAGGCATTAAATGAAAGAAGTCAGTGTTCCAGCAGAAGGAGACAACGTTTCAGAAAAGGCATTGTAGCAAACCAAAAAAGAAATTTTAAGCGCAGCAGTGTAACCAGCGCACATACCTGTTAGCTCGGGTGAGTTTAAAAGGCTGCTGTTGATAACAAGGGCATTTGCTAAATAGATGGTGTGTGTGCAACAATATACTGAAAGGTCAATTATATTGTGCAGCTTATCTCACCACCTGTAGTTATTTAGGTGAAAGCTCCAAAATGCTTGCCTAATATGTCTGTTTATCCAAAAGGAAGTAGAAAGGGAGAGCTAGAAAGATAGCATTGCATCACATTACATGGCAATGCAATGCACAGTTGCTGAAGTTGAACCAAAATGAGCTTGTAATCTGGCTTCTGCAACTTTGAACATGAAAAATCCAATGAGGAGAAGAAAAGCAGAGCCAAAGAGTCCATCCCAAAATCCGACAAACAAGCAAAATGAACAAAAAACATTGAATTCAATTCTTTCTGATTTTAGAAACTGCATTAAAGAAGGGGTGCACCGGTCCTGGAGATACTGCAATACCAGGTCAATGCGTGGAGTGGACAGAGCAAGCTCTTTTTCCATCTCCCTGTTCTAAAAATCCATTTAATATATGGTCCCCAGATAGGGGACGTATCAGATATTAAACTGATAAGAACAGATTTTTTTTTTTTTTTTTTTTTTTTTTAAAACCATTCAGGTTCTATAAACATCTAGAACCGAAGCTTTACCCCAAAGGGCTCCACAACACATCTAGACGCAACAGAAACTCATCATTATGGCCAATTTTTATTATTTTTGAAGAGTGATAAAAATGTGTAGTCACACCCAAAGCCAAACAATCCATAACCAGAAATCCATCCACAAAAAACGCTACACCCAGTGCTTCCATTTCAAAAATTTCCATTTACCTTCAGCATCCAAACTCCTTTCAACATCCCATTTATAGCAAAAGTACAACTTATCCAAAACCATCCTTACACAATCACTTACCTCAAGAACCTCATTCCTATAAACATACAAATTCCTTGTATTCCACAGAACCTCTTTCACACATGCCAAGAACAACCAAAATACTCTCTCTTTCTCTTTATTCAAATTACATAGACCAAACATGACCATTTTAACCGTTAGAGCCCTTACACCCGTCAACTCCAAACAAAGCTTGCCCAGACTACCCCATACATCCCTTGCATGCTTACAAAACCAGAAAACATGGTCTATGTCCTCTGTACCACCACATCCAACTCTAGGACATCTGTCAGATGGTACTAACCCCCTTTTCTTCTGAACCGCTCTTACCGGTAATATACCATGCCAAGACAGCCACAGCAAATCTTTCTGCTTATTTGAAACATCAAACTTACATAGTTTCCTCCAAACACCTTCACACTCAGCTGATTTCAAACCAATAATACCACAAGCAAAACTGTCCACACACATTCTTTTTAACATTTTCTTCTCATTCATAAAGTGACCCATGCTAAAACTCTCAAGTCTAAACTTTCTCACAAACACTTCCACAAAAGCATACCACTCAGGACAAATAAAGGAAAAAGGCTTCCTCAAATCCTGTACAGACCATTTCAAACGCCCTAACATAGAGCCTGCTTGATACCTCAACATACAAGCAGCTTTGGTATCCTTGAAAAAAAGCTCACAAAACAGCCCAACATAATTTAATCCGATGAAAACCTCTAAGTTTGGAAAATCCAAACCCCCATAATATGTCTTTTTCATTAGCTTCTCTCGTTTTGCCCTTTCCATCTTACACCCCCACAAAAACAAAAAGAGAATCCGATTTAATTTCCTCAAAGTCACAGCTGATGGAGGAAAAATCAAAGCAACATACAGTATCATAGGCAAAATAATACTTTTAACTATCAGAACCTTCCCTGTAAAGGACAAATCCCGTAACCTCCAAAACTCAATTTTTTTTATTATTCTGCCCCCTATTTCTTCCCAACTCTCTTTTCCCTTCAAATCATCATCAAAGTCTATACCCAAAATCCTAACACCTTTAGAAACCACACATTCCATATCATCATCGTTTAACTTGTCCTGCAAACAGAACCCTTTCATCTTACTTTTGGCCCAATTAATTCTAAAAGCAGAAGCCACACAAAACACATTAACTAAAAGCTTCACTCTCGACACTTCACAGGCAGAATCACACAAGATACAAATGTCATCCATATAGCCTAAAACTTTAACGTACTTACCCCCACTACCCGGAATCAAAAGTCCCCTAAAGACTTTGTCCTTCCTAATAGATTGCAGCAAAGGCTCTATTGCACAAATGAACAGTATGGGCGACAATGGACACCCCTGCCTAACCCCAGAAAAAATCTCAAAACTATCAGAAAAGAAACCATTAACCTGAATCTTGCTCTTAGCCCCTTCATACAATCCATGCAACAATTTAACCAGATGCTCTGGAAACCCCATCTTCCTTAACACACAAAACAAGTACGTATGTGCCACCCTATCAAAGGCCTTCTCGAAGTCAAGCACACACACAATCACCCCTTTCTTCCTCACCATACAATCCCCGATCATATCTCTCACCAACATCACATTCTCATGGATCCTCCTCTTTGGAACTGCACACCCTTGATCCTCCATAACAACATTTGAAATTACCTCTCTCATACGGTTAGCCAAAAGTTTGGCAAAGATTTTGTAGTCAACATTCAAAAGAGTTATCGGACGCCAATTACCTACCACACGCCTATCTCCCTTTTTGAACAACAATACCACTATACCTTGCTTCATACTCTCAGTCATCCCACATCCAGAAAACAAACACTTCATAATAGCCACCAGATCTTTCCCAACAATCTCCCAATACTTAGCATAAAACTCCCAAGGGATACCATCACCCCCTGGAGCCTTGTTTTTAGCAGACTTGGAAACCACATACTTAACCTCATCCTCCGTAATTTCACCTAACAAGAAAGGAAACTCAGACACAGGCACAAAGTTATCAATCACACTCAAAAAACCACCCAACTCACACTCCTTCCTTTTATATAAAGACTTATAATAATCAGCCACTACCCCAATCACATCCTTCCCATACACCTCACAACCATTCTTGTCCAACATAACATTCATGTCGCGTCCACCCCCACACATCCTCTTAAAAAAGAAACTTGTACACTTTTCATTCTTCTCTCTCACCTCAATTTTAGATCTCAAAATAATTTTCCTACCCTCCTCCCCAAACCATTCTTTTATCTCTCTCTTGGCCCTTTCCAACTCGTACTTAACGTCCAAACCCAAAGATTTGCATTTATGCAAATAGGAAAACCTCCTATTTTGCCACTTATACAAACATCTCCTTTTCCTAGCTCTCATATACCCAGCTTTCCTAAAGAACACACCAATCCTTACTTTCACCCAGTCCCACCATACCAACAAATTTGCAAAACCTTTCTTTTTCCTAACCCAACATGCATACTTCCTGGCAAACTCGATTTTCATCCTTTCATCCTGCAGAAATCTAACATTCATTTTCCATACTCCACGCCCATGAAACAAATTAGCAATCTCAAAACTCCCCACCAAACACTCATGGTCAGAAAAACACACCCTTTCTTGTATATAATTAACACATTTTACAGCAGATGAAGAAAAAAAGAAGTAGTCCAAACGGGACTCGGTCCGACCATCTTCCGCATGGTATGTATAGGGACCTGGCTTAGAATCCACAGCATCTTTCATTGAAAAATCAGACATCAGACGATTCCAGAGATTTCCAGTCACGTCAATTTTGGATTCCACTGAACCAGCTCTACCCCTTTTGTCCAGGACACAATTAATATCACCAACCACAAAAGTTGGAATTCTGCCATGCAAAAAAAACCGCAATTTCTCAAAAAGGGCAAGTCTCTGCTTCTTGTCAGCATGCGCATAAATGTTGATTAGTTTAAATTTCCACCCCCTGAAACACAAAATCAAGCACACACACCTACCCTCCTCCACAACTACACTTTGCAATATAGAAATGTCCCTATTTTTAATCAAAATCCCCACTCCGTCATTCTTATTTATGGGAGAGAATGACCACACCACTTCACCAAAATCCCATTCATTCTTCTTAGGCGCCCTATTTAAACCACATTCTTGCACACATACCACATCACAACCTTTAGAAGCTAGAAAATCCAGCACACATGCACGCTTGTATGCCGACTGGAAGACCCTCACATTCTGTGAGGCAATATTCAGCTTCAAAGTCATGAAAAAACACTAAACAAAAAAAGAACATGGAGACAAAAAACTCAAGTTCCACTACTGCCAAACTGAATAACTTCTTCCAGTACAGCCACCTGCTCACTGGAAAGAAAACTTTGACCAGGAGAAATAGGGTCTTCAGTGACCCCTGAAGCAGGGCCCTCACTAATGGTTGGCTCCGGACTCAAAACATCAAACACATTACGTGACACAAAGGAAGGCTTCTCCAAAGGCCCCTTCTTCAGCCTTTTAACTCCTTTGCTGCCCTTTTTTGAAAAAACTTTATGAAAGCCTGCAGCAAGCTCAATGGCAGATATCTTTTCCTTGCCCAGACTTTCACCATCAGATGAGGACATTTCAATCAGATCAGAGTCAAGTTCCTCGGCACCCATATCTAGACTTTCACTCTCCAGGAAGCCAGCAATAGTCCCAGCATTCCCCTGGGCAGATTCAGGCTTCTCAGCTACTTTGCATACTTCAAGGGCGTCATTAGCCTCCACTCCAAGCACCTGGAGGACCTCAGACACCACCAGTCCAGTACTACTCTCCCCAGCAGGCACATCAGCTGGAGCAGGATGGGACTCCACCTCTTCCACAGGCATTACAGGAGGTATTACACCAGCACCCTCACCATCCTCCACAGAGTGGAGCTTTGCACGTATGTTAAGGGCATCCATTTTCCTATCAAAACGCCTCCTCTCAAGGGTATGCTGTGCACTCAGACTTGGGCAGGACCTGCATGTATGATCCACACCCCCACACAGATCACACACAGGGGGGTAAGGGCAAGCCCCTGCATCATGTCCAGTTCTTTTACAGTTCCTGCAGGTAACCCCTTGCTGGCAGTCCTCCTTTAAATGCCCATAACGGAAACAACTACGGCAGAAGGTAGGTTGCCCAGGGTAGTGGAGAAACCCCCTATTACCCCCAATTGAAAAATTCGCTGGAGGATGCATGGTCCCTCCAACACCTTCAGAGTCAGGTTTAAAGCGGACCCAAAACTTCAAATTCCCATTGTAAACGCCAAAAATATTCCTTTGGGCTATGCCTCCCTTCACAGAGGAACAATATCTTGACAAAAAAGCCTTGATTAAAGTAGTGTCAATGAAGGGATTAAACATATGTACAACAAGAGGCCTCTCAACAGCCGAAAATAAAGGAGTAACAGAAATGTACCTCATATGCTGGTGGTCTTTGTGCTCCTTTAGATATTGGAAAAAATTAAGGCAATCTTCTTCACGGTAAAAGGAAATGTCATAATTACCAGAAGATGGGAATTCTTGAATGCAGAAAATCTTATCCAACTCGATACATGCCAGATCCATAAGCACATCCTGCACAATATGCCCCAACTGTAAGGAATGCTTCATTTCAGCAGCAACAGTCAGCCGAACAGTATTCTTGATGGCAGCCATTCCTAGTACAATGCCCACGGCACTCGATCGCAGCTCCAAAAACGCCGGAAGTCGCCTTCCACGCCAAAAGCCCCCCGACCCAGACCCAGCAGGGTTCCCCCAACTGGATCTGAGCCAAAAGGCCGAGAAGCGATAACCAGAATTGGTTTCAAACTACGGAGCCACCCAAGGATCCTAAAAAGTCCATTTGTGGAGATGAGCTCCTGGACTCCCGTTAAGAAGACATGTTGTCAACCTCTAGATCCCTTACATGCCTGCACTTTTCGGCTTGCTGCTGCTGCAATCCACGCGTTTTAGATCTGCATAACTCCACCTCTTTAAACACAGCACCTTCACCCCCTGCTGTTCCCACCCGCCTCAACACCGTTGGAAGGGAGGAGAACCAATTAAGGCGGGGGGTGGGGTGGAACGAGCAGCTGTCTACCCTTAGCAGGAGGGCTCCTGATTACATACCTCTCCTGCTGCTGCTGCTGCTGGCTGTCCAGCAGCAGACTGAAGGTGGCTGCTGCTGTGCACAGGTATATAAAGGCTCAGAGCCTATTATGACACGCGCAGCCAGCGTTCCATTGCCACATTCCATCTACTGCAGGCAGGATACCTGGCTGGCTGAATGTCGCTGAGAAGCTCACAGAGACCGCCATAAGCAACAGTTTAACAGAATGCCACAGACTAATCAACCAAACTTTTTGGGTTGGGTTCTCTTTTATAGTCTGCAGGCATTAAATGAAAGAAGTCAGTGTTCCAGCAGAAGGAGACAACGTTTCAGAAAAGGCATTGTAGCAAACCAAAAAAGAAATTTTAAGCGCAGCAGTGTAACCAGCGCACATACCTGTTAGCTCGGGTGAGTTTAAAAGGCTGCTGTTGATAACAAGGGCATTTGCTAAATAGATGGTGTGTGTGCAACAATATACTGAAAGGTCAATTATATTGTGCAGCTTATCTCACCACCTGTAGTTATTTAGGTGAAAGCTCCAAAATGCTTGCCTAATATGTCTGTTTATCCAAAAGGAAGTAGAAAGGGAGAGCTAGAAAGATAGCATTGCATCACATTACATGGCAATGCAATGCACAGTTGCTGAAGTTGAACCAAAATGAGCTTGTAATCTGGCTTCTGCAACTTTGAACATGAAAAATCCAATGAGGAGAAGAAAAGCAGAGCCAAAGAGTCCATCCCAAAATCCGACAAACAAGCAAAATGAACAAAAAACATTGAATTCAATTCTTTCTGATTTTAGAAACTGCATTAAAGAAGGGGTGCACCGGTCCTGGAGATACTGCAATACCAGGTCAATGCGTGGAGTGGACAGAGCAAGCTCTTTTTCCATCTCCCTGTTCTAAAAATCCATTTAATATATGGTCCCCAGATAGGGGACGTATCAGATATTAAACTGATAAGAACAGATACTACACTTGATCTTAGCCAAAAGGCCGAGAAGCGATAACCAGAATTGGTTTCAAACTACGGAGCCACCCAAGGATCCTAAAAAGTCCATTTGTGGAGATGAGCTCCTGGACTCCCGTTAAGAAGACATGTTGTCAACCTCTAGATCCCTTACATGCCTGCACTTTTCGGCTTGCTGCTGCTGCAATCCACGCGTTTTAGATCTGCATAACTCCACCTCTTTAAACACAGCACCTTCACCCCCTGCTGTTCCCACCCGCCTCAACACCGTTGGAAGGGAGGAGAACCAATTAAGGCGGGGGGTGGGGTGGAACGAGCAGCTGTCTACCCTTAGCAGGAGGGCTCCTGATTACATACCTCTCCTGCTGCTGCTGCTGCTGGCTGTCCAGCAGCAGACTGAAGGTGGCTGCTGCTGTGCACAGGTATATAAAGGCTCAGAGCCTATTATGACACGCGCAGCCAGCGTTCCATTGCCACATTCCATCTACTGCAGGCAGGATACCTGGCTGGCTGAATGTCGCTGAGAAGCTCACAGAGACCGCCATAAGCAACAGTTTAACAGAATGCCACAGACTAATCAACCAAACTTTTTGGGTTGGGTTCTCTTTTATAGTCTGCAGGCATTAAATGAAAGAAGTCAGTGTTCCAGCAGAAGGAGACAACGTTTCAGAAAAGGCATTGTAGCAAACCAAAAAAGAAATTTTAAGCGCAGCAGTGTAACCAGCGCACATACCTGTTAGCTCGGGTGAGTTTAAAAGGCTGCTGTTGATAACAAGGGCATTTGCTAAATAGATGGTGTGTGTGCAACAATATACTGAAAGGTCAATTATATTGTGCAGCTTATCTCACCACCTGTAGTTATTTAGGTGAAAGCTCCAAAATGCTTGCCTAATATGTCTGTTTATCCAAAAGGAAGTAGAAAGGGAGAGCTAGAAAGATAGCATTGCATCACATTACATGGCAATGCAATGCACAGTTGCTGAAGTTGAACCAAAATGAGCTTGTAATCTGGCTTCTGCAACTTTGAAGATGAAAAATCCAATGAGGAGAAGAAAAGCAGAGCCAAAGAGTCCATCCCAAAATCCGACAAACAAGCAAAATGAACAAAAAACATTGAATTCAATTCTTTCTGATTTTAGAAACTGCATTAAAGAAGGGGTGCACCGGTCCTGGAGATACTGCAATACCAGGTCAATGCGTGGAGTGGACAGAGCAAGCTCTTTTTCCATCTCCCTGTTCTAAAAATCCATTTAATATATGGTCCCCAGATAGGGGACGTATCAGATATTAAACTGATAAGAACAGATACTACACTTGATCTTAGCCAAAAGGCCGAGAAGCGATAACCAGAATTGGTTTCAAACTACGGAGCCACCCAAGGATCCTAAAAAGTCCATTTGTGGAGATGAGCTCCTGGACTCCCGTTAAGAAGACATGTTGTCAACCTCTAGATCCCTTACATGCCTGCACTTTTCGGCTTGCTGCTGCTGCAATCCACGCGTTTTAGATCTGCATAACTCCACCTCTTTAAACACAGCACCTTCACCCCCTGCTGTTCCCACCCGCCTCAACACCGTTGGAAGGGAGGAGAACCAATTAAGGCGGGGGGTGGGGTGGAACGAGCAGCTGTCTACCCTTAGCAGGAGGGCTCCTGATTACATACCTCTCCTGCTGCTGCTGCTGCTGGCTGTCCAGCAGCAGACTGAAGGTGGCTGCTGCTGTGCACAGGTATATAAAGGCTCAGAGCCTATTATGACACGCGCAGCCAGCGTTCCATTGCCACATTCCATCTACTGCAGGCAGGATACCTGGCTGGCTGAATGTCGCTGAGAAGCTCACAGAGACCGCCATAAGCAACAGTTTAACAGAATGCCACAGACTAATCAACCAAACTTTTTGGGTTGGGTTCTCTTTTATAGTCTGCAGGCATTAAATGAAAGAAGTCAGTGTTCCAGCAGAAGGAGACAACGTTTCAGAAAAGGCATTGTAGCAAACCAAAAAAGAAATTTTAAGCGCAGCAGTGTAACCAGCGCACATACCTGTTAGCTCGGGTGAGTTTAAAAGGCTGCTGTTGATAACAAGGGCATTTGCTAAATAGATGGTGTGTGTGCAACAATATACTGAAAGGTCAATTATATTGTGCAGCTTATCTCACCACCTGTAGTTATTTAGGTGAAAGCTCCAAAATGCTTGCCTAATATGTCTGTTTATCCAAAAGGAAGTAGAAAGGGAGAGCTAGAAAGATAGCATTGCATCACATTACATGGCAATGCAATGCACAGTTGCTGAAGTTGAACCAAAATGAGCTTGTAATCTGGCTTCTGCAACTTTGAACATGAAAAATCCAATGAGGAGAAGAAAAGCAGAGCCAAAGAGTCCATCCCAAAATCCGACAAACAAGCAAAATGAACAAAAAACATTGAATTCAATTCTTTCTGATTTTAGAAACTGCATTAAAGAAGGGGTGCACCGGTCCTGGAGATACTGCAATACCAGGTCAATGCGTGGAGTGGACAGAGCAAGCTCTTTTTCCATCTCCCTGTTCTAAAAATCCATTTAATATATGGTCCCCAGATAGGGGACGTATCAGATATTAAACTGATAAGAACAGATACTACACTTGATCTTAGCCAAAAGGCCGAGAAGCGATAACCAGAATTGGTTTCAAACTACGGAGCCACCCAAGGATCCTAAAAAGTCCATTTGTGGAGATGAGCTCCTGGACTCCCGTTAAGAAGACATGTTGTCAACCTCTAGATCCCTTACATGCCTGCACTTTTCGGCTTGCTGCTGCTGCAATCCACGCGTTTTAGATCTGCATAACTCCACCTCTTTAAACACAGCACCTTCACCCCCTGCTGTTCCCACCCGCCTCAACACCGTTGGAAGGGAGGAGAACCAATTAAGGCGGGGGGTGGGGTGGAACGAGCAGCTGTCTACCCTTAGCAGGAGGGCTCCTGATTACATACCTCTCCTGCTGCTGCTGCTGCTGGCTGTCCAGCAGCAGACTGAAGGTGGCTGCTGCTGTGCACAGGTATATAAAGGCTCAGAGCCTATTATGACACGCGCAGCCAGCGTTCCATTGCCACATTCCATCTACTGCAGGCAGGATACCTGGCTGGCTGAATGTCGCTGAGAAGCTCACAGAGACCGCCATAAGCAACAGTTTAACAGAATGCCACAGACTAATCAACCAAACTTTTTGGGTTGGGTTCTCTTTTATAGTCTGCAGGCATTAAATGAAAGAAGTCAGTGTTCCAGCAGAAGGAGACAACGTTTCAGAAAAGGCATTGTAGCAAACCAAAAAAGAAATTTTAAGCGCAGCAGTGTAACCAGCGCACATACCTGTTAGCTCGGGTGAGTTTAAAAGGCTGCTGTTGATAACAAGGGCATTTGCTAAATAGATGGTGTGTGTGCAACAATATACTGAAAGGTCAATTATATTGTGCAGCTTATCTCACCACCTGTAGTTATTTAGGTGAAAGCTCCAAAATGCTTGCCTAATATGTCTGTTTATCCAAAAGGAAGTAGAAAGGGAGAGCTAGAAAGATAGCATTGCATCACATTACATGGCAATGCAATGCACAGTTGCTGAAGTTGAACCAAAATGAGCTTGTAATCTGGCTTCTGCAACTTTGAACATGAAAAATCCAATGAGGAGAAGAAAAGCAGAGCCAAAGAGTCCATCCCAAAATCCGACAAACAAGCAAAATGAACAAAAAACATTGAATTCAATTCTTTCTGATTTTAGAAACTGCATTAAAGAAGGGGTGCACCGGTCCTGGAGATACTGCAATACCAGGTCAATGCGTGGAGTGGACAGAGCAAGCTCTTTTTCCATCTCCCTGTTCTAAAAATCCATTTAATATATGGTCCCCAGATAGGGGACGTATCAGATATTAAACTGATAAGAACAGATTTTTTGATTGAATATATCTTTTATTAGCACAAAAAATAAGTTAACAGACAGTGTACAGTGCCGCAGCCCAGTACACACAGAATTCTACATCATATTTACATAGCATGAGGATACGACGCACTAACTAGACACATCACACCCCTATGCTACACAAAACACTCAATCTGAAAGAAAAAGCATGTCAATCAATACAGTACGACGAATCGTGATAAGGGATGGGGATTGGGAAAAAGGGGATGGGGAGGGGAAAATCACAGGCCCGAAGCTTTATTGAAAGACAAGACACATAAGGGAAGAGGGGGAGGAGGGGTTTAGTCCTCATCCTCGTCCTCCGGACCGTCCACGATGGAATAGTCTCTGAGCAGGCTGTGGATCAGCCTGCGGCAGTCCTGGATGGACATCCTCTCCCTCCTCAAGATGAGCCGGTTCCTGGCGACCCAAACGGCATCCTTGAAGCAGTTCATAAGGCGCCAAGCCTCCTGGATGGCTCCGACGGTATGAACCCCAGGGAAGAGTCCGTAAAGCACAGAATGGTGCGATAGGCTCGCCCTGGGGACAGAGTTCCTCAGGTCGTCCTCAAGGGCAGTCAACAGGCGCTGTGCAAATCCGCAGTCCCAAAAAGTGTGCAAAGATGTTTCCTCCACGAAGGGGCACCTTGGGCAGTACCGGGTCTTGCACAGGTTCCGGGCATGCATGAATGACCGGACGGGCAGTCCGCCCTGAATCGCCATCCACGACAAGTCCTTGTGCCCGTTGGTCAGCCTGTCAGACGACACATTTGTCCACACAGTCTCCAGCGTGTCCTGGTGAAGTCCTGTGATGTTCTCCACGTCATCCTTGGCTCTGATGAGCTTGTGGATAGTTTTGGGCTTCCACAAGTCGGGCTTGAGTCCCTCCAGTTGATGTTCCCCCACAAATCGAACGACGTCTCCGTAGAACCATGGCGTCGTCCAGTTGTAGGGGAAGGAGCTGTCCCACTTGTCCCAGCCGAGTCGCCTCCAAAGAGGAAGCAGGAAGAAGCGAGACATGGAAATGCCCGCGGAGCCATTCTTGACTTGCAAAGTCCGGCGGACACAATCACACACAAAAGAGGATCGCAGGAGGGTGGGGATATCTGGAACGCCCTTCCCACCCTTGCGAGGCTCCTTGTACATGACGGCCCGCCTGACTCTGTCCATCTTGGATCCCCAGACAAAGTGAAACACTGTCCTGGTAATGGCCCTGCACACAGTGACGTGTGGGGGCCAGGCCTGCGCCGTGTACTGCAAGACGGGCAGGACCTCATTACGCAGGACGAGTGCCTTACCCTCACAAGTGAGGTGTCTGAGGCTCCAGAGTCCGATCCGTTGCTTCACTTTGGCCAAGCGTTCTTGCCAGGACTTGAGGGCCGCTCCTTCCTTCCCGAACCAGACTCCCAGCACCTTGAGGAAATCCGGTTGAATGTTGAAGGGGAAGGGGGCGGAGGAGGCCGGCTGCCAATCCCCGAAGAGCATGGCTTCCGACTTCCTGCAGTTGACTTTGGCCCCTGAAGCCCGGCCGAACCTCTCACACGTCTGGACGAGGGCGTCGACTGAACCACGATCAGCGCAGAAGACGGTGACGTCGTCCATGTAGAGCGAGCACTTTACCTCGTGTCGTCCCGGACCCGGTGCGGTGATCCCTCTGATCTCTCCATTCTGCCGGATAGCCTCTGCGAAGAGTTCTATAACACAAACAAAAAGAAGAGGTGATAGAGGGCAGCCTTGTCTGACCCCAGAGAGGACAGGGAAGGGGTCAGTCTTCCAGCCGTTCACCAACACCGAGCTGTGGATATCAAAATACATCAGACGGACATACGAACAAAACATGTTACCCAAACCTAACCGGTGCAGAGCTCGGCCCATGAACTCGTGGGAAACCCGGTCGAAGGCCTTCTCCTGATCCAAGGAGACCAGGGCCGCGTGTGCGCGGCGGACCTTGATGTACTCGACCGTGTCCCGCACGAGAGCTAGGCTGTCTGCGATGCGACGTCCAGGGATGCCGCAGGTCTGGTCCGGGTGGATGATCCGTCCGATGACCGTCTTAAGTCGTGTCGCCATCGTCTTGGCCAGGATCTTGTAGTCCACGTTGAGCAGAGTGATGGGACGCCAATTCCTCAGGTCGCACCTCTCTCCCTTCCGCTTGTACAGGATCGTGACCATTCCTTCCCTCAAAGATGGAGGCATTCTACCCTCCACCACCATCTCCTCGTACAGGTCCAACAGGTCCGGACAGATGAGGTCTCCTAGCGCTACATAGAGCTCCGCTGGAAGACCATCACTGCCCGGGGTCCTGCCAGTCCTAAAGGATTTAGCGGCAGAGAGCAATTCGCCCACCATCAGAGGTTTGTCCAAGGCTGCCGTGCCTGCAGGTTCAAGATGGTTAGTGATACCTGACAGGAACTTATCAGCAGCGTCGGGGTCGGTAGTCTTGTGGGAGTAGAGTTCGCTGTAGAAGTCGCTGACGACCCTCATCACGTCCTCCTTCCCAAGTCGCATGTTTCCGCTCTCGTCTCGCAGCTCGTTCAGGGGCGTGTGACCGGCATGAAGTTTCCTGAAAAAGAATGAGTTACATTTCTCACCCTTCTCCAGATTCTCCACTTTGGAACGGAAGACGATTCGCTTGGACTCCTCCTCAAAGTGCCTTTTCAGGCTCTTCTTGGTCTCCTCCAGCTCCTCCCTCACGTCCCAGCCGCAGTGAAGAAGGTCCTGCAGCGACCGCAGCTCGCGCTGCAGCCCTCTGAAGTCCCTCCTCTTCTCACACGCCTGTTGTCGACCCTTGGCCTGAAAGAAACAGCGAAACTCAACTTTAACATATTCCCACCAATCAGAGACTGTTTGGAAGCTACCCTTGTAGGACTGCCACATTGCGTAGGCTGCTCTCAGCTCCTCCACGACTTCATCCTGAGCCAGCAGAGCACAATTCAGCTTCCAGGAGCCGGGGCCGGACGGAAAACCGTCGCCGAGGACACCTTGTAAGTGAATGGCTCTGTGGTCGGAGAAGAAGCAGGGGACCATCGAGTGCCTACTCTGCCTGACTGCCCGAGAGGTGAACACAAAGTCAATCCTGGAGCGGAGTGAGCCATCGGGTCGGCTCCACGAATAGTTTGTGGAGCCTCTCCCCATGGAGCCCACCACGTCCTGAAGAGAGGCCTCGGTTACCATCTCGATGAGCAGCTTGGACGTGATGTCCAACTTGGCAGATGTGCCAGAACTACGACCATCCTCCTCGATGGGGCAGTTGAAATCCCCGGCCATCACTAAGGTCCTGGTGGTGGCAAGCTGAAGCCGCAGGGTCTGGAAAAGCTCCAAACGCTCATTCTTCAGTGGGGACGCATACACGTTGATGAACCTGACAGGTTCTCCTGCCCAGTTGCCATCTACAACAAGAGCCCTGCCGCAGATGAGCTCCTGGACGGACTCAAGCGTGAATGCGCCCCCCCTGATCAGAATTGCGACCCCCGCAGACTTGCAGTCACCCCCACCGGACCAGTAGGATGGACCGTGGGACCACTCCCTGGCCAGATGTTTGAAGGACCTAGAGGAGGGAAGGGAACATTCCTGCAACATATAAACATCACACAACTGGGAAGTAAGGAAGGCATAAATAGTCTGACGTCTGAACTTGTCCTTGATGCTCCTGACATTAATGGAAAATAAGTTAATATTAGCCATCATGTAGGGAAAAAAGAAAAAGTTAGCGCAGGCAATACACCTTAGTTACCACTCCGGTCGGGTGGTCCCTCGTCGGTGTTGACTGCTGGTGACGGGATCACCAGCAGGCCCTCTTCCTCCATCTGGTCAAGCAGCGCGGCCTCGATCTCGGCGACCACCAGTTCCTCCTCTTCTGGCTCGGCCACCAGGGTCTCAACCATGTGCTCCATCTCTTCTGGCTCAGGGAGGGTATCCTCCTTTTCGCCTACGAAATCCAGAATCTTCTTTTTGGAGGATTCAGTAGCAGGGCTGTCCTCCACCTTCCTCTTTCCCCGGGTTGGAACTGGGGAGACAAGAAGGGGAAAATCCTCCTCGGAATAGATAGCGGCGGGTGGAGGAAAGGTTAATTCCACCGCTACCATGGTCTGGGGAGGGAGAGTGGCTGCCGGGGCAGGGGAAAGGACACCTGCTGAGGAGTAGGGGAAGGAGGAAGAGGAAGTGGAATCCTCAGCAGGGGTGGCCGGGGTGGGGGGGGATTGGACGGGGGTGGCAGGGGGAGGGATCGAGAGAGGGGTGACAGAACTCTTACCCTCCTTTGACTTTTTCTTCTGCTTCGGAGCTGCTGGGACCGTCGCTGGGGCTTTGGCCACCGACTCCTTGACCGCTTTGGCCTTGGTCGTCTCGGCCTTGGCCGCTGGGGCCTTGGTCGTCGCGTCCTTGACCTTCACAGGCCTGGTCGTCGGGACCTTGTCATCCGGAGCTGGGGTCGTCGCAACCACCGATGCCCAGGATCTCTCACGCTTGGGGCAATCCTTGTATAGATGAGCCGCCAGCCCACACAGGTTGCAGGACGTCTTCTTCGGGCAGTCCTTCGAGCTGTGTCCCGTCACTCGACAAATCCTGCAGGCATCCTCCTTGCAGTCCTTCATCTCGTGGCCGTTCTTGCCGCATCTCCTGCAGTTCCGCGGCATGTCCGGGTAATAGATGAGGCCGTAGGAGTTGCCCAGGGAGAATGTCGGGGGCAGGTGCCGAAGTCCGTCTGAGTACGCCAGGTCCCTGTGAAGTCTAACGGTCACCGACCACTTACCTGTCCAGAAGCCGAGTCCATTCAGGATGTGAGAGGGTTCCTTCACAACCAAACAGAAGCGTCTCAGGAAGGTACAGATGTCTTGGCCTGGGGTGTGCGGGTTGCGCATGGAGACCGTGATCCTCCTTTCGTCCCTCTGGATAGGGCAGCTACCTGTAAAGGCAGAGAAAGAATTATCCGGTCCTTTTGCGCTTACCATTTCCCAGAACCTCCTGCAGGTGTTCACAGTGGCGAAGGTGACGAAGAAGATCCCCGTCAAGAAGGTCTGGATGCTGAGGGTGTCCGACCTGGAGAAGCCTCGATCCAGCAGCATCTTCTGGCAGAACACGTCCGAGGACATGTCCGGCACCCTCCCATCCACTTCCTTCAGCTTCAGGGCCACCGTCTGCCGCATCCATGGCTCCAGGGCTGGAGCTTCGTGGCGGGGCTTCTGGGGTCCCTTCTGCTGGCCAGTCGTGGAGGCAGAGTCCTTGGGGTCAGAATCGGCTCCTGGCTGGGCCCTCCTGGCTGTCCCCTGCTCCAGGCTCTTCTTTTCAGCCTTCCTCGCAGCGCTTGCCATGGCTTTCCTCCTGCAGTTACTTCTTGGAGCTGGATCTGGAACTCTTCCCGGAATGGGTGGAGCTATGCAGATTCTTCTCCCGTCGTGTTCTGGACAAATTCCCCGAAAGGTCTTTGTCTCGATGATTTTCTTCCTCGAAGATTCCACAGGACAGCCCGATTCTTCTCCGAGTCTTCGTCTTCTTCTGGATTCTTTAGAGCTTCTTCCTCCCACCGATATCCGCCTTCCTTCTCCGATGTCAGCTGGGCTCCGAAGCTCTTCTCCTTCCGAGTTCGATCGCTCTCGTCAAGTGTAGATCGTAGCTCTTGTGTTCTTAAAAGAACAGATACTACACTTGATCTTAGCCAAAAGGCCGAGAAGCGATAACCAGAATTGGTTTCAAACTACGGAGCCACCCAAGGATCCTAAAAAGTCCATTTGTGGAGATGAGCTCCTGGACTCCCGTTAAGAAGACATGTTGTCAACCTCTAGATCCCTTACATGCCTGCACTTTTCGGCTTGCTGCTGCTGCAATCCACGCGTTTTAGATCTGCATAACTCCACCTCTTTAAACACAGCACCTTCACCCCCTGCTGTTCCCACCCGCCTCAACACCGTTGGAAGGGAGGAGAACCAATTAAGGCGGGGGGTGGGGTGGAACGAGCAGCTGTCTACCCTTAGCAGGAGGGCTCCTGATTACATACCTCTCCTGCTGCTGCTGCTGCTGGCTGTCCAGCAGCAGACTGAAGGTGGCTGCTGCTGTGCACAGGTATATAAAGGCTCAGAGCCTATTATGACACGCGCAGCCAGCGTTCCATTGCCACATTCCATCTACTGCAGGCAGGATACCTGGCTGGCTGAATGTCGCTGAGAAGCTCACAGAGACCGCCATAAGCAACAGTTTAACAGAATGCCACAGACTAATCAACCAAACTTTTTGGGTTGGGTTCTCTTTTATAGTCTGCAGGCATTAAATGAAAGAAGTCAGTGTTCCAGCAGAAGGAGACAACGTTTCAGAAAAGGCATTGTAGCAAACCAAAAAAGAAATTTTAAGCGCAGCAGTGTAACCAGCGCACATACCTGTTAGCTCGGGTGAGTTTAAAAGGCTGCTGTTGATAACAAGGGCATTTGCTAAATAGATGGTGTGTGTGCAACAATATACTGAAAGGTCAATTATATTGTGCAGCTTATCTCACCACCTGTAGTTATTTAGGTGAAAGCTCCAAAATGCTTGCCTAATATGTCTGTTTATCCAAAAGGAAGTAGAAAGGGAGAGCTAGAAAGATAGCATTGCATCACATTACATGGCAATGCAATGCACAGTTGCTGAAGTTGAACCAAAATGAGCTTGTAATCTGGCTTCTGCAACTTTGAACATGAAAAATCCAATGAGGAGAAGAAAAGCAGAGCCAAAGAGTCCATCCCAAAATCCGACAAACAAGCAAAATGAACAAAAAACATTGAATTCAATTCTTTCTGATTTTAGAAACTGCATTAAAGAAGGGGTGCACCGGTCCTGGAGATACTGCAATACCAGGTCAATGCGTGGAGTGGACAGAGCAAGCTCTTTTTCCATCTCCCTGTTCTAAAAATCCATTTAATATATGGTCCCCAGATAGGGGACGTATCAGATATTAAACTGATAAGAACAGATTTTTTGATTGAAGCTGCATCCAAGGCACTGAAAAATGTGACCGAAGTCACACCAAAACAGCGCACGAGGCGAGGATTCATGTGGACCCTTCCCGGAGGAGAGGGTCCCCAATAAACCATCCCCATCCCTCCGAGCCAGAAGGCCACAGCGAGGGTCAGGGATCTCCGATGCTCTCCCTAGCCGAAGCCGGAGAAGAGCCGTTTTCGTGCTCCCAGCTTCCATCTAGGCTGCCACCCTAGTGGAGCTGGAGCCTGTGTTGGTTTCTCAGCCCAAAGCTGACCGGACCTCCGACCGGGTTTATAAAAATTCCCCTTCCTAGCCCGGAGGCCAGGAATAGGGGGGGTTGCTCAGAAAGTATGATTGGCAAAGGTGCGGCGTGCTACGAAGCCAAGTCTTTCTGGGGTTCCCAGTCCCAGTAAGCTTGGACTCCCACCAGGGCGCCTACTCCTGGGGCACATTGCTCCAAAGCCCTCACACTTACCCAGCCTAGTGACTTCGATCCTGGAGGGCCATGTTTTCCATCAGATAACTCTATGAGCCACCTGGCGTACTAACAAGAGCACCAAACCAGTGTGTAATATGCATCAATTTACTAGGGCAGCCCAAGGACAAAACTGCCTTTTCAAAAGATACTACACTTGATCTTAGCCAAAAGGCCGAGAAGCGATAACCAGAATTGGTTTCAAACTACGGAGCCACCCAAGGATCCTAAAAAGTCCATTTGTGGAGATGAGCTCCTGGACTCCCGTTAAGAAGACATGTTGTCAACCTCTAGATCCCTTACATGCCTGCACTTTTCGGCTTGCTGCTGCTGCAATCCACGCGTTTTAGATCTGCATAACTCCACCTCTTTAAACACAGCACCTTCACCCCCTGCTGTTCCCACCCGCCTCAACACCGTTGGAAGGGAGGAGAACCAATTAAGGCGGGGGGTGGGGTGGAACGAGCAGCTGTCTACCCTTAGCAGGAGGGCTCCTGATTACATACCTCTCCTGCTGCTGCTGCTGCTGGCTGTCCAGCAGCAGACTGAAGGTGGCTGCTGCTGTGCACAGGTATATAAAGGCTCAGAGCCTATTATGACACGCGCAGCCAGCGTTCCATTGCCACATTCCATCTACTGCAAGCAGGATACCTGGCTGGCTGAATGTCGCTGAGAAGCTCACAGAGACCGCCATAAGCAACAGTTTAACAGAATGCCACAGACTAATCAAAAAACTTTTTGGGTTGGGTTCTCTTTTATAGTCTGCAGGCATTAAATGAAAGAAGTCAGTGTTCCAGCAGAAGGAGACAACGTTTCAGAAAAGGCATTGTAGCAAACCAAAAAAGAAATTTTAAGCGCAGCAGTGTAACCAGCGCACATACCTGTTAGCTCGGGTGAGTTTAAAAGGCTGCTGTTGATAACAAGGGCATTTGCTAAATAGATGGTGTGTGTGCAACAATATACTGAAAGGTCAATTATATTGTGCAGCTTATCTCACCACCTGTAGTTATTTAGGTGAAAGCTCCAAAATGCTTGCCTAATATGTCTGTTTATCCAAAAGGAAGTAGAAAGGGAGAGCTAGAAAGATAGCATTGCATCACATTACATGGCAATGCAATGCACAGTTGCTGAAGTTGAACCAAAATGAGCTTGTAATCTGGCTTCTGCAACTTTGAACATGAAAAATCCAATGAGGAGAAGAAAAGCAGAGCCAAAGAGTCCATCCCAAAATCCGACAAACAAGCAAAATGAACAAAAAACATTGAATTCAATTCTTTCTGATTTTAGAAACTGCATTAAAGAAGGGGTGCACCGGTCCTGGAGATACTGCAATACCAGGTCAATGCGTGGAGTGGACAGAGCAAGCTCTTTTTCCATCTCCCTGTTCTAAAAATCCATTTAATATATGGTCCCCAGATAGGGGACGTATCAGATATTAAACTGATAAGAACAGATACTACACTTGATCTTAGCCAAAAGGCCGAGAAGCGATAACCAGAATTGGTTTCAAACTACGGAGCCACCCAAGGATCCTAAAAAGTCCATTTGTGGAGATGAGCTCCTGGACTCCCGTTAAGAAGACATGTTGTCAACCTCTAGATCCCTTACATGCCTGCACTTTTCGGCTTGCTGCTGCTGCAATCCACGCGTTTTAGATCTGCATAACTCCACCTCTTTAAACACAGCACCTTCACCCCCTGCTGTTCCCACCCGCCTCAACACCGTTGGAAGGGAGGAGAACCAATTAAGGGGGGGGGTGGGGTGGAAAGAGCAGCTGTCTACCCTTAGCAGGAGGGCTCCTGATTACATACCTCTCCTGCTGCTGCTGCTGCTGGCTGTCCAGCAGCAGACTGAAGGTGGCTGCTGCTGTGCACAGGTATATAAAGGCTCAGAGCCTATTATGACACGCGCAGCCAGCGTTCCATTGCCACATTCCATCTACTGCAGGCAGGATACCTGGCTGGCTGAATGTCGCTGAGAAGCTCACAGAGACCGCCATAAGCAACAGTTTAACAGAATGCCACAGACTAATCAACCAAACTTTTTGGGTTGGGTTCTCTTTTATAGTCTGCAGGCATTAAATGAAAGAAGTCAGTGTTCCAGCAGAAGGAGACAACGTTTCAGAAAAGGCATTGTAGCAAACCAAAAAAGAAATTTTAAGCGCAGCAGTGTAACCAGCGCACATACCTGTTAGCTCGGGTGAGTTTAAAAGGCTGCTGTTGATAACAAGGGCATTTGCTAAATAGATGGTGTGTGTGCAACAATATACTGAAAGGTCAATTATATTGTGCAGCTTATCTCACCACCTGTAGTTATTTAGGTGAAAGCTCCAAAATGCTTGCCTAATATGTCTGTTTATCCAAAAGGAAGTAGAAAGGGAGAGCTAGAAAGATAGCATTGCATCACATTACATGGCAATGCAATGCACAGTTGCTGAAGTTGAACCAAAATGAGCTTGTAATCTGGCTTCTGCAACTTTGAACATGAAAAATCCAATGAGGAGAAGAAAAGCAGAGCCAAAGAGTCCATCCCAAAATCCGACAAACAAGCAAAATGAACAAAAAACATTGAATTCAATTCTTTCTGATTTTAGAAACTGCATTAAAGAAGGGGTGCACCGGTCCTGGAGATACTGCAATACCAGGTCAATGCGTGGAGTGGACAGAGCAAGCTCTTTTTCCATCTCCCTGTTCTAAAAATCCATTTAATATATGGTCCCCAGATAGGGGACGTATCAGATATTAAACTGATAAGAACAGATACTACACTTGATCTTAGCCAAAAGGCCGAGAAGCGATAACCAGAATTGGTTTCAAACTACGGAGCCACCCAAGGATCCTAAAAAGTCCATTTGTGGAGATGAGCTCCTGGACTCCCGTTAAGAAGACATGTTGTCAACCTCTAGATCCCTTACATGCCTGCACTTTTCGACTTGCTGCTGCTGCAATCCACGCGTTTTAGATCTGCATAACTCCACCTCTTTAAACACAGCACCTTCACCCCCTGCTGTTCCCACCCGCCTCAACACCGTTGGAAGGGAGGAGAACCAATTAAGGCGGGGGGTGGGGTGGAACGAGCAGCTGTCTACCCTTAGCAGGAGGGCTCCTGATTACATACCTCTCCTGCTGCTGCTGCTGCTGGCTGTCCAGCAGCAGACTGAAGGTGGCTGCTGCTGTGCACAGGTATATAAAGGCTCAGAGCCTATTATGACACGCGCAGCCAGCGTTCCATTGCCACATTCCATCTACTGCAGGCAGGATACCTGGCTGGCTGAATGTCGCTGAGAAGCTCACAGAGACCGCCATAAGCAACAGTTTAACAGAATGCCACAGACTAATCAACCAAACTTTTTGGGTTGGGTTCTCTTTTATAGTCTGCAGGCATTAAATGAAAGAAGTCAGTGTTCCAGCAGAAGGAGACAACGTTTCAGAAAAGGCATTGTAGCAAACCAAAAAAGAAATTTTAAGCGCAGCAGTGTAACCAGCGCACATACCTGTTAGCTCGGGTGAGTTTAAAAGGCTGCTGTTGATAACAAGGGCATTTGCTAAATAGATGGTGTGTGTGCAACAATATACTGAAAGGTCAATTATATTGTGCAGCTTATCTCACCACCTGTAGTTATTTAGGTGAAAGCTCCAAAATGCTTGCCTAATATGTCTGTTTATCCAAAAGGAAGTAGAAAGGGAGAGCTAGAAAGATAGCATTGCATCACATTACATGGCAATGCAATGCACAGTTGCTGAAGTTGAACCAAAATGAGCTTGTAATCTGGCTTCTGCAACTTTGAACATGAAAAATCCAATGAGGAGAAGAAAAGCAGAGCCAAAGAGTCCATCCCAAAATCCGACAAACAAGCAAAATGAACAAAAAACATTGAATTCAATTCTTTCTGATTTTAGAAACTGCATTAAAGAAGGGGTGCACCGGTCCTGGAGATACTGCAATACCAGGTCAATGCGTGGAGTGGACAGAGCAAGCTCTTTTTCCATCTCCCTGTTCTAAAAATCCATTTAATATATGGTCCCCAGATAGGGGACGTATCAGATATTAAACTGATAAGAACAGATACTACACTTGATCTTAGCCAAAAGGCCGAGAAGCGATAACCAGAATTGGTTTCAAACTACGGAGCCACCCAAGGATCCTAAAAAGTCCATTTGTGGAGATGAGCTCCTGGACTCCCGTTAAGAAGACATGTTGTCAACCTCTAGATCCCTTACATGCCTGCACTTTTCGGCTTGCTGCTGCTGCAATCCACGCGTTTTAGATCTGCATAACTCCACCTCTTTAAACACAGCACCTTCACCCCCTGCTGTTCCCACCCGCCTCAACACCGTTGGAAGGGAGGAGAACCAATTAAGGCGGGGGGTGGGGTGGAACGAGCAGCTGTCTACCCTTAGCAGGAGGGCTCCTGATTACATACCTCTCCTGCTGCTGCTGCTGCTGGCTGTCCAGCAGCAGACTGAAGGTGGCTGCTGCTGTGCACAGGTATATAAAGGCTCAGAGCCTATTATGACACGCGCAGCCAGCGTTCCATTGCCACATTCCATCTACTGCAGGCAGGATACCTGGCTGGCTGAATGTCGCTGAGAAGCTCACAGAGACCGCCATAAGCAACAGTTTAACAGAATGCCACAGACTAATCAACCAAACTTTTTGGGTTGGGTTCTCTTTTATAGTCTGCAGGCATTAAATGAAAGAAGTCAGTGTTCCAGCAGAAGGAGACAACGTTTCAGAAAAGGCATTGTAGCAAACCAAAAAAGAAATTTTAAGCGCAGCAGTGTAACCAGCGCACATACCTGTTAGCTCGGGTGAGTTTAAAAGGCTGCTGTTGATAACAAGGGCATTTGCTAAATAGATGGTGTGTGTGCAACAATATACTGAAAGGTCAATTATATTGTGCAGCTTATCTCACCACCTGTAGTTATTTAGGTGAAAGCTCCAAAATGCTTGCCTAATATGTCTGTTTATCCAAAAGGAAGTAGAAAGGGAGAGCTAGAAAGATAGCATTGCATCACATTACATGGCAATGCAATGCACAGTTGCTGAAGTTGAACCAAAATGAGCTTGTAATCTGGCTTCTGCAACTTTGAACATGAAAAATCCAATGAGGAGAAGAAAAGCAGAGCCAAAGAGTCCATCCCAAAATCCGACAAACAAGCAAAATGAACAAAAAACATTGAATTCAATTCTTTCTGATTTTAGAAACTGCATTAAAGAAGGGGTGCACCGGTCCTGGAGATACTGCAATACCAGGTCAATGCGTGGAGTGGACAGAGCAAGCTCTTTTTCCATCTCCCTGTTCTAAAAATCCATTTAATATATGGTCCCCAGATAGGGGACGTATCAGATATTAAACTGATAAGAACAGATACTACACTTGATCTTAGCCAAAAGGCCGAGAAGCGATAACCAGAATTGGTTTCAAACTACGGAGCCACCCAAGGATCCTAAAAAGTCCATTTGTGGAGATGAGCTCCTGGACTCCCGTTAAGAAGACATGTTGTCAACCTCTAGATCCCTTACATGCCTGCACTTTTCGGCTTGCTGCTGCTGCAATCCACGCGTTTTAGATCTGCATAACTCCACCTCTTTAAACACAGCACCTTCACCCCCTGCTGTTCCCACCCGCCTCAACACCGTTGGAAGGGAGGAGAACCAATTAAGGCGGGGGGTGGGGTGGAACGAGCAGCTGTCTACCCTTAGCAGGAGGGCTCCTGATTACATACCTCTCCTGCTGCTGCTGCTGCTGGCTGTCCAGCAGCAGACTGAAGGTGGCTGCTGCTGTGCACAGGTATATAAAGGCTCAGAGCCTATTATGACACGCGCAGCCAGCGTTCCATTGCCACATTCCATCTACTGCAGGCAGGATACCTGGCTGGCTGAATGTCGCTGAGAAGCTCACAGAGACCGCCATAAGCAACAGTTTAACAGAATGCCACAGACTAATCAACCAAACTTTTTGGGTTGGGTTCTCTTTTATAGTCTGCAGGCATTAAATGAAAGAAGTCAGTGTTCCAGCAGAAGGAGACAACGTTTCAGAAAAGGCATTGTAGCAAACCAAAAAAGAAATTTTAAGCGCAGCAGTGTAACCAGCGCACATACCTGTTAGCTCGGGTGAGTTTAAAAGGCTGCTGTTGATAACAAGGGCATTTGCTAAATAGATGGTGTGTGTGCAACAATATACTGAAAGGTCAATTATATTGTGCAGCTTATCTCACCACCTGTAGTTATTTAGGTGAAAGCTCCAAAATGCTTGCCTAATATGTCTGTTTATCCAAAAGGAAGTAGAAAGGGAGAGCTAGAAAGATAGCATTGCATCACATTACATGGCAATGCAATGCACAGTTGCTGAAGTTGAACCAAAATGAGCTTGTAATCTGGCTTCTGCAACTTTGAACATGAAAAATCCAATGAGGAGAAGAAAAGCAGAGCCAAAGAGTCCATCCCAAAATCCGACAAACAAGCAAAATGAACAAAAAACATTGAATTCAATTCTTTCTGATTTTAGAAACTGCATTAAAGAAGGGGTGCACCGGTCCTGGAGATACTGCAATACCAGGTCAATGCGTGGAGTGGACAGAGCAAGCTCTTTTTCCATCTCCCTGTTCTAAAAATCCATTTAATATATGGTCCCCAGATAGGGGACGTATCAGATATTAAACTGATAAGAACAGATACTACACTTGATCTTAGCCAAAAGGCCGAGAAGCGATAACCAGAATTGGTTTCAAACTACGGAGCCACCCAAGGATCCTAAAAAGTCCATTTGTGGAGATGAGCTCCTGGACTCCCGTTAAGAAGACATGTTGTCAACCTCTAGATCCCTTACATGCCTGCACTTTTCGGCTTGCTGCTGCTGCAATCCACGCGTTTTAGATCTGCATAACTCCACCTCTTTAAACACAGCACCTTCACCCCCTGCTGTTCCCACCCGCCTCAACACCGTTGGAAGGGAGGAGAACCAATTAAGGCGGGGGGTGGGGTGGAACGAGCAGCTGTCTACCCTTAGCAGGAGGGCTCCTGATTACATACCTCTCCTGCTGCTGCTGCTGCTGGCTGTCCAGCAGCAGACTGAAGGTGGCTGCTGCTGTGCACAGGTATATAAAGGCTCAGAGCCTATTATGACACGCGCAGCCAGCGTTCCATTGCCACATTCCATCTACTGCAGGCAGGATACCTGGCTGGCTGAATGTCGCTGAGAAGCTCACAGAGACCGCCATAAGCAACAGTTTAACAGAATGCCACAGACTAATCAACCAAACTTTTTGGGTTGGGTTCTCTTTTATAGTCTGCAGGCATTAAATGAAAGAAGTCAGTGTTCCAGCAGAAGGAGACAACGTTTCAGAAAAGGCATTGTAGCAAACCAAAAAAGAAATTTTAAGCGCAGCAGTGTAACCAGCGCACATACCTGTTAGCTCGGGTGAGTTTAAAAGGCTGCTGTTGATAACAAGGGCATTTGCTAAATAGATGGTGTGTGTGCAACAATATACTGAAAGGTCAATTATATTGTGCAGCTTATCTCACCACCTGTAGTTATTTAGGTGAAAGCTCCAAAATGCTTGCCTAATATGTCTGTTTATCCAAAAGGAAGTAGAAAGGGAGAGCTAGAAAGATAGCATTGCATCACATTACATGGCAATGCAATGCACAGTTGCTGAAGTTGAACCAAAATGAGCTTGTAATCTGGCTTCTGCAACTTTGAACATGAAAAATCCAATGAGGAGAAGAAAAGCAGAGCCAAAGAGTCCATCCCAAAATCCGACAAACAAGCAAAATGAACAAAAAACATTGAATTCAATTCTTTCTGATTTTAGAAACTGCATTAAAGAAGGGGTGCACCGGTCCTGGAGATACTGCAATACCAGGTCAATGCGTGGAGTGGACAGAGCAAGCTCTTTTTCCATCTCCCTGTTCTAAAAATCCATTTAATATATGGTCCCCAGATAGGGGACGTATCAGATATTAAACTGATAAGAACAGATACTACACTTGATCTTAGCCAAAAGGCCGAGAAGCGATAACCAGAATTGGTTTCAAACTACGGAGCCACCCAAGGATCCTAAAAAGTCCATTTGTGGAGATGAGCTCCTGGACTCCCGTTAAGAAGACATGTTGTCAACCTCTAGATCCCTTACATGCCTGCACTTTTCGGCTTGCTGCTGCTGCAATCCACGCGTTTTAGATCTGCATAACTCCACCTCTTTAAACACAGCACCTTCACCCCCTGCTGTTCCCACCCGCCTCAACACCGTTGGAAGGGAGGAGAACCAATTAAGGCGGGGGGTGGGGTGGAACGAGCAGCTGTCTACCCTTAGCAGGAGGGCTCCTGATTACATACCTCTCCTGCTGCTGCTGCTGCTGGCTGTCCAGCAGCAGACTGAAGGTGGCTGCTGCTGTGCACAGGTATATAAAGGCTCAGAGCCTATTATGACACGCGCAGCCAGCGTTCCATTGCCACATTCCATCTACTGCAGGCAGGATACCTGGCTGGCTGAATGTCGCTGAGAAGCTCACAGAGACCGCCATAAGCAACAGTTTAACAGAATGCCACAGACTAATCAACCAAACTTTTTGGGTTGGGTTCTCTTTTATAGTCTGCAGGCATTAAATGAAAGAAGTCAGTGTTCCAGCAGAAGGAGACAACGTTTCAGAAAAGGCATTGTAGCAAACCAAAAAAGAAATTTTAAGCGCAGCAGTGTAACCAGCGCACATACCTGTTAGCTCGGGTGAGTTTAAAAGGCTGCTGTTGATAACAAGGGCATTTGCTAAATAGATGGTGTGTGTGCAACAATATACTGAAAGGTCAATTATATTGTGCAGCTTATCTCACCACCTGTAGTTATTTAGGTGAAAGCTCCAAAATGCTTGCCTAATATGTCTGTTTATCCAAAAGGAAGTAGAAAGGGAGAGCTAGAAAGATAGCATTGCATCACATTACATGGCAATGCAATGCACAGTTGCTGAAGTTGAACCAAAATGAGCTTGTAATCTGGCTTCTGCAACTTTGAACATGAAAAATCCAATGAGGAGAAGAAAAGCAGAGCCAAAGAGTCCATCCCAAAATCCGACAAACAAGCAAAATGAACAAAAAACATTGAATTCAATTCTTTCTGATTTTAGAAACTGCATTAAAGAAGGGGTGCACCGGTCCTGGAGATACTGCAATACCAGGTCAATGCGTGGAGTGGACAGAGCAAGCTCTTTTTCCATCTCCCTGTTCTAAAAATCCATTTAATATATGGTCCCCAGATAGGGGACGTATCAGATATTAAACTGATAAGAACAGATACTACACTTGATCTTAGCCAAAAGGCCGAGAAGCGATAACCAGAATTGGTTTCAAACTACGGAGCCACCCAAGGATCCTAAAAAGTCCATTTGTGGAGATGAGCTCCTGGACTCCCGTTAAGAAGACATGTTGTCAACCTCTAGATCCCTTACATGCCTGCACTTTTCGGCTTGCTGCTGCTGCAATCCACGCGTTTTAGATCTGCATAACTCCACCTCTTTAAACACAGCACCTTCACCCCCTGCTGTTCCCACCCGCCTCAACACCGTTGGAAGGGAGGAGAACCAATTAAGGCGGGGGGTGGGGTGGAACGAGCAGCTGTCTACCCTTAGCAGGAGGGCTCCTGATTACATACCTCTCCTGCTGCTGCTGCTGCTGGCTGTCCAGCAGCAGACTGAAGGTGGCTGCTGCTGTGCACAGGTATATAAAGGCTCAGAGCCTATTATGACACGCGCAGCCAGCGTTCCATTGCCACATTCCATCTACTGCAGGCAGGATACCTGGCTGGCTGAATGTCGCTGAGAAGCTCACAGAGACCGCCATAAGCAACAGTTTAACAGAATGCCACAGACTAATCAACCAAACTTTTTGGGTTGGGTTCTCTTTTATAGTCTGCAGGCATTAAATGAAAGAAGTCAGTGTTCCAGCAGAAGGAGACAACGTTTCAGAAAAGGCATTGTAGCAAACCAAAAAAGAAATTTTAAGCGCAGCAGTGTAACCAGCGCACATACCTGTTAGCTCGGGTGAGTTTAAAAGGCTGCTGTTGATAACAAGGGCATTTGCTAAATAGATGGTGTGTGTGCAACAATATACTGAAAGGTCAATTATATTGTGCAGCTTATCTCACCACCTGTAGTTATTTAGGTGAAAGCTCCAAAATGCTTGCCTAATATGTCTGTTTATCCAAAAGGAAGTAGAAAGGGAGAGCTAGAAAGATAGCATTGCATCACATTACATGGCAATGCAATGCACAGTTGCTGAAGTTGAACCAAAATGAGCTTGTAATCTGGCTTCTGCAACTTTGAACATGAAAAATCCAATGAGGAGAAGAAAAGCAGAGCCAAAGAGTCCATCCCAAAATCCGACAAACAAGCAAAATGAACAAAAAACATTGAATTCAATTCTTTCTGATTTTAGAAACTGCATTAAAGAAGGGGTGCACCGGTCCTGGAGATACTGCAATACCAGGTCAATGCGTGGAGTGGACAGAGCAAGCTCTTTTTCCATCTCCCTGTTCTAAAAATCCATTTAATATATGGTCCCCAGATAGGGGACGTATCAGATATTAAACTGATAAGAACAGATACTACACTTGATCTTAGCCAAAAGGCCGAGAAGCGATAACCAGAATTGGTTTCAAACTACGGAGCCACCCAAGGATCCTAAAAAGTCCATTTGTGGAGATGAGCTCCTGGACTCCCGTTAAGAAGACATGTTGTCAACCTCTAGATCCCTTACATGCCTGCACTTTTCGGCTTGCTGCTGCTGCAATCCACGCGTTTTAGATCTGCATAACTCCACCTCTTTAAACACAGCACCTTCACCCCCTGCTGTTCCCACCCGCCTCAACACCGTTGGAAGGGAGGAGAACCAATTAAGGCGGGGGGTGGGGTGGAACGAGCAGCTGTCTACCCTTAGCAGGAGGGCTCCTGATTACATACCTCTCCTGCTGCTGCTGCTGCTGGCTGTCCAGCAGCAGACTGAAGGTGGCTGCTGCTGTGCACAAGTATATAAAGGCTCAGAGCCTATTATGACACGCGCAGCCAGCGTTCCATTGCCACATTCCATCTACTGCAGGCAGGATACCTGGCTGGCTGAATGTCGCTGAGAAGCTCACAGAGACCGCCATAAGCAACAGTTTAACAGAATGCCACAGACTAATCAACCAAACTTTTTGGGTTGGGTTCTCTTTTATAGTCTGCAGGCATTAAATGAAAGAAGTCAGTGTTCCAGCAGAAGGAGACAACGTTTCAGAAAAGGCATTGTAGCAAACCAAAAAAGAAATTTTAAGCGCAGCAGTGTAACCAGCGCACATACCTGTTAGCTCGGGTGAGTTTAAAAGGCTGCTGTTGATAACAAGGGCATTTGCTAAATAGATGGTGTGTGTGCAACAATATACTGAAAGGTCAATTATATTGTGCAGCTTATCTCACCACCTGTAGTTATTTAGGTGAAAGCTCCAAAATGCTTGCCTAATATGTCTGTTTATCCAAAAGGAAGTAGAAAGGGAGAGCTAGAAAGATAGCATTGCATCACATTACATGGCAATGCAATGCACAGTTGCTGAAGTTGAACCAAAATGAGCTTGTAATCTGGCTTCTGCAACTTTGAACATGAAAAATCCAATGAGGAGAAGAAAAGCAGAGCCAAAGAGTCCATCCCAAAATCCGACAAACAAGCAAAATGAACAAAAAACATTGAATTCAATTCTTTCTGATTTTAGAAACTGCATTAAAGAAGGGGTGCACCGGTCCTGGAGATACTGCAATACCAGGTCAATGCGTGGAGTGGACAGAGCAAGCTCTTTTTCCATCTCCCTGTTCTAAAAATCCATTTAATATATGGTCCCCAGATAGGGGACGTATCAGATATTAAACTGATAAGAACAGATACTACACTTGATCTTAGCCAAAAGGCCGAGAAGCGATAACCAGAATTGGTTTCAAACTACGGAGCCACCCAAGGATCCTAAAAAGTCCATTTGTGGAGATGAGCTCCTGGACTCCCGTTAAGAAGACATGTTGTCAACCTCTAGATCCCTTACATGCCTGCACTTTTCGGCTTGCTGCTGCTGCAATCCACGCGTTTTAGATCTGCATAACTCCACCTCTTTAAACACAGCACCTTCACCCCCTGCTGTTCCCACCCGCCTCAACACCGTTGGAAGGGAGGAGAACCAATTAAGGCGGGGGGTGGGGTGGAACGAGCAGCTGTCTACCCTTAGCAGGAGGGCTCCTGATTACATACCTCTCCTGCTGCTGCTGCTGCTGGCTGTCCAGCAGCAGACTGAAGGTGGCTGCTGCTGTGCACAGGTATATAAAGGCTCAGAGCCTATTATGACACGCGCAGCCAGCGTTCCATTGCCACATTCCATCTACTGCAGGCAGGATACCTGGCTGGCTGAATGTCGCTGAGAAGCTCACAGAGACCGCCATAAGCAACAGTTTAACAGAATGCCACAGACTAATCAACCAAACTTTTTGGGTTGGGTTCTCTTTTATAGTCTGCAGGCATTAAATGAAAGAAGTCAGTGTTCCAGCAGAAGGAGACAACGTTTCAGAAAAGGCATTGTAGCAAACCAAAAAAGAAATTTTAAGCGCAGCAGTGTAACCAGCGCACATACCTGTTAGCTCGGGTGAGTTTAAAAGGCTGCTGTTGATAACAAGGGCATTTGCTAAATAGATGGTGTGTGTGCAACAATATACTGAAAGGTCAATTATATTGTGCAGCTTATCTCACCACCTGTAGTTATTTAGGTGAAAGCTCCAAAATGCTTGCCTAATATGTCTGTTTATCCAAAAGGAAGTAGAAAGGGAGAGCTAGAAAGATAGCATTGCATCACATTACATGGCAATGCAATGCACAGTTGCTGAAGTTGAACCAAAATGAGCTTGTAATCTGGCTTCTGCAACTTTGAACATGAAAAATCCAATGAGGAGAAGAAAAGCAGAGCCAAAGAGTCCATCCCAAAATCCGACAAACAAGCAAAATGAACAAAAAACATTGAATTCAATTCTTTCTGATTTTAGAAACTGCATTAAAGAAGGGGTGCACCGGTCCTGGAGATACTGCAATACCAGGTCAATGCGTGGAGTGGACAGAGCAAGCTCTTTTTCCATCTCCCTGTTCTAAAAATCCATTTAATATATGGTCCCCAGATAGGGGACGTATCAGATATTAAACTGATAAGAACAGATACTACACTTGATCTTAGCCAAAAGGCCGAGAAGCGATAACCAGAATTGGTTTCAAACTACGGAGCCACCCAAGGATCCTAAAAAGTCCATTTGTGGAGATGAGCTCCTGGACTCCCGTTAAGAAGACATGTTGTCAACCTCTAGATCCCTTACATGCCTGCACTTTTCGGCTTGCTGCTGCTGCAATCCACGCGTTTTAGATCTGCATAACTCCACCTCTTTAAACACAGCACCTTCACCCCCTGCTGTTCCCACCCGCCTCAACACCGTTGGAAGGGAGGAGAACCAATTAAGGCGGGGGGTGGGGTGGAACGAGCAGCTGTCTACCCTTAGCAGGAGGGCTCCTGATTACATACCTCTCCTGCTGC
Source organism: Phyllobates terribilis (assembly GCF_046119375.1). NCBI lineage: Eukaryota > Metazoa > Chordata > Amphibia > Anura > Dendrobatidae > Phyllobates > Phyllobates terribilis. Next base: position 628,576 of record NW_027363529.1, on the reverse strand, counting down.
TGCTGCTGCTGGCTGTCCAGCAGCAGACTGAAGGTGGCTGCTGCTGTGCACAGGTATATAAAGGCTCAGAGCCTATTATGACACGCGCAGCCAGCGTTCCATTGCCACATTCCATCTACTGCAGGCAGGATACCTGGCTGGCTGAATGTCGCTGAGAAGCTCACAGAGACCGCCATAAGCAACAGTTTAACAGAATGCCACAGACTAATCAACCAAACTTTTTGGGTTGGGTTCTCTTTTATAGTCTGCAGGCATTAAATGAAAGAAGTCAGTGTTCCAGCAGAAGGAGACAACGTTTCAGAAAAGGCATTGTAGCAAACCAAAAAAGAAATTTTAAGCGCAGCAGTGTAACCAGCGCACATACCTGTTAGCTCGGGTGAGTTTAAAAGGCTGCTGTTGATAACAAGGGCATTTGCTAAATAGATGGTGTGTGTGCAACAATATACTGAAAGGTCAATTATATTGTGCAGCTTATCTCACCACCTGTAGTTATTTAGGTGAAAGCTCCAAAATGCTTGCCTAATATGTCTGTTTATCCAAAAGGAAGTAGAAAGGGAGAGCTAGAAAGATAGCATTGCATCACATTACATGGCAATGCAATGCACAGTTGCTGAAGTTGAACCAAAATGAGCTTGTAATCTGGCTTCTGCAACTTTGAACATGAAAAATCCAATGAGGAGAAGAAAAGCAGAGCCAAAGAGTCCATCCCAAAATCCGACAAACAAGCAAAATGAACAAAAAACATTGAATTCAATTCTTTCTGATTTTAGAAACTGCATTAAAGAAGGGGTGCACCGGTCCTGGAGATACTGCAATACCAAGTCAATGCGTGGAGTGGACAGAGCAAGCTCTTTTTCCATCTCCCTGTTCTAAAAATCCATTTAATATATGGTCCCCAGATAGGGGACGTATCAGATATTAAACTGATAAGAACAGATACTACACTTGATCTTAGCCAAAAGGCCGAGAAGCGATAACCAGAATTGGTTTCAAACTACGGAGCCACCCAAGGATCCTAAAAAGTCAATTTGTGGAGATGAGCTCCTGGACTCCCGTTAAGAAGACATGTTGTCAACCTCTAGATCCCTTACATGCCTGCACTTTTCGGCTTGCTGCTGCTGCAATCCACGCGTTTTAGATCTGCATAACTCCACCTCTTTAAACACAGCACCTTCACCCCCTGCTGTTCCCACCCGCCTCAACACCGTTGGAAGGGAGGAGAACCAATTAAGGCGGGGGGTGGGGTGGAACGAGCAGCTGTCTACCCTTAGCAGGAGGGCTCCTGATTACATACCTCTCCTGCTGCTGCTGCTGCTGGCTGTCCAGCAGCAGACTGAAGGTGGCTGCTGCTGTGCACAGGTATATAAAGGCTCAGAGCCTATTATGACACGCGCAGCCAGCGTTCCATTGCCACATTCCATCTACTGCAGGCAGGATACCTGGCTGGCTGAATGTCGCTGAGAAGCTCACAGAGACCGCCATAAGCAACAGTTTAACAGAATGCCACAGACTAATCAACCAAACTTTTTGGGTTGGGTTCTCTTTTATAGTCTGCAGGCATTAAATGAAAGAAGTCAGTGTTCCAGCAGAAGGAGACAACGTTTCAGAAAAGGCATTGTAGCAAACCAAAAAAGAAATTTTAAGCGCAGCAGTGTAACCAGCGCACATACCTGTTAGCTCGGGTGAGTTTAAAAGGCTGCTGTTGATAACAAGGGCATTTGCTAAATAGATGGTGTGTGTGCAACAATATACTGAAAGGTCAATTATATTGTGCAGCTTATCTCACCACCTGTAGTTATTTAGGTGAAAGCTCCAAAATGCTTGCCTAATATGTCTGTTTATCCAAAAGGAAGTAGAAAGGGAGAGCTAGAAAGATAGCATTGCATCACATTACATGGCAATGCAATGCACAGTTGCTGAAGTTGAACCAAAATGAGCTTGTAATCTGGCTTCTGCAACTTTGAACATGAAAAATCCAATGAGGAGAAGAAAAGCAGAGCCAAAGAGTCCATCCCAAAATCCGACAAACAAGCAAAATGAACAAAAAACATTGAATTCAATTCTTTCTGATTTTAGAAACTGCATTAAAGAAGGGGTGCACCGGTCCTGGAGATACTGCAATACCAGGTCAATGCGTGGAGTGGACAGAGCAAGCTCTTTTTCCATCTCCCTGTTCTAAAAATCCATTTAATATATGGTCCCCAGATAGGGGACGTATCAGATATTAAACTGATAAGAACAGATACTACACTTGATCTTAGCCAAAAGGCCGAGAAGCGATAACCAGAATTGGTTTCAAACTACGGAGCCACCCAAGGATCCTAAAAAGTCCATTTGTGGAGATGAGCTCCTGGACTCCCGTTAAGAAGACATGTTGTCAACCTCTAGATCCCTTACATGCCTGCACTTTTCGGCTTGCTGCTGCTGCAATCCACGCGTTTTAGATCTGCATAACTCCACCTCTTTAAACACAGCACCTTCACCCCCTGCTGTTCCCACCCGCCTCAACACCGTTGGAAGGGAGGAGAACCAATTAAGGCGGGGGGTGGGGTGGAACGAGCAGCTGTCTACCCTTAGCAGGAGGGCTCCTGATTACATACCTCTCCTGCTGCTGCTGCTGCTGGCTGTCCAGCAGCAGACTGAAGGTGGCTGCTGCTGTGCACAGGTATATAAAGGCTCAGAGCCTATTATGACACGCGCAGCCAGCGTTCCATTGCCACATTCCATCTACTGCAGGCAGGATACCTGGCTGGCTGAATGTCGCTGAGAAGCTCACAGAGACCGCCATAAGCAACAGTTTAACAGAATGCCACAGACTAATCAACCAAACTTTTTGGGTTGGGTTCTCTTTTATAGTCTGCAGGCATTAAATGAAAGAAGTCAGTGTTCCAGCAGAAGGAGACAACGTTTTAGAAAAGGCATTGTAGCAAACCAAAAAAGAAATTTTAAGCGCAGCAGTGTAACCAGCGCACATACCTGTTAGCTCGGGTGAGTTTAAAAGGCTGCTGTTGATAACAAGGGCATTTGCTAAATAGATGGTGTGTGTGCAACAATATACTGAAAGGTCAATTATATTGTGCAGCTTATCTCACCACCTGTAGTTATTTAGGTGAAAGCTCCAAAATGCTTGCCTAATATGTCTGTTTATCCAAAAGGAAGTAGAAAGGGAGAGCTAGAAAGATAGCATTGCATCACATTACATGGCAATGCAATGCACAGTTGCTGAAGTTGAACCAAAATGAGCTTGTAATCTGGCTTCTGCAACTTTGAACATGAAAAATCCAATGAGGAGAAGAAAAGCAGAGCCAAAGAGTCCATCCCAAAATCCGACAAACAAGCAAAATGAACAAAAAACATTGAATTCAATTCTTTCTGATTTTAGAAACTGCATTAAAGAAGGGGTGCACCGGTCCTGGAGATACTGCAATACCAGGTCAATGCGTGGAGTGGACAGAGCAAGCTCTTTTTCCATCTCCCTGTTCTAAAAATCCATTTAATATATGGTCCCCAGATAGGGGACGTATCAGATATTAAACTGATAAGAACAGATACTACACTTGATCTTAGCCAAAAGGCCGAGAAGCGATAACCAGAATTGGTTTCAAACTACGGAGCCACCCAAGGATCCTAAAAAGTCCATTTGTGGAGATGAGCTCCTGGACTCCCGTTAAGAAGACATGTTGTCAACCTCTAGATCCCTTACATGCCTGCACTTTTCGGCTTGCTGCTGCTGCAATCCACGCGTTTTAGATCTGCATAACTCCACCTCTTTAAACACAGCACCTTCACCCCCTGCTGTTCCCACCCGCCTCAACACCGTTGGAAGGGAGGAGAACCAATTAAGGCGGGGGGTGGGGTGGAACGAGCAGCTGTCTACCCTTAGCAGGAGGGCTCCTGATTACATACCTCTCCTGCTGCTGCTGCTGCTGGCTGTCCAGCAGCAGACTGAAGGTGGCTGCTGCTGTGCACAGGTATATAAAGGCTCAGAGCCTATTATGACACGCGCAGCCAGCGTTCCATTGCCACATTCCATCTACTGCAGGCAGGATACCTGGCTGGCTGAATGTCGCTGAGAAGCTCACAGAGACCGCCATAAGCAACAGTTTAACAGAATGCCACAGACTAATCAACCAAACTTTTTGGGTTGGGTTCTCTTTTATAGTCTGCAGGCATTAAATGAAAGAAGTCAGTGTTCCAGCAGAAGGAGACAACGTTTCAGAAAAGGCATTGTAGCAAACCAAAAAAGAAATTTTAAGCGCAGCAGTGTAACCAGCGCACATACCTGTTAGCTCGGGTGAGTTTAAAAGGCTGCTGTTGATAACAAGGGCATTTGCTAAATAGATGGTGTGTGTGCAACAATATACTGAAAGGTCAATTATATTGTGCAGCTTATCTCACCACCTGTAGTTATTTAGGTGAAAGCTCCAAAATGCTTGCCTAATATGTCTGTTTATCCAAAAGGAAGTAGAAAGGGAGAGCTAGAAAGATAGCATTGCATCACATTACATGGCAATGCAATGCACAGTTGCTGAAGTTGAACCAAAATGAGCTTGTAATCTGGCTTCTGCAACTTTGAACATGAAAAATCCAATGAGGAGAAGAAAAGCAGAGCCAAAGAGTCCATCCCAAAATCCGACAAACAAGCAAAATGAACAAAAAACATTGAATTCAATTCTTTCTGATTTTAGAAACTGCATTAAAGAAGGGGTGCACCGGTCCTGGAGATACTGCAATACCAGGTCAATGCGTGGAGTGGACAGAGCAAGCTCTTTTTCCATCTCCCTGTTCTAAAAATCCATTTAATATATGGTCCCCAGATAGGGGACGTATCAGATATTAAACTGATAAGAACAGATACTACACTTGATCTTAGCCAAAAGGCCGAGAAGCGATAACCAGAATTGGTTTCAAACTACGGAGCCACCCAAGGATCCTAAAAAGTCCATTTGTGGAGATGAGCTCCTGGACTCCCGTTAAGAAGACATGTTGTCAACCTCTAGATCCCTTACATGCCTGCACTTTTCGGCTTGCTGCTGCTGCAATCCACGCGTTTTAGATCTGCATAACTCCACCTCTTTAAACACAGCACCTTCACCCCCTGCTGTTCCCACCCGCCTCAACACCGTTGGAAGGGAGGAGAACCAATTAAGGCGGGGGGTGGGGTGGAACGAGCAGCTGTCTACCCTTAGCAGGAGGGCTCCTGATTACATACCTCTCCTGCTGCTGCTGCTGCTGGCTGTCCAGCAGCAGACTGAAGGTGGCTGCTGCTGTGCACAGGTATATAAAGGCTCAGAGCCTATTATGACACGCGCAGCCAGCGTTCCATTGCCACATTCCATCTACTGCAGGCAGGATACCTGGCTGGCTGAATGTCGCTGAGAAGCTCACAGAGACCGCCATAAGCAACAGTTTAACAGAATGCCACAGACTAATCAACCAAACTTTTTGGGTTGGGTTCTCTTTTATAGTCTGCAGGCATTAAATGAAAGAAGTCAGTGTTCCAGCAGAAGGAGACAACGTTTCAGAAAAGGCATTGTAGCAAACCAAAAAAGAAATTTTAAGCGCAGCAGTGTAACCAGCGCACATACCTGTTAGCTCGGGTGAGTTTAAAAGGCTGCTGTTGATAACAAGGGCATTTGCTAAATAGATGGTGTGTGTGCAACAATATACTGAAAGGTCAATTATATTGTGCAGCTTATCTCACCACCTGTAGTTATTTAGGTGAAAGCTCCAAAATGCTTGCCTAATATGTCTGTTTATCCAAAAGGAAGTAGAAAGGGAGAGCTAGAAAGATAGCATTGCATCACATTACATGGCAATGCAATGCACAGTTGCTGAAGTTGAACCAAAATGAGCTTGTAATCTGGCTTCTGCAACTTTGAACATGAAAAATCCAATGAGGAGAAGAAAAGCAGAGCCAAAGAGTCCATCCCAAAATCCGACAAACAAGCAAAATGAACAAAAAACATTGAATTAAATTCTTTCTGATTTTAGAAACTGCATTAAAGAAGGGGTGCACCGGTCCTGGAGATACTGCAATACCAGGTCAATGCGTGGAGTGGACAGAGCAAGCTCTTTTTCCATCTCCCTGTTCTAAAAATCCATTTAATATATGGTCCCCAGATAGGGGACGTATCAGATATTAAACTGATAAGAACAGATACTACACTTGATCTTAGCCAAAAGGCCGAGAAGCGATAACCAGAATTGGTTTCAAACTACGGAGCCACCCAAGGATCCTAAAAAGTCCATTTGTGGAGATGAGCTCCTGGACTCCCGTTAAGAAGACATGTTGTCAACCTCTAGATCCCTTACATGCCTGCACTTTTCGGCTTGCTGCTGCTGCAATCCACGCGTTTTAGATCTGCATAACTCCACCTCTTTAAACACAGCACCTTCACCCCCTGCTGTTCCCACCCGCCTCAACACCGTTGGAAGGGAGGAGAACCAATTAAGGCGGGGGGTGGGGTGGAACGAGCAGCTGTCTACCCTTAGCAGGAGGGCTCCTGATTACATACCTCTCCTGCTGCTGCTGCTGCTGGCTGTCCAGCAGCAGACTGAAGGTGGCTGCTGCTGTGCACAGGTATATAAAGGCTCAGAGCCTATTATGACACGCGCAGCCAGCGTTCCATTGCCACATTCCATCTACTGCAGGCAGGATACCTGGCTGGCTGAATGTCGCTGAGAAGCTCACAGAGACCGCCATAAGCAACAGTTTAACAGAATGCCACAGACTAATCAACCAAACTTTTTGGGTTGGGTTCTCTTTTATAGTCTGCAGGCATTAAATGAAAGAAGTCAGTGTTCCAGCAGAAGGAGACAACGTTTCAGAAAAGGCATTGTAGCAAACCAAAAAAGAAATTTTAAGCGCAGCAGTGTAACCAGCGCACATACCTGTTAGCTCGGGTGAGTTTAAAAGGCTGCTGTTGATAACAAGGGCATTTGCTAAATAGATGGTGTGTGTGCAACAATATACTGAAAGGTCAATTATATTGTGCAGCTTATCTCACCACCTGTAGTTATTTAGGTGAAAGCTCCAAAATGCTTGCCTAATATGTCTGTTTATCCAAAAGGAAGTAAAAAGGGAGAGCTAGAAAGATAGCATTGCATCACATTACATGGCAATGCAATGCACAGTTGCTGAAGTTGAACCAAAATGAGCTTGTAATCTGGCTTCTGCAACTTTGAACATGAAAAATCCAATGAGGAGAAGAAAAGCAGAGCCAAAGAGTCCATCCCAAAATCCGACAAACAAGCAAAATGAACAAAAAACATTGAATTCAATTCTTTCTGATTTTAGAAACTGCATTAAAGAAGGGGTGCACCGGTCCTGGAGATACTGCAATACCAGGTCAATGCGTGGAGTGGACAGAGCAAGCTCTTTTTCCATCTCCCTGTTCTAAAAATCCATTTAATATATGGTCCCCAGATAGGGGACGTATCAGATATTAAACTGATAAGAACAGATACTACACTTGATCTTAGCCAAAAGGCCGAGAAGCGATAACCAGAATTGGTTTCAAACTACGGAGCCACCCAAGGATCCTAAAAAGTCCATTTGTGGAGATGAGCTCCTGGACTCCCGTTAAGAAGACATGTTGTCAACCTCTAGATCCCTTACATGCCTGCACTTTTCGGCTTGCTGCTGCTGCAATCCACGCGTTTTAGATCTGCATAACTCCACCTCTTTAAACACAGCACCTTCACCCCCTGCTGTTCCCACCCGCCTCAACACCTTTGGAAGGGAGGAGAACCAATTAAGGCGGGGGGTGGGGTGGAACGAGCAGCTGTCTACCCTTAGCAGGAGGGCTCCTGATTACATACCTCTCCTGCTGCTGCTGCTGCTGGCTGTCCAGCAGCAGACTGAAGGTGGCTGCTGCTGTGCACAGGTATATAAAGGCTCAGAGCCTATTATGACACGCGCAGCCAGCGTTCCATTGCCACATTCCATCTACTGCAGGCAGGATACCTGGCTGGCTGAATGTCGCTGAGAAGCTCACAGAGACCGCCATAAGCAACAGTTTAACAGAATGCCACAGACTAATCAACCAAACTTTTTGGGTTGGGTTCTCTTTTATAGTCTGCAGGCATTAAATGAAAGAAGTCAGTGTTCCAGCAGAAGGAGACAACGTTTCAGAAAAGGCATTGTAGCAAACCAAAAAAGAAATTTTAAGCGCAGCAGTGTAACCAGCGCACATACCTGTTAGCTCGGGTGAGTTTAAAAGGCTGCTGTTGATAACAAGGGCATTTGCTAAATAGATGGTGTGTGTGCAACAATATACTGAAAGGTCAATTATATTGTGCAGCTTATCTCACCACCTGTAGTTATTTAGGTGAAAGCTCCAAAATGCTTGCCTAATATGTCTGTTTATCCAAAAGGAAGTAGAAAGGGAGAGCTAGAAAGATAGCATTGCATCACATTACATGGCAATGCAATGCACAGTTGCTGAAGTTGAACCAAAATGAGCTTGTAATCTGGCTTCTGCAACTTTGAACATGAAAAATCCAATGAGGAGAAGAAAAGCAGAGCCAAAGAGTCCATCCCAAAATCCGACAAACAAGCAAAATGAACAAAAAACATTGAATTCAATTCTTTCTGATTTTAGAAACTGCATTAAAGAAGGGGTGCACCGGTCCTGGAGATACTGCAATACCAAGTCAATGCGTGGAGTGGACAGAGCAAGCTCTTTTTCCATCTCCCTGTTCTAAAAATCCATTTAATATATGGTCCCCAGATAGGGGACGTATCAGATATTAAACTGATAAGAACAGATACTACACTTGATCTTAGCCAAAAGGCCGAGAAGCGATAACCAGAATTGGTTTCAAACTACGGAGCCACCCAAGGATCCTAAAAAGTCCATTTGTGGAGATGAGCTCCTGGACTCCCGTTAAGAAGACATGTTGTCAACCTCTAGATCCCTTACATGCCTGCACTTTTCGGCTTGCTGCTGCTGCAATCCACGCGTTTTAGATCTGCATAACTCCACCTCTTTAAACACAGCACCTTCACCCCCTGCTGTTCCCACCCGCCTCAACACCGTTGGAAGGGAGGAGAACCAATTAAGGCGGGGGGTGGGGTGGAACGAGCAGCTGTCTACCCTTAGCAGGAGGGCTCCTGATTACATACCTCTCCTGCTGCTGCTGCTGCTGGCTGTCCAGCAGCAGACTGAAGGTGGCTGCTGCTGTGCACAGGTATATAAAGGCTCAGAGCCTATTATGACACGCGCAGCCAGCGTTCCATTGCCACATTCCATCTACTGCAGGCAGGATACCTGGCTGGCTGAATGTCGCTGAGAAGCTCACAGAGACCGCCATAAGCAACAGTTTAACAGAATGCCACAGACTAATCAACCAAACTTTTTGGGTTGGGTTCTCTTTTATAGTCTGCAGGCATTAAATGAAAGAAGTCAGTGTTCCAGCAGAAGGAGACAACGTTTCAGAAAAGGCATTGTAGCAAACCAAAAAAGAAATTTTAAGCGCAGCAGTGTAACCAGCGCACATACCTGTTAGCTCGGGTGAGTTTAAAAGGCTGCTGATGATAACAAGGGCATTTGCTAAATAGATGGTGTGTGTGCAACAATATACTGAAAGGTCAATTATATTGTGCAGCTTATCTCACCACCTGTAGTTATTTAGGTGAAAGCTCCAAAATGCTTGCCTAATATGTCTGTTTATCCAAAAGGAAGTAGAAAGGGAGAGCTAGAAAGATAGCATTGCATCACATTACATGGCAATGCAATGCACAGTTGCTGAAGTTGAACCAAAATGAGCTTGTAATCTGGCTTCTGCAACTTTGAACATGAAAAATCCAATGAGGAGAAGAAAAGCAGAGCCAAAGAGTCCATCCCAAAATCCGACAAACAAGCAAAATGAACAAAAAACATTGAATTCAATTCTTTCTGATTTTAGAAACTGCATTAAAGAAGGGGTGCACCGGTCCTGGAGATACTGCAATACCAGGTCAATGCGTGGAGTGGACAGAGCAAGCTCTTTTTCCATCTCCCTGTTCTAAAAATCCATTTAATATATGGTCCCCAGATAGGGGACGTATCAGATATTAAACTGATAAGAACAGATACTACACTTGATCTTAGCCAAAAGGCCGAGAAGCGATAACCAGAATTGGTTTCAAACTACGGAGCCACCCAAGGATCCTAAAAAGTCCATTTGTGGAGATGAGCTCCTGGACTCCCGTTAAGAAGACATGTTGTCAACCTCTAGATCCCTTACATGCCTGCACTTTTCGACTTGCTGCTGCTGCAATCCACGCGTTTTAGATCTGCATAACTCCACCTCTTTAAACACAGCACCTTCACCCCCTGCTGTTCCCACCCGCCTCAACACCGTTGGAAGGGAGGAGAACCAATTAAGGCGGGGGGTGGGGTGGAACGAGCAGCTGTCTACCCTTAGCAGGAGGGCTCCTGATTACATACCTCTCCTGCTGCTGCTGCTGCTGGCTGTCCAGCAGCAGACTGAAGGTGGCTGCTGCTGTGCACAGGTATATAAAGGCTCAGAGCCTATTATGACACGCGCAGCCAGCGTTCCATTGCCACATTCCATCTACTGCAGGCAGGATACCTGGCTGGCTGAATGTCGCTGAGAAGCTCACAGAGACCGCCATAAGCAACAGTTTAACAGAATGCCACAGACTAATCAACCAAACTTTTTGGGTTGGGTTCTCTTTTATAGTCTGCAGGCATTAAATGAAAGAAGTCAGTGTTCCAGCAGAAGGAGACAACGTTTCAGAAAAGGCATTGTAGCAAACCAAAAAAGAAATTTTAAGCGCAGCAGTGTAACCAGCGCACATACCTGTTAGCTCGGGTGAGTTTAAAAGGCTGCTGTTGATAACAAGGGCATTTGCTAAATAGATGGTGTGTGTGCAACAATATACTGAAAGGTCAATTATATTGTGCAGCTTATCTCACCACCTGTAGTTATTTAGGTGAAAGCTCCAAAATGCTTGCCTAATATGTCTGTTTATCCAAAAGGAAGTAGAAAGGGAGAGCTAGAAAGATAGCATTGCATCACATTACATGGCAATGCAATGCACAGTTGCTGAAGTTGAACCAAAATGAGCTTGTAATCTGGCTTCTGCAACTTTGAACATGAAAAATCCAATGAGGAGAAGAAAAGCAGAGCCAAAGAGTCCATCCCAAAATCCGACAAACAAGCAAAATGAACAAAAAACATTGAATTCAATTCTTTCTGATTTTAGAAACTGCATTAAAGAAGGGGTGCACCGGTCCTGGAGATACTGCAATACCAGGTCAATGCGTGGAGTGGACAGAGCAAGCTCTTTTTCCATCTCCCTGTTCTAAAAATCCATTTAATATATGGTCCCCAGATAGGGGACGTATCAGATATTAAACTGATAAGAACAGATACTACACTTGATCTTAGCCAAAAGGCCGAGAAGCGATAACCAGAATTGGTTTCAAACTACGGAGCCACCCAAGGATCCTAAAAAGTCCATTTGTGGAGATGAGCTCCTGGACTCCCGTTAAGAAGACATGTTGTCAACCTCTAGATCCCTTACATGCCTGCACTTTTCGGCTTGCTGCTGCTGCAATCCACGCGTTTTAGATCTGCATAACTCCACCTCTTTAAACACAGCACCTTCACCCCCTGCTGTTCCCACCCGCCTCCACACCGTTGGAAGGGAGGAGAACCAATTAAGGCGGGGGGTGGGGTGGAACGAGCAGCTGTCTACCCTTAGCAGGAGGGCTCCTGATTACATACCTCTCCTGCTGCTGCTGCTGCTGGCTGTCCAGCAGCAGACTGAAGGTGGCTGCTGCTGTGCACAGGTATATAAAGGCTCAGAGCCTATTATGACACGCGCAGCCAGCGTTCCATTGCCACATTCCATCTACTGCAGGCAGGATACCTGGCTGGCTGAATGTCGCTGAGAAGCTCACAGAGACCGCCATAAGCAACAGTTTAACAGAATGCCACAGACTAATCAACCAAACTTTTTGGGTTGGGTTCTCTTTTATAGTCTGCAGGCATTAAATGAAAGAAGTCAGTGTTCCAGCAGAAGGAGACAACGTTTCAGAAAAGGCATTGTAGCAAACCAAAAAAGAAATTTTAAGCGCAGCAGTGTAACCAGCGCACATACCTGTTAGCTCGGGTGAGTTTAAAAGGCTGCTGTTGATAACAAGGGCATTTGCTAAATAGATGGTGTGTGTGCAACAATATACTGAAAGGTCAATTATATTGTGCAGCTTATCTCACCACCTGTAGTTATTTAGGTGAAAGCTCCAAAATGCTTGCCTAATATGTCTGTTTATCCAAAAGGAAGTAGAAAGGGAGAGCTAGAAAGATAGCATTGCATCACATTACATGGCAATGCAATGCACAGTTGCTGAAGTTGAACCAAAATGAGCTTGTAATCTGGCTTCTGCAACTTTGAACATGAAAAATCCAATGAGGAGAAGAAAAGCAGAGCCAAAGAGTCCATCCCAAAATCCGACAAACAAGCAAAATGAACAAAAAACATTGAATTCAATTCTTTCTGATTTTAGAAACTGCATTAAAGAAGGGGTGCACCGGTCCTGGAGATACTGCAATACCAGGTCAATGCGTGGAGTGGACAGAGCAAGCTCTTTTTCCATCTCCCTGTTCTAAAAATCCATTTAATATATGGTCCCCAGATAGGGGACGTATCAGATATTAAACTGATAAGAACAGATACTACACTTGATCTTAGCCAAAAGGCCGAGAAGCGATAACCAGAATTGGTTTCAAACTACGGAGCCACCCAAGGATCCTAAAAAGTCCATTTGTGGAGATGAGCTCCTGGACTCCCGTTAAGAAGACATGTTGTCAACCTCTAGATCCCTTACATGCCTGCACTTTTCGGCTTGCTGCTGCTGCAATCCACGCGTTTTAGATCTGCATAACTCCACCTCTTTAAACACAGCACCTTCACCCCCTGCTGTTCCCACCCGCCTCAACACCGTTGGAAGGGAGGAGAACCAATTAAGGCGGGGGGTGGGGTGGAACGAGCAGCTGTCTACCCTTAGCAGGAGGGCTCCTGATTACATACCTCTCCTGCTGCTGCTGCTGCTGGCTGTCCAGCAGCAGACTGAAGGTGGCTGCTGCTGTGCACAGATATATAAAGGCTCAGAGCCTATTATGACACGCGCAGCCAGCGTTCCATTGCCACATTCCATCTACTGCAGGCAGGATACCTGGCTGGCTGAATGTCGCTGAGAAGCTCACAGAGACCGCCATAAGCAACAGTTTAACAGAATGCCACAGACTAATCAACCAAACTTTTTGGGTTGGGTTCTCTTTTATAGTCTGCAGGCATTAAATGAAAGAAGTCAGTGTTCCAGCAGAAGGAGACAACGTTTCAGAAAAGGCATTGTAGCAAACCAAAAAAGAAATTTTAAGCGCAGCAGTGTAACCAGCGCACATACCTGTTAGCTCGGGTGAGTTTAAAAGGCTGCTGTTGATAACAAGGGCATTTGCTAAATAGATGGTGTGTGTGCAACAATATACTGAAAGGTCAATTATATTGTGCAGCTTATCTCACCACCTGTAGTTATTTAGGTGAAAGCTCCAAAATGCTTGCCTAATATGTCTGTTTATCCAAAAGGAAGTAGAAAGGGAGAGCTAGAAAGATAGCATTGCATCACATTACATGGCAATGCAATGCACAGTTGCTGAAGTTGAACCAAAATGAGCTTGTAATCTGGCTTCTGCAACTTTGAACATGAAAAATCCAATGAGGAGAAGAAAAGCAGAGCCAAAGAGTCCATCCCAAAATCCGACAAACAAGCAAAATGAACAAAAAACATTGAATTCAATTCTTTCTGATTTTAGAAACTGCATTAAAGAAGGGGTGCACCGGTCCTGGAGATACTGCAATACCAGGTCAATGCGTGGAGTGGACAGAGCAAGCTCTTTTTCCATCTCCCTGTTCTAAAAATCCATTTAATATATGGTCCCCAGATAGGGGACGTATCAGATATTAAACTGATAAGAACAGATTTTTTTTTTTTTTTTTTTTTTTTTTTTTTTTTTTTTTTTACAAAACCATTCAGGTTTAAAACAATAATGCAGAATAAAAGGTCGTCTCCTCATCTGAAAAAAACAACCATTCCACAATCATTTATCGTTTAAAACTCATCATGATGGTTTCTTTTATTATCCAGTTAAATTGAAAAAATGCAATATACACATCAGAAAAAAACAAAATTACAGACTAATTATATGTTTCCATTTCCGGAATTTCCATACTCCCTCTGCATCCATCCCACCTTTCATATCACACTTATAATAGAAATATAACTTCTCAAGGACCATTTTAACACAATCATCCACCTCAAAACGCTCATTTTTAAACACATACAAGTTCCGGCAATTCCACAAAACCTCCTTCACACAAGCCAAAAACAGCCACAAAATCCTATCCTTTTCACGGTTTAACATGCATAACCCAAACATGACAATTTCAAAATTCAAATGTTTCACCCCAGTCAATTCCATACATAACCCACCCAATTTAGACCAAACATCCTTCGCAAACCTACATGACCATAGAACATGATGGACCTCTTCATTACACCCACACCGCTCTCTCGGACACCTTTCAGACACCGCCAACCCTTTCCTTTTTTGTACACTCCTCACAGGTAAAATCCCATGCAAAGACATCCAAACTAAATCTTTCTGTTTGTTAGACATATCATGTTTGACCAGCTTACACCAGACATCCTCCGCTTCAGCTGACCTTAACCCATTAATTTCACACATCCTATTATCCGCACACATCCTTTTCACCATGCTTTTATTCTTCAGAAAACTCACCATCTGAACTTTCTCAAGATGAAATTTTTTGATAAAACATTCCAATTGTAGGTACCAATAAGGGCATACATAAGCAGTAGGTTTACAGTTATCATAATTCATCCATTTTAACCGATGGAAGACGGAGCCCCCAAGGTATCTACACATACATGCAGCCTTGGATTGCTTTAATAAAAGTCCTGCAAAAAAACTAATACAATTCAGACCAATAAAAGTCTCGATGTTAGGGAATCCTAGGCCACCATTCCTTTTACACCTATGAAGAAATTCCCTCTTGGCCTTCTCTATATTACTGCCCCAAAGGAACACAAAAAGTAATCTATTAATCTTCTTCAAAACTCCAACAGATGGGGGAAAAATCAAAGCTACATAAATAAGCATAGGGAGAATGATACTTTTAATGATTAAAATTTTCCCAGTAAAGGACAGATCACGCAGACGCCATAATTCCAATTTCCTTGCAATTTTACCACCCAGATCCTCCCAACTCTTGTCCCCTTTTAAACTCTCATCCAGACACACCCCCAACACTTTAATCCCCCCTTCCACACATTCCATATCTGCATCACTCACTTTTTTACTACTAAAAAATCCCTTAACCTTACTTTTTTCCCAATTTATTTTGAAAGCAGAGGCCACACAAAAACATTGGACTAACCATTTAACCCTTGCGACATCACTCTCAGAATCACACAACACACACACATCATCCATATAACCAATCACTTTAATAGCCTTACCATCACAGCCAGGGATCAAAAACCCCTTTAAAACTGTATCCCTTCTAATAAGCTGGAGAAGAGGCTCCATCACACAAATAAACATGATTGGAGAAAGCGGGCATCCCTGCCTCACCCCTGACAATATTTCAAAAGACTCAGATAAAAAACCATTCACCTGCACCACACTTCTAGCACCCTCATACATTCCCATAATCAATCTAACCAAGCGCTCTGGAAAGCCCATCTTCAACAACACATTAAACAAAAACACGTGAGCCACACAATCAAAGGCCTTTTCAAAGTCAAGCGCACATACAATCACACCTTTCTTTCTACTCTTACAATCCTCTAGCACATCCCTCACCAGACAAATGTTCTCTTGTATCCTCCGTTCAGGCACTGCACACACTTGTTCCTCCTCAATCACAGATGCTATCACTTCTCTCATACGACAAGCCAAAATTTTCGCAAAAATCTTATAATCAGCATTAAGCAGCGTAATTGGTCTCCAGTTGGCTAGCCTCTTTCTATCACCTTTTTTAAACAATAACACAACCAAACCTCCCTTCATACACTCAGGCATACTCACTCCGGCAAACAAGGATTTCATGACTTCAAACAGATCCTGAGAAACAACGTCCCAATATTTTGCATAAAAATCACATGGGATTCCATCCTGCCCAGGGGATTTGTTCTTCGGAGACTTGGAGATCACACCCAACAATTCTTTCTCTGTTAAATCATCCATCAAAGCCTGACTTTCACTTTCTGTAACAAAATTTCCAAGTACCTGCAAAAACTCATTCTCGTTCCCCAAATCACACTTTTTCTCCCCATACAAGCCTTTATAAAAATTAACCACTTCCTTGATCACTCCCTCACCATGTACCTCATCACCCTTATCATTCACTAACACATGCATATCCCGTTTACCACCACACATTTTCTTAAAAAAGAAGCGCGTACATTTCTCATTCTGTTCCCTAAACTTCACTCTCGACCGGAATATGATTTCCTTTCCTCGTCCAAACATCCAATCACCCATTTCGTTCTTCATTTTAACCAACTCACTTTTAACATCTATACCCATAGCTCTACATTCATGCAAAAAGGAAATCCTCCTATTTATTTGTGTATATAATAATCTCTTCTTTTTAGCCTTAATATAGCCAATTTTCCTGAAAAAATCCCTAATTCTAACCTTGACCCACACCCACCATTCCAAGATATTGCAAAAATCCCTTTTCCTCCTCACCCAACCATGGTATTTTTTTGAAAAACACCTGAAAACTTGCTTGTCATCCAGAACACTCACATTCATCCGCCACCTCCCTTTGCCATAGAAAAAACCATCCACCTCAAACACCCCAAGCAAACACTCATGATCAGAGAAGCAAACTTTCTCTTGGGAATACTTAACACATTTAACTGCCGGTGAGGAAACAAAAAAATAGTCCAGTCTAGACTCGGCATGGCCATCATCTGAATGATATGTAAAAGGTCCCGGCTTCTCCGACACAGCATCCCTAAGGGAGAAGTCTTTAGTCATTTGGTTCCATAGATTACCTGTAACATCCACTTTAGATTGCCATGAACCTGCCCTTGCTTCTTTTGAAAAAATACAGTTAAAGTCACCAATAACAAAAACAGGCAACTTGCCATGCAAAAAAAAAGTCAATTTTTTGAAGAGTGATAAGCGCTCATTTTTATCCACATTTGCATATATGCAAATTAGTTTAAAGTCCCAACCAAGGTATGATAGAGTGATACAAGCACATCTTCCTTCCAGAATAATAGTTTTCTGTTTTAAGCGAATGTCTCTGTTTTGGATAAGGATTCCAATGCCATCATTTCTGTTAGTATTAGAAAAGGACCACACTGCCTCCCCATACAGCCACTCATTTTGTTTAGGAAATTTAGATAAACCACATTCTTGAACACATATAATGTCACAGCCCTTAGATGCCAAATAGTCCAGAACAGTGGCACGCTTTGTCGCTGATGCAAACATACGTACATTCTGGGAGATTATTTTCAGCCGCAGGACCATAGGTGTCAATGCAGGTTATGGAGACCGGGAAGACCAGAAAAGGAAATCAACATGTCTCAGGCCACCTCAGAAAATTCAAATAGGCTCTCCAAGCCTGCCACATCCTTTTCCTCTAAGAAACCTTCACTAGGTGATATGGGAGTGGCCTTATAAGGTTCATTCAAATGTGAGTCCTCCCCAGAGTCAGATAGGACGGAAAAAGGGTTGTGAGACTCAAAAGACTCAAATTTCTTCTTTCGTAACCTCTTTACAGTTTTACCAGTCTTCTTCTGTTTGGCCAAGGCTTTACAAACGATGGCAGCATTTTCAGCTGAAGGCATCCTGGCAGCCTCTATTTCCTCTGGAGAAACTGACCACTGTATGTCAACGGAACTTAGGGCAGACATCTCCTCAGAGCTTTCCACCTCCTCAATTACCTCACTGAGAGCCGTCTCAGCCCCTGACCCAGAAGGCAACTCTACAGGTGGTGCCACACCCACGTCAGGCTGCACCTGGTCTCCAAGATTTCCCTCTACAGTGATATCATGCACCTCAGCCACAGTGGGAATAAAATCCACCACTTCCTCCACCATTGTAGTAGTTTCAGGAACAACAGGAGGGATTTCAGTAGGGCCCTCCTGTGCCTGAGGAGCCCCCTGTCTCTCCCCCCATGTCCTACGTCTCTCAGTATTAAGACGCGCCAAAAAAACCTGACGGCTAACATTAGGACATGATCTACAAGTGTGGCCATTTTCACCACATAAGTCACACATTGCAGGATAGGGACATTCAAAGGCTTCATGCCCTGATTTTTTACAATTCCTACAAGTTACATCAGAGGTACATTCCGCAGCTATATGGCCATAACAAAAACATTTCCTACAAAAAGAGGGCTGACCAGGATAATGTAGGAATCCTCTATTTCCTCCAATGGAGAAATTTGCAGGTGGGTGCATGGTTCCACCAATACCCTCAGGGTCAGATTTGAAACGAGCCCAAAATTTCACATTCCCATTGAAAACAGCAAAAATATTCTTTTGCATGATTCCCCCCCTTATTACTGAGCAATACCGTGATAAGAAAGCTCTAATCAAAGGGATCTCCACAAACGGGTTATACATGTGTACAGTAATGGGCCTTTCAATATTAGAAAACAAAGGCTTAGGGATTATAAATTGTAAATACTCATGATGTCTTTTCTCTTTTAAACGCTGAAAG
This sequence comes from Phyllobates terribilis, assembly GCF_046119375.1. NCBI lineage: Eukaryota > Metazoa > Chordata > Amphibia > Anura > Dendrobatidae > Phyllobates > Phyllobates terribilis. The sequence continues at coordinate 609,790 of NW_027363529.1, read as the reverse complement.
AAAGTCAAACAGTCTGCTTCCAAGTAGAAAGAAATGTCATAATTACCAGCTTTAGGAAACTCCTGGATACAAAAAATCTTCTCCAGTTTAAATCCCGTCAATTCCATCACTATATTCCGGACAATAAATTCCAAGCCGATGTTATGTCTGTGGTCCTCAATAACCTCCAATCGCACGGTATTCTTTACAGCCGCCATTGTAATGCCCAAGGCACGGATCGCTTTCTCCACCACACGAGCCGAAAATACGCACCCCTCAGCCCAGACCGAGGCAAACACCCCGATCTGAGCCAAAAGGCCGAGAAGCGATAACCAGAATTGGTTTCAAACTACGGAGCCACCCAAGGATCCTAAAAAGTCCATTTGTGGAGATGAGCTCCTGGACTCCCGTTAAGAAGACATGTTGTCAACCTCTAGATCCCTTACATGCCTGCACTTTTCGGCTTGCTGCTGCTGCAATCCACGCGTTTTAGATCTGCATAACTCCACCTCTTTAAACACAGCACCTTCACCCCCTGCTGTTCCCACCCGCCTCAACACCGTTGGAAGGGAGGAGAACCAATTAAGGCGGGGGGTGGGGTGGAACGAGCAGCTGTCTACCCTTAGCAGGAGGGCTCCTGATTACATACCTCTCCTGCTGCTGCTGCTGCTGCTGGCTGTCCAGCAGCAGACTGAAGGTGGCTGCTGCTGTGCACAGGTATATAAAGGCTCAGAGCCTATTATGACACGCGCAGCCAGCGTTCCATTGCCACATTCCATCTACTGCAGGCAGGATACCTGGCTGGCTGAATGTCGCTGAGAAGCTCACAGAGACCGCCATAAGCAACAGTTTAACAGAATGCCACAGACTAATCAACCAAACTTTTTGGGTTGGGTTCTCTTTTATAGTCTGCAGGCATTAAATGAAAGAAGTCAGTGTTCCAGCAGAAGGAGACAACGTTTCAGAAAAGGCATTGTAGCAAACCAAAAAAGAAATTTTAAGCGCAGCAGTGTAACCAGCGCACATACCTGTTAGCTCGGGTGAGTTTAAAAGGCTGCTGTTGATAACAAGGGCATTTGCTAAATAGATGGTGTGTGTGCAACAATATACTGAAAGGTCAATTATATTGTGCAGCTTATCTCACCACCTGTAGTTATTTAGGTGAAAGCTCCAAAATGCTTGCCTAATATGTCTGTTTATCCAAAAGGAAGTAGAAAGGGAGAGCTAGAAAGATAGCATTGCATCACATTACATGGCAATGCAATGCACAGTTGCTGAAGTTGAACCAAAATGAGCTTGTAATCTGGCTTCTGCAACTTTGAACATGAAAAATCCAATGAGGAGAAGAAAAGCAGAGCCAAAGAGTCCATCCCAAAATCCGACAAACAAGCAAAATGAACAAAAAACATTGAATTCAATTCTTTCTGATTTTAGAAACTGCATTAAAGAAGGGGTGCACCGGTCCTGGAGATACTGCAATACCAGGTCAATGCGTGGAGTGGACAGAGCAAGCTCTTTTTCCATCTCCCTGTTCTAAAAATCCATTTAATATATGGTCCCCAGATAGGGGACGTATCAGATATTAAACTGATAAGAACAGATACTACACTTGATCTTAGCCAAAAGGCCGAGAAGCGATAACCAGAATTGGTTTCAAACTACGGAGCCACCCAAGGATCCTAAAAAGTCCATTTGTGGAGATGAGCTCCTGGACTCCCGTTAAGAAGACATGTTGTCAACCTCTAGATCCCTTACATGCCTGCACTTTTCGGCTTGCTGCTGCTGCAATCCACGCGTTTTAGATCTGCATAACTCCACCTCTTTAAACACAGCACCTTCACCCCCTGCTGTTCCCACCCGCCTCAACACCGTTGGAAGGGAGGAGAACCAATTAAGGCGGGGGGTGGGGTGGAACGAGCAGCTGTCTACCCTTAGCAGGAGGGCTCCTGATTACATACCTCTCCTGCTGCTGCTGCTGCTGGCTGTCCAGCAGCAGACTGAAGGTGGCTGCTGCTGTGCACAGGTATATAAAGGCTCAGAGCCTATTATGACACGCGCAGCCAGCGTTCCATTGCCACATTCCATCTACTGCAGGCAGGATACCTGGCTGGCTGAATGTCGCTGAGAAGCTCACAGAGACCGCCATAAGCAACAGTTTAACAGAATGCCACAGACTAATCAACCAAACTTTTTGGGTTGGGTTCTCTTTTATAGTCTGCAGGCATTAAATGAAAGAAGTCAGTGTTCCAGCAGAAGGAGACAACGTTTCAGAAAAGGCATTGTAGCAAACCAAAAAAGAAATTTTAAGCGCAGCAGTGTAACCAGCGCACATACCTGTTAGCTCGGGTGAGTTTAAAAGGCTGCTGTTGATAACAAGGGCATTTGCTAAATAGATGGTGTGTGTGCAACAATATACTGAAAGGTCAATTATATTGTGCAGCTTATCTCACCACCTGTAGTTATTTAGGTGAAAGCTCCAAAATGCTTGCCTAATATGTCTGTTTATCCAAAAGGAAGTAGAAAGGGAGAGCTAGAAAGATAGCATTGCATCACATTACATGGCAATGCAATGCACAGTTGCTGAAGTTGAACCAAAATGAGCTTGTAATCTGGCTTCTGCAACTTTGAACATGAAAAATCCAATGAGGAGAAGAAAAGCAGAGCCAAAGAGTCCATCCCAAAATCCGACAAACAAGCAAAATGAACAAAAAACATTGAATTCAATTCTTTCTGATTTTAGAAACTGCATTAAAGAAGGGGTGCACCGGTCCTGGAGATACTGCAATACCAGGTCAATGCGTGGAGTGGACAGAGCAAGCTCTTTTTCCATCTCCCTGTTCTAAAAATCCATTTAATATATGGTCCCCAGATAGGGGACGTATCAGATATTAAACTGATAAGAACAGATTTTTTTTTTTCGAAAGCCCGAATTCGTGTACAAAACCCGAGTGCGCTTAAAAAAGTGACAAGTGCCACAAAAAAAGTGCACTAGGATGCTGGTCTTCTTGAAACCCTCTCCAAAAGGAGAAGGGTCCCCCAAACCATTCCCCGTCCCTCCGAGCCAAAAGGCCACAGCGAGGAACAGGGACAAAAAGCCACCTCCAGCCGAAGCCAGAGGCGACCCAATCTTACCCCCAGCACCTGCCCGAGTTCTCACCCGAGCAAGGCACTGGGAGCCAAAGACTGTGCTCCCCTCCCGGAAGAGGGGAGCCAACAATGCTCTCCTCCCGAAAGAGGAGAGCCAGGGGGGTTCAGGGGGGAGCGGAACCTGATGGCCACACACTCCCCCCCTAGACCTGCCAAGAGAGGAACCCGTAAGGGAACCGCATCCTGACAAAATCCTAGTAGGACGTGACACACGTGAATAAGTGGACACACAGTGACAAAGAAATTAAATAAATAGTGAAGGTTTCACAGTATAATACTGCCCGGACCTTCGACCGGGAATTGAAAAATTCCCCATCCTAAGGCCAGAAGGCCCGGAATAAGGGTGTGTGCGAAGAAAGAAAATTTGAAGTGCTTGTGCAAATGTGCCATAAACTCAAGTGGGGTTCCCAATCCCAGTGAGTTAAGGCACCCCAGGGTCACCACTCCTGGGGCACTTCACACTTCGGGCTTTCGATCTTCCCCGGCCCAATGGCGTCGATCCTCTGGGGCCATGCTTTCCACCAGATGACTATATTAGCCACCTGGCGTACTAACAAGCGCCTAAACCCCAGTGTGCATAATGTATCAATCTACTAGGGCGGCCAACATCCAAAACCGCCTTTTCGAAAGATACTACACTTGATCTTAGCCAAAAGGCCGAGAAGCGATAACCAGAATTGGTTTCAAACTACGGAGCCACCCAAGGATCCTAAAAAGTCCATTTGTGGAGATGAGCTCCTGGACTCCCGTTAAGAAGACATGTTGTCAACCTCTAGATCCCTTACATGCCTGCACTTTTCGGCTTGCTGCTGCTGCAATCCACGCGTTTTAGATCTGCATAACTCCACCTCTTTAAACACAGCACCTTCACCCCCTGCTGTTCCCACCCGCCTCAACACCGTTGGAAGGGAGGAGAACCAATTAAGGCGGGGGGTGGGGTGGAACGAGCAGCTGTCTACCCTTAGCAGGAGGGCTCCTGATTACATACCTCTCCTGCTGCTGCTGCTGCTGGCTGTCCAGCAGCAGACTGAAGGTGGCTGCTGCTGTGCACAGGTATATAAAGGCTCAGAGCCTATTATGACACGCGCAGCCAGCGTTCCATTGCCACATTCCATCTACTGCAGGCAGGATACCTGGCTGGCTGAATGTCGCTGAGAAGCTCACAGAGACCGCCATAAGCAACAGTTTAACAGAATGCCACAGACTAATCAACCAAACTTTTTGGGTTGGGTTCTCTTTTATAGTCTGCAGGCATTAAATGAAAGAAGTCAGTGTTCCAGCAGAAGGAGACAACGTTTCAGAAAAGGCATTGTAGCAAACCAAAAAAGAAATTTTAAGCGCAGCAGTGTAACCAGCGCACATACCTGTTAGCTCGGGTGAGTTTAAAAGGCTGCTGTTGATAACAAGGGCATTTGCTAAATAGATGGTGTGTGTGCAACAATATACTGAAAGGTCAATTATATTGTGCAGCTTATCTCACCACCTGTAGTTATTTAGGTGAAAGCTCCAAAATGCTTGCCTAATATGTCTGTTTATCCAAAAGGAAGTAGAAAGGGAGAGCTAGAAAGATAGCATTGCATCACATTACATGGCAATGCAATGCACAGTTGCTGAAGTTGAACCAAAATGAGCTTGTAATCTGGCTTCTGCAACTTTGAACATGAAAAATCCAATGAGGAGAAGAAAAGCAGAGCCAAAGAGTCCATCCCAAAATCCGACAAACAAGCAAAATGAACAAAAAACATTGAATTCAATTCTTTCTGATTTTAGAAACTGCATTAAAGAAGGGGTGCACCGGTCCTGGAGATACTGCAATACCAGGTCAATGCGTGGAGTGGACAGAGCAAGCTCTTTTTCCATCTCCCTGTTCTAAAAATCCATTTAATATATGGTCCCCAGATAGGGGACGTATCAGATATTAAACTGATAAGAACAGATACTACACTTGATCTTAGCCAAAAGGCCGAGAAGCGATAACCAGAATTGGTTTCAAACTACGGAGCCACCCAAGGATCCTAAAAAGTCCATTTGTGGAGATGAGCTCCTGGACTCCCGTTAAGAAGACATGTTGTCAACCTCTAGATCCCTTACATGCCTGCACTTTTCGGCTTGCTGCTGCTGCAATCCACGCGTTTTAAATCTGCATAACTCCACCTCTTTAAACACAGCACCTTCACCCCCTGCTGTTCCCACCCGCCTCAACACCGTTGGAAGGGAGGAGAACCAATTAAGGCGGGGGGTGGGGTGGAACGAGCAGCTGTCTACCCTTAGCAGGAGGGCTCCTGATTACATACCTCTCCTGCTGCTGCTGCTGCTGGCTGTCCAGCAGCAGACTGAAGGTGGCTGCTGCTGTGCACAGGTATATAAAGGCTCAGAGCCTATTATGACACGCGCAGCCAGCGTTCCATTGCCACATTCCATCTACTGCAGGCAGGATACCTGGCTGGCTGAATGTCGCTGAGAAGCTCACAGAGACCGCCATAAGCAACAGTTTAACAGAATGCCACAGACTAATCAACCAAACTTTTTGGGTTGGGTTCTCTTTTATAGTCTGCAGGCATTAAATGAAAGAAGTCAGTGTTCCAGCAGAAGGAGACAACGTTTCAGAAAAGGCATTGTAGCAAACCAAAAAAGAAATTTTAAGCGCAGCAGTGTAACCAGCGCACATACCTGTTAGCTCGGGTGAGTTTAAAAGGCTGCTGTTGATAACAAGGGCATTTGCTAAATAGATGGTGTGTGTGCAACAATATACTGAAAGGTCAATTATATTGTGCAGCTTATCTCACCACCTGTAGTTATTTAGGTGAAAGCTCCAAAATGCTTGCCTAATATGTCTGTTTATCCAAAAGGAAGTAGAAAGGGAGAGCTAGAAAGATAGCATTGCATCACATTACATGGCAATGCAATGTACAGTTGCTGAAGTTGAACCAAAATGAGCTTGTAATCTGGCTTCTGCAACTTTGAACATGAAAAATCCAATGAGGAGAAGAAAAGCAGAGCCAAAGAGTCCATCCCAAAATCCGACAAACAAGCAAAATGAACAAAAAACATTGAATTCAATTCTTTCTGATTTTAGAAACTGCATTAAAGAAGGGGTGCACCGGTCCTGGAGATACTGCAATACCAGGTCAATGCGTGGAGTGGACAGAGCAAGCTCTTTTTCCATCTCCCTGTTCTAAAAATCCATTTAATATATGGTCCCCAGATAGGGGACGTATCAGATATTAAACTGATAAGAACAGATACTACACTTGATCTTAGCCAAAAGGCCGAGAAGCGATAACCAGAATTGGTTTCAAACTACGGAGCCACCCAAGGATCCTAAAAAGTCCATTTGTGGAGATGAGCTCCTGGACTCCCGTTAAGAAGACATGTTGTCAACCTCTAGATCCCTTACATGCCTGCACTTTTCGGCTTGCTGCTGCTGCAATCCACGCGTTTTAGATCTGCATAACTCCACCTCTTTAAACACAGCACCTTCACCCCCTGCTGTTCCCACCCGCCTCAACACCGTTGGAAGGGAGGAGAACCAATTAAGGCGGGGGGTGGGGTGGAACGAGCAGCTGTCTACCCTTAGCAGGAGGGCTCCTGATTACATACCTCTCCTGCTGCTGCTGCTGCTGGCTGTCCAGCAGCAGACTGAAGGTGGCTGCTGCTGTGCACAGGTATATAAAGGCTCAGAGCCTATTATGACACGCGCAGCCAGCGTTCCATTGCCACATTCCATCTACTGCAGGCAGGATACCTGGCTGGCTGAATGTCGCTGAGAAGCTCACAGAGACCGCCATAAGCAACAGTTTAACAGAATGCCACAGACTAATCAACCAAACTTTTTGGGTTGGGTTCTCTTTTATAGTCTGCAGGCATTAAATGAAAGAAGTCAGTGTTCCAGCAGAAGGAGACAACGTTTCAGAAAAGGCATTGTAGCAAACCAAAAAAGAAATTTTAAGCGCAGCAGTGTAACCAGCGCACATACCTGTTAGCTCGGGTGAGTTTAAAAGGCTGCTGTTGATAACAAGGGCATTTGCTAAATAGATGGTGTGTGTGCAACAATATACTGAAAGGTCAATTATATTGTGCAGCTTATCTCACCACCTGTAGTTATTTAGGTGAAAGCTCCAAAATGCTTGCCTAATATGTCTGTTTATCCAAAAGGAAGTAGAAAGGGAGAGCTAGAAAGATAGCATTGCATCACATTACATGGCAATGCAATGCACAGTTGCTGAAGTTGAACCAAAATGAGCTTGTAATCTGGCTTCTGCAACTTTGAACATGAAAAATCCAATGAGGAGAAGAAAAGCAGAGCCAAAGAGTCCATCCCAAAATCCGACAAACAAGCAAAATGAACAAAAAACATTGAATTCAATTCTTTCTGATTTTAGAAACTGCATTAAAGAAGGGGTGCACCGGTCCTGGAGATACTGCAATACCAGGTCAATGCGTGGAGTGGACAGAGCAAGCTCTTTTTCCATCTCCCTGTTCTAAAAATCCATTTAATATATGGTCCCCAGATAGGGGACGTATCAGATATTAAACTGATAAGAACAGATACTACACTTGATCTTAGCCAAAAGGCCGAGAAGCGATAACCAGAATTGGTTTCAAACTACGGAGCCACCCAAGGATCCTAAAAAGTCCATTTGTGGAGATGAGCTCCTGGACTCCCGTTAAGAAGACATGTTGTCAACCTCTAGATCCCTTACATGCCTGCACTTTTCGGCTTGCTGCTGCTGCAATCCACGCGTTTTAGATCTGCATAACTCCACCTCTTTAAACACAGCACCTTCACCCCCTACTGTTCCCACCCGCCTCAACACCGTTGGAAGGGAGGAGAACCAATTAAGGCGGGGGGTGGGGTGGAACGAGCAGCTGTCTACCCTTAGCAGGAGGGCTCCTGATTACATACCTCTCCTGCTGCTGCTGCTGCTGGCTGTCCAGCAGCAGACTGAAGGTGGCTGCTGCTGTGCACAGGTATATAAAGGCTCAGAGCCTATTATGACACGCGCAGCCAGCGTTCCATTGCCACATTCCATCTACTGCAGGCAGGATACCTGGCTGGCTGAATGTCGCTGAGAAGCTCACAGAGACCGCCATAAGCAACAGTTTAACAGAATGCCACAGACTAATCAACCAAACTTTTTGGGTTGGGTTCTCTTTTATAGTCTGCAGGCATTAAATGAAAGAAGTCAGTGTTCCAGCAGAAGGAGACAACGTTTCAGAAAAGGCATTGTAGCAAACCAAAAAAGAAATTTTAAGCGCAGCAGTGTAACCAGCGCACATACCTGTTAGCTCGGGTGAGTTTAAAAGGCTGCTGTTGATAACAAGGGCATTTGCTAAATAGATGGTGTGTGTGCAACAATATACTGAAAGGTCAATTATATTGTGCAGCTTATCTCACCACCTGTAGTTATTTAGGTGAAAGCTCCAAAATGCTTGCCTAATATGTCTGTTTATCCAAAAGGAAGTAGAAAGGGAGAGCTAGAAAGATAGCATTGCATCACATTACATGGCAATGCAATGCACAGTTGCTGAAGTTGAACCAAAATGAGCTTGTAATCTGGCTTCTGCAACTTTGAACATGAAAAATCCAATGAGGAGAAGAAAAGCAGAGCCAAAGAGTCCATCCCAAAATCCGACAAACAAGCAAAATGAACAAAAAACATTGAATTCAATTCTTTCTGATTTTAGAAACTGCATTAAAGAAGGGGTGCACCGGTCCTGGAGATACTGCAATACCAGGTCAATGCGTGGAGTGGACAGAGCAAGCTCTTTTTCCATCTCCCTGTTCTAAAAATCCATTTAATATATGGTCCCCAGATAGGGGACGTATCAGATATTAAACTGATAAGAACAGATACTACACTTGATCTTAGCCAAAAGGCCGAGAAGCGATAACCAGAATTGGTTTCAAACTACGGAGCCACCCAAGGATCCTAAAAAGTCCATTTGTGGAGATGAGCTCCTGGACTCCCGTTAAGAAGACATGTTGTCAACCTCTAGATCCCTTACATGCCTGCACTTTTCGGCTTGCTGCTGCTGCAATCCACGCGTTTTAGATCTGCATAACTCCACCTCTTTAAACACAGCACCTTCACCCCCTACTGTTCCCACCCGCCTCAACACCGTTGGAAGGGAGGAGAACCAATTAAGGCGGGGGGTGGGGTGGAACGAGCAGCTGTCTACCCTTAGCAGGAGGGCTCCTGATTACATACCTCTCCTGCTGCTGCTGCTGCTGGCTGTCCAGCAGCAGACTGAAGGTGGCTGCTGCTGTGCACAGGTATATAAAGGCTCAGAGCCTATTATGACACGCGCAGCCAGCGTTCCATTGCCACATTCCATCTACTGCAGGCAGGATACCTGGCTGGCTGAATGTCGCTGAGAAGCTCACAGAGACCGCCATAAGCAACAGTTTAACAGAATGCCACAGACTAATCAACCAAACTTTTTGGGTTGGGTTCTCTTTTATAGTCTGCAGGCATTAAATGAAAGAAGTCAGTGTTCCAGCAGAAGGAGACAACGTTTCAGAAAAGGCATTGTAGCAAACCAAAAAAGAAATTTTAAGCGCAGCAGTGTAACCAGCGCACATACCTGTTAGCTCGGGTGAGTTTAAAAGGCTGCTGTTGATAACAAGGGCATTTGCTAAATAGATGGTGTGTGTGCAACAATATACTGAAAGGTCAATTATATTGTGCAGCTTATCTCACCACCTGTAGTTATTTAGGTGAAAGCTCCAAAATGCTTGCCTAATATGTCTGTTTATCCAAAAGGAAGTAGAAAGGGAGAGCTAGAAAGATAGCATTGCATCACATTACATGGCAATGCAATGCACAGTTGCTGAAGTTGAACCAAAATGAGCTTGTAATCTGGCTTCTGCAACTTTGAACATGAAAAATCCAATGAGGAGAAGAAAAGCAGAGCCAAAGAGTCCATCCCAAAATCCGACAAACAAGCAAAATGAACAAAAAACATTGAATTCAATTCTTTCTGATTTTAGAAACTGCATTAAAGAAGGGGTGCACCGGTCCTGGAGATACTGCAATACCAGGTCAATGCGTGGAGTGGACAGAGCAAGCTCTTTTTCCATCTCCCTGTTCTAAAAATCCATTTAATATATGGTCCCCAGATAGGGGACGTATCAGATATTAAACTGATAAGAACAGATACTACACTTGATCTTAGCCAAAAGGCCGAGAAGCGATAACCAGAATTGGTTTCAAACTACGGAGCCACCCAAGGATCCTAAAAAGTCCATTTGTGGAGATGAGCTCCTGGACTCCCGTTAAGAAGACATGTTGTCAACCTCTAGATCCCTTACATGCCTGCACTTTTCGGCTTGCTGCTGCTGCAATCCACGCGTTTTAGATCTGCATAACTCCACCTCTTTAAACACAGCACCTTCACCCCCTGCTGTTCCCACCCGCCTCAACACCGTTGGAAGGGAGGAGAACCAATTAAGGCGGGGGGTGGGGTGGAACGAGCAGCTGTCTACCCTTAGCAGGAGGGCTCCTGATTACATACCTCTCCTGCTGCTGCTGCTGCTGGCTGTCCAGCAGCAGACTGAAGGTGGCTGCTGCTGTGCACAGGTATATAAAGGCTCAGAGCCTATTATGACACGCGCAGCCAGCGTTCCATTGCCACATTCCATCTACTGCAGGCAGGATACCTGGCTGGCTGAATGTCGCTGAGAAGCTCACAGAGACCGCCATAAGCAACAGTTTAACAGAATGCCACAGACTAATCAACCAAACTTTTTGGGTTGGGTTCTCTTTTATAGTCTGCAGGCATTAAATGAAAGAAGTCAGTGTTCCAGCAGAAGGAGACAACGTTTCAGAAAAGGCATTGTAGCAAACCAAAAAAGAAATTTTAAGCGCAGCAGTGTAACCAGCGCACATACCTGTTAGCTCGGGTGAGTTTAAAAGGCTGCTGTTGATAACAAGGGCATTTGCTAAATAGATGGTGTGTGTGCAACAATATACTGAAAGGTCAATTATATTGTGCAGCTTATCTCACCACCTGTAGTTATTTAGGTGAAAGCTCCAAAATGCTTGCCTAATATGTCTGTTTATCCAAAAGGAAGTAGAAAGGGAGAGCTAGAAAGATAGCATTGCATCACATTACATGGCAATGCAATGCACAGTTGCTGAAGTTGAACCAAAATGAGCTTGTAATCTGGCTTCTGCAACTTTGAACATGAAAAATCCAATGAGGAGAAGAAAAGCAGAGCCAAAGAGTCCATCCCAAAATCCGACAAACAAGCAAAATGAACAAAAAACATTGAATTCAATTCTTTCTGATTTTAGAAACTGCATTAAAGAAGGGGTGCACCGGTCCTGGAGATACTGCAATACCAGGTCAATGCGTGGAGTGGACAGAGCAAGCTCTTTTTCCATCTCCCTGTTCTAAAAATCCATTTAATATATGGTCCCCAGATAGGGGACGTATCAGATATTAAACTGATAAGAACAGATACTACACTTGATCTTAGCCAAAAGGCCGAGAAGCGATAACCAGAATTGGTTTCAAACTACGGAGCCACCCAAGGATCCTAAAAAGTCCATTTGTGGAGATGAGCTCCTGGACTCCCGTTAAGAAGACATGTTGTCAACCTCTAGATCCCTTACATGCCTGCACTTTTCGGCTTGCTGCTGCTGCAATCCACGCGTTTTAGATCTGCATAACTCCACCTCTTTAAACACAGCACCTTCACCCCCTGCTGTTCCCACCCGCCTCAACACTGTTGGAAGGGAGGAGAACCAATTAAGGCGGGGGGTGGGGTGGAACGAGCAGCTGTCTACCCTTAGCAGGAGGGCTCCTGATTACATACCTCTCCTGCTGCTGCTGCTGCTGGCTGTCCAGCAGCAGACTGAAGGTGGCTGCTGCTGTGCACAGGTATATAAAGGCTCAGAGCCTATTATGACACGCGCAGCCAGCGTTCCATTGCCACATTCCATCTACTGCAGGCAGGATACCTGGCTGGCTGAATGTCGCTGAGAAGCTCACAGAGACCGCCATAAGCAACAGTTTAACAGAATGCCACAGACTAATCAACCAAACTTTTTGGGTTGGGTTCTCTTTTATAGTCTGCAGGCATTAAATGAAAGAAGTCAGTGTTCCAGCAGAAGGAGACAACGTTTCAGAAAAGGCATTGTAGCAAACCAAAAAAGAAATTTTAAGCGCAGCAGTGTAACCAGCGCACATACCTGTTAGCTCGGGTGAGTTTAAAAGGCTGCTGTTGATAACAAGGGCATTTGCTAAATAGATGGTGTGTGTGCAACAATATACTGAAAGGTCAATTATATTGTGCAGCTTATCTCACCACCTGTAGTTATTTAGGTGAAAGCTCCAAAATGCTTGCCTAATATGTCTGTTTATCCAAAAGGAAGTAGAAAGGGAGAGCTAGAAAGATAGCATTGCATCACATTACATGGCAATGCAATGCACAGTTGCTGAAGTTGAACCAAAATGAGCTTGTAATCTGGCTTCTGCAACTTTGAACATGAAAAATCCAATGAGGAGAAGAAAAGCAGAGCCAAAGAGTCCATCCCAAAATCCGACAAACAAGCAAAATGAACAAAAAACATTGAATTCAATTCTTTCTGATTTTAGAAACTGCATTAAAGAAGGGGTGCACCGGTCCTGGAGATACTGCAATACCAGGTCAATGCGTGGAGTGGACAGAGCAAGCTCTTTTTCCATCTCCCTGTTCTAAAAATCCATTTAATATATGGTCCCCAGATAGGGGACGTATCAGATATTAAACTGATAAGAACAGATACTACACTTGATCTTAGCCAAAAGGCCGAGAAGCGATAACCAGAATTGGTTTCAAACTACGGAGCCACCCAAGGATCCTAAAAAGTCCATTTGTGGAGATGAGCTCCTGGACTCCCGTTAAGAAGACATGTTGTCAACCTCTAGATCCCTTACATGCCTGCACTTTTCGGCTTGCTGCTGCTGCAATCCACGCGTTTTAGATCTGCATAACTCCACCTCTTTAAACACAGCACCTTCACCCCCTGCTGTTCCCACCCGCCTCAACACCGTTGGAAGGGAGGAGAACCAATTAAGGCGGGGGGTGGGGTGGAACGAGCAGCTGTCTACCCTTAGCAGGAGGGCTCCTGATTACATACCTCTCCTGCTGCTGCTGCTGCTGGCTGTCCAGCAGCAGACTGAAGGTGGCTGCTGCTGTGCACAGGTATATAAAGGCTCAGAGCCTATTATGACACGCGCAGCCAGCGTTCCATTGCCACATTCCATCTACTGCAGGCAGGATACCTGGCTGGCTGAATGTCGCTGAGAAGCTCACAGAGACCGCCATAAGCAACAGTTTAACAGAATGCCACAGACTAATCAACCAAACTTTTTGGGTTGGGTTCTCTTTTATAGTCTGCAGGCATTAAATGAAAGAAGTCAGTGTTCCAGCAGAAGGAGACAACGTTTCAGAAAAGGCATTGTAGCAAACCAAAAAAGAAATTTTAAGCGCAGCAGTGTAACCAGCGCACATACCTGTTAGCTCGGGTGAGTTTAAAAGGCTGCTGTTGATAACAAGGGCATTTGCTAAATAGATGGTGTGTGTGCAACAATATACTGAAAGGTCAATTATATTGTGCAGCTTATCTCACCACCTGTAGTTATTTAGGTGAAAGCTCCAAAATGCTTGCCTAATATGTCTGTTTATCCAAAAGGAAGTAGAAAGGGAGAGCTAGAAAGATAGCATTGTATCACATTACATGGCAATGCAATGCACAGTTGCTGAAGTTGAACCAAAATGAGCTTGTAATCTGGCTTCTGCAACTTTGAACATGAAAAATCCAATGAGGAGAAGAAAAGCAGAGCCAAAGAGTCCATCCCAAAATCCGACAAACAAGCAAAATGAACAAAAAACATTGAATTCAATTCTTTCTGATTTTAGAAACTGCATTAAAGAAGGGGTGCACCGGTCCTGGAGATACTGCAATACCAGGTCAATGCGTGGAGTGGACAGAGCAAGCTCTTTTTCCATCTCCCTGTTCTAAAAATCCATTTAATATATGGTCCCCAGATAGGGGACGTATCAGATATTAAACTGATAAGAACAGATTTTTTTTTTTTTTTTTTTTCGAAAGCCCGAATTCGTGTACAAAACCCGAGTGCGCTTAAAAAAGTGACAAGTGCCACAAAAAAAGTGCACTAGGATGCTGGTCTTCTTGAAACCCTCTCCAAAAGGAGAAGGGTCCCCCAAACCATTCCCCGACCCTCCGAGCCAAAAGGCCACAGCGAGGAACAGGGACAAAAAGCCACCTCCAGCCGAAGCCAGAGGCGACCCAATCATACCCCCAGCACCTGCCCGAGTTCTCACCCGAGCAAGGCACTGGGAGCCAAAGACTGTGCTCCCCTCCCGGAAGAGGGGAGCCAACAACGCTCTCCTCCCGAAAGAGGAGAGCCAGGGGGGTTCAGGGGGGAGCGGAACCTGATGGCCACACACTCCCCCCCTAGACCTGCCAAGAGAGGAACCCGTAAGGGAACCGCATCCCGACAAAATCCTAGTAGGACGTGACACACGTGAATAAGTGGACACACAGTGACAAAGAAATTAAATAAATAGTGAAGGTTTCACAGTATAATACTGCCCGGACCTTCAACCGGGAATTGAAAAATTCCCCATCCTAAGGCCAGAAGGCCCGGAATAAGGGTGTGTGCAAAGAAAGAAAATTTGAAGTGCTTGTGCAAATGTGCCATAAACTCAAGTGGGGTTCCCAATCCCAGTGAGTTAAGGCACCCCAGGGTCACCACTCCTGGGGCACTTCACACTTCGGGCTTTCGATCTTCCCCGGCCCAATGGCGTCGATCCTGGGGGGCCATGCTTTCCACCAGATGACTATATTAGCCACCTGGCGTACTAACAAGCGCCTAAACCCCAGTGTGCATAATGTATCAATCTACTAGGGCGGCCAACATCCAAAACCGCCTTTTCGAAAGATACTACACTTGATCTTAGCCAAAAGGCCGAGAAGCGATAACCAGAATTGGTTTCAAACTACGGAGCCACCCAAGGATCCTAAAAAGTCCATTTGTGGAGATGAGCTCCTGGACTCCCGTTAAGAAGACATGTTGTCAACCTCTAGATCCCTTACATGCCTGCACTTTTCGGCTTGCTGCTGCTGCAATCCACGCGTTTTAGATCTGCATAACTCCACCTCTTTAAACACAGCACCTTCACCCCCTGCTGTTCCCACCCGCCTCAACACCGTTGGAAGGGAGGAGAACCAATTAAGGCGGGGGGTGGGGTGGAACGAGCAGCTGTCTACCCTTAGCAGGAGGGCTCCTGATTACATACCTCTCCTGCTGCTGCTGCTGCTGGCTGTCCAGCAGCAGACTGAAGGTGGCTGCTGCTGTGCACAGGTATATAAAGGCTCAGAGCCTATTATGACACGCGCAGCCAGCGTTCCATTGCCACATTCCATCTACTGCAGGCAGGATACCTGGCTGGCTGAATGTCGCTGAGAAGCTCACAGAGACCGCCATAAGCAACAGTTTAACAGAATGCCACAGACTAATCAACCAAACTTTTTGGGTTGGGTTCTCTTTTATAGTCTGCAGGCATTAAATGAAAGAAGTCAGTGTTCCAGCAGAAGGAGACAACGTTTCAGAAAAGGCATTGTAGCAAACCAAAAAAGAAATTTTAAGCGCAGCAGTGTAACCAGCGCACATACCTGTTAGCTCGGGTGAGTTTAAAAGGCTGCTGTTGATAACAAGGGCATTTGCTAAATAGATGGTGTGTGTGCAACAATATACTGAAAGGTCAATTATATTGTGCAGCTTATCTCACCACCTGTAGTTATTTAGGTGAAAGCTCCAAAATGCTTGCCTAATATGTCTGTTTATCCAAAAGGAAGTAGAAAGGGAGAGCTAGAAAGATAGCATTGCATCACATTACATGGCAATGCAATGCACAGTTGCTGAAGTTGAACCAAAATGAGCTTGTAATCTGGCTTCTGCAACTTTGAACATGAAAAATCCAATGAGGAGAAGAAAAGCAGAGCCAAAGAGTCCATCCCAAAATCCGACAAACAAGCAAAATGAACAAAAAACATTGAATTCAATTCTTTCTGATTTTAGAAACTGCATTAAAGAAGGGGTGCACCGGTCCTGGAGATACTGCAATACCAGGTCAATGCGTGGAGTGGACAGAGCAAGCTCTTTTTCCATCTCCCTGTTCTAAAAATCCATTTAATATATGGTCCCCAGATAGGGGACGTATCAGATATTAAACTGATAAGAACAGATACTACACTTGATCTTAGCCAAAAGGCCGAGAAGCGATAACCAGAATTGGTTTCAAACTACGGAGCCACCCAAGGATCCTAAAAAGTCCATTTGTGGAGATGAGCTCCTGGACTCCCGTTAAGAAGACATGTTGTCAACCTCTAGATCCCTTACATGCCTGCACTTTTCGGCTTGCTGCTGCTGCAATCCACGCGTTTTAGATCTGCATAACTCCACCTCTTTAAACACAGCACCTTCACCCCCTGCTGTTCCCACCCGCCTCAACACCGTTGGAAGGGAGGAGAACCAATTAAGGCGGGGGGTGGGGTGGAACGAGCAGCTGTCTACCCTTAGCAGGAGGGCTCCTGATTACATACCTCTCCTGCTGCTGCTGCTGCTGGCTGTCCAGCAGCAGACTGAAGGTGGCTGCTGCTGTGCACAGGTATATAAAGGCTCAGAGCCTATTATGACACGCGCAGCCAGCGTTCCATTGCCACATTCCATCTACTGCAGGCAGGATACCTGGCTGGCTGAATGTCGCTGAGAAGCTCACAGAGACCGCCATAAGCAACAGTTTAACAGAATGCCACAGACTAATCAACCAAACTTTTTGGGTTGGGTTCTCTTTTATAGTCTGCAGGCATTAAATGAAAGAAGTCAGTGTTCCAGCAGAAGGAGACAACGTTTCAGAAAAGGCATTGTAGCAAACCAAAAAAGAAATTTTAAGCGCAGCAGTGTAACCAGCGCACATACCTGTTAGCTCGGGTGAGTTTAAAAGGCTGCTGTTGATAACAAGGGCATTTGCTAAATAGATGGTGTGTGTGCAACAATATACTGAAAGGTCAATTATATTGTGCAGCTTATCTCACCACCTGTAGTTATTTAGGTGAAAGCTCCAAAATGCTTGCCTAATATGTCTGTTTATCCAAAAGGAAGTAGAAAGGGAGAGCTAGAAAGATAGCATTGCATCACATTACATGGCAATGCAATGCACAGTTGCTGAAGTTGAACCAAAATGAGCTTGTAATCTGGCTTCTGCAACTTTGAACATGAAAAATCCAATGAGGAGAAGAAAAGCAGAGCCAAAGAGTCCATCCCAAAATCCGACAAACAAGCAAAATGAACAAAAAACATTGAATTCAATTCTTTCTAATTTTAGAAACTGCATTAAAGAAGGGGTGCAGCGGTCCTGGAGATACTGCAATACCAGGTCAATGCGTGGAGTGGACAGAGCAAGCTCTTTTTCCATCTCCCTGTTCTAAAAATCCATTTAATATATGGTCCCCAGATAGGGGACGTATCAGATATTAAACTGATAAGAACAGATTTTTTTTTTTCGAAAGCCCGAATTCGTGTACAAAACCCGAGTGCGCTTAAAAAAGTGACAAGTGCCACAAAAAAAGTGCACTAGGATGCTGGTCTTCTTGAAACCCTCTCCAAAAGGAGAAGGGTCCCCCAAACCATTCCCCGTCCCTCCGAGCCAAAAGGCCACAGCGAGGAACAGGGACAAAAAGCCACCTCCAGCCGAAGCCAGAGGCGACCCAATCTTACCCCCAGCACCTGCCCGAGTTCTCACCCGAGCAAGGCACTGGGAGCCAAAGACTGTGCTCCCCTCCCGGAAGAGGGGAGCCAACAATGCTCTCCTCCCGAAAGAGGAGAGCCAGGGGGGTTCAGGGGGGAGCGGAACCTGATGGCCACACACTCCCCCCCTAGACCTGCCAAGAGAGGAACCCGTAAGGGAACCGCATCCTGACAAAATCCTAGTAGGACGTGACACACGTGAATAAGTGGACACACAGTGACAAAGAAATTAAATAAATAGTGAAGGTTTCACAGTATAATACTGGACGGACCTTCGACCGGGAATTGAAAAATTCCCCATCCTAAGGCCAGAAGGCCCGGAATAAGGGTGTGTGCGAAGAAAGAAAATTTGAAGTGCTTGTGCAAATGTGCCATAAACTCAAGTGGGGTTCCCAATCCCAGTGAGTTAAGGCACCCCAGGGTCACCACTCCTGGGGCACTTCACACTTCGGGCTTTCGATCTTCCCCGGCCCAATGGCGTCGATCCTGGGGGGCCATGCTTTCCACCAGATGACTATATTAGCCACCTGGCGTACTAACAAGCGCCTAAACCCCAGTGTGCATAATGTATCATTCTACTAGGGCGGCCAACATCCAAAACCGCCTTTTCGAAAGATACTACACTTGATCTTAGCCAAAAGGCCGAGAAGCGATAACCAGAATTGGTTTCAAACTACGGAGCCACCCAAGGATCCTAAAAAGTCCATTTGTGGAGATGAGCTCCTGGACTCCTGTTAAGAAGACATGTTGTCAACCTCTAGATCCCTTACATGCCTGCACTTTTCGGCTTGCTGCTGCTGCAATCCACGCGTTTTAGATCTGCATAACTCCACCTCTTTAAACACAGCACCTTCACCCCCTGCTGTTCCCACCCGCCTCAACACCGTTGGAAGGGAGGAGAACCAATTAAGGCGGGGGGTGGGGTGGAACGAGCAGCTGTCTACCCTTAGCAGGAGGGCTCCTGATTACATACCTCTCCTGCTGCTGCTGCTGCTGGCTGTCCAGCAGCAGACTGAAGGTGGCTGCTGCTGTGCACAGGTATATAAAGGCTCAGAGCCTATTATGACACGCGCAGCCAGCGTTCCATTGCCACATTCCATCTACTGCAGGCAGGATACCTGGCTGGCTGAATGTCGCTGAGAAGCTCACAGAGACCGCCATAAGCAACAGTTTAACAGAATGCCACAGACTAATCAACCAAACTTTTTGGGTTGGGTTCTCTTTTATAGTCTGCAGGCATTAAATGAAAGAAGTCAGTGTTCCAGCAGAAGGAGACAACGTTTCAGAAAAGGCATTGTAGCAAACCAAAAAAGAAATTTTAAGCGCAGCAGTGTAACCAGCGCACATACCTGTTAGCTCGGGTGAGTTTAAAAGGCTGCTGTTGATAACAAGGGCATTTGCTAAATAGATGGTGTGTGTGCAACAATATACTGAAAGGTCAATTATATTGTGCAGCTTATCTCACCACCTGTAGTTATTTAGGTGAAAGCTCCAAAATGCTTGCCTAATATGTCTGTTTATCCAAAAGGAAGTAGAAAGGGAGAGCTAGAAAGATAGCATTGCATCACATTACATGGCAATGCAATGCACAGTTGCTGAAGTTGAACCAAAATGAGCTTGTAATCTGGCTTCTGCAACTTTGAACATGAAAAATCCAATGAGGAGAAGAAAAGCAGAGCCAAAGAGTCCATCCCAAAATCCGACAAACAAGCAAAATGAACAAAAAACATTGAATTCAATTCTTTCTGATTTTAGAAACTGCATTAAAGAAGGGGTGCACCGGTCCTGGAGATACTGCAATACCAGGTCAATGCGTGGAGTGGACAGAGCAAGCTCTTTTTCCATCTCCCTGTTCTAAAAATCCATTTAATATATGGTCCCCAGATAGGGGACGTATCAGATATTAAACTGATAAGAACAGATACTACACTTGATCTTAGCCAAAAGGCCGAGAAGCGATAACCAGAATTGGTTTCAAACTACGGAGCCACCCAAGGATCCTAAAAAGTCCATTTGTGGAGATGAGCTCCTGGACTCCCGTTAAGAAGACATGTTGTCAACCTCTAGATCCCTTACATGCCTGCACTTTTCGGCTTGCTGCTGCTGCAATCCACGCGTTTTAGATCTGCATAACTCCACCTCTTTAAACACAGCACCTTCACCCCCTGCTGTTCCCACCCGCCTCAACACCGTTGGAAGGGAGGAGAACCAATTAAGGCGGGGGGTGGGGTGGAACGAGCAGCTGTCTACCCTTAGCAGGAGGGCTCCTGATTACATACCTCTCCTGCTGCTGCTGCTGCTGGCTGTCCAGCAGCAGACTGAAGGTGGCTGCTGCTGTGCACAGGTATATAAAGGCTCAGAGCCTATTATGACACGCGCAGCCAGCGTTCCATTGCCACATTCCATCTACTGCAGGCAGGATACCTGGCTGGCTGAATGTCGCTGAGAAGCTCACAGAGACCGCCATAAGCAACAGTTTAACAGAATGCCACAGACTAATCAACCAAACTTTTTGGGTTGGGTTCTCTTTTATAGTCTGCAGGCATTAAATGAAAGAAGTCAGTGTTCCAGCAGAAGGAGACAACGTTTCAGAAAAGGCATTGTAGCAAACCAAAAAAGAAATTTTAAGCGCAGCAGTGTAACCAGCGCACATACCTGTTAGCTCGGGTGAGTTTAAAAGGCTGCTGTTGATAACAAGGGCATTTGCTAAATAGATGGTGTGTGTGCAACAATATACTGAAAGGTCAATTATATTGTGCAGCTTATCTCACCACCTGTAGTTATTTAGGTGAAAGCTCCAAAATGCTTGCCTAATATGTCTGTTTATCCAAAAGGAAGTAGAAAGGGAGAGCTAGAAAGATAGCATTGCATCACATTACATGGCAATGCAATGCACAGTTGCTGAAGTTGAACCAAAATGAGCTTGTAATCTGGCTTCTGCAACTTTGAACATGAAAAATCCAATGAGGAGAAGAAAAGCAGAGCCAAAGAGTCCATCCCAAAATCCGACAAACAAGCAAAATGAACAAAAAACATTGAATTCAATTCTTTCTGATTTTAGAAACTGCATTAAAGAAGGGGTGCACCGGTCCTGGAGATACTGCAATACCAGGTCAATGCGTGGAGTGGACAGAGCAAGCTCTTTTTCCATCTCCCTGTTCTAAAAATCCATTTAATATATGGTCCCCAGATAGGGGACGTATCAGATATTAAACTGATAAGAACAGATACTACACTTGATCTTAGCCAAAAGGCCGAGAAGCGATAACCAGAATTGGTTTCAAACTACGGAGCCACCCAAGGATCCTAAAAAGTCCATTTGTGGAGATGAGCTCCTGGACTCCCGTTAAGAAGACATGTTGTCAACCTCTAGATCCCTTACATGCCTGCACTTTTCGGCTTGCTGCTGCTGCAATCCACGCGTTTTAGATCTGCATAACTCCACCTCTTTAAACACAGCACCTTCACCCCCTGCTGTTCCCACCCGCCTCAACACCGTTGGAAGGGAGGAGAACCAATTAAGGCGGGGGGTGGGGTGGAACGAGCAGCTGTCTACCCTTAGCAGGAGGGCTCCTGATTACATACCTCTCCTGCTGCTGCTGCTGCTGGCTGTCCAGCAGCAGACTGAAGGTGGCTGCTGCTGTGCACAGGTATATAAAGGCTCAGAGCCTATTATGACACGCGCAGCCAGCGTTCCATTGCCACATTCCATCTACTGCAGGCAGGATACCTGGCTGGCTGAATGTCGCTGAGAAGCTCACAGAGACCGCCATAAGCAACAGTTTAACAGAATGCCACAGACTAATCAACCAAACTTTTTGGGTTGGGTTCTCTTTTATAGTCTGCAGGCATTAAATGAAAGAAGTCAGTGTTCCAGCAGAAGGAGACAACGTTTCAGAAAAGGCATTGTAGCAAACCAAAAAAGAAATTTTAAGCGCAGCAGTGTAACCAGCACACATACCTGTTAGCTCGGGTGAGTTTAAAAGGCTGCTGTTGATAACAAGGGCATTTGCTAAATAGATGGTGTGTGTGCAACAATATACTGAAAGGTCAATTATATTGTGCAGCTTATCTCACCACCTGTAGTTATTTAGGTGAAAGCTCCAAAATGCTTGCCTAATATGTCTGTTTATCCAAAAGGAAGTAGAAAGGGAGAGCTAGAAAGATAGCATTGCATCACATTACATGGCAATGCAATGCACAGTTGCTGAAGTTGAACCAAAATGAGCTTGTAATCTGGCTTCTGCAACTTTGAACATGAAAAATCCAATGAGGAGAAGAAAAGCAGAGCCAAAGAGTCCATCCCAAAATCCGACAAACAAGCAAAATGAACAAAAAACATTGAATTCAATTCTTTCTGATTTTAGAAACTGCATTAAAGAAGGGGTGCACCGGTCCTGGAGATACTGCAATACCAGGTCAATGCGTGGAGTGGACAGAGCAAGCTCTTTTTCCATCTCCCTGTTCTAAAAATCCATTTAATATATGGTCCCCAGATAGGGGACGTATCAGATATTAAACTGATAAGAACAGATACTACACTTGATCTTAGCCAAAAGGCCGAGAAGCGATAACCAGAATTGGTTTCAAACTACGGAGCCACCCAAGGATCCTAAAAAGTCCATTTGTGGAGATGAGCTCCTGGACTCCCGTTAAGAAGACATGTTGTCAACCTCTAGATCCCTTACATGCCTGCACTTTTCGGCTTGCTGCTGCTGCAATCCACGCGTTTTAGATCTGCATAACTCCACCTCTTTAAACACAGCACCTTCACCCCCTGCTGTTCCCACCCGCCTCAACACCGTTGGAAGGGAGGAGAACCAATTAAGGCGGGGGGTGGGGTGGAACGAGCAGCTGTCTACCCTTAGCAGGAGGGCTCCTGATTACATACCTCTCCTGCTGCTGCTGCTGCTGGCTGTCCAGCAGCAGACTGAAGGTGGCTGCTGCTGTGCACAGGTATATAAAGGCTCAGAGCCTATTATGACACGCGCAGCCAGCGTTCCATTGCCACATTCCATCTACTGCAGGCAGGATACCTGGCTGGCTGAATGTCGCTGAGAAGCTCACAGAGACCGCCATAAGCAACAGTTTAACAGAATGCCACAGACTAATCAACCAAACTTTTTGGGTTGGGTTCTCTTTTATAGTCTGCAGGCATTAAATGAAAGAAGTCAGTGTTCCAGCAGAAGGAGACAACGTTTCAGAAAAGGCATTGTAGCAAACCAAAAAAGAAATTTTAAGCGCAGCAGTGTAACCAGCGCACATACCTGTTAGCTCGGGTGAGTTTAAAAGGCTGCTGTTGATAACAAGGGCATTTGCTAAATAGATGGTGTGTGTGCAACAATATACTGAAAGGTCAATTATATTGTGCAGCTTATCTCACCACCTGTAGTTATTTAGGTGAAAGCTCCAAAATGCTTGCCTAATATGTCTGTTTATCCAAAAGGAAGTAGAAAGGGAGAGCTAGAAAGATAGCATTGCATCACATTACATGGCAATGCAATGCACAGTTGCTGAAGTTGAACCAAAATGAGCTTGTAATCTGGCTTCTGCAACTTTGAACATGAAAAATCCAATGAGGAGAAGAAAAGCAGAGCCAAAGAGTCCATCCCAAAATCCGACAAACAAGCAAAATGAACAAAAAACATTGAATTCAATTCTTTCTGATTTTAGAAACTGCATTAAAGAAGGGGTGCACCGGTCCTGGAGATACTGCAATACCAGGTCAATGCGTGGAGTGGACAGAGCAAGCTCTTTTTCCATCTCCCTGTTCTAAAAATCCATTTAATATATGGTCCCCAGATAGGGGACGTATCAGATATTAAACTGATAAGAACAGATCCGTTTTCAAACAAGCTTTATTTAAATCAGACATACATCATAAATTACAAACAAATCACAAAGACTTGAATAAAATATGACATAAAACAAATACAAGGTCAGATTTAAAAAGCGCATAAAAGCATAAAAAGCATAAAACACAGTTTTGCATATAATTTGCATAAATAAATACATATGTCAAATGCAAACACCATAGCTTTTTAACTTTATCTTTTTACAATCAGGTAGTATGAAAACTTTTCACAAAGAACATATCCGATACAATATTTGAAACAAATCACAAATACTGGAATAAAATATGACATAAAACTAATACAGAGTCAGAATTAAAATGCACTTAAAAGCATAAAAAGCATAAAACACAGTTTTGCATATAATTTACATAAATAAATACTTATTCCAAATTTGCAAACACCATAGCTTTTTTGCTTCATTGATTCCCATCTTTTTACAATCTCTCAGGTAGTATGTAAACATTTCACAAAGAGCAAGCCCAATACAATCTTTGACAGGAATAAATTCACGTTTAAACAATAATATATTGCGCACTTTCAATAAAGCTTCTTTTAAACAGTTTATTATAAGCCATGCGACTCGTGCTTGTTTCATGGTTGGGCAATTAATTATCCCATATATTATAATGTCACAATTAAGGGTTTGTATACCACATATCCATTTTAGGAGGGTGCCCACCGTCTGCCATAGCTCTTGTGCGTAGGGGCAATCCCACAGTAAATGAAACACTGACTCGTTTGGGGCGCATCTTTCTCTGGGACATCTAGCACTAGCCACCAGCCCCCTATGATGCTGAAAAGCTCTCGTAGGGAGACATTGGTGAACAACCTGCCAAGCTAAATCCTTTTGTGAGTTGCTAAGTGCAGGACAGGCCACGTTGTTCCACACCAGGCGGCACCTGGAGATGGAAAAATTAGACACATCCTCCATCTCCTCATGTCCCTTACAAATAACTGTTAACTTACGTTGATCAAATAAAAGCTGACGATCAACTTGGGTCAGATCATATTCTGAAATGACCTTCTCCAAGATCTTGTAATGCTTAGGGGGAGATAAGAGAAAAGGACAATTAACAGTCATACTGAAGTTCAACTTTCGGAAAAGAAACCCAGTTGTATATCTAAGAAAACAAGAGAAAGCCCCAACATTATTCAAGCTTTTGCAACAAAATACAAAAAACTTGATAAATAAAAACAATTTTAAATCAGGGAACCCTTTACCCCCATTTTTCTTGCTTTTACATACCACCTCCCTCCTCAATTTCTCCATTTTGGATCCCCACAGAAAATAAAACATGGGCTTCATAAGTCTTTTAAGATACAGAGAATTAGGGGGAAAAACCATAGCGGCATACAAAATGATAGGAAGCAAAACCATTTTAATTACAAGAATCTTGCCCTCCATTGTTAGTTTTCGAGTTTGCCATAAAGAGATCTTCTGATTTAATTTATTCAAAACCAAATCCCAGTTTTCAATACCATCATTAGCAGGATTAAACAAGACACCCAGGATCTTGATTCCTACTGTTTGTGTGGGAACCCTAGGCGGATCTGACTCCCATTGACCCATAATCATACAGTCACATTTATTTATATTCAACTTAAACCC
Source organism: Phyllobates terribilis (assembly GCF_046119375.1). Classification (NCBI taxonomy): domain Eukaryota; kingdom Metazoa; phylum Chordata; class Amphibia; order Anura; family Dendrobatidae; genus Phyllobates; species Phyllobates terribilis. Next base: position 584,374 of record NW_027363529.1, on the reverse strand, counting down.
AGACCCAGCACTAAAAATTTCAGTAATTAGAATTGCTCTGTTAATAGATGCTGAGCTAGTGCCATATACAGATATGTCATCCATATATCCAATGGCTTTAACTTGTTGTCCACCCCCACCCGGAATAAAAATGCCCCTAACCACCTTGTCCCGACGCAGCAGGCACAACAGTGGCTCAATGGAGCAGACAAATAAAAGTGGGGACATGGGGCAACCTTGTTTAACACCGGAAAGAAGCTCCACCTCTCTAGTTACAAAACCATTGACTAAAATCCGGGCAGATGACTGTTTGTATAAAAGCGCAATTTTCTGAATAAAAGAATCAGGGAACCCCATCTTTCCCATAACTTTAAAAAGATAAAAGTGGGAGACCCTATCAAACGCTTTCATAAAATCCAAAGATAAAATAGCTAGTGGCTGTTTTCTATCTTTTTGAAACCAGATAAGATCACGAATTAGGTTTAGATGCTCCCAGATTGATCTCCCGGGGACACCACACACCTGATCTGGATGAATTACATTTTTAATAACTGCTTTAAGACGACCAGCAACAACTTTAGCTAAAATCTTGTAGTCTGTATTTAATAGTGAAATAGGCCTCCAATTCTCCAACTTTGATTTATCACCTTTCTTAAAAATTAATGTAATCATACTTTTACGCCATGAATATGGTAATAAATCAGCCTTAGAGGCTTCACAAACTACTTGTATAAAATCCTCCTTAATTAGATCCCAAAAGCAAAGATAAAATTCAATAGGAAGGCCATCTGATCCAGGAGCCTTACCTTTATTAAAACTCTTAAGGGTCTCTTCAATTTCACTGGGTAAAAGTTCTTTAGCTAAAAAAATCTGGTCATCTTTATTTAAAAACTGGGATAAAACATTAAGATTCTCTGTAAAAGCAGGTTCATCAACATTTTTAATACTAAAAAGATCTCTATAAAAATTAGCAGTATGCTCTAAAATGCCCTCAGTGGAAGATTGTCCTTCTAGCTCAGTAATCACTTGTTTTTTGTCACTCATTTTTTTAAAGAAAAACCTTGAGCAGGTCTCACCCTCTTCCAGATATTTCACACGGGCATTAAATATAATTTCTTTACCCTTTTGTTCCAGGAATTTTTGGATTTCTGTCTGGATCTTGGCAATCTCACCATCCACACCAGGCACTCCCCACCCCTTAAGCTTATGGAGAGTTTGCATCCTGACATTAAAATCTTTAAAACATTTCCTTTTTTCACGTGCCTTCCTTTTACCAATTTTAATAAAAAATTCTTTAATACGGGTTTTAACACACTCCCACCACCCCAACATACTCTGATTTGGGTGTTTCCGTCTTCTCCAACTCTCATACTTTGCATAAAACTCCGCCCTTACCAGTTCGTCTTCTAATAAGAGCACATTCAATTTCCACATACCTTTTCCAGCTTTTGCTTCCTGTGGAGTTTGCAATACATTGTATAGTAATACATGATCAGAAAAAATATTTTCTATTAGACCAGCATTCCTAGGTTTAAAAACATCAGAAGAGGAAAAAATAAAATCAATACGAGATGACATCCCTCTACCCCTCCATGTATGCCCAGGGTCAGTAGGGTAGGACTTTCTCCAAGCATCTAATAATTTGAGGTCCGTTGTCAAATGTTTTAACAGACTGGATGTTTTGTCTGTTCTTCCATTAGTATCACCTCCACTCCTCCCTTCCCCCAACATGACACAGTTAAAATCCCCTCCCACTATCACAGGGGACGGACCTGATAAAAACAAAGGGATGACATTAAAAAGGGAAGCACGCTCATTTTTCTCTGGGGATGCATAAACATTAATAAGACGACAGGTAAAACCATTTAAAATAACATGAGTTGATAAGGCACGACCTGGAACTATTTCAGTGATGGATAAAACATTAACATTTTGACATTTGAATAAAATCCCAACCCCGGCAGCTTTATTTTCATTGGACCCTGACCAAATAGAGGGTCCTGCTGACCAGTCCATTTTTAAGTTGGGGTATGACAAATCGTGATCAATACCGCATTCTTGCAGGAAAAAAATGTCAAAGTTCAGAGTCATTAACCAAGCAAACAAAGCAGCCCGTCTAACAGGGCTCTTTAGGCTTCTCACATTTAGTGAGGCAACACGGATTTCTGCCATGTTAGGTGTTTTTTATTGATTCATTATACTCTGAATCTGAATCAATAATTTGTGACAGAGAAGGTGAAGGAAGGGATGACACAGTTCGTAAACTGTCCGTTTCATCTGAGTCCGTGAAATCCTCAATTAAGTTAGTCCCCTCTGGGCTGAGAATTTTTGCAGCACTAGATAGAAAGACTTTACGGGACATCTGAGGCAGGTTATGCTCCTCCTGCGCCTCTTCACGACTTCTCTTACCACTGGCGCTGAGATCCATCCGATCCTCCGAATCCACCCGATCCTCACCAGGCACTGCAGCAGGTGGAATACCCGCAGACCCTCCAGGAGCACCAAGGGACATCATCTCCGGAGCAGGATGACCATCAGGCCCAGCAACAGGTTCACCAACCACTGCACGACCTCTATCATCCAGGCAGGCAACAGGACATCCATCAGGAATGGTTCCAGGACATCCATCTGGACTGGCATCAGGACATCCATCTGGACTGGCATCAGGACATCCATCTGGACTGGCATCAGGGCATCCGTCTGGGTTGGCATCAGGACATCCATCTGGATTGGCATCAGGGCATCCGTCTGGATTGGCATCAGGGCATCCATCTGGATTGGCATCAGGGCATCCATCTGGACTGACATCAGGGCAGACATCTGGTCCAACATCTGTGCTGGCATCAGCAGGGGTATCTGGATGGACATCTGGATTGGTACCAACAGGTCCAGATTTTCGCCTCTTTTTTGGTTCCCTCTCATTTCCGCTCTGAGAAGGTGCCATCTCCCCACCAGGTGAAACCTGGACCCCTGCAGGAGTAGGCAAAGGCGTGACCTCGGCTACAGAGGCCGGGTTTTTCCGCAAAGGTACCGACTGAGCATCGACTGAGTCAGACTGTTTTTGACCTTTAGTAATGTCCACAAAGCTTTTTCTGGGGTCACCCGGGCTGACCCTGCTGGCATCAGCAGGAACTCCTGCGGAACTAGCCGCAGGCGCCCGAGAGCCACCACGAGACCTTGTCCGCATCGGACAATTACTGAACAGGTGAGTAGACATTCCGCACCCACTGCAGGTCTTACTGTTCTTACAGTCCTTTGAGGCATGACCCCATTGTCCACAGTTGTGGCACTGACTCATCCGCTCGTTCTTACAATCGCTCTGTATGTGACCAAGGTCACCACACCTACGACACCTGAATGGTTGTCCATCATAGAAGAGGTAGCCATGGTCTCTTCCCAGCACCACTGTGGAGGGGGGGTGCATAAGGCCTTCTACACCCCCAGGGTCAAGTCTGAAGCGTACCATAAAGCGTCGTTTCCCATTCCAGAAACCGCTCCGACCTTTGACGTTCCCCGTAAATCTGACAGATGTACAATATCTGCTCAGAAAAAGCTCAATATCATCTGTGGACACATGGGGGTTAAACATGTATACCACAAGGGGAACGTCAACTCCGCCATAGAGACCCGTAAAAATCACTCCGTCCAATAGCTTGCTGTTACGGTGGCCCTTAACGCATTCGTAAAAGTGCTGGCAGGCAACCTTGGTCGAGAACGTGAGAATATATGTACTCTGCCCCTTCTCCTGCAGGCAGTAAACATCATGATCTTTCACGTTCAACAGATCTCTCAAAATCTGTACATAGAACTCACGGGGGTTGTCATATCCGACGTGGTTTGCTGGAACCTCGATACGCACCGAGTTCCTGATCTGGCCGGAGCCAGTGGAAAATTGAAATGAACAAGGCATCTCACCAAAGTGGCAAAGGCTTACCGTCACTACGGGCTCGGCCTTTCGCCTGGGGATCGCAACTTGTTGCCCGGGGACTAAGCCAGCTCCCTAATAGCAGCAGGGGGGTGAAGTCCCACCAAAAGGTGAGACGATCCCCCCAGGCCAAGGAGCCGGGTACCCCGGGCACCTCTCAGCCAAGACCAAGGCAGCAACCGTTAGATCACTGCACCTGATCTCAGCCAAAAGGCCGAGAAGCGATAACCAGAATTGGTTTCAAACTACGGAGCCACCCAAGGATCCTAAAAAGTCCATTTGTGGAGATGAGCTCCTGGACTCCCGTTAAGAAGACATGTTGTCAACCTCTAGATCCCTTACATGCCTGCACTTTTCGGCTTGCTGCTGCTGCAATCCACGCGTTTTAGATCTGCATAACTCCACCTCTTTAAACACAGCACCTTCACCCCCTGCTGTTCCCACCCGCCTCAACACCGTTGGAAGGGAGGAGAACCAATTAAGGCGGGGGGTGGGGTGGAACGAGCAGCTGTCTACCCTTAGCAGGAGGGCTCCTGATTACATACCTCTCCTGCTGCTGCTGCTGCTGGCTGTCCAGCAGCAGACTGAAGGTGGCTGCTGCTGTGCACAGGTATATAAAGGCTCAGAGCCTATTATGACACGCGCAGCCAGCGTTCCATTGCCACATTCCATCTACTGCAGGCAGGATACCTGGCTGGCTGAATGTCGCTGAGAAGCTCACAGAGACCGCCATAAGCAACAGTTTAACAGAATGCCACAGACTAATCAACCAAACTTTTTGGGTTGGGTTCTCTTTTATAGTCTGCAGGCATTAAATGAAAGAAGTCAGTGTTCCAGCAGAAGGAGACAACGTTTCAGAAAAGGCATTGTAGCAAACCAAAAAAGAAATTTTAAGCGCAGCAGTGTAACCAGCGCACATACCTGTTAGCTCGGGTGAGTTTAAAAGGCTGCTGTTGATAACAAGGGCATTTGCTAAATAGATGGTGTGTGTGCAACAATATACTGAAAGGTCAATTATATTGTGCAGCTTATCTCACCACCTGTAGTTATTTAGGTGAAAGCTCCAAAATGCTTGCCTAATATGTCTGTTTATCCAAAAGGAAGTAGAAAGGGAGAGCTAGAAAGATAGCATTGCATCACATTACATGGCAATGCAATGCACAGTTGCTGAAGTTGAACCAAAATGAGCTTGTAATCTGGCTTCTGCAACTTTGAACATGAAAAATCCAATGAGGAGAAGAAAAGCAGAGCCAAAGAGTCCATCCCAAAATCCGACAAACAAGCAAAATGAACAAAAAACATTGAATTCAATTCTTTCTGATTTTAGAAACTGCATTAAAGAAGGGGTGCACCGGTCCTGGAGATACTGCAATACCAGGTCAATGCGTGGAGTGGACAGAGCAAGCTCTTTTTCCATCTCCCTGTTCTAAAAATCCATTTAATATATGGTCCCCAGATAGGGGACGTATCAGATATTAAACTGATAAGAACAGATACTACACTTGATCTTAGCCAAAAGGCCGAGAAGCGATAACCAGAATTGGTTTCAAACTACGGAGCCACCCAAGGATCCTAAAAAGTCCATTTGTGGAGATGAGCTCCTGGACTCCCGTTAAGAAGACATGTTGTCAACCTCTAGATCCCTTACATGCCTGCACTTTTCGGCTTGCTGCTGCTGCAATCCACGCGTTTTAGATCTGCATAACTCCACCTCTTTAAACACAGCACCTTCACCCCCTGCTGTTCCCACCCGCCTCAACACCGTTGGAAGGGAGGAGAACCAATTAAGGCGGGGGGTGGGGTGGAACGAGCAGCTGTCTACCCTTAGCAGGAGGGCTCCTGATTACATACCTCTCCTGCTGCTGCTGCTGCTGGCTGTCCAGCAGCAGACTGAAGGTGGCTGCTGCTGTGCACAGGTATATAAAGGCTCAGAGCCTATTATGACACGCGCAGCCAGCGTTCCATTGCCACATTCCATCTACTGCAGGCAGGATACCTGGCTGGCTGAATGTCGCTGAGAAGCTCACAGAGACCGCCATAAGCAACAGTTTAACAGAATGCCACAGACTAATCAACCAAACTTTTTGGGTTGGGTTCTCTTTTATAGTCTGCAGGCATTAAATGAAAGAAGTCAGTGTTCCAGCAGAAGGAGACAACGTTTCAGAAAAGGCACTGTAGCAAACCAAAAAAGAAATTTTAAGCGCAGCAGTGTAACCAGCGCACATACCTGTTAGCTCGGGTGAGTTTAAAAGGCTGCTGTTGATAACAAGGGCATTTGCTAAATAGATGGTGTGTGTGCAACAATATACTGAAAGGTCAATTATATTGTGCAGCTTATCTCACCACCTGTAGTTATTTAGGTGAAAGCTCCAAAATGCTTGCCTAATATGTCTGTTTATCCAAAAGGAAGTAGAAAGGGAGAGCTAGAAAGATAGCATTGCATCACATTACATGGCAATGCAATGCACAGTTGCTGAAGTTGAACCAAAATGAGCTTGTAATCTGGCTTCTGCAACTTTGAACATGAAAAATCCAATGAGGAGAAGAAAAGCAGAGCCAAAGAGTCCATCCCAAAATCCGACAAACAAGCAAAATGAACAAAAAACATTGAATTCAATTCTTTCTGATTTTAGAAACTGCATTAAAGAAGGGGTGCACCGGTCCTGGAGATACTGCAATACCAGGTCAATGCGTGGAGTGGACAGAGCAAGCTCTTTTTCCATCTCCCTGTTCTAAAAATCCATTTAATATATGGTCCCCAGATAGGGGACGTATCAGATATTAAACTGATAAGAACAGATACTACACTTGATCTTAGCCAAAAGGCCGAGAAGCGATAACCAGAATTGGTTTCAAACTACGGAGCCACCCAAGGATCCTAAAAAGTCCATTTGTGGAGATGAGCTCCTGGACTCCCGTTAAGAAGACATGTTGTCAACCTCTAGATCCCTTACATGCCTGCACTTTTCGGCTTGCTGCTGCTGCAATCCACGCGTTTTAGATCTGCATAACTCCACCTCTTTAAACACAGCACCTTCACCCCCTGCTGTTCCCACCCGCCTCAACACCGTTGGAAGGGAGGAGAACCAATTAAGGCGGGGGGTGGGGTGGAACGAGCAGCTGTCTACCCTTAGCAGGAGGGCTCCTGATTACATACCTCTCCTGCTGCTGCTGCTGCTGGCTGTCCAGCAGCAGACTGAAGGTGGCTGCTGCTGTGCACAGGTATATAAAGGCTCAGAGCCTATTATGACACGCGCAGCCAGCGTTCCATTGCCACATTCCATCTACTGCAGGCAGGATACCTGGCTGGCTGAATGTCGCTGAGAAGCTCACAGAGACCGCCATAAGCAACAGTTTAACAGAATGCCACAGACTAATCAACCAAACTTTTTGGGTTGGGTTCTCTTTTATAGTCTGCAGGCATTAAATGAAAGAAGTCAGTGTTCCAGCAGAAGGAGACAACGTTTCAGAAAAGGCATTGTAGCAAACCAAAAAAGAAATTTTAAGCGCAGCAGTGTAACCAGCGCACATACCTGTTAGCTCGGGTGAGTTTAAAAGGCTGCTGTTGATAACAAGGGCATTTGCTAAATAGATGGTGTGTGTGCAACAATATACTGAAAGGTCAATTATATTGTGCAGCTTATCTCACCACCTGTAGTTATTTAGGTGAAAGCTCCAAAATGCTTGCCTAATATGTCTGTTTATCCAAAAGGAAGTAGAAAGGGAGAGCTAGAAAGATAGCATTGCATCACATTACATGGCAATGCAATGCACAGTTGCTGAAGTTGAACCAAAATGAGCTTGTAATCTGGCTTCTGCAACTTTGAACATGAAAAATCCAATGAGGAGAAGAAAAGCAGAGCCAAAGAGTCCATCCCAAAATCCGACAAACAAGCAAAATGAACAAAAAACATTGAATTCAATTCTTTCTGATTTTAGAAACTGCATTAAAGAAGGGGTGCACCGGTCCTGGAGATACTGCAATACCAGGTCAATGCGTGGAGTGGACAGAGCAAGCTCTTTTTCCATCTCCCTGTTCTAAAAATCCATTTAATATATGGTCCCCAGATAGGGGACGTATCAGATATTAAACTGATAAGAACAGATACTACACTTGATCTTAGCCAAAAGGCCGAGAAGCGATAACCAGAATTGGTTTCAAACTACGGAGCCACCCAAGGATCCTAAAAAGTCCATTTGTGGAGATGAGCTCCTGGACTCCCGTTAAGAAGACATGTTGTCAACCTCTAGATCCCTTACATGCCTGCACTTTTCGGCTTGCTGCTGCTGCAATCCACGCGTTTTAGATCTGCATAACTCCACCTCTTTAAACACAGCACCTTCACCCCCTGCTGTTCCCACCCGCCTCAACACCGTTGGAAGGGAGGAGAACCAATTAAGGCGGGGGGTGGGGTGGAACGAGCAGCTGTCTACCCTTAGCAGGAGGGCTCCTGATTACATACCTCTCCTGCTGCTGCTGCTGCTGGCTGTCCAGCAGCAGACTGAAGGTGGCTGCTGCTGTGCACAGGTATATAAAGGCTCAGAGCCTATTATGACACGCGCAGCCAGCGTTCCATTGCCACATTCCATCTACTGCAGGCAGGATACCTGGCTGGCTGAATGTCGCTGAGAAGCTCACAGAGACCGCCATAAGCAACAGTTTAACAGAATGCCACAGACTAATCAACCAAACTTTTTGGGTTGGGTTCTCTTTTATAGTCTGCAGGCATTAAATGAAAGAAGTCAGTGTTCCAGCAGAAGGAGACAACGTTTCAGAAAAGGCATTGTAGCAAACCAAAAAAGAAATTTTAAGCGCAGCAGTGTAACCAGCGCACATACCTGTTAGCTCGGGTGAGTTTAAAAGGCTGCTGTTGATAACAAGGGCATTTGCTAAATAGATGGTGTGTGTGCAACAATATACTGAAAGGTCAATTATATTGTGCAGCTTATCTCACCACCTGTAGTTATTTAGGTGAAAGCTCCAAAATGCTTGCCTAATATGTCTGTTTATCCAAAAGGAAGTAGAAAGGGAGAGCTAGAAAGATAGCATTGCATCACATTACATGGCAATGCAATGCACAGTTGCTGAAGTTGAACCAAAATGAGCTTGTAATCTGGCTTCTGCAACTTTGAACATGAAAAATCCAATGAGGAGAAGAAAAGCAGAGCCAAAGAGTCCATCCCAAAATCCGACAAACAAGCAAAATGAACAAAAAACATTGAATTCAATTCTTTCTGATTTTAGAAACTGCATTAAAGAAGGGGTGCACCGGTCCTGGAGATACTGCAATACCAGGTCAATGCGTGGAGTGGACAGAGCAAGCTCTTTTTCCATCTCCCTGTTCTAAAAATCCATTTAATATATGGTCCCCAGATAGGGGACGTATCAGATATTAAACTGATAAGAACAGATACTACACTTGATCTTAGCCAAAAGGCCGAGAAGCGATAACCAGAATTGGTTTCAAACTACGGAGCCACCCAAGGATCCTAAAAAGTCCATTTGTGGAGATGAGCTCCTGGACTCCCGTTAAGAAGACATGTTGTCAACCTCTAGATCCCTTACATGCCTGCACTTTTCGGCTTGCTGCTGCTGCAATCCACGCGTTTTAGATCTGCATAACTCCACCTCTTTAAACACAGCACCTTCACCCCCTGCTGTTCCCACCCGCCTCAACACCGTTGGAAGGGAGGAGAACCAATTAAGGCGGGGGGTGGGGTGGAACGAGCAGCTGTCTACCCTTAGCAGGAGGGCTCCTGATTACATACCTCTCCTGCTGCTGCTGCTGCTGGCTGTCCAGCAGCAGACTGAAGGTGGCTGCTGCTGTGCACAGGTATATAAAGGCTCAGAGCCTATTATGACACGCGCAGCCAGCGTTCCATTGCCACATTCCATCTACTGCAGGCAGGATACCTGGCTGGCTGAATGTCGCTGAGAAGCTCACAGAGACCGCCATAAGCAACAGTTTAACAGAATGCCACAGACTAATCAACCAAACTTTTTGGGTTGGGTTCTCTTTTATAGTCTGCAGGCATTAAATGAAAGAAGTCAGTGTTCCAGCAGAAGGAGACAACGTTTCAGAAAATGCATTGTAGCAAACCAAAAAAGAAATTTTAAGCGCAGCAGTGTAACCAGCGCACATACCTGTTAGCTCGGGTGAGTTTAAAAGGCTGCTGTTGATAACAAGGGCATTTGCTAAATAGATGGTGTGTGTGCAACAATATACTGAAAGGTCAATTATATTGTGCAGCTTATCTCACCACCTGTAGTTATTTAGGTGAAAGCTCCAAAATGCTTGCCTAATATGTCTGTTTATCCAAAAGGAAGTAGAAAGGGAGAGCTAGAAAGATAGCATTGCATCACATTACATGGCAATGCAATGCACAGTTGCTGAAGTTGAACCAAAATGAGCTTGTAATCTGGCTTCTGCAACTTTGAACATGAAAAATCCAATGAGGAGAAGAAAAGCAGAGCCAAAGAGTCCATCCCAAAATCCGACAAACAAGCAAAATGAACAAAAAACATTGAATTCAATTCTTTCTGATTTTAGAAACTGCATTAAAGAAGGGGTGCACCGGTCCTGGAGATACTGCAATACCAGGTCAATGCGTGGAGTGGACAGAGCAAGCTCTTTTTCCATCTCCCTGTTCTAAAAATCCATTTAATATATGGTCCCCAGATAGGGGACGTATCAGATATTAAACTGATAAGAACAGATACTACACTTGATCTTAGCCAAAAGGCCGAGAAGCGATAACCAGAATTGGTTTCAAACTACGGAGCCACCCAAGGATCCTAAAAAGTCCATTTGTGGAGATGAGCTCCTGGACTCCCGTTAAGAAGACATGTTGTCAACCTCTAGATCCCTTACATGCCTGCACTTTTCGGCTTGCTGCTGCTGCAATCCACGCGTTTTAGATCTGCATAACTCCACCTCTTTAAACACAGCACCTTCACCCCCTGCTGTTCCCACCCGCCTCAACACCGTTGGAAGGGAGGAGAACCAATTAAGGCGGGGGGTGGGGTGGAACGAGCAGCTGTCTACCCTTAGCAGGAGGGCTCCTGATTACATACCTCTCCTGCTGCTGCTGCTGCTGGCTGTCCAGCAGCAGACTGAAGGTGGCTGCTGCTGTGCACAGGTATATAAAGGCTCAGAGCCTATTATGACACGCGCAGCCAGCGTTCCATTGCCACATTCCATCTACTGCAGGCAGGATACCTGGCTGGCTGAATGTCGCTGAGAAGCTCACAGAGACCGCCATAAGCAACAGTTTAACAGAATGCCACAGACTAATCAACCAAACTTTTTGGGTTGGGTTCTCTTTTATAGTCTGCAGGCATTAAATGAAAGAAGTCAGTGTTCCAGCAGAAGGAGACAACGTTTCAGAAAAGGCATTGTAGCAAACCAAAAAAGAAATTTTAAGCGCAGCAGTGTAACCAGCGCACATACCTGTTAGCTCGGGTGAGTTTAAAAGGCTGCTGTTGATAACAAGGGCATTTGCTAAATAGATGGTGTGTGTGCAACAATATACTGAAAGGTCAATTATATTGTGCAGCTTATCTCACCACCTGTAGTTATTTAGGTGAAAGCTCCAAAATGCTTGCCTAATATGTCTGTTTATCCAAAAGGAAGTAGAAAGGGAGAGCTAGAAAGATAGCATTGCATCACATTACATGGCAATGCAATGCACAGTTGCTGAAGTTGAACCAAAATGAGCTTGTAATCTGGCTTCTGCAACTTTGAACATGAAAAATCCAATGAGGAGAAGAAAAGCAGAGCCAAAGAGTCCATCCCAAAATCCGACAAACAAGCAAAATGAACAAAAAACATTGAATTCAATTCTTTCTGATTTTAGAAACTGCATTAAAGAAGGGGTGCACCGGTCCTGGAGATACTGCAATACCAGGTCAATGCGTGGAGTGGACAGAGCAAGCTCTTTTTCCATCTCCCTGTTCTAAAAATCCATTTAATATATGGTCCCCAGATAGGGGACGTATCAGATATTAAACTGATAAGAACAGATACTACACTTGATCTTAGCCAAAAGGCCGAGAAGCGATAACCAGAATTGGTTTCAAACTACGGAGCCACCCAAGGATCCTAAAAAGTCCATTTGTGGAGATGAGCTCCTGGACTCCCGTTAAGAAGACATGTTGTCAACCTCTAGATCCCTTACATGCCTGCACTTTTCGGCTTGCTGCTGCTGCAATCCACGCGTTTTAGATCTGCATAACTCCACCTCTTTAAACACAGCACCTTCACCCCCTGCTGTTCCCACCCGCCTCAACACCGTTGGAAGGGAGGAGAACCAATTAAGGCGGGGGGTGGGGTGGAACGAGCAGCTGTCTACCCTTAGCAGGAGGGCTCCTGATTACATACCTCTCCTGCTGCTGCTGCTGCTGGCTGTCCAGCAGCAGACTGAAGGTGGCTGCTGCTGTGCACAGGTATATAAAGGCTCAGAGCCTATTATGACACGCGCAGCCAGCGTTCCATTGCCACATTCCATCTACTGCAGGCAGGATACCTGGCTGGCTGAATGTCGCTGAGAAGCTCACAGAGACCGCCATAAGCAACAGTTTAACAGAATGCCACAGACTAATCAACCAAACTTTTTGGGTTGGGTTCTCTTTTATAGTCTGCAGGCATTAAATGAAAGAAGTCAGTGTTCCAGCAGAAGGAGACAACGTTTCAGAAAAGGCATTGTAGCAAACCAAAAAAGAAATTTTAAGCGCAGCAGTGTAACCAGCGCACATACCTGTTAGCTCGGGTGAGTTTAAAAGGCTGCTGTTGATAACAAGGGCATTTGCTAAATAGATGGTGTGTGTGCAACAATATACTGAAAGGTCAATTATATTGTGCAGCTTATCTCACCACCTGTAGTTATTTAGGTGAAAGCTCCAAAATGCTTGCCTAATATGTCTGTTTATCCAAAAGGAAGTAGAAAGGGAGAGCTAGAAAGATAGCATTGCATCACATTACATGGCAATGCAATGCACAGTTGCTGAAGTTGAACCAAAATGAGCTTGTAATCTGGCTTCTGCAACTTTGAACATGAAAAATCCAATGAGGAGAAGAAAAGCAGAGCCAAAGAGTCCATCCCAAAATCCGACAAACAAGCAAAATGAACAAAAAACATTGAATTCAATTCTTTCTGATTTTAGAAACTGCATTAAAGAAGGGGTGCACCGGTCCTGGAGATACTGCAATACCAGGTCAATGCGTGGAGTGGACAGAGCAAGCTCTTTTTCCATCTCCCTGTTCTAAAAATCCATTTAATATATGGTCCCCAGATAGGGGACGTATCAGATATTAAACTGATAAGAACAGATACTACACTTGATCTTAGCCAAAAGGCCGAGAAGCGATAACCAGAATTGGTTTCAAACTACGGAGCCACCCAAGGATCCTAAAAAGTCCATTTGTGGAGATGAGCTCCTGGACTCCCGTTAAGAAGACATGTTGTCAACCTCTAGATCCCTTACATGCCTGCACTTTTCGGCTTGCTGCTGCTGCAATCCACGCGTTTTAGATCTGCATAACTCCACCTCTTTAAACACAGCACCTTCACCCCCTGCTGTTCCCACCCGCCTCAACACCGTTGGAAGGGAGGAGAACCAATTAAGGCGGGGGGTGGGGTGGAACGAGCAGCTGTCTACCCTTAGCAGGAGGGCTCCTGATTACATACCTCTCCTGCTGCTGCTGCTGCTGGCTGTCCAGCAGCAGACTGAAGGTGGCTGCTGCTGTGCACAGGTATATAAAGGCTCAGAGCCTATTATGACACGCGCAGCCAGCGTTCCATTGCCACATTCCATCTACTGCAGGCAGGATACCTGGCTGGCTGAATGTCGCTGAGAAGCTCACAGAGACCGCCATAAGCAACAGTTTAACAGAATGCCACAGACTAATCAACCAAACTTTTTGGGTTGGGTTCTCTTTTATAGTCTGCAGGCATTAAATGAAAGAAGTCAGTGTTCCAGCAGAAGGAGACAACGTTTCAGAAAAGGCATTGTAGCAAACCAAAAAAGAAATTTTAAGCGCAGCAGTGTAACCAGCGCACATACCTGTTAGCTCGGGTGAGTTTAAAAGGCTGCTGTTGATAACAAGGGCATTTGCTAAATAGATGGTGTGTGTGCAACAATATACTGAAAGGTCAATTATATTGTGCAGCTTATCTCACCACCTGTAGTTATTTAGGTGAAAGCTCCAAAATGCTTGCCTAATATGTCTGTTTATCCAAAAGGAAGTAGAAAGGGAGAGCTAGAAAGATAGCATTGCATCACATTACATGGCAATGCAATGCACAGTTGCTGAAGTTGAACCAAAATGAGCTTGTAATCTGGCTTCTGCAACTTTGAACATGAAAAATCCAATGAGGAGAAGAAAAGCAGAGCCAAAGAGTCCATCCCAAAATCCGACAAACAAGCAAAATGAACAAAAAACATTGAATTCAATTCTTTCTGATTTTAGAAACTGCATTAAAGAAGGGGTGCACCGGTCCTGGAGATACTGCAATACCAGGTCAATGCGTGGAGTGGACAGAGCAAGCTCTTTTTCCATCTCCCTGTTCTAAAAATCCATTTAATATATGGTCCCCAGATAGGGGACGTATCAGATATTAAACTGATAAGAACAGATACTACACTTGATCTTAGCCAAAAGGCCGAGAAGCGATAACCAGAATTGGTTTCAAACTACGGAGCCACCCAAGGATCCTAAAAAGTCCATTTGTGGAGATGAGCTCCTGGACTCCCGTTAAGAAGACATGTTGTCAACCTCTAGATCCCTTACATGCCTGCACTTTTCGGCTTGCTGCTGCTGCAATCCACGCGTTTTAGATCTGCATAACTCCACCTCTTTAAACACAGCACCTTCACCCCCTGCTGTTCCCACCCGCCTCAACACCGTTGGAAGGGAGGAGAACCAATTAAGGCGGGGGGTGGGGTGGAACGAGCAGCTGTCTACCCTTAGCAGGAGGGCTCCTGATTACATACCTCTCCTGCTGCTGCTGCTGCTGGCTGTCCAGCAGCAGACTGAAGGTGGCTGCTGCTGTGCACAGGTATATAAAGGCTCAGAGCCTATTATGACACGCGCAGCCAGCGTTCCATTGCCACATTCCATCTACTGCAGGCAGGATACCTGGCTGGCTGAATGTCGCTGAGAAGCTCACAGAGACCGCCATAAGCAACAGTTTAACAGAATGCCACAGACTAATCAACCAAACTTTTTGGGTTGGGTTCTCTTTTATAGTCTGCAGGCATTAAATGAAAGAAGTCAGTGTTCCAGCAGAAGGAGACAACGTTTCAGAAAAGGCATTGTAGCAAACCAAAAAAGAAATTTTAAGCGCAGCAGTGTAACCAGCGCACATACCTGTTAGCTCGGGTGAGTTTAAAAGGCTGCTGTTGATAACAAGGGCATTTGCTAAATAGATGGTGTGTGTGCAACAATATACTGAAAGGTCAATTATATTGTGCAGCTTATCTCACCACCTGTAGTTATTTAGGTGAAAGCTCCAAAATGCTTGCCTAATATGTCTGTTTATCCAAAAGGAAGTAGAAAGGGAGAGCTAGAAAGATAGCATTGCATCACATTACATGGCAATGCAATGCACAGTTGCTGAAGTTGAACCAAAATGAGCTTGTAATCTGGCTTCTGCAACTTTGAACATGAAAAATCCAATGAGGAGAAGAAAAGCAGAGCCAAAGAGTCCATCCCAAAATCCGACAAACAAGCAAAATGAACAAAAAACATTGAATTCAATTCTTTCTGATTTTAGAAACTGCATTAAAGAAGGGGTGCACCGGTCCTGGAGATACTGCAATACCAGGTCAATGCGTGGAGTGGACAGAGCAAGCTCTTTTTCCATCTCCCTGTTCTAAAAATCCATTTAATATATGGTCCCCAGATAGGGGACGTATCAGATATTAAACTGATAAGAACAGATACTACACTTGATCTTAGCCAAAAGGCCGAGAAGCGATAACCAGAATTGGTTTCAAACTACGGAGCCACCCAAGGATCCTAAAAAGTCCATTTGTGGAGATGAGCTCCTGGACTCCCGTTAAGAAGACATGTTGTCAACCTCTAGATCCCTTACATGCCTGCACTTTTCGGCTTGCTGCTGCTGCAATCCACGCGTTTTAGATCTGCATAACTCCACCTCTTTAAACACAGCACCTTCACCCCCTGCTGTTCCCACCCGCCTCAACACCGTTGGAAGGGAGGAGAACCAATTAAGGCGGGGGGTGGGGTGGAACGAACAGCTGTCTACCCTTAGCAGGAGGGCTCCTGATTACATACCTCTCCTGCTGCTGCTGCTGCTGGCTGTCCAGCAGCAGACTGAAGGTGGCTGCTGCTGTGCACAGGTATATAAAGGCTCAGAGCCTATTATGACACGCGCAGCCAGCGTTCCATTGCCACATTCCATCTACTGCAGGCAGGATACCTGGCTGGCTGAATGTCGCTGAGAAGCTCACAGAGACCGCCATAAGCAACAGTTTAACAGAATGCCACAGACTAATCAACCAAACTTTTTGGGTTGGGTTCTCTTTTATAGTCTGCAGGCATTAAATGAAAGAAGTCAGTGTTCCAGCAGAAGGAGACAACGTTTCAGAAAAGGCATTGTAGCAAACCAAAAAAGAAATTTTAAGCGCAGCAGTGTAACCAGCGCACATACCTGTTAGCTCGGGTGAGTTTAAAAGGCTGCTGTTGATAACAAGGGCATTTGCTAAATAGATGGTGTGTGTGCAACAATATACTGAAAGGTCAATTATATTGTGCAGCTTATCTCACCACCTGTAGTTATTTAGGTGAAAGCTCCAAAATGCTTGCCTAATATGTCTGTTTATCCAAAAGGAAGTAGAAAGGGAGAGCTAGAAAGATAGCATTGCATCACATTACATGGCAATGCAATGCACAGTTGCTGAAGTTGAACCAAAATGAGCTTGTAATCTGGCTTCTGCAACTTTGAACATGAAAAATCCAATGAGGAGAAGAAAAGCAGAGCCAAAGAGTCCATCCCAAAATCCGACAAACAAGCAAAATGAACAAAAAACATTGAATTCAATTCTTTCTGATTTTAGAAACTGCATTAAAGAAGGGGTGCACCGGTCCTGGAGATACTGCAATACCAGGTCAATGCGTGGAGTGGACAGAGCAAGCTCTTTTTCCATCTCCCTGTTCTAAAAATCCATTTAATATATGGTCCCCAGATAGGGGACGTATCAGATATTAAACTGATAAGAACAGATACTACACTTGATCTTAGCCAAAAGGCCGAGAAGCGATAACCAGAATTGGTTTCAAACTACGGAGCCACCCAAGGATCCTAAAAAGTCCATTTGTGGAGATGAGCTCCTGGACTCCCGTTAAGAAGACATGTTGTCAACCTCTAGATCCCTTACATGCCTGCACTTTTCGGCTTGCTGCTCCTGCAATCCACGCGTTTTAGATCTGCATAACTCCACCTCTTTAAACACAGCACCTTCACCCCCTGCTGTTCCCACCCGCCTCAACACCGTTGGAAGGGAGGAGAACCAATTAAGGCGGGGGGTGGGGTGGAACGAGCAGCTGTCTACCCTTAGCAGGAGGGCTCCTGATTACATACCTCTCCTGCTGCTGCTGCTGCTGGCTGTCCAGCAGCAGACTGAAGGTGGCTGCTGCTGTGCACAGGTATATAAAGGCTCAGAGCCTATTATGACACGCGCAGCCAGCGTTCCATTGCCACATTCCATCTACTGCAGGCAGGATACCTGGCTGGCTGAATGTCGCTGAGAAGCTCACAGAGACCGCCATAAGCAACAGTTTAACAGAATGCCACAGACTAATCAACCAAACTTTTTGGGTTGGGTTCTCTTTTATAGTCTGCAGGCATTAAATGAAAGAAGTCAGTGTTCCAGCAGAAGGAGACAACGTTTCAGAAAAGGCATTGTAGCAAACCAAAAAAGAAATTTTAAGCGCAGCAGTGTAACCAGCGCACATACCTGTTAGCTCGGGTGAGTTTAAAAGGCTGCTGTTGATAACAAGGGCATTTGCTAAATAGATGGTGTGTGTGCAACAATATACTGAAAGGTCAATTATATTGTGCAGCTTATCTCACCACCTGTAGTTATTTAGGTGAAAGCTCCAAAATGCTTGCCTAATATGTCTGTTTATCCAAAAGGAAGTAGAAAGGGAGAGCTAGAAAGATAGCATTGCATCACATTACATGGCAATGCAATGCACAGTTGCTGAAGTTGAACCAAAATGAGCTTGTAATCTGGCTTCTGCAACTTTGAACATGAAAAATCCAATGAGGAGAAGAAAAGCAGAGCCAAAGAGTCCATCCCAAAATCCGACAAACAAGCAAAATGAACAAAAAACATTGAATTCAATTCTTTCTGATTTTAGAAACTGCATTAAAGAAGGGGTGCACCGGTCCTGGAGATACTGCAATACCAGGTCAATGCGTGGAGTGGACAGAGCAAGCTCTTTTTCCATCTCCCTGTTCTAAAAATCCATTTAATATATGGTCCCCAGATAGGGGACGTATCAGATATTAAACTGATAAGAACAGATACTACACTTGATCTTAGCCAAAAGGCCGAGAAGCGATAACCAGAATTGGTTTCAAACTACGGAGCCACCCAAGGATCCTAAAAAGTCCATTTGTGGAGATGAGCTCCTGGACTCCCGTTAAGAAGACATGTTGTCAACCTCTAGATCCCTTACATGCCTGCACTTTTCGGCTTGCTGCTGCTGCAATCCACGCGTTTTAGATCTGCATAACTCCACCTCTTTAAACACAGCACCTTCACCCCCTGCTGTTCCCACCCGCCTCAACACCGTTGGAAGGGAGGAGAACCAATTAAGGCGGGGGGTGGGGTGGAACGAGCAGCTGTCTACCCTTAGCAGGAGGGCTCCTGATTACATACCTCTCCTGCTGCTGCTGCTGCTGGCTGTCCAGCAGCAGACTGAAGGTGGCTGCTGCTGTGCACAGGTATATAAAGGCTCAGAGCCTATTATGACACGCGCAGCCAGCGTTCCATTGCCACATTCCATCTACTGCAGGCAGGATACCTGGCTGGCTGAATGTCGCTGAGAAGCTCACAGAGACCGCCATAAGCAACAGTTTAACAGAATGCCACAGACTAATCAACCAAACTTTTTGGGTTGGGTTCTCTTTTATAGTCTGCAGGCATTAAATGAAAGAAGTCAGTGTTCCAGCAGAAGGAGACAACGTTTCAGAAAAGGCATTGTAGCAAACCAAAAAAGAAATTTTAAGCGCAGCAGTGTAACCAGCGCACATACCTGTTAGCTCGGGTGAGTTTAAAAGGCTGCTGTTGATAACAAGGGCATTTGCTAAATAGATGGTGTGTGTGCAACAATATACTGAAAGGTCAATTATATTGTGCAGCTTATCTCACCACCTGTAGTTATTTAGGTGAAAGCTCCAAAATGCTTGCCTAATATGTCTGTTTATCCAAAAGGAAGTAGAAAGGGAGAGCTAGAAAGATAGCATTGCATCACATTACATGGCAATGCAATGCACAGTTGCTGAAGTTGAACCAAAATGAGCTTGTAATCTGGCTTCTGCAACTTTGAACATGAAAAATCCAATGAGGAGAAGAAAAGCAGAGCCAAAGAGTCCATCCCAAAATCCGACAAACAAGCAAAATGAACAAAAAACATTAAATTCAATTCTTTCTGATTTTAGAAACTGCATTAAAGAAGGGGTGCACCGGTCCTGGAGATACTGCAATACCAGGTCAATGCGTGGAGTGGACAGAGCAAGCTCTTTTTCCATCTCCCTGTTCTAAAAATCCATTTAATATATGGTCCCCAGATAGGGGACGTATCAGATAT
The DNA here is from genome assembly GCF_046119375.1 of Phyllobates terribilis. Classification (NCBI taxonomy): domain Eukaryota; kingdom Metazoa; phylum Chordata; class Amphibia; order Anura; family Dendrobatidae; genus Phyllobates; species Phyllobates terribilis. Next base: position 564,628 of record NW_027363529.1, on the reverse strand, counting down.
TAAACTGATAAGAACAGATTTTTTTTGATTGAAGCTGCATCCAAGGCACTGAAAAATGTGACCGAAGTCACACCAAAACAGCGCACGAGGCGAGGATTCATGTGGACCCTTCCCGGAGGAGAGGGTCCCCAATAAACCATCCCCATCCCTCCGAGCCAGAAGGCCACAGCGAGGGTCAGGGATCTCCGATGCTCTCCCTAGCCGAAGCCGGAGAAGAGCCGTTTTCGTGCTCCCAGCTTCCATCTAGGCTGCCACCCTAGTGGAGCTGGAGCCTGTGTTGGTTTCTCAGCCCAAAGCTGACCGGACCTCCGACCGGGTTTATAAAAATTCCCCTTCCTAGCCCGGAGGCCAGGAATAGGGGGGGTTGCTCAGAAAGTATGATTGGCAAAGGTGCGGCGTGCTACGAAGCCAAGTCTTTCTGGGGTTCCCAGTCCCAGTAAGCTTGGACTCCCACCAGGGCGCCTACTCCTGGGGCACATTGCTCCAAAGCCCTCACACTTACCCAGCCTAGTGACTTTGATCCTGGAGGGCCATGTTTTCCATCAGATAACTCTATGAGCCACCTGGCGTACTAACAAGTGCACCAAACCAGTGTGTAATATGCATCAATTTACTAGGGCAGCCCAAGGACAAAACTGCCTTTTCAAAAGATACTACACTTGATCTTAGCCAAAAGGCCGAGAAGCGATAACCAGAATTGGTTTCAAACTACGGAGCCACCCAAGGATCCTAAAAAGTCCATTTGTGGAGATGAGCTCCTGGACTCCCGTTAAGAAGACATGTTGTCAACCTCTAGATCCCTTACATGCCTGCACTTTTCGGCTTGCTGCTGCTGCAATCCACGCGTTTTAGATCTGCATAACTCCACCTCTTTAAACACAGCACCTTCACCCCCTGCTGTTCCCACCCGCCTCAACACCGTTGGAAGGGAGGAGAACCAATTAAGGCGGGGGGTGGGGTGGAACGAGCAGCTGTCTACCCTTAGCAGGAGGGCTCCTGATTACATACCTCTCCTGCTGCTGCTGCTGCTGGCTGTCCAGCAGCAGACTGAAGGTGGCTGCTGCTGTGCACAGGTATATAAAGGCTCAGAGCCTATTATAACACGCGCAGCCAGCGTTCCATTGCCACATTCCATCTACTGCAGGCAGGATACCTGGCTGGCTGAATGTCGCTGAGAAGCTCACAGAGACCGCCATAAGCAACAGTTTAACAGAATGCCACAGACTAATCAACCAAACTTTTTGGGTTGGGTTCTCTTTTATAGTCTGCAGGCATTAAATGAAAGAAGTCAGTGTTCCAGCAGAAGGAGACAACGTTTCAGAAAAGGCATTGTAGCAAACCAAAAAAGAAATTTTAAGCGCAGCAGTGTAACCAGCGCACATACCTGTTAGCTCGGGTGAGTTTAAAAGGCTGCTGTTGATAACAAGGGCATTTGCTAAATAGATGGTGTGTGTGCAACAATATACTGAAAGGTCAATTATATTGTGCAGCTTATCTCACCACCTGTAGTTATTTAGGTGAAAGCTCCAAAATGCTTGCCTAATATGTCTGTTTATCCAAAAGGAAGTAGAAAGGGAGAGCTAGAAAGATAGCATTGCATCACATTACATGGCAATGCAATGCACAGTTGCTGAAGTTGAACCAAAATGAGCTTGTAATCTGGCTTCTGCAACTTTGAACATGAAAAATCCAATGAGGAGAAGAAAAGCAGAGCCAAAGAGTCCATCCCAAAATCCGACAAACAAGCAAAATGAACAAAAAACATTGAATTCAATTCTTTCTGATTTTAGAAACTGCATTAAAGAAGGGGTGCACCGGTCCTGGAGATACTGCAATACCAGGTCAATGCGTGGAGTGGACAGAGCAAGCTCTTTTTCCATCTCCCTGTTCTAAAAATCCATTTAATATATGGTCCCCAGATAGGGGACGTATCAGATATTAAACTGATAAGAACAGATTTTTTTTTTTTGATTGAATATATCTTTTATTAGCACAAAAAATAAGTTAACAGACAGTGTACAGTGCCGCAGCCCAGTACACACAGAATTCTACATCATATTTACATAGCATGAGGATACGACGCACTAACTAGACACATCACACCCCTATGCTACACAAAACACTCAATCTGAAAGAAAAAGCATGTCAATCAATACAGTACAACGAATCGTGATAAGGGATGGGGATTGGGAAAAAGGGGATGGGGAGGGGAAAATCACAGGCCCGAAGGTTTATTGAAAGACAAGACACATAAGGGGAGAGGGGGAGGAGGGGTTTAGTCCTCATCCTCGTCCTCCGGACCGTCCACGATGGAATAGTCTCTGAGCAGGCTGTGGATCAGCCTGCGGCAGTCCTGGATGGACATCCTCTCCCTCCTCAAGATGAGCCGGTTCCTGGCGACCCAAACGGCATCCTTGAAGCAGTTCATAAGGCGCCAAGCCTCCTGGATGGCTCCGACGGTATGAACCCCAGGGAAGAGTCCGTAAAGCACAGAATGGTGCGATAGGCTCGCCCTGGGGACAGAGTTCCTCAGGTCGTCCTCAAGGGCAGTCAACAGGCGCTGTGCAAATCCGCAGTCCCAAAAAGTGTGCAAAGATGTTTCCTCCACGAAGGGGCACCTTGGGCAGTACCTGGTCTTGCACAGGTTCCGGGCATGCATGAATGACCGGACGGGCAGTCCGCCCTGAATCGCCATCCACGACAAGTCCTTGTGCCCGTTGGTCAGCCTGTCAGACGACACATTTGTCAACACAGTCTCCAGCGTGTCCTGGTGAAGTCCTGTGATGTTCTCCACGTCATCCTTGGATCTGATGAGCTTGTGGATAGTTTTGGGCTTCCACAAGTCGGGCTTGAGTCCCTCCAGTTGATGTTCCCCCACAAATCGAACGACGTCTCCGTAGAACCATGGCGTCGTCCAGTTGTAGGGGAAGGAGCTGTCCCACTTGTCCCAGCCGAGTCGCCTCCAAAAAGGAAGCAGGAAGAAGCGAGACATGGACCTGCCCGCGGAGCCATTCTTGACTTGCAAAGTCCGGCGGACACAATCACACACAAAAGAGGATCGCAGGAGGGTGGGGATATCTGGAACGCCCTTCCCACCCTTGCGAGGCTCCTTGTACATGACGGCCCGCCTGACTCTGTCCATCTTGGATCCCCAGACAAAGTGAAACACTGTCCTGGTAATGGCCCTGCACACAGTGACGTGTGGGGGCCAGGCCTGCGCCGTGTACTGCAAGACGGGCAGGACCTCATTATGCAGGACGAGTGCCTTACCCTCACAAGTGAGGTGTCTGAGGCTCCAGAGTCCGATCCGTTGCTTCACTTTGGCCAAGCGTTCTTGCCAGGACTTGAGGGCCGCTCCTTCCTTCCCGAACCAGACTCCCAGCACCTTGAGGAAATCCGGTTGAATGTTGAAGGGGAAGGGGGCGGAGGAGGCCGGCTGCCAATCCCCGAAGAGCATGGCTTCCGACTTCCTGCAGTTGACTTTGGCCCCTGAAGCCCGGCCGAACCTCTCACACGTCTGGACGAGGGCGTCGACTGAACCACGATCAGCGCAGAAGACGGTGACGTCGTCCATGTAGAGCGAGCACTTGACCTCGTGTCGTCCCGGACCCGGTGCGGTGATCCCTCTGATCTCTCCATTCTGCCGGATAGCCTCTGCGAATAGTTCTATAACACAAACAAAAAGAAGAGGTGATAGAGGGCAGCCTTGTCTGACCCCAGAGAGGACAGGGAAGGGGTCAGTCTTCCAGCCGTTCACCAACACCGAGCTGTGGATATCAAAATACATCAGACGGACATACGAACAAAACATGTTACCCAAACCTAACCGGTGCAGAGCTCGGCCCATGAACTCGTGGGAAACCCGGTCGAAGGCCTTCTCCTGATCCAAGGAGACCAGGGCCGCGTGTGCGCGGCGGACCTTGATGTACTTGACCGTGTCCCGCACGAGAGCGAGGCTGTCTGCGATGCGACGTCCAGGGATGCCGCAGGTCTGGTCCGGGTGGATGATCCGTCCGATGACCGTCTTAAGTCGTGTCGCCATCGTCTTGGCCAGGATCTTGTAGTCCACGTTGAGCAGAGTGATGGGACGCCAATTTCTCAGGTCGCACCTCTCTCCCTTCCGCTTGTACAGGATCGTGACCATTCCTTCCCTCAAAGATGGAGGCATTCTACCCTCCACCACCATCTCCTCGTACAGATCCAACAGGTCCGGACAGATGAGGTCTCCCAGCGCTACATAGAGCTCCGCTGGAAGACCATCACTGCCCGGGGTCCTGCCGGTCCTAAAGGATTTAGCGGCAGAGAGCAATTCGCCCACCATCAGAGGTTTGTCCAAGGCTGCTGTGCCTGCAGGATCAAGATGGTTAGTGATACCTGACAGGAACTTATCAGCAGCGTCGGGGTCGGTAGTCTTGTGGGAGTAGAGTTCGCTGTAGAAGTCGCTGACGACCCTCATCACGTCCTCCTTCCCACGTCGCATGTTTCCACTCTCGTCTCGCAGCTCGTTCAGGGGCGTGTGACCGGCATGAAGTTTCCTGAAAAAGAATGAGTTACATTTCTCACCCTTCTCCAGATTCTCCACTTTGGAACGGAAGACGATTCGCTTGGACTCCTCCTCAAAGTGCCTTTTCAGGCTCTTCTTGGTCTCCTCCAGCTCCTCCCTCACGTCCCAGCCGCAGTGAAGAAGGTCCTGCAGCGACCGCAGCTCGCGCTGCAGCCCTCTGAAGTCCCTCCTCTTCTCACACGCCTGTTGTCGACCCTTGGCCTGAAAGAAACAGCGAAACTCAAGTTTAACATATTCCCACCAATCAGAGACTGTTTGGAAGCTACCCTTGTAGGACTGCCACATTGCGTAGGCTGCTCTCAGCTCCTCCACGACTTCATCCTGAGCCAGCAGAGCACAATTCAGCTTCCAGGAGCCGGGGCCGGATGGAAAACCGTCGCCGAGGACACCTTGTAAGTGAATGGCTCTGTGGTCGGAGAAGAAGCAAGGGACCATCGAGTGCCTACTCTGTCTGACTGCCCGAGAGATGAACACAAAGTCAATCCTGGAGCGGAGTGAGCCATCGGGTCGGCTCCACGAATAGTTTGTGGAGCCTCTCCCCATGGAGCCCACCACGTCCTGAACAGAGGCCTCGGTTACCATCTCGATGAGCAGCTTGGACGTGATGTCCAACTTGGCAGATGTGCCAGAACTACGACCATCCTCCTCGATGGGGCAGTTGAAATCCCCGGCCATCACTAAGGTCCTGGTGGTGGCAAGCTGAAGCCGCAGGGTCTGGAAAAGCTCCAAACGCTCATTCTTCAGTGGAGACGCATACACGTTGATGAACCTGACAGGTTCTCCCGCCCAGTTGCCATCTACAACAAGAGCCCTGCCGCAGATGAGCTCCTGGACGGACTCAAGCGTGAATGCGCCCCCCCTGATCAGAATTGCGACCCCCGCAGACTTGCAGTCACCCCCACCAGACCAGTAGGATGGACCGTGGGACCACTCCCTGGCCAGATGTTTGAAGGACCTAGAGGAGGGAAGGGAACATTCCTGCAACATATAAACATCACACAACTGGGAAGTAAGGAAGGCATAAATAGTCTGACGTCTGAACTTGTCCTTGATGCTCCTGACATTAATGGAAAATAAGTTAATATTAGCCATCATGTAGGGAAAAAAGAAAAAGTTAGCGCAGGCAATACACCTTAGTTACCACTCCGGTCAGGTGGTCCCTCGTCGGTGTTGACTGCTGGTGACGGGATCACCAGCAGGCCCTCTTCCTCCATCTGGTCAAGCAGCGCGGCCTCGATCTCGGCGACCACCAGTTCCTCCTCTTCTGGCTCGGCCACCAGGGTCTCAACCATGTGCTCCATCTCTTCTGGCTCAGGGAGGGTATCCTCCTTTTCGCCTACGAAATCCAGAATCTTCTTTTTGGAGGATTCAGTAGCAGGGCTGTCCTCCACCTTCCTCTTTCCCCGGGTTGGAACTGGGGAGACAAGAAGGGGAAAATCCTCCTCGGAATAGATAGCGGCGGGTGGAGGAAAGGTTAATTCCACCGCTACCATGGTCTGGGGAGGGAGAGTGGCTGCCGGGGCAGGGGAAAGGACACCTGCTGAGGAGTAGGGGAAGGAGGAAGAGGAAGTGGAATCCTCAGCAGGGGTGGCCGGGGTGGGGGAGGATTGGACGGGGGTGGCAGGGGGAGGGATCGAGAGAGGGGTGACAGAACTCTTACCCTCCTTTGACTTTTTCTTCTGCTTCGGAGCTGCTGGGACCGTCGCTGGGGCTTTGGCCACCGACTCCTTGACCGCTTTGGCCTTGGTCGTCTCAGCCTTGGCCGCTGGGGCCTTGGTCGTCGCGTCCTTGACCTTCACAGGCCTGGTCGTCGGGGCCTTGTCCTCCGGAGCTGGGGTCGTCGCAACCACCGATGCCCAGGATCTCTCACGCTTGGGGCAATCCTTGTACAGATGAACCGCCAGCCCACACAGGTTGCAGGACGTCTTCTTCGGGCAGTCCTTCGAGCTGTGTCCTGTCACTCGACAAATCCTGCAGGCATCCTCCTTGCAGTCCTTCATCTCGTGGCCGTTCTTGCCGCATCTCCTGCAGTTCCGCGGCATGTCCGGGTAATAGATGAGGCCGTAGGAGTTGCCCAGGGAGAATGTCGGGGGCAGGTGCCGAAGTCCGTCTGAGTACGCCAGGTCCCTGTGAAGTCTAACGGTCACCGACCACTTACCTGTCCAGAAGCCGAGTCCATTCAGGATGTGAGAGGGTTCCTTCACAACCAAACAGAAGCGTCTCAGGAAGGTACAGATGTCTTGGCCTGGGGTGTGCGGGTTGCGCATGGAGACCGTGATCCTCCTTTCGTCCCTCTGGATAGGGCAGCTACCTGTAAAGGCAGAGAAAGAATTATCCGGTCCTTTTGCGCTTACCATTTCCCAGAACCTCCTGCAGGTGTTCACAGTGGCGAAGGTGACGAAGAAGATCCCTGTCAAGAAGGTCTGGATGCTGAGGGTGTCCGACCTGGAGAAGCCTCGATCCAGCAGCATCTTCTGGCAGAACACGTCCGAGGACATATCCGGCACCCTCCCATCCACTTCCTTCAGCTTCAGGGCCACCGTCTGCCGCATCCATGGCTCCAGGGCTGGAGCTTCGTGGCGGCGCTTCTGGGGTCCCTTCTGCTGGCCAGTCGTGGAGGCAGAGTCCTTGGGGTCAGAATAGGCTCCTGGCTGGGCCCTCCTGGCTGTCCCCTGCTCCAGGCTCTTCTTTTCGGTCTTCCTCGCAGCGCTTGCCATGGCTTTCCTCCTGCAGTTACTTCTTGGAGCTGGATCTGGAACTCTTCCCGGAATGGGTGGAGCTATGCAGATTCTTCTCCCGTCGTGTTCTGGACAAATTCCCCGAAAGGTCTTTGTCTCGATGATTTTCTTCCTCGAAGATTCCACAGGACAGCCCGATTCTTCTCCGAGTCTTCGTCTTCTTCTGGATTCTTTAGAGCTTCTTCCTCCCACCGATATCCGCCTTCCTTCTCCGATGTCAGCTGGGCTCCGAAGCTCTTCTCCTTCCGAGTTCGATCGCTCTCGTCAAGTGTAGATCGTAGCTCTTGTGTTCTTAAAAGAACAGATTTTTTTGATTGAAGCTGCATCCAAGGCACTGAAAAATGTGACCGAAGTCACACCAAAACAGCGCACGAGGCGAGGATTCATGTGGACCCTTCCCGGAGGAGAGGGTCCCCAATAAACCATCCCCATCCCTCCGAGCCAGAAGGCCACAGCGAGGATCAGGGATCTCCGATGCTCTCCCTAGCCGAAGCCGGAGAAGAGCCGTTTTCGTGCTCCCAGCTTCCATCTAGGCTGCCACCCTAGTGGAGCTGGAGCCTGTGTTGGTTTCTCAGCCCAAAGCTGACCGGACCTCCGACCGGGTTTATAAAAATTCCCCTTCCTAGCCCGGAGGCCAGGAATAGGGGGGGTTGCTCAGAAAGTATGATTGGCAAAGGTGCGGCGTGCTACGAAGCCAAGTCTTTCTGGGGTCCCCAGTCCCAGTAAGCTTGGACTCCCACCAGGGCGCCTACTCCTGGGGCACATTGCTCCAAAGCCCTCACACTTACCCAGCCTAGTGACTTCGATCCTGGAGGGCCATGTTTTCCATCAGATAACTCTATGAGCCACCTGGCGTACTAACAAGTGCACCAAACCAGTGTGTAATATGCATCAATTTACTAGGGCAGCCCAAGGACAAAACTGCCTTTTCAAAAGATACTACACTTGATCTTAGCCAAAAGGCCGAGAAGCGATACTACACTTGATCTTAGCCAAAAGGCCGAGAAGCGATAACCAGAATTGGTTTCAAACTACGGAGCCACCCAAGGATCCTAAAAAGTCCATTTGTGGAGATGAACTCCTGGACTCCCGTTAAGAAGACATGTTGTCAACCTCTAGATCCCTTACATGCCTGCACTTTTCGGCTTGCTGCTGCTGCAATCCACGCGTTTTAGATCTGCATAACTCCACCTCTTTAAACACAGCACCTTCACCCCCTGCTGTTCCCACCCGCCTCAACACCGTTGGAAGGGAGGAGAACCAATTAAGGCGGGGGGTGGGGTGGAACGAGCAGCTGTCTACCCTTAGCAGGAGGGCTCCTGATTACATACCTCTCCTGCTGCTGCTGCTGCTGGCTGTCCAGCAGCAGACTGAAGGTGGCTGCTGCTGTGCACAGGTATATAAAGGCTCAGAGCCTATTATGACACGCGCAGCCAGCGTTCCATTGCCACATTCCATCTACTGCAGGCAGGATACCTGGCTGGCTGAATGTCGCTGAGAAGCTCACAGAGACCGCCATAAGCAACAGTTTAACAGAATGCCACAGACTAATCAACCAAACTTTTTGGGTTGGGTTCTCTTTTATAGTCTGCAGGCATTAAATGAAAGAAGTCAGTGTTCCAGCAGAAGGAGACAACGTTTCAGAAAAGGCATTGTAGCAAACCAAAAAAGAAATTTTAAGCGCAGCAGTGTAACCAGCGCACATACCTGTTAGCTCGGGTGAGTTTAAAAGGCTGCTGTTGATAACAAGGGCATTTGCTAAATAGATGGTGTGTGTGCAACAATATACTGAAAGGTCAATTATATTGTGCAGCTTATCTCACCACCTGTAGTTATTTAGGTGAAAGCTCCAAAATGCTTGCCTAATATGTCTGTTTATCCAAAAGGAAGTAGAAAGGGAGAGCTAGAAAGATAGCATTGCATCACATTACATGGCAATGCAATGCACAGTTGCTGAAGTTGAACCAAAATGAGCTTGTAATCTGGCTTCTGCAACTTTGAACATGAAAAATCCAATGAGGAGAAGAAAAGCAGAGCCAAAGAGTCCATCCCAAAATCCGACAAACAAGCAAAATGAACAAAAAACATTGAATTCAATTCTTTCTGATTTTAGAAACTGCATTAAAGAAGGGGTGCACCGGTCCTGGAGATACTGCAATACCAGGTCAATGCGTGGAGTGGACAGAGCAAGCTCTTTTTCCATCTCCCTGTTCTAAAAATCCATTTAATATATGGTCCCCAGATAGGGGACGTATCAGATATTAAACTGATAAGAACAGATACTACACTTGATCTTAGCCAAAAGGCCGAGAAGCGATAACCAGAATTGGTTTCAAACTACGGAGCCACCCAAGGATCCTAAAAAGTCCATTTGTGGAGATGAGCTCCTGGACTCCCGTTAAGAAGACATGTTGTCAACCTCTAGATCCCTTACATGCCTGCACTTTTCGGCTTGCTGCTGCTGCAATCCACGCGTTTTAGATCTGCATAACTCCACCTCTTTAAACACAGCACCTTCACCCCCTGCTGTTCCCACCCGCCTCAACACTGTTGGAAGGGAGGAGAACCAATTAAGGCGGGGGGTGGGGTGGAACGAGCAGCTGTCTACCCTTAGCAGGAGGGCTCCTGATTACATACCTCTCCTGCTGCTGCTGCTGCTGGCTGTCCAGCAGCAGACTGAAGGTGGCTGCTGCTGTGCACAGGTATATAAAGGCTCATAGCCTATTATGACACGCGCAGCCAGCGTTCCATTGCCACATTCCATCTACTGCAGGCAGGATACCTGGCTGGCTGAATGTCGCTGAGAAGCTCACAGAGACCGCCATAAGCAACAGTTTAACAGAATGCCACAGACTAATCAACCAAACTTTTTGGGTTGGGTTCTCTTTTATAGTCTGCAGGCATTAAATGAAAGAAGTCAGTGTTCCAGCAGAAGGAGACAACGTTTCAGAAAAGGCATTGTAGCAAACCAAAAAAGAAATTTTAAGCGCAGCAGTGTAACCAGCGCACATACCTGTTAGCTCGGGTGAGTTTAAAAGGCTGCTGTTGATAACAAGGGCATTTGCTAAATAGATGGTGTGTGTGCAACAATATACTGAAAGGTCAATTATATTGTGCAGCTTATCTCACCACCTGTAGTTATTTAGGTGAAAGCTCCAAAATGCTTGCCTAATATGTCTGTTTATCCAAAAGGAAGTAGAAAGGGAGAGCTAGAAAGATAGCATTGCATCACATTACATGGCAATGCAATGCACAGTTGCTGAAGTTGAACCAAAATGAGCTTGTAATCTGGCTTCTGCAACTTTGAACATGAAAAATCCAATGAGGAGAAGAAAAGCAGAGCCAAAGAGTCCATCCCAAAATCCGACAAACAAGCAAAATGAACAAAAAACATTGAATTCAATTCTTTCTGATTTTAGAAACTGCATTAAAGAAGGGGTGCACCGGTCCTGGAGATACTGCAATACCAGGTCAATGCGTGGAGTGGACAGAGCAAGCTCTTTTTCCATCTCCCTGTTCTAAAAATCCATTTAATATATGGTCCCCAGATAGGGGACGTATCAGATATTAAACTGATAAGAACAGATACTACACTTGATCTTAGCCAAAAGGCCGAGAAGCGATAACCAGAATTGGTTTCAAACTACGGAGCCACCCAAGGATCCTAAAAAGTCCATTTGTGGAGATGAGCTCCTGGACTCCCGTTAAGAAGACATGTTGTCAACCTCTAGATCCCTTACATGCCTGCACTTTTCGGCTTGCTGCTGCTGCAATCCACGCGTTTTAGATCTGCATAACTCCACCTCTTTAAACACAGCACCTTCACCCCCTGCTGTTCCCACCCGCCTCAACACCGTTGGAAGGGAGGAGAACCAATTAAGGCGGGGGGTGGGGTGGAACGAGCAGCTGTCTACCCTTAGCAGGAGGGCTCCTGATTACATACCTCTCCTGCTGCTGCTGCTGCTGGCTGTCCAGCAGCAGACTGAAGGTGGCTGCTGCTGTGCACAGGTATATAAAGGCTCAGAGCCTTTTATGACACGCGCAGCCAGCGTTCCATTGCCACATTCCATCTACTGCAGGCAGGATACCTGGCTGGCTGAATGTCGCTGAGAAGCTCACAGAGACCGCCATAAGCAACAGTTTAACAGAATGCCACAGACTAATCAACCAAACTTTTTGGGTTGGGTTCTCTTTTATAGTCTGCAGGCATTAAATGAAAGAAGTCAGTGTTCCAGCAGAAGGAGACAACGTTTCAGAAAAGGCATTGTAGCAAACCAAAAAAGAAATTTTAAGCGCAGCAGTGTAACCAGCGCACATACCTGTTAGCTCGGGTGAGTTTAAAAGGCTGCTGTTGATAACAAGGGCATTTGCTAAATAGATGGTGTGTGTGCAACAATATACTGAAAGGTCAATTATATTGTGCAGCTTATCTCACCACCTGTAGTTATTTAGGTGAAAGCTCCAAAATGCTTGCCTAATATGTCTGTTTATCCAAAGGAAGTAGAAAGGGAGAGCTAGAAAGATAGCATTGCATCACATTACATGGCAATGCAATGCACAGTTGCTGAAGTTGAACCAAAATGAGCTTGTAATCTGGCTTCTGCAACTTTGAACATGAAAAATCCAATGAGGAGAAGAAAAGCAGAGCCAAAGAGTCCATCCCAAAATCCGACAAACAAGCAAAATGAACAAAAAACATTGAATTCAATTCTTTCTGATTTTAGAAACTGCATTAAAGAAGGGGTGCACCGGTCCTGGAGATACTGCAATACCAGGTCAATGCGTGGAGTGGACAGAGCAAGCTCTTTTTCCATCTCCCTGTTCTAAAAATCCATTTAATATATGGTCCCCAGATAGGGGACGTATCAGATATTAAACTGATAAGAACAGATACTACACTTGATCTTAGCCAAAAGGCCGAGAAGCGATAACCAGAATTGGTTTCAAACTACGGAGCCACCCAAGGATCCTAAAAAGTCCATTTGTGGAGATGAGCTCCTGGACTCCCGTTAAGAAGACATGTTGTCAACCTCTAGATCCCTTACATGCCTGCACTTTTCGGCTTGCTGCTGCTGCAATCCACGCGTTTTAGATCTGCATAACTCCACCTCTTTAAACACAGCACCTTCACCCCCTGCTGTTCCCACCCGCCTCAACACCGTTGGAAGGGAGGAGAACCAATTAAGGCGGGGGGTGGGGTGGAACGAGCAGCTGTCTACCCTTAGCAGGAGGGCTCCTGATTACATACCTCTCCTGCTGCTGCTGCTGCTGGCTGTCCAGCAGCAGACTGAAGGTGGCTGCTGCTGTGCACAGGTATATAAAGGCTCAGAGCCTATTATGACACGCGCAGCCAGCGTTCCATTGCCACATTCCATCTACTGCAGGCAGGATACCTGGCTGGCTGAATGTCGCTGAGAAGCTCACAGAGACCGCCATAAGCAACAGTTTAACAGAATGCCACAGACTAATCAACCAAACTTTTTGGGTTGGGTTCTCTTTTATAGTCTGCAGGCATTAAATGAAAGAAGTCAGTGTTCCAGCAGAAGGAGACAACGTTTCAGAAAAGGCATTGTAGCAAACCAAAAAAGAAATTTTAAGCGCAGCAGTGTAACCAGCGCACATACCTGTTAGCTCGGGTGAGTTTAAAAGGCTGCTGTTGATAACAAGGGCATTTGCTAAATAGATGGTGTGTGTGCAACAATATACTGAAAGGTCAATTATATTGTGCAGCTTATCTCACCACCTGTAGTTATTTAGGTGAAAGCTCCAAAATGCTTGCCTAATATGTCTGTTTATCCAAAAGGAAGTAGAAAGGGAGAGCTAGAAAGATAGCATTGCATCACATTACATGGCAATGCAATGCACAGTTGCTGAAGTTGAACCAAAATGAGCTTGTAATCTGGCTTCTGCAACTTTGAACATGAAAAATCCAATGAGGAGAAGAAAAGCAGAGCCAAAGAGTCCATCCCAAAATCCGACAAACAAGCAAAATGAACAAAAAACATTGAATTCAATTCTTTCTGATTTTAGAAACTGCATTAAAGAAGGGGTGCACCGGTCCTGGAGATACTGCAATACCAGGTCAATGCGTGGAGTGGACAGAGCAAGCTCTTTTTCCATCTCCCTGTTCTAAAAATCCATTTAATATATGGTCCCCAGATAGGGGACGTATCAGATATTAAACTGATAAGAACAGATACTACACTTGATCTTAGCCAAAAGGCCGAGAAGCGATAACCAGAATTGGTTTCAAACTACGGAGCCACCCAAGGATCCTAAAAAGTCCATTTGTGGAGATGAGCTCCTGGACTCCCGTTAAGAAGACATGTTGTCAACCTCTAGATCCCTTACATGCCTGCACTTTTCGGCTTGCTGCTGCTGCAATCCACGCGTTTTAGATCTGCATAACTCCACCTCTTTAAACACAGCACCTTCACCCCCTGCTGTTCCCACCCGCCTCAACACCGTTGGAAGGGAGGAGAACCAATTAAGGCGGGGGGTGGGGTGGAACGAGCAGCTGTCTACCCTTAGCAGGAGGGCTCCTGATTACATACCTCTCCTGCTGCTGCTGCTGCTGGCTGTCCAGCAGCAGACTGAAGGTGGCTGCTGCTGTGCACAGGTATATAAAGGCTCAGAGCCTATTATGACACGCGCAGCCAGCGTTCCATTGCCACATTCCATCTACTGCAGGCAGGATACCTGGCTGGCTGAATGTCGCTGAGAAGCTCACAGAGACCGCCATAAGCAACAGTTTAACAGAATGCCACAGACTAATCAACCAAACTTTTTGGGTTGGGTTCTCTTTTATAGTCTGCAGGCATTAAATGAAAGAAGTCAGTGTTCCAGCAGAAGGAGACAACGTTTCAGAAAAGGCATTGTAGCAAACCAAAAAAGAAATTTTAAGCGCAGCAGTGTAACCAGCGCACATACCTGTTAGCTCGGGTGAGTTTAAAAGGCTGCTGTTGATAACAAGGGCATTTGCTAAATAGATGGTGTGTGTGCAACAATATACTGAAAGGTCAATTATATTGTGCAGCTTATCTCACCACCTGTAGTTATTTAGGTGAAAGCTCCAAAATGCTTGCCTAATATGTCTGTTTATCCAAAAGGAAGTAGAAAGGGAGAGCTAGAAAGATAGCATTGCATCACATTACATGGCAATGCAATGCACAGTTGCTGAAGTTGAACCAAAATGAGCTTGTAATCTGGCTTCTGCAACTTTGAACATGAAAAATCCAATGAGGAGAAGAAAAGCAGAGCCAAAGAGTCCATCCCAAAATCCGACAAACAAGCAAAATGAACAAAAAACATTGAATTCAATTCTTTCTGATTTTAGAAACTGCATTAAAGAAGGGGTGCACCGGTCCTGGAGATACTGCAATACCAGGTCAATGCGTGGAGTGGACAGAGCAAGCTCTTTTTCCATCTCCCTGTTCTAAAAATCCATTTAATATATGGTCCCCAGATAGGGGACGTATCAGATATTAAACTGATAAGAACAGATTTTTTGATTGAATATATCTTTTATTAGCACAAAAAATAAGTTAACAGACAGTGTACAGTGCCGCAGCCCAGTACACACAGAATTCTACATCATATTTACATAGCATGAGGATACGACGCACTAACTAGACACATCACACCCCTATGCTACACAAAACACTCAATCTGAAAGAAAAAGCATGTCAATCAATACAGTACGACGAATCGTGATAAGGGATGGGGATTGGGAAAAAGGGGATGGGGAGGGGAAAATCACAGGCCCGAAGCTTTATTGAAAGACAAGACACATAAGGGAAGAGGGGGAGGAGGGGTTTAGTCCTCATCCTCGTCCTCCGGACCGTCCACGATGGAATAGTCTCTGAGCAGGCTGTGGATCAGCCTGCGGCAGTCCTGGATGGACATCCTCTCCCTCCTCAAGATGAGCCGGTTCCTGGCGACCCAAACGGCATCCTTGAAGCAGTTCATAAGGCGCCAAGCCTCCTGGATGGCTCCGACGGTATGAACCCCAGGGAAGAGTCCGTAAAGCACAGAATGGTGCGATAGGCTCGCCCTGGGGACAGAGTTCCTCAGGTCGTCCTCAAGGGCAGTCAACAGGCGCTGTGCAAATCCGCAGTCCCAAAAAGTGTGCAAAGATGTTTCCTCCACGAAGGGGCACCTTGGGCAGTACCGGGTCTTGCACAGGTTCCGGGCATGCATGAATGACCGGACGGGCAGTCCGCCCTGAATCGCCATCCACGACAAGTCCTTGTGCCCGTTGGTCAGCCTGTCAGACGACACATTTGTCCACACAGTCTCCAGCGTGTCCTGGTGAAGTCCTGTGATGTTCTCCACGTCATCCTTGGCTCTGATGAGCTTGTGGATAGTTTTGGGCTTCCACAAGTCGGGCTTGAGTCCCTCCAGTTGATGTTCCCCCACAAATCGAACGACGTCTCCGTAGAACCATGGCGTCGTCCAGTTGTAGGGGAAGGAGCTGTCCCACTTGTCCCAGCCGAGTCGCCTCCAAAGAGGAAGCAGGAAGAAGCGAGACATGGAAATGCCCGCGGAGCCATTCTTGACTTGCAAAGTCCGGCGGACACAATCACACACAAAAGAGGATCGCAGGAGGGTGGGGATATCTGGAACGCCCTTCCCACCCTTGCGAGGCTCCTTGTACATGACGGCCCGCCTGACTCTGTCCATCTTGGATCCCCAGACAAAGTGAAACACTGTCCTGGTAATGGCCCTGCACACAGTGACGTGTGGGGGCCAGGCCTGCGCCGTGTACTGCAAGACGGGCAGGACCTCATTACGCAGGACGAGTGCCTTACCCTCACAAGTGAGGTGTCTGAGGCTCCAGAGTCCGATCCGTTGCTTCACTTTGGCCAAGCGTTCTTGCCAGGACTTGAGGGCCGCTCCTTCCTTCCCGAACCAGACTCCCAGCACCTTGAGGAAATCCGGTTGAATGTTGAAGGGGAAGGGGGCGGAGGAGGCCGGCTGCCAATCCCCGAAGAGCATGGCTTCCGACTTCCTGCAGTTGACTTTGGCCCCTGAAGCCCGGCCGAACCTCTCACACGTCTGGACGAGGGCGTCGACTGAACCACGATCAGCGCAGAAGACGGTGACGTCGTCCATGTAGAGCGAGCACTTTACCTCGTGTCGTCCCGGACCCGGTGCGGTGATCCCTCTGATCTCTCCATTCTGCCGGATAGCCTCTGCGAAGAGTTCTATAACACAAACAAAAAGAAGAGGTGATAGAGGGCAGCCTTGTCTGACCCCAGAGAGGACAGGGAAGGGGTCAGTCTTCCAGCCGTTCACCAACACCGAGCTGTGGATATCAAAATACATCAGACGGACATACGAACAAAACATGTTACCCAAACCTAACCGGTGCAGAGCTCGGCCCATGAACTCGTGGGAAACCCGGTCGAAGGCCTTCTCCTGATCCAAGGAGACCAGGGCCGCGTGTGCGCGGCGGACCTTGATGTACTCGACCGTGTCCCGCACGAGAGCTAGGCTGTCTGCGATGCGACGTCCAGGGATGCCGCAGGTCTGGTCCGGGTGGATGATCCGTCCGATGACCGTCTTAAGTCGTGTCGCCATCGTCTTGGCCAGGATCTTGTAGTCCACGTTGAGCAGAGTGATGGGACGCCAATTCCTCAGGTCGCACCTCTCTCCCTTCCGCTTGTACAGGATCGTGACCATTCCTTCCCTCAAAGATGGAGGCATTCTACCCTCCACCACCATCTCCTCGTACAGGTCCAACAGGTCCGGACAGATGAGGTCTCCCAGCGCTACATAGAGCTCCGCTGGAAGACCATCACTGCCCGGGGTCCTGCCAGTCCTAAAGGATTTAGCGGCAGAGAGCAATTCGCCCACCATCAGAGGTTTGTCCAAGGCTGCCGTGCCTGCAGGTTCAAGATGGTTAGTGATACCTGACAGGAACTTATCAGCAGCGTCGGGGTCGGTAGTCTTGTGGGAGTAGAGTTCGCTGTAGAAGTCGCTGACGACCCTCATCACGTCCTCCTTCCCAAGTCGCATGTTTCCGCTCTCGTCTCGCAGCTCGTTCAGGGGCGTGTGACCGGCATGAAGTTTCCTGAAAAAGAATGAGTTACATTTCTCACCCTTCTCCAGATTCTCCACTTTGGAACGGAAGACGATTCGCTTGGACTCCTCCTCAAAGTGCCTTTTCAGGCTCTTCTTGGTCTCCTCCAGCTCCTCCCTCACGTCCCAGCCGCAGTGAAGAAGGTCCTGCAGCGACCGCAGCTCGCGCTGCAGCCCTCTGAAGTCCCTCCTCTTCTCACACGCCTGTTGTCGACCCTTGGCCTGAAAGAAACAGCGAAACTCAACTTTAACATATTCCCACCAATCAGAGACTGTTTGGAAGCTACCCTTGTAGGACTGCCACATTGCGTAGGCTGCTCTCAGCTCCTCCACGACTTCATCCTGAGCCAGCAGAGCACAATTCAGCTTCCAGGAGCCGGGGCCGGACGGAAAACCGTCGCCGAGGACACCTTGTAAGTGAATGGCTCTGTGGTCGGAGAAGAAGCAGGGGACCATCGAGTGCCTACTCTGCCTGACTGCCCGAGAGGTGAACACAAAGTCAATCCTGGAGCGGAGTGAGCCATCGGGTCGGCTCCACGAATAGTTTGTGGAGCCTCTCCCCATGGAGCCCACCACGTCCTGAAGAGAGGCCTCGGTTACCATCTCGATGAGCAGCTTGGACGTGATGTCCAACTTGGCAGATGTGCCAGAACTACGACCATCCTCCTCGATGGGGCAGTTGAAATCCCCGGCCATCACTAAGGTCCTGGTGGTGGCAAGCTGAAGCCGCAGGGTCTGGAAAAGCTCCAAACGCTCATTCTTCAGTGGGGACGCATACACGTTGATGAACCTGACAGGTTCTCCTGCCCAGTTGCCATCTACAACAAGAGCCCTGCCGCAGATGAGCTCCTGGATGGACTCAAGCGTGAATGCGCCCCCCCTGATCAGAATTGCGACCCCCGCAGACTTGCAGTCACCCCCACCGGACCAGTAGGATGGACCGTGGGACCACTCCCTGGCCAGATGTTTGAAGGACCTAGAGGAGGGAAGGGAACATTCCTGCAACATATAAACATCACACAACTGGGAAGTAAGGAAGGCATAAATAGTCTGACGTCTGAACTTGTCCTTGATGCTCCTGACATTAATGGAAAATAAGTTAATATTAGCCATCATGTAGGGAAAAAAGAAAAAGTTAGCGCAGGCAATACACCTTAGTTACCACTCCGGTCGGGTGGTCCCTCGTCGGTGTTGACTGCTGGTGACGGGATCACCAGCAGGCCCTCTTCCTCCATCTGGTCAAGCAGCGCGGCCTCGATCTCGGCGACCACCAGTTCCTCCTCTTCTGGCTCGGCCACCAGGGTCTCAACCATGTGCTCCATCTCTTCTGGCTCAGGGAGGGTATCCTCCTTTTCGCCTACGAAATCCAGAATCTTCTTTTTGGAGGATTCAGTAGCAGGGCTGTCCTCCACCTTCCTCTTTCCCCGGGTTGGAACTGGGGAGACAAGAAGGGGAAAATCCTCCTCGGAATAGATAGCGGCGGGTGGAGGAAAGGTTAATTCCACCGCTACCATGGTCTGGGGAGGGAGAGTGGCTGCCGGGGCAGGGGAAAGGACACCTGCTGAGGAGTAGGGGAAGGAGGAAGAGGAAGTGGAATCCTCAGCAGGGGTGGCCGGGGTGGGGGGGGATTGGACGGGGGTGGCAGGGGGAGGGATCGAGAGAGGGGTGACAGAACTCTTACCCTCCTTTGACTTTTTCTTCTGCTTCGGAGCTGCTGGGACCGTCGCTGGGGCTTTGGCCACCGACTCCTTGACCGCTTTGGCCTTGGTCGTCTCGGCCTTGGCCGCTGGGGCCTTGGTCGTCGCGTCCTTGACCTTCACAGGCCTGGTCGTCGGGACCTTGTCATCCGGAGCTGGGGTCGTCGCAACCACCGATGCCCAGGATCTCTCACGCTTGGGGCAATCCTTGTATAGATGAGCCGCCAGCCCACACAGGTTGCAGGACGTCTTCTTCGGGCAGTCCTTCGAGCTGTGTCCCGTCACTCGACAAATCCTGCAGGCATCCTCCTTGCAGTCCTTCATCTCGTGGCCGTTCTTGCCGCATCTCCTGCAGTTCCGCGGCATGTCCGGGTAATAGATGAGGCCGTAGGAGTTGCCCAGGGAGAATGTCGGGGGCAGGTGCCGAAGTCCGTCTGAGTACGCCAGGTCCCTGTGAAGTCTAACGGTCACCGACCACTTACCTGTCCAGAAGCCGAGTCCATTCAGGATGTGAGAGGGTTCCTTCACAACCAAACAGAAGCGTCTCAGGAAGGTACAGATGTCTTGGCCTGGGGTGTGCGGGTTGCGCATGGAGACCGTGATCCTCCTTTCGTCCCTCTGGATAGGGCAGCTACCTGTAAAGGCAGAGAAAGAATTATCCGGTCCTTTTGCGCTTACCATTTCCCAGAACCTCCTGCAGGTGTTCACAGTGGCGAAGGTGACGAAGAAGATCCCCGTCAAGAAGGTCTGGATGCTGAGGGTGTCCGACCTGGAGAAGCCTCGATCCAGCAGCATCTTCTGGCAGAACACGTCCGAGGACATGTCCGGCACCCTCCCATCCACTTCCTTCAGCTTCAGGGCCACCGTCTGCCGCATCCATGGCTCCAGGGCTGGAGCTTCGTGGCGGGGCTTCTGGGGTCCCTTCTGCTGGCCAGTCGTGGAGGCAGAGTCCTTGGGGTCAGAATCGGCTCCTGGCTGGGCCCTCCTGGCTGTCCCCTGCTCCAGGCTCTTCTTTTCAGCCTTCCTCGCAGCGCTTGCCATGGCTTTCCTCCTGCAGTTACTTCTTGGAGCTGGATCTGGAACTCTTCCCGGAATGGGTGGAGCTATGCAGATTCTTCTCCCGTCGTGTTCTGGACAAATTCCCCGAAAGGTCTTTGTCTCGATGATTTTCTTCCTCGAAGATTCCACAGGACAGCCCGATTCTTCTCCGAGTCTTCGTCTTCTTCTGGATTCTTTAGAGCTTCTTCCTCCCACCGATATCCGCCTTCCTTCTCCGATGTCAGCTGGGCTCCGAAGCTCTTCTCCTTCCGAGTTCGATCGCTCTCGTCAAGTGTAGATCGTAGCTCTTGTGTTCTTAAAAGAACAGATACTACACTTGATCTTAGCCAAAAGGCCGAGAAGCGATAACCAGAATTGGTTTCAAACTACGGAGCCACCCAAGGATCCTAAAAAGTCCATTTGTGGAGATGAGCTCCTGGACTCCCGTTAAGAAGACATGTTGTCAACCTCTAGATCCCTTACATGCCTGCACTTTTCGGCTTGCTGCTGCTGCAATCCACGCGTTTTAGATCTGCATAACTCCACCTCTTTAAACACAGCACCTTCACCCCCTGCTGTTCCCACCCGCCTCAACACCGTTGGAAGGGAGGAGAACCAATTAAGGCGGGGGGTGGGGTGGAACGAGCAGCTGTCTACCCTTAGCAGGAGGGCTCCTGATTACATACCTCTCCTGCTGCTGCTGCTGCTGGCTGTCCAGCAGCAGACTGAAGGTGGCTGCTGCTGTGCACAGGTATATAAAGGCTCAGAGCCTATTATGACACGCGCAGCCAGCGTTCCATTGCCACATTCCATCTACTGCAGGCAGGATACCTGGCTGGCTGAATGTCGCTGAGAAGCTCACAGAGACCGCCATAAGCAACAGTTTAACAGAATGCCACAGACTAATCAACCAAACTTTTTGGGTTGGGTTCTCTTTTATAGTCTGCAGGCATTAAATGAAAGAAGTCAGTGTTCCAGCAGAAGGAGACAACGTTTCAGAAAAGGCATTGTAGCAAACCAAAAAAGAAATTTTAAGCGCAGCAGTGTAACCAGCGCACATACCTGTTAGCTCGGGTGAGTTTAAAAGGCTGCTGTTGATAACAAGGGCATTTGCTAAATAGATGGTGTGTGTGCAACAATATACTGAAAGGTCAATTATATTGTGCAGCTTATCTCACCACCTGTAGTTATTTAGGTGAAAGCTCCAAAATGCTTGCCTAATATGTCTGTTTATCCAAAAGGAAGTAGAAAGGGAGAGCTAGAAAGATAGCATTGCATCACATTACATGGCAATGCAATGCACAGTTGCTGAAGTTGAACCAAAATGAGCTTGTAATCTGGCTTCTGCAACTTTGAACATGAAAAATCCAATGAGGAGAAGAAAAGCAGAGCCAAAGAGTCCATCCCAAAATCCGACAAACAAGCAAAATGAACAAAAAACATTGAATTCAATTCTTTCTGATTTTAGAAACTGCATTAAAGAAGGGGTGCACCGGTCCTGGAGATACTGCAATACCAGGTCAATGCGTGGAGTGGACAGAGCAAGCTCTTTTTCCATCTCCCTGTTCTAAAAATCCATTTAATATATGGTCCCCAGATAGGGGACGTATCAGATATTAAACTGATAAGAACAGATACTACACTTGATCTTAGCCAAAAGGCCGAGAAGCGATAACCAGAATTGGTTTCAAACTACGGAGCCACCCAAGGATCCTAAAAAGTCCATTTGTGGAGATGAGCTCCTGGACTCCCGTTAAGAAGACATGTTGTCAACCTCTAGATCCCTTACATGCCTGCACTTTTCGGCTTGCTGCTGCTGCAATCCACGCGTTTTAGATCTGCATAACTCCACCTCTTTAAACACAGCACCTTCACCCCCTGCTGTTCCCACCCGCCTCAACACCGTTGGAAGGGAGGAGAACCAATTAAGGCGGGGGGTGGGGTGGAACGAGCAGCTGTCTACCCTTAGCAGGAGGGCTCCTGATTACATACCTCTCCTGCTGCTGCTGCTGCTGGCTGTCCAGCAGCAGACTGAAGGTGGCTGCTGCTGTGCACAGGTATATAAAGGCTCAGAGCCTATTATGACACGCGCAGCCAGCGTTCCATTGCCACATTCCATCTACTGCAGGCAGGATACCTGGCTGGCTGAATGTCGCTGAGAAGCTCACAGAGACCGCCATAAGCAACAGTTTAACAGAATGCCACAGACTAATCAACCAAACTTTTTGGGTTGGGTTCTCTTTTATAGTCTGCAGGCATTAAATGAA
The DNA here is from genome assembly GCF_046119375.1 of Phyllobates terribilis. Taxonomy (NCBI): domain Eukaryota; kingdom Metazoa; phylum Chordata; class Amphibia; order Anura; family Dendrobatidae; genus Phyllobates; species Phyllobates terribilis. The sequence continues at coordinate 542,241 of NW_027363529.1, read as the reverse complement.
AGAAGTCAGTGTTCCAGCAGAAGGAGACAACGTTTCAGAAAAGGCATTGTAGCAAACCAAAAAAGAAATTTTAAGCGCAGCAGTGTAACCAGCGCACATACCTGTTAGCTCGGGTGAGTTTAAAAGGCTGCTGTTGATAACAAGGGCATTTGCTAAATAGATGGTGTGTGTGCAACAATATACTGAAAGGTCAATTATATTGTGCAGCTTATCTCACCACCTGTAGTTATTTAGGTGAAAGCTCCAAAATGCTTGCCTAATATGTCTGTTTATCCAAAAGGAAGTAGAAAGGGAGAGCTAGAAAGATAGCATTGCATCACATTACATGGCAATGCAATGCACAGTTGCTGAAGTTGAACCAAAATGAGCTTGTAATCTGGCTTCTGCAACTTTGAACATGAAAAATCCAATGAGGAGAAGAAAAGCAGAGCCAAAGAGTCCATCCCAAAATCCGACAAACAAGCAAAATGAACAAAAAACATTGAATTCAATTCTTTCTGATTTTAGAAACTGCATTAAAGAAGGGGTGCACCGGTCCTGGAGATACTGCAATACCAGGTCAATGCGTGGAGTGGACAGAGCAAGCTCTTTTTCCATCTCCCTGTTCTAAAAATCCATTTAATATATGGTCCCCAGATAGGGGACGTATCAGATATTAAACTGATAAGAACAGATTTTTTGATTGAAGCTGCATCCAAGGCACTGAAAAATGTGACCGAAGTCACACCAAAACAGCGCACGAGGCGAGGATTCATGTGGACCCTTCCCGGAGGAGAGGGTCCCCAATAAACCATCCCCATCCCTCCGAGCCAGAAGGCCACAGCGAGGGTCAGGGATCTCCGATGCTCTCCCTAGCCGAAGCCGGAGAAGAGCCGTTTTCGTGCTCCCAGCTTCCATCTAGGCTGCCACCCTAGTGGAGCTGGAGCCTGTGTTGGTTTCTCAGCCCAAAGCTGACCGGACCTCCGACCGGGTTTATAAAAATTCCCCTTCCTAGCCCGGAGGCCAGGAATAGGGGGGGTTGCTCAGAAAGTATGATTGGCAAAGGTGCGGCGTGCTACGAAGCCAAGTCTTTCTGGGGTTCCCAGTCCCAGTAAGCTTGGACTCCCACCAGGGCGCCTACTCCTGGGGCACATTGCTCCAAAGCCCTCACACTTACCCAGCCTAGTGACTTCGATCCTGGAGGGCCATGTTTTCCATCAGATAACTCTATGAGCCACCTGGCGTACTAACAAGAGCACCAAACCAGTGTGTAATATGCATCAATTTACTAGGGCAGCCCAAGGACAAAACTGCCTTTTCAAAAGATACTACACTTGATCTTAGCCAAAAGGCCGAGAAGCGATAACCAGAATTGGTTTCAAACTACGGAGCCACCCAAGGATCCTAAAAAGTCCATTTGTGGAGATGAGCTCCTGGACTCCCGTTAAGAAGACATGTTGTCAACCTCTAGATCCCTTACATGCCTGCACTTTTCGGCTTGCTGCTGCTGCAATCCACGCGTTTTAGATCTGCATAACTCCACCTCTTTAAACACAGCACCTTCACCCCCTGCTGTTCCCACCCGCCTCAACACCGTTGGAAGGGAGGAGAACCAATTAAGGCGGGGGGTGGGGTGGAACGAGCAGCTGTCTACCCTTAGCAGGAGGGCTCCTGATTACATACCTCTCCTGCTGCTGCTGCTGCTGGCTGTCCAGCAGCAGACTGAAGGTGGCTGCTGCTGTGCACAGGTATATAAAGGCTCAGAGCCTATTATGACACGCGCAGCCAGCGTTCCATTGCCACATTCCATCTACTGCAAGCAGGATACCTGGCTGGCTGAATGTCGCTGAGAAGCTCACAGAGACCGCCATAAGCAACAGTTTAACAGAATGCCACAGACTAATCAAAAAACTTTTTGGGTTGGGTTCTCTTTTATAGTCTGCAGGCATTAAATGAAAGAAGTCAGTGTTCCAGCAGAAGGAGACAACGTTTCAGAAAAGGCATTGTAGCAAACCAAAAAAGAAATTTTAAGCGCAGCAGTGTAACCAGCGCACATACCTGTTAGCTCGGGTGAGTTTAAAAGGCTGCTGTTGATAACAAGGGCATTTGCTAAATAGATGGTGTGTGTGCAACAATATACTGAAAGGTCAATTATATTGTGCAGCTTATCTCACCACCTGTAGTTATTTAGGTGAAAGCTCCAAAATGCTTGCCTAATATGTCTGTTTATCCAAAAGGAAGTAGAAAGGGAGAGCTAGAAAGATAGCATTGCATCACATTACATGGCAATGCAATGCACAGTTGCTGAAGTTGAACCAAAATGAGCTTGTAATCTGGCTTCTGCAACTTTGAACATGAAAAATCCAATGAGGAGAAGAAAAGCAGAGCCAAAGAGTCCATCCCAAAATCCGACAAACAAGCAAAATGAACAAAAAACATTGAATTCAATTCTTTCTGATTTTAGAAACTGCATTAAAGAAGGGGTGCACCGGTCCTGGAGATACTGCAATACCAGGTCAATGCGTGGAGTGGACAGAGCAAGCTCTTTTTCCATCTCCCTGTTCTAAAAATCCATTTAATATATGGTCCCCAGATAGGGGACGTATCAGATATTAAACTGATAAGAACAGATACTACACTTGATCTTAGCCAAAAGGCCGAGAAGCGATAACCAGAATTGGTTTCAAACTACGGAGCCACCCAAGGATCCTAAAAAGTCCATTTGTGGAGATGAGCTCCTGGACTCCCGTTAAGAAGACATGTTGTCAACCTCTAGATCCCTTACATGCCTGCACTTTTCGGCTTGCTGCTGCTGCAATCCACGCGTTTTAGATCTGCATAACTCCACCTCTTTAAACACAGCACCTTCACCCCCTGCTGTTCCCACCCGCCTCAACACCGTTGGAAGGGAGGAGAACCAATTAAGGCGGGGGGTGGGGTGGAACGAGCAGCTGTCTACCCTTAGCAGGAGGGCTCCTGATTACATACCTCTCCTGCTGCTGCTGCTGCTGGCTGTCCAGCAGCAGACTGAAGGTGGCTGCTGCTGTGCACAGGTATATAAAGGCTCAGAGCCTATTATGACACGCGCAGCCAGCGTTCCATTGCCACATTCCATCTACTGCAGGCAGGATACCTGGCTGGCTGAATGTCGCTGAGAAGCTCACAGAGACCGCCATAAGCAACAGTTTAACAGAATGCCACAGACTAATCAACCAAACTTTTTGGGTTGGGTTCTCTTTTATAGTCTGCAGGCATTAAATGAAAGAAGTCAGTGTTCCAGCAGAAGGAGACAACGTTTCAGAAAAGGCATTGTAGCAAACCAAAAAAGAAATTTTAAGCGCAGCAGTGTAACCAGCGCACATACCTGTTAGCTCGGGTGAGTTTAAAAGGCTGCTGTTGATAACAAGGGCATTTGCTAAATAGATGGTGTGTGTGCAACAATATACTGAAAGGTCAATTATATTGTGCAGCTTATCTCACCACCTGTAGTTATTTAGGTGAAAGCTCCAAAATGCTTGCCTAATATGTCTGTTTATCCAAAAGGAAGTAGAAAGGGAGAGCTAGAAAGATAGCATTGCATCACATTACATGGCAATGCAATGCACAGTTGCTGAAGTTGAACCAAAATGAGCTTGTAATCTGGCTTCTGCAACTTTGAACATGAAAAATCCAATGAGGAGAAGAAAAGCAGAGCCAAAGAGTCCATCCCAAAATCCGACAAACAAGCAAAATGAACAAAAAACATTGAATTCAATTCTTTCTGATTTTAGAAACTGCATTAAAGAAGGGGTGCACCGGTCCTGGAGATACTGCAATACCAGGTCAATGCGTGGAGTGGACAGAGCAAGCTCTTTTTCCATCTCCCTGTTCTAAAAATCCATTTAATATATGGTCCCCAGATAGGGGACGTATCAGATATTAAACTGATAAGAACAGATACTACACTTGATCTTAGCCAAAAGGCCGAGAAGCGATAACCAGAATTGGTTTCAAACTACGGAGCCACCCAAGGATCCTAAAAAGTCCATTTGTGGAGATGAGCTCCTGGACTCCCGTTAAGAAGACATGTTGTCAACCTCTAGATCCCTTACATGCCTGCACTTTTCGGCTTGCTGCTGCTGCAATCCACGCGTTTTAGATCTGCATAACTCCACCTCTTTAAACACAGCACCTTCACCCCCTGCTGTTCCCACCCGCCTCAACACCGTTGGAAGGGAGGAGAACCAATTAAGGCGGGGGGTGGGGTGGAACGAGCAGCTGTCTACCCTTAGCAGGAGGGCTCCTGATTACATACCTCTCCTGCTGCTGCTGCTGCTGGCTGTCCAGCAGCAGACTGAAGGTGGCTGCTGCTGTGCACAGGTATATAAAGGCTCAGAGCCTATTATGACACGCGCAGCCAGCGTTCCATTGCCACATTCCATCTACTGCAGGCAGGATACCTGGCTGGCTGAATGTCGCTGAGAAGCTCACAGAGACCGCCATAAGCAACAGTTTAACAGAATGCCACAGACTAATCAACCAAACTTTTTGGGTTGGGTTCTCTTTTATAGTCTGCAGGCATTAAATGAAAGAAGTCAGTGTTCCAGCAGAAGGAGACAACGTTTCAGAAAAGGCATTGTAGCAAACCAAAAAAGAAATTTTAAGCGCAGCAGTGTAACCAGCGCACATACCTGTTAGCTCGGGTGAGTTTAAAAGGCTGCTGTTGATAACAAGGGCATTTGCTAAATAGATGGTGTGTGTGCAACAATATACTGAAAGGTCAATTATATTGTGCAGCTTATCTCACCACCTGTAGTTATTTAGGTGAAAGCTCCAAAATGCTTGCCTAATATGTCTGTTTATCCAAAAGGAAGTAGAAAGGGAGAGCTAGAAAGATAGCATTGCATCACATTACATGGCAATGCAATGCACAGTTGCTGAAGTTGAACCAAAATGAGCTTGTAATCTGGCTTCTGCAACTTTGAACATGAAAAATCCAATGAGGAGAAGAAAAGCAGAGCCAAAGAGTCCATCCCAAAATCCGACAAACAAGCAAAATGAACAAAAAACATTGAATTCAATTCTTTCTGATTTTAGAAACTGCATTAAAGAAGGGGTGCACCGGTCCTGGAGATACTGCAATACCAGGTCAATGCGTGGAGTGGACAGAGCAAGCTCTTTTTCCATCTCCCTGTTCTAAAAATCCATTTAATATATGGTCCCCAGATAGGGGACGTATCAGATATTAAACTGATAAGAACAGATACTACACTTGATCTTAGCCAAAAGGCCGAGAAGCGATAACCAGAATTGGTTTCAAACTACGGAGCCACCCAAGGATCCTAAAAAGTCCATTTGTGGAGATGAGCTCCTGGACTCCCGTTAAGAAGACATGTTGTCAACCTCTAGATCCCTTACATGCCTGCACTTTTCGGCTTGCTGCTGCTGCAATCCACGCGTTTTAGATCTGCATAACTCCACCTCTTTAAACACAGCACCTTCACCCCCTGCTGTTCCCACCCGCCTCAACACCGTTGGAAGGGAGGAGAACCAATTAAGGCGGGGGGTGGGGTGGAACGAGCAGCTGTCTACCCTTAGCAGGAGGGCTCCTGATTACATACCTCTCCTGCTGCTGCTGCTGCTGGCTGTCCAGCAGCAGACTGAAGGTGGCTGCTGCTGTGCACAGGTATATAAAGGCTCAGAGCCTATTATGACACGCGCAGCCAGCGTTCCATTGCCACATTCCATCTACTGCAGGCAGGATACCTGGCTGGCTGAATGTCGCTGAGAAGCTCACAGAGACCGCCATAAGCAACAGTTTAACAGAATGCCACAGACTAATCAACCAAACTTTTTGGGTTGGGTTCTCTTTTATAGTCTGCAGGCATTAAATGAAAGAAGTCAGTGTTCCAGCAGAAGGAGACAACGTTTCAGAAAAGGCATTGTAGCAAACCAAAAAAGAAATTTTAAGCGCAGCAGTGTAACCAGCGCACATACCTGTTAGCTCGGGTGAGTTTAAAAGGCTGCTGTTGATAACAAGGGCATTTGCTAAATAGATGGTGTGTGTGCAACAATATACTGAAAGGTCAATTATATTGTGCAGCTTATCTCACCACCTGTAGTTATTTAGGTGAAAGCTCCAAAATGCTTGCCTAATATGTCTGTTTATCCAAAAGGAAGTAGAAAGGGAGAGCTAGAAAGATAGCATTGCATCACATTACATGGCAATGCAATGCACAGTTGCTGAAGTTGAACCAAAATGAGCTTGTAATCTGGCTTCTGCAACTTTGAACATGAAAAATCCAATGAGGAGAAGAAAAGCAGAGCCAAAGAGTCCATCCCAAAATCCGACAAACAAGCAAAATGAACAAAAAACATTGAATTCAATTCTTTCTGATTTTAGAAACTGCATTAAAGAAGGGGTGCACCGGTCCTGGAGATACTGCAATACCAGGTCAATGCGTGGAGTGGACAGAGCAAGCTCTTTTTCCATCTCCCTGTTCTAAAAATCCATTTAATATATGGTCCCCAGATAGGGGACGTATCAGATATTAAACTGATAAGAACAGATACTACACTTGATCTTAGCCAAAAGGCCGAGAAGCGATAACCAGAATTGGTTTCAAACTACGGAGCCACCCAAGGATCCTAAAAAGTCCATTTGTGGAGATGAGCTCCTGGACTCCCGTTAAGAAGACATGTTGTCAACCTCTAGATCCCTTACATGCCTGCACTTTTCGGCTTGCTGCTGCTGCAATCCACGCGTTTTAGATCTGCATAACTCCACCTCTTTAAACACAGCACCTTCACCCCCTGCTGTTCCCACCCGCCTCAACACCGTTGGAAGGGAGGAGAACCAATTAAGGCGGGGGGTGGGGTGGAACGAGCAGCTGTCTACCCTTAGCAGGAGGGCTCCTGATTACATACCTCTCCTGCTGCTGCTGCTGCTGGCTGTCCAGCAGCAGACTGAAGGTGGCTGCTGCTGTGCACAGGTATATAAAGGCTCAGAGCCTATTATGACACGCGCAGCCAGCGTTCCATTGCCACATTCCATCTACTGCAGGCAGGATACCTGGCTGGCTGAATGTCGCTGAGAAGCTCACAGAGACCGCCATAAGCAACAGTTTAACAGAATGCCACAGACTAATCAACCAAACTTTTTGGGTTGGGTTCTCTTTTATAGTCTGCAGGCATTAAATGAAAGAAGTCAGTGTTCCAGCAGAAGGAGACAACGTTTCAGAAAAGGCATTGTAGCAAACCAAAAAAGAAATTTTAAGCGCAGCAGTGTAACCAGCGCACATACCTGTTAGCTCGGGTGAGTTTAAAAGGCTGCTGTTGATAACAAGGGCATTTGCTAAATAGATGGTGTGTGTGCAACAATATACTGAAAGGTCAATTATATTGTGCAGCTTATCTCACCACCTGTAGTTATTTAGGTGAAAGCTCCAAAATGCTTGCCTAATATGTCTGTTTATCCAAAAGGAAGTAGAAAGGGAGAGCTAGAAAGATAGCATTGCATCACATTACATGGCAATGCAATGCACAGTTGCTGAAGTTGAACCAAAATGAGCTTGTAATCTGGCTTCTGCAACTTTGAACATGAAAAATCCAATGAGGAGAAGAAAAGCAGAGCCAAAGAGTCCATCCCAAAATCCGACAAACAAGCAAAATGAACAAAAAACATTGAATTCAATTCTTTCTGATTTTAGAAACTGCATTAAAGAAGGGGTGCACCGGTCCTGGAGATACTGCAATACCAGGTCAATGCGTGGAGTGGACAGAGCAAGCTCTTTTTCCATCTCCCTGTTCTAAAAATCCATTTAATATATGGTCCCCAGATAGGGGACGTATCAGATATTAAACTGATAAGAACAGATACTACACTTGATCTTAGCCAAAAGGCCGAGAAGCGATAACCAGAATTGGTTTCAAACTACGGAGCCACCCAAGGATCCTAAAAAGTCCATTTGTGGAGATGAGCTCCTGGACTCCCGTTAAGAAGACATGTTGTCAACCTCTAGATCCCTTACATGCCTGCACTTTTCGGCTTGCTGCTGCTGCAATCCACGCGTTTTAGATCTGCATAACTCCACCTCTTTAAACACAGCACCTTCACCCCCTGCTGTTCCCACCCGCCTCAACACCGTTGGAAGGGAGGAGAACCAATTAAGGCGGGGGGTGGGGTGGAACGAGCAGCTGTCTACCCTTAGCAGGAGGGCTCCTGATTACATACCTCTCCTGCTGCTGCTGCTGCTGGCTGTCCAGCAGCAGACTGAAGGTGGCTGCTGCTGTGCACAGGTATATAAAGGCTCAGAGCCTATTATGACACGCGCAGCCAGCGTTCCATTGCCACATTCCATCTACTGCAGGCAGGATACCTGGCTGGCTGAATGTCGCTGAGAAGCTCACAGAGACCGCCATAAGCAACAGTTTAACAGAATGCCACAGACTAATCAACCAAACTTTTTGGGTTGGGTTCTCTTTTATAGTCTGCAGGCATTAAATGAAAGAAGTCAGTGTTCCAGCAGAAGGAGACAACGTTTCAGAAAAGGCATTGTAGCAAACCAAAAAAGAAATTTTAAGCGCAGCAGTGTAACCAGCGCACATACCTGTTAGCTCGGGTGAGTTTAAAAGGCTGCTGTTGATAACAAGGGCATTTGCTAAATAGATGGTGTGTGTGCAACAATATACTGAAAGGTCAATTATATTGTGCAGCTTATCTCACCACCTGTAGTTATTTAGGTGAAAGCTCCAAAATGCTTGCCTAATATGTCTGTTTATCCAAAAGGAAGTAGAAAGGGAGAGCTAGAAAGATAGCATTGCATCACATTACATGGCAATGCAATGCACAGTTGCTGAAGTTGAACCAAAATGAGCTTGTAATCTGGCTTCTGCAACTTTGAACATGAAAAATCCAATGAGGAGAAGAAAAGCAGAGCCAAAGAGTCCATCCCAAAATCCGACAAACAAGCAAAATGAACAAAAAACATTGAATTCAATTCTTTCTGATTTTAGAAACTGCATTAAAGAAGGGGTGCACCGGTCCTGGAGATACTGCAATACCAGGTCAATGCGTGGAGTGGACAGAGCAAGCTCTTTTTCCATCTCCCTGTTCTAAAAATCCATTTAATATATGGTCCCCAGATAGGGGACGTATCAGATATTAAACTGATAAGAACAGATACTACACTTGATCTTAGCCAAAAGGCCGAGAAGCGATAACCAGAATTGGTTTCAAACTACGGAGCCACCCAAGGATCCTAAAAAGTCCATTTGTGGAGATGAGCTCCTGGACTCCCGTTAAGAAGACATGTTGTCAACCTCTAGATCCCTTACATGCCTGCACTTTTCGGCTTGCTGCTGCTGCAATCCACGCGTTTTAGATCTGCATAACTCCACCTCTTTAAACACAGCACCTTCACCCCCTGCTGTTCCCACCCGCCTCAACACCGTTGGAAGGGAGGAGAACCAATTAAGGCGGGGGGTGGGGTGGAACGAGCAGCTGTCTACCCTTAGCAGGAGGGCTCCTGATTACATACCTCTCCTGCTGCTGCTGCTGCTGGCTGTCCAGCAGCAGACTGAAGGTGGCTGCTGCTGTGCACAGGTATATAAAGGCTCAGAGCCTATTATGACACGCGCAGCCAGCGTTCCATTGCCACATTCCATCTACTGCAGGCAGGATACCTGGCTGGCTGAATGTCGCTGAGAAGCTCACAGAGACCGCCATAAGCAACAGTTTAACAGAATGCCACAGACTAATCAACCAAACTTTTTGGGTTGGGTTCTCTTTTATAGTCTGCAGGCATTAAATGAAAGAAGTCAGTGTTCCAGCAGAAGGAGACAACGTTTCAGAAAAGGCATTGTAGCAAACCAAAAAAGAAATTTTAAGCGCAGCAGTGTAACCAGCGCACATACCTGTTAGCTCGGGTGAGTTTAAAAGGCTGCTGTTGATAACAAGGGCATTTGCTAAATAGATGGTGTGTGTGCAACAATATACTGAAAGGTCAATTATATTGTGCAGCTTATCTCACCACCTGTAGTTATTTAGGTGAAAGCTCCAAAATGCTTGCCTAATATGTCTGTTTATCCAAAAGGAAGTAGAAAGGGAGAGCTAGAAAGATAGCATTGCATCACATTACATGGCAATGCAATGCACAGTTGCTGAAGTTGAACCAAAATGAGCTTGTAATCTGGCTTCTGCAACTTTGAACATGAAAAATCCAATGAGGAGAAGAAAAGCAGAGCCAAAGAGTCCATCCCAAAATCCGACAAACAAGCAAAATGAACAAAAAACATTGAATTCAATTCTTTCTGATTTTAGAAACTGCATTAAAGAAGGGGTGCACCGGTCCTGGAGATACTGCAATACCAGGTCAATGCGTGGAGTGGACAGAGCAAGCTCTTTTTCCATCTCCCTGTTCTAAAAATCCATTTAATATATGGTCCCCAGATAGGGGACGTATCAGATATTAAACTGATAAGAACAGATACTACACTTGATCTTAGCCAAAAGGCCGAGAAGCGATAACCAGAATTGGTTTCAAACTACGGAGCCACCCAAGGATCCTAAAAAGTCCATTTGTGGAGATGAGCTCCTGGACTCCCGTTAAGAAGACATGTTGTCAACCTCTAGATCCCTTACATGCCTGCACTTTTCGGCTTGCTGCTGCTGCAATCCACGCGTTTTAGATCTGCATAACTCCACCTCTTTAAACACAGCACCTTCACCCCCTGCTGTTCCCACCCGCCTCAACACCGTTGGAAGGGAGGAGAACCAATTAAGGCGGGGGGTGGGGTGGAACGAGCAGCTGTCTACCCTTAGCAGGAGGGCTCCTGATTACATACCTCTCCTGCTGCTGCTGCTGCTGGCTGTCCAGCAGCAGACTGAAGGTGGCTGCTGCTGTGCACAGGTATATAAAGGCTCAGAGCCTATTATGACACGCGCAGCCAGCGTTCCATTGCCACATTCCATCTACTGCAGGCAGGATACCTGGCTGGCTGAATGTCGCTGAGAAGCTCACAGAGACCGCCATAAGCAACAGTTTAACAGAATGCCACAGACTAATCAACCAAACTTTTTGGGTTGGGTTCTCTTTTATAGTCTGCAGGCATTAAATGAAAGAAGTCAGTGTTCCAGCAGAAGGAGACAACGTTTCAGAAAAGGCATTGTAGCAAACCAAAAAAGAAATTTTAAGCGCAGCAGTGTAACCAGCGCACATACCTGTTAGCTCGGGTGAGTTTAAAAGGCTGCTGTTGATAACAAGGGCATTTGCTAAATAGATGGTGTGTGTGCAACAATATACTGAAAGGTCAATTATATTGTGCAGCTTATCTCACCACCTGTAGTTATTTAGGTGAAAGCTCCAAAATGCTTGCCTAATATGTCTGTTTATCCAAAAGGAAGTAGAAAGGGAGAGCTAGAAAGATAGCATTGCATCACATTACATGGCAATGCAATGCACAGTTGCTGAAGTTGAACCAAAATGAGCTTGTAATCTGGCTTCTGCAACTTTGAACATGAAAAATCCAATGAGGAGAAGAAAAGCAGAGCCAAAGAGTCCATCCCAAAATCCGACAAACAAGCAAAATGAACAAAAAACATTGAATTCAATTCTTTCTGATTTTAGAAACTGCATTAAAGAAGGGGTGCACCGGTCCTGGAGATACTGCAATACCAGGTCAATGCGTGGAGTGGACAGAGCAAGCTCTTTTTCCATCTCCCTGTTCTAAAAATCCATTTAATATATGGTCCCCAGATAGGGGACGTATCAGATATTAAACTGATAAGAACAGATACTACACTTGATCTTAGCCAAAAGGCCGAGAAGCGATAACCAGAATTGGTTTCAAACTACGGAGCCACCCAAGGATCCTAAAAAGTCCATTTGTGGAGATGAGCTCCTGGACTCCCGTTAAGAAGACATGTTGTCAACCTCTAGATCCCTTACATGCCTGCACTTTTCGGCTTGCTGCTGCTGCAATCCACGCGTTTTAGATCTGCATAACTCCACCTCTTTAAACACAGCACCTTCACCCCCTGCTGTTCCCACCCGCCTCAACACCGTTGGAAGGGAGGAGAACCAATTAAGGCGGGGGGTGGGGTGGAACGAGCAGCTGTCTACCCTTAGCAGGAGGGCTCCTGATTACATACCTCTCCTGCTGCTGCTGCTGCTGGCTGTCCAGCAGCAGACTGAAGGTGGCTGCTGCTGTGCACAGGTATATAAAGGCTCAGAGCCTATTATGACACGCGCAGCCAGCGTTCCATTGCCACATTCCATCTACTGCAGGCAGGATACCTGGCTGGCTGAATGTCGCTGAGAAGCTCACAGAGACCGCCATAAGCAACAGTTTAACAGAATGCCACAGACTAATCAACCAAACTTTTTGGGTTGGGTTCTCTTTTATAGTCTGCAGGCATTAAATGAAAGAAGTCAGTGTTCCAGCAGAAGGAGACAACGTTTCAGAAAAGGCATTGTAGCAAACCAAAAAAGAAATTTTAAGCGCAGCAGTGTAACCAGCGCACATACCTGTTAGCTCGGGTGAGTTTAAAAGGCTGCTGTTGATAACAAGGGCATTTGCTAAATAGATGGTGTGTGTGCAACAATATACTGAAAGGTCAATTATATTGTGCAGCTTATCTCACCACCTGTAGTTATTTAGGTGAAAGCTCCAAAATGCTTGCCTAATATGTCTGTTTATCCAAAAGGAAGTAGAAAGGGAGAGCTAGAAAGATAGCATTGCATCACATTACATGGCAATGCAATGCACAGTTGCTGAAGTTGAACCAAAATGAGCTTGTAATCTGGCTTCTGCAACTTTGAACATGAAAAATCCAATGAGGAGAAGAAAAGCAGAGCCAAAGAGTCCATCCCAAAATCCGACAAACAAGCAAAATGAACAAAAAACATTGAATTCAATTCTTTCTGATTTTAGAAACTGCATTAAAGAAGGGGTGCACCGGTCCTGGAGATACTGCAATACCAGGTCAATGCGTGGAGTGGACAGAGCAAGCTCTTTTTCCATCTCCCTGTTCTAAAAATCCATTTAATATATGGTCCCCAGATAGGGGACGTATCAGATATTAAACTGATAAGAACAGATACTACACTTGATCTTAGCCAAAAGGCCGAGAAGCGATAACCAGAATTGGTTTCAAACTACGGAGCCACCCAAGGATCCTAAAAAGTCCATTTGTGGAGATGAGCTCCTGGACTCCCGTTAAGAAGACATGTTGTCAACCTCTAGATCCCTTACATGCCTGCACTTTTCGGCTTGCTGCTGCTGCAATCCACGCGTTTTAGATCTGCATAACTCCACCTCTTTAAACACAGCACCTTCACCCCCTGCTGTTCCCACCCGCCTCAACACCGTTGGAAGGGAGGAGAACCAATTAAGGCGGGGGGTGGGGTGGAACGAGCAGCTGTCTACCCTTAGCAGGAGGGCTCCTGATTACATACCTCTCCTGCTGCTGCTGCTGCTGGCTGTCCAGCAGCAGACTGAAGGTGGCTGCTGCTGTGCACAGGTATATAAAGGCTCAGAGCCTATTATGACACGCGCAGCCAGCGTTCCATTGCCACATTCCATCTACTGCAGGCAGGATACCTGGCTGGCTGAATGTCGCTGAGAAGCTCACAGAGACCGCCATAAGCAACAGTTTAACAGAATGCCACAGACTAATCAACCAAACTTTTTGGGTTGGGTTCTCTTTTATAGTCTGCAGGCATTAAATGAAAGAAGTCAGTGTTCCAGCAGAAGGAGACAACGTTTCAGAAAAGGCATTGTAGCAAACCAAAAAAGAAATTTTAAGCGCAGCAGTGTAACCAGCGCACATACCTGTTAGCTCGGGTGAGTTTAAAAGGCTGCTGTTGATAACAAGGGCATTTGCTAAATAGATGGTGTGTGTGCAACAATATACTGAAAGGTCAATTATATTGTGCAGCTTATCTCACCACCTGTAGTTATTTAGGTGAAAGCTCCAAAATGCTTGCCTAATATGTCTGTTTATCCAAAAGGAAGTAGAAAGGGAGAGCTAGAAAGATAGCATTGCATCACATTACATGGCAATGCAATGCACAGTTGCTGAAGTTGAACCAAAATGAGCTTGTAATCTGGCTTCTGCAACTTTGAACATGAAAAATCCAATGAGGAGAAGAAAAGCAGAGCCAAAGAGTCCATCCCAAAATCCGACAAACAAGCAAAATGAACAAAAAACATTGAATTCAATTCTTTCTGATTTTAGAAACTGCATTAAAGAAGGGGTGCACCGGTCCTGGAGATACTGCAATACCAGGTCAATGCGTGGAGTGGACAGAGCAAGCTCTTTTTCCATCTCCCTGTTCTAAAAATCCATTTAATATATGGTCCCCAGATAGGGGACGTATCAGATATTAAACTGATAAGAACAGATACTACACTTGATCTTAGCCAAAAGGCCGAGAAGCGATAACCAGAATTGGTTTCAAACTACGGAGCCACCCAAGGATCCTAAAAAGTCCATTTGTGGAGATGAGCTCCTGGACTCCCGTTAAGAAGACATGTTGTCAACCTCTAGATCCCTTACATGCCTGCACTTTTCGGCTTGCTGCTGCTGCAATCCACGCGTTTTAGATCTGCATAACTCCACCTCTTTAAACACAGCACCTTCACCCCCTGCTGTTCCCACCCGCCTCAACACCGTTGGAAGGGAGGAGAACCAATTAAGGCGGGGGGTGGGGTGGAACGAGCAGCTGTCTACCCTTAGCAGGAGGGCTCCTGATTACATACCTCTCCTGCTGCTGCTGCTGCTGGCTGTCCAGCAGCAGACTGAAGGTGGCTGCTGCTGTGCACAGGTATATAAAGGCTCAGAGCCTATTATGACACGCGCAGCCAGCGTTCCATTGCCACATTCCATCTACTGCAGGCAGGATACCTGGCTGGCTGAATGTCGCTGAGAAGCTCACAGAGACCGCCATAAGCAACAGTTTAACAGAATGCCACAGACTAATCAACCAAACTTTTTGGGTTGGGTTCTCTTTTATAGTCTGCAGGCATTAAATGAAAGAAGTCAGTGTTCCAGCAGAAGGAGACAACGTTTCAGAAAAGGCATTGTAGCAAACCAAAAAAGAAATTTTAAGCGCAGCAGTGTAACCAGCGCACATACCTGTTAGCTCGGGTGAGTTTAAAAGGCTGCTGTTGATAACAAGGGCATTTGCTAAATAGATGGTGTGTGTGCAACAATATACTGAAAGGTCAATTATATTGTGCAGCTTATCTCACCACCTGTAGTTATTTAGGTGAAAGCTCCAAAATGCTTGCCTAATATGTCTGTTAATCCAAAAGGAAGTAGAAAGGGAGAGCTAGAAAGATAGCATTGCATCACATTACATGGCAATGCAATGCACAGTTGCTGAAGTTGAACCAAAATGAGCTTGTAATCTGGCTTCTGCAACTTTGAACATGAAAAATCCAATGAGGAGAAGAAAAGCAGAGCCAAAGAGTCCATCCCAAAATCCGACAAACAAGCAAAATGAACAAAAAACATTGAATTCAATTCTTTCTGATTTTAGAAACTGCATTAAAGAAGGGGTGCACCGGTCCTGGAGATACTGCAATACCAGGTCAATGCGTGGAGTGGACAGAGCAAGCTCTTTTTCCATCTCCCTGTTCTAAAAATCCATTTAATATATGGTCCCCAGATAGGGGACGTATCAGATATTAAACTGATAAGAACAGATACTACACTTGATCTTAGCCAAAAGGCCGAGAAGCGATAACCAGAATTGGTTTCAAACTACGGAGCCACCCAAGGATCCTAAAAAGTCCATTTGTGGAGATGAGCTCCTGGACTCCCGTTAAGAAGACATGTTGTCAACCTCTAGATCCCTTACATGCCTGCACTTTTCGGCTTGCTGCTGCTGCAATCCACGCGTTTTAGATCTGCATAACTCCACCTCTTTAAACACAGCACCTTCACCCCCTGCTGTTCCCACCCGCCTCAACACCGTTGGAAGGGAGGAGAACCAATTAAGGCGGGGGGTGGGGTGGAACGAGCAGCTGTCTACCCTTAGCAGGAGGGCTCCTGATTACATACCTCTCCTGCTGCTGCTGCTGCTGGCTGTCCAGCAGCAGACTGAAGGTGGCTGCTGCTGTGCACAGGTATATAAAGGCTCAGAGCCTATTATGACACGCGCAGCCAGCGTTCCATTGCCACATTCCATCTACTGCAGGCAGGATACCTGGCTGGCTGAATGTCGCTGAGAAGCTCACAGAGACCGCCATAAGCAACAGTTTAACAGAATGCCACAGACTAATCAACCAAACTTTTTGGGTTGGGTTCTCTTTTATAGTCTGCAGGCATTAAATGAAAGAAGTCAGTGTTCCAGCAGAAGGAGACAACGTTTCAGAAAAGGCATTGTAGCAAACCAAAAAAGAAATTTTAAGCGCAGCAGTGTAACCAGCGCACATACCTGTTAGCTCGGGTGAGTTTAAAAGGCTGCTGTTGATAACAAGGGCATTTGCTAAATAGATGGTGTGTGTGCAACAATATACTGAAAGGTCAATTATATTGTGCAGCTTATCTCACCACCTGTAGTTATTTAGGTGAAAGCTCCAAAATGCTTGCCTAATATGTCTGTTTATCCAAAAGGAAGTAGAAAGGGAGAGCTAGAAAGATAGCATTGCATCACATTACATGGCAATGCAATGCACAGTTGCTGAAGTTGAACCAAAATGAGCTTGTAATCTGGCTTCTGCAACTTTGAACATGAAAAATCCAATGAGGAGAAGAAAAGCAGAGCCAAAGAGTCCATCCCAAAATCCGACAAACAAGCAAAATGAACAAAAAACATTGAATTCAATTCTTTCTGATTTTAGAAACTGCATTAAAGAAGGGGTGCACCGGTCCTGGAGATACTGCAATACCAGGTCAATGCGTGGAGTGGACAGAGCAAGCTCTTTTTCCATCTCCCTGTTCTAAAAATCCATTTAATATATGGTCCCCAGATAGGGGACGTATCAGATATTAAACTGATAAGAACAGATACTACACTTGATCTTAGCCAAAAGGCCGAGAAGCGATAACCAGAATTGGTTTCAAACTACGGAGCCACCCAAGGATCCTAAAAAGTCCATTTGTGGAGATGAGCTCCTGGACTCCCGTTAAGAAGACATGTTGTCAACCTCTAGATCCCTTACATGCCTGCACTTTTCGGCTTGCTGCTGCTGCAATCCACGCGTTTTAGATCTGCATAACTCCACCTCTTTAAACACAGCACCTTCACCCCCTGCTGTTCCCACCCGCCTCAACACCGTTGGAAGGGAGGAGAACCAATTAAGGCGGGGGGTGGGGTGGAACGAGCAGCTGTCTACCCTTAGCAGGAGGGCTCCTGATTACATACCTCTCCTGCTGCTGCTGCTGCTGGCTGTCCAGCAGCAGACTGAAGGTGGCTGCTGCTGTGCACAGGTATATAAAGGCTCAGAGCCTATTATGACACGCGCAGCCAGCGTTCCATTGCCACATTCCATCTACTGCAGGCAGGATACCTGGCTGGCTGAATGTCGCTGAGAAGCTCACAGAGACCGCCATAAGCAACAGTTTAACAGAATGCCACAGACTAATCAACCAAACTTTTTGGGTTGGGTTCTCTTTTATAGTCTGCAGGCATTAAATGAAAGAAGTCAGTGTTCCAGCAGAAGGAGACAACGTTTCAGAAAAGGCATTGTAGCAAACCAAAAAAGAAATTTTAAGCGCAGCAGTGTAACCAGCGCACATACCTGTTAGCTCGGGTGAGTTTAAAAGGCTGCTGTTGATAACAAGGGCATTTGCTAAATAGATGGTGTGTGTGCAACAATATACTGAAAGGTCAATTATATTGTGCAGCTTATCTCACCACCTGTAGTTATTTAGGTGAAAGCTCCAAAATGCTTGCCTAATATGTCTGTTTATCCAAAAGGAAGTAGAAAGGGAGAGCTAGAAAGATAGCATTGCATCACATTACATGGCAATGCAATGCACAGTTGCTGAAGTTGAACCAAAATGAGCTTGTAATCTGGCTTCTGCAACTTTGAACATGAAAAATCCAATGAGGAGAAGAAAAGCAGAGCCAAAGAGTCCATCCCAAAATCCGACAAAGAAGCAAAATGAACAAAAAACATTGAATTCAATTCTTTCTGATTTTAGAAACTGCATTAAAGAAGGGGTGCACCGGTCCTGGAGATACTGCAATACCAGGTCAATGCGTGGAGTGGACAGAGCAAGCTCTTTTTCCATCTCCCTGTTCTAAAAATCCATTTAATATATGGTCCCCAGATAGGGGACGTATCAGATATTAAACTGATAAGAACAGATACTACACTTGATCTTAGCCAAAAGGCCGAGAAGCGATAACCAGAATTGGTTTCAAACTACGGAGCCACCCAAGGATCCTAAAAAGTCCATTTGTGGAGATGAGCTCCTGGACTCCCGTTAAGAAGACATGTTGTCAACCTCTAGATCCCTTACATGCCTGCACTTTTCGGCTTGCTGCTGCTGCAATCCACGCGTTTTAGATCTGCATAACTCCACCTCTTTAAACACAGCACCTTCACCCCCTGCTGTTCCCACCCGCCTCAACACCGTTGGAAGGGAGGAGAACCAATTAAGGCGGGGGGTGGGGTGGAACGAGCAGCTGTCTACCCTTAGCAGGAGGGCTCCTGATTACATACCTCTCCTGCTGCTGCTGCTGCTGGCTGTCCAGCAGCAGACTGAAGGTGGCTGCTGCTGTGCACAGGTATATAAAGGCTCAGAGCCTATTATGACACGCGCAGCCAGCGTTCCATTGCCACATTCCATCTACTGCAGGCAGGATACCTGGCTGGCTGAATGTCGCTGAGAAGCTCACAGAGACCGCCATAAGCAACAGTTTAACAGAATGCCACAGACTAATCAACCAAACTTTTTGGGTTGGGTTCTCTTTTATAGTCTGCAGGCATTAAATGAAAGAAGTCAGTGTTCCAGCAGAAGGAGACAACGTTTCAGAAAAGGCATTGTAGCAAACCAAAAAAGAAATTTTAAGCGCAGCAGTGTAACCAGCGCACATACCTGTTAGCTCGGGTGAGTTTAAAAGGCTGCTGTTGATAACAAGGGCATTTGCTAAATAGATGGTGTGTGTGCAACAATATACTGAAAGGTCAATTATATTGTGCAGCTTATCTCACCACCTGTAGTTATTTAGGTGAAAGCTCCAAAATGCTTGCCTAATATGTCTGTTTATCCAAAAGGAAGTAGAAAGGGAGAGCTAGAAAGATAGCATTGCATCACATTACATGGCAATGCAATGCACAGTTGCTGAAGTTGAACCAAAATGAGCTTGTAATCTGGCTTCTGCAACTTTGAACATGAAAAATCCAACGAGGAGAAGAAAAGCAGAGCCAAAGAGTCCATCCCAAAATCCGACAAAGAAGCAAAAGAACAAAAAACATTGAATTCAATTCTTTCTGATTTTAGAAACTGCATTAAAGAAGGGGTGCACCGGTCCTGGAGATACTGCAATACCAGGTCAATGCGTGGAGTGGACAGAGCAAGCTCTTTTTCCATCTCCCTGTTCTAAAAATCCATTTAATATATGGTCCCCAGATAGGGGACGTATCAGATATTAAACTGATAAGAACAGATACTACACTTGATCTTAGCCAAAAGGCCGAGAAGCGATAACCAGAATTGGTTTCAAACTACGGAGCCACCCAAGGATCCTAAAAAGTCCATTTGTGGAGATGAGCTCCTGGACTCCCGTTAAGAAGACATGTTGTCAACCTCTAGATCCCTTACATGCCTGCACTTTTCGGCTTGCTGCTGCTGCAATCCACGCGTTTTAGATCTGCATAACTCCACCTCTTTAAACACAGCACCTTCACCCCCTGCTGTTCCCACCCGCCTCAACACCTTTGGAAGGGAGGAGAACCAATTAAGGCGGGGGGTGGGGTGGAACGAGCAGCTGTCTACCCTTAGCAGGAGGGCTCCTGATTACATACCTCTCCTGCTGCTGCTGCTGCTGGCTGTCCAGCAGCAGACTGAAGGTGGCTGCTGCTGTGCACAGGTATATAAAGGCTCAGAGCCTATTATGACACGCGCAGCCAGCGTTCCATTGCCACATTCCATCTACTGCAGGCAGGATACCTGGCTGGCTGAATGTCGCTGAGAAGCTCACAGAGACCGCCATAAGCAACAGTTTAACAGAATGCCACAGACTAATCAACCAAACTTTTTGGGTTGGGTTCTCTTTTATAGTCTGCAGGCATTAAATGAAAGAAGTCAGTGTTCCAGCAGAAGGAGACAACGTTTCAGAAAAGGCATTGTAGCAAACCAAAAAAGAAATTTTAAGCGCAGCAGTGTAACCAGCGCACATACCTGTTAGCTCGGGTGAGTTTAAAAGGCTGCTGTTGATAACAAGGGCATTTGCTAAATAGATGGTGTGTGTGCAACAATATACTGAAAGGTCAATTATATTGTGCAGCTTATCTCACCACCTGTAGTTATTTAGGTGAAAGCTCCAAAATGCTTGCCTAATATGTCTGTTTATCCAAAAGGAAGTAGAAAGGGAGAGCTAGAAAGATAGCATTGCATCACATTACATGGCAATGCAATGCACAGTTGCTGAAGTTGAACCAAAATGAGCTTGTAATCTGGCTTCTGCAACTTTGAACATGAAAAATCCAATGAGGAGAAGAAAAGCAGAGCCAAAGAGTCCATCCCAAAATCCGACAAACAAGCAAAATGAACAAAAAACATTGAATTCAATTCTTTCTGATTTTAGAAACTGCATTAAAGAAGGGGTGCACCGGTCCTGGAGATACTGCAATACCAGGTCAATGCGTGGAGTGGACAGAGCAAGCTCTTTTTCCATCTCCCTGTTCTAAAAATCCATTTAATATATGGTCCCCAGATAGGGGACGTATCAGATATTAAACTGATAAGAACAGATACTACACTTGATCTTAGCCAAAAGGCCGAGAAGCGATAACCAGAATTGGTTTCAAACTACGGAGCCACCCAAGGATCCTAAAAAGTCCATTTGTGGAGATGAGCTCCTGGACTCCCGTTAAGAAGACATGTTGTCAACCTCTAGATCCCTTACATGCCTGCACTTTTCGGCTTGCTGCTGCTGCAATCCACGCGTTTTAGATCTGCATAACTCCACCTCTTTAAACACAGCACCTTCACCCCCTGCTGTTCCCACCCGCCTCAACACCGTTGGAAGGGAGGAGAACCAATTAAGGCGGGGGGTGGGGTGGAACGAGCAGCTGTCTACCCTTAGCAGGAGGGCTCCTGATTACATACCTCTCCTGCTGCTGCTGCTGCTGGCTGTCCAGCAGCAGACTGAAGGTGGCTGCTGCTGTGCACAGGTATATAAAGGCTCAGAGCCTATTATGACACGCGCAGCCAGCGTTCCATTGCCACATTCCATCTACTGCAGGCAGGATACCTGGCTGGCTGAATGTCGCTGAGAAGCTCACAGAGACCGCCATAAGCAACAGTTTAACAGAATGCCACAGACTAATCAACCAAACTTTTTGGGTTGGGTTCTCTTTTATAGTCTGCAGGCATTAAATGAAAGAAGTCAGTGTTCCAGCAGAAGGAGACAACGTTTCAGAAAAGGCATTGTAGCAAACCAAAAAAGAAATTTTAAGCGCAGCAGTGTAACCAGCGCACATACCTGTTAGCTCGGGTGAGTTTAAAAGGCTGCTGTTGATAACAAGGGCATTTGCTAAATAGATGGTGTGTGTGCAACAATATACTGAAAGGTCAATTATATTGTGCAGCTTATCTCACCACCTGTAGTTATTTAGGTGAAAGCTCCAAAATGCTTGCCTAATATGTCTGTTTATCCAAAAGGAAGTAGAAAGGGAGAGCTAGAAAGATAGCATTGCATCACATTACATGGCAATGCAATGCACAGTTGCTGAAGTTGAACCAAAATGAGCTTGTAATCTGGCTTCTGCAACTTTGAACATGAAAAATCCAATGAGGAGAAGAAAAGCAGAGCCAAAGAGTCCATCCCAAAATCCGACAAACAAGCAAAATGAACAAAAAACATTGAATTCAATTCTTTCTGATTTTAGAAACTGCATTAAAGAAGGGGTGCACCGGTCCTGGAGATACTGCAATACCAGGTCAATGCGTGGAGTGGACAGAGCAAGCTCTTTTTCCATCTCCCTGTTCTAAAAATCCATTTAATATATGGTCCCCAGATAGGGGACGTATCAGATATTAAACTGATAAGAACAGATACTACACTTGATCTTAGCCAAAAGGCCGAGAAGCGATAACCAGAATTGGTTTCAAACTACGGAGCCACCCAAGGATCCTAAAAAGTCCATTTGTGGAGATGAGCTCCTGGACTCCCGTTAAGAAGACATGTTGTCAACCTCTAGATCCCTTACATGCCTGCACTTTTCGGCTTGCTGCTGCTGCAATCCACGCGTTTTAGATCTGCATAACTCCACCTCTTTAAACACAGCACCTTCACCCCCTACTGTTCCCACCCGCCTCAACACCGTTGGAAGGGAGGAGAACCAATTAAGGCGGGGGGTGGGGTGGAACGAGCAGCTGTCTACCCTTAGCAGGAGGGCTCCTGATTACATACCTCTCCTGCTGCTGCTGCTGCTGGCTGTCCAGCAGCAGACTGAAGGTGGCTGCTGCTGTGCACAGGTATATAAAGGCTCAGAGCCTATTATGACACGCGCAGCCAGCGTTCCATTGCCACATTCCATCTACTGCAGGCAGGATACCTGGCTGGCTGAATGTCGCTGAGAAGCTCACAGAGACCGCCATAAGCAACAGTTTAACAGAATGCCACAGACTAATCAACCAAACTTTTTGGGTTGGGTTCTCTTTTATAGTCTGCAGGCATTAAATGAAAGAAGTCAGTGTTCCAGCAGAAGGAGACAACGTTTCAGAAAAGGCATTGTAGCAAACCAAAAAAGAAATTTTAAGCGCAGCAGTGTAACCAGCGCACATACCTGTTAGCTCGGGTGAGTTTAAAAGGCTGCTGTTGATAACAAGGGCATTTGCTAAATAGATGGTGTGTGTGCAACAATATACTGAAAGGTCAATTATATTGTGCAGCTTATCTCACCACCTGTAGTTATTTAGGTGAAAGCTCCAAAATGCTTGCCTAATATGTCTGTTTATCCAAAAGGAAGTAGAAAGGGAGAGCTAGAAAGATAGCATTGCATCACATTACATGGCAATGCAATGCACAGTTGCTGAAGTTGAACCAAAATGAGCTTGTAATCTGGCTTCTGCAACTTTGAACATGAAAAATCCAATGAGGAGAAGAAAAGCAGAGCCAAAGAGTCCATCCCAAAATCCGACAAACAAGCAAAATGAACAAAAAACATTGAATTCAATTCTTTCTGATTTTAGAAACTGCATTAAAGAAGGGGTGCACCGGTCCTGGAGATACTGCAATACCAGGTCAATGCGTGGAGTGGACAGAGCAAGCTCTTTTTCCATCTCCCTGTTCTAAAAATCCATTTAATATATGGTCCCCAGATAGGGGACGTATCAGATATTAAACTGATAAGAACAGATACTACACTTGATCTTAGCCAAAAGGCCGAGAAGCGATAACCAGAATTGGTTTCAAACTACGGAGCCACCCAAGGATCCTAAAAAGTCCATTTGTGGAGATGAGCTCCTGGACTCCCGTTAAGAAGACATGTTGTCAACCTCTAGATCCCTTACA
Source organism: Phyllobates terribilis (assembly GCF_046119375.1). Classification (NCBI taxonomy): domain Eukaryota; kingdom Metazoa; phylum Chordata; class Amphibia; order Anura; family Dendrobatidae; genus Phyllobates; species Phyllobates terribilis. The sequence continues at coordinate 518,581 of NW_027363529.1, read as the reverse complement.
TGCCTGCACTTTTCGGCTTGCTGCTGCTGCAATCCACGCGTTTTAGATCTGCATAACTCCACCTCTTTAAACACAGCACCTTCACCCCCTGCTGTTCCCACCCGCCTCAACACCGTTGGAAGGGAGGAGAACCAATTAAGGCGGGGGGTGGGGTGGAACGAGCAGCTGTCTACCCTTAGCAGGAGGGCTCCTGATTACATACCTCTCCTGCTGCTGCTGCTGCTGGCTGTCCAGCAGCAGACTGAAGGTGGCTGCTGCTGTGCACAGGTATATAAAGGCTCAGAGCCTATTATGACACGCGCAGCCAGCGTTCCATTGCCACATTCCATCTACTGCAGGCAGGATACCTGGCTGGCTGAATGTCGCTGAGAAGCTCACAGAGACCGCCATAAGCAACAGTTTAACAGAATGCCACAGACTAATCAACCAAACTTTTTGGGTTGGGTTCTCTTTTATAGTCTGCAGGCATTAAATGAAAGAAGTCAGTGTTCCAGCAGAAGGAGACAACGTTTCAGAAAAGGCATTGTAGCAAACCAAAAAAGAAATTTTAAGCGCAGCAGTGTAACCAGCGCACATACCTGTTAGCTCGGGTGAGTTTAAAAGGCTGCTGTTGATAACAAGGGCATTTGCTAAATAGATGGTGTGTGTGCAACAATATACTGAAAGGTCAATTATATTGTGCAGCTTATCTCACCACCTGTAGTTATTTAGGTGAAAGCTCCAAAATGCTTGCCTAATATGTCTGTTTATCCAAAAGGAAGTAGAAAGGGAGAGCTAGAAAGATAGCATTGCATCACATTACATGGCAATGCAATGCACAGTTGCTGAAGTTGAACCAAAATGAGCTTGTAATCTGGCTTCTGCAACTTTGAACATGAAAAATCCAATGAGGAGAAGAAAAGCAGAGCCAAAGAGTCCATCCCAAAATCCGACAAACAAGCAAAATGAACAAAAAACATTGAATTCAATTCTTTCTGATTTTAGAAACTGCATTAAAGAAGGGGTGCACCGGTCCTGGAGATACTGCAATACCAGGTCAATGCGTGGAGTGGACAGAGCAAGCTCTTTTTCCATCTCCCTGTTCTAAAAATCCATTTAATATATGGTCCCCAGATAGGGGACGTATCAGATATTAAACTGATAAGAACAGATACTACACTTGATCTTAGCCAAAAGGCCGAGAAGCGATAACCAGAATTGGTTTCAAACTACGGAGCCACCCAAGGATCCTAAAAAGTCCATTTGTGGAGATGAGCTCCTGGACTCCCGTTAAGAAGACATGTTGTCAACCTCTAGATCCCTTACATGCCTGCACTTTTCGGCTTGCTGCTGCTGCAATCCACGCGTTTTAGATCTGCATAACTCCACCTCTTTAAACACAGCATCTTCACCCCCTGCTGTTCCCACCCGCCTCAACACTGTTGGAAGGGAGGAGAACCAATTAAGGCGGGGGGTGGGGTGGAACGAGCAGCTGTCTACCCTTCGCAGGAGGGCTCCTGATTACATACCTCTCCTGCTGCTGCTGCTGCTGGCTGTCCAGCAGCAGACTGAAGGTGGCTGCTGCTGTGCACAGGTATATAAAGGCTCAGAGCCTATTATGACACGCGCAGCCAGCGTTCCATTGCCACATTCCATCTACTGCAGGCAGGATACCTGGCTGGCTGAATGTCGCTGAGAAGCTCACAGAGACCGCCATAAGCAACAGTTTAACAGAATGCCACAGACTAATCAACCAAACTTTTTGGGTTGGGTTCTCTTTTATAGTCTGCAGGCATTAAATGAAAGAAGTCAGTGTTCCAGCAGAAGGAGACAACGTTTCAGAAAAGGCATTGTAGCAAACCAAAAAAGAAATTTTAAGCGCAGCAGTGTAACCAGCGCACATACCTGTTAGCTCGGGTGAGTTTAAAAGGCTGCTGTTGATAACAAGGGCATTTGCTAAATAGATGGTGTGTGTGCAACAATATACTGAAAGGTCAATTATATTGTGCAGCTTATCTCACCACCTGTAGTTATTTAGGTGAAAGCTCCAAAATGCTTGCCTAATATGTCTGTTTATCCAAAAGGAAGTAGAAAGGGAGAGCTAGAAAGATAGCATTGCATCACATTACATGGCAATGCAATGCACAGTTGCTGAAGTTGAACCAAAATGAGCTTGTAATCTGGCTTCTGCAACTTTGAACATGAAAAATCCAATGAGGAGAAGAAAAGCAGAGCCAAAGAGTCCATCCCAAAATCCGACAAACAAACAAAATGAACAAAAAACATTGAATTCAATTCTTTCTGATTTTAGAAACTGCATTAAAGAAGGGGTGCACCGGTCCTGGAGATACTGCAATACCAGGTCAATGCGTGGAGTGGACAGAGCAAGCTCTTTTTCCATCTCCCTGTTCTAAAAATCCATTTAATATATGGTCCCCAGATAGGGGACGTATCAGATATTAAACTGATAAGAACAGATACTACACTTGATCTTAGCCAAAAGGCCGAGAAGCGATAACCAGAATTGGTTTCAAACTACGGAGCCACCCAAGGATCCTAAAAAGTCCATTTGTGGAGATGAGCTCCTGGACTCCCGTTAAGAAGACATGTTGTCAACCTCTAGATCCCTTACATGCCTGCACTTTTCGGCTTGCTGCTGCTGCAATCCACGCGTTTTAGATCTGCATAACTCCACCTCTTTAAACACAGCACCTTCACCCCCTGCTGTTCCCACCCGCCTCAACACCGTTGGAAGGGAGGAGAACCAATTAAGGCGGGGGGTGGGGTGGAACGAGCAGCTGTCTACCCTTAGCAGGAGGGCTCCTGATTACATACCTCTCCTGCTGCTGCTGCTGCTGGCTGTCCAGCAGCAGACTGAAGGTGGCTGCTGCTGTGCACAGGTATATAAAGGCTCAGAGCCTATTATGACACGCGCAGCCAGCGTTCCATTGCCACATTCCATCTACTGCAGGCAGGATACCTGGCTGGCTGAATGTCGCTGAGAAGCTCACAGAGACCGCCATAAGCAACAGTTTAACAGAATGCCACAGACTAATCAACCAAACTTTTTGGGTTGGGTTCTCTTTTATAGTCTGCAGGCATTAAATGAAAGAAGTCAGTGTTCCAGCAGAAGGAGACAACGTTTCAGAAAAGGCATTGTAGCAAACCAAAAAAGAAATTTTAAGCGCAGCAGTGTAACCAGCGCACATACCTGTTAGCTCGGGTGAGTTTAAAAGGCTGCTGTTGATAACAAGGGCATTTGCTAAATAGATGGTGTGTGTGCAACAATATACTGAAAGGTCAATTATATTGTGCAGCTTATCTCACCACCTGTAGTTATTTAGGTGAAAGCTCCAAAATGCTTGCCTAATATGTCTGTTTATCCAAAAGGAAGTAGAAAGGGAGAGCTAGAAAGATAGCATTGCATCACATTACATGGCAATGCAATGCACAGTTGCTGAAGTTGAACCAAAATGAGCTTGTAATCTGGCTTCTGCAACTTTGAACATGAAAAATCCAATGAGGAGAAGAAAAGCAGAGCCAAAGAGTCCATCCCAAAATCCGACAAACAAGCAAAATGAACAAAAAACATTGAATTCAATTCTTTCTGATTTTAGAAACTGCATTAAAGAAGGGGTGCACCGGTCCTGGAGATACTGCAATACCAGGTCAATGCGTGGAGTGGACAGAGCAAGCTCTTTTTCCATCTCCCTGTTCTAAAAATCCATTTAATATATGGTCCCCAGATAGGGGACGTATCAGATATTAAACTGATAAGAACAGATTTTTTTTTTTTTTTTTTTCGAAAGCCCGAATTCGTGTACAAAACCCGAGTGCGCTTAAAAAAGTGACAAGTGCCACAAAAAAAGTGCACTAGGATGCTGGTCTTCTTGAAACCCTCTCCAAAAGGAGAAGGGTCCCCCAAACCATTCCCCGACCCTCCGAGCCAAAAGGCCACAGCGAGGAACAGGGACAAAAAGCCACCTCCAGCCGAAGCCAGAGGCGACCCAATCATACCCCCAGCACCTGCCCGAGTTCTCACCCGAGCAAGGCACTGGGAGCCAAAGACTGTGCTCCCCTCCCGGAAGAGGGGAGCCAACAACGCTCTCCTCCCGAAAGAGGAGAGCCAGGGGGGTTCAGGGGGGAGCGGAACCTGATGGCCACACACTCCCCCCCTAGACCTGCCAAGAGAGGAACCCGTAAGGGAACCGCATCCCGACAAAATCCTAGTAGGACGTGACACACGTGAATAAGTGGACACACAGTGACAAAGAAATTAAATAAATAGTGAAGGTTTCACAGTATAATACTGCCCGGACCTTCAACCGGGAATTGAAAAATTCCCCATCCTAAGGCCAGAAGGCCCGGAATAAGGGTGTGTGCAAAGAAAGAAAATTTGAAGTGCTTGTGCAAATGTGCCATAAACTCAAGTGGGGTTCCCAATCCCAGTGAGTTAAGGCACCCCAGGGTCACCACTCCTGGGGCACTTCACACTTCGGGCTTTCGATCTTCCCCGGCCCAATGGCGTCGATCCTGGGGGGCCATGCTTTCCACCAGATGACTATATTAGCCACCTGGCGTACTAACAAGCGCCTAAACCCCAGTGTGCATAATGTATCAATCTACTAGGGCGGCCAACATCCAAAACCGCCTTTTCGAAAGATACTACACTTGATCTTAGCCAAAAGGCCGAGAAGCGATAACCAGAATTGGTTTCAAACTACGGAGCCACCCAAGGATCCTAAAAAGTCCATTTGTGGAGATGAGCTCCTGGACTCCCGTTAAGAAGACATGTTGTCAACCTCTAGATCCCTTACATGCCTGCACTTTTCGGCTTGCTGCTGCTGCAATCCACGCGTTTTAGATCTGCATAACTCCACCTCTTTAAACACAGCACCTTCACCCCCTGCTGTTCCCACCCGCCTCAACACCGTTGGAAGGGAGGAGAACCAATTAAGGCGGGGGGTGGGGTGGAACGAGCAGCTGTCTACCCTTAGCAGGAGGGCTCCTGATTACATACCTCTCCTGCTGCTGCTGCTGCTGGCTGTCCAGCAGCAGACTGAAGGTGGCTGCTGCTGTGCACAGGTATATAAAGGCTCAGAGCCTATTATGACACGCGCAGCCAGCGTTCCATTGCCACATTCCATCTACTGCAGGCAGGATACCTGGCTGGCTGAATGTCGCTGAGAAGCTCACAGAGACCGCCATAAGCAACAGTTTAACAGAATGCCACAGACTAATCAACCAAACTTTTTGGGTTGGGTTCTCTTTTATAGTCTGCAGGCATTAAATGAAAGAAGTCAGTGTTCCAGCAGAAGGAGACAACGTTTCAGAAAAGGCATTGTAGCAAACCAAAAAAGAAATTTTAAGCGCAGCAGTGTAACCAGCGCACATACCTGTTAGCTCGGGTGAGTTTAAAAGGCTGCTGTTGATAACAAGGGCATTTGCTAAATAGATGGTGTGTGTGCAACAATATACTGAAAGGTCAATTATATTGTGCAGCTTATCTCACCACCTGTAGTTATTTAGGTGAAAGCTCCAAAATGCTTGCCTAATATGTCTGTTTATCCAAAAGGAAGTAGAAAGGGAGAGCTAGAAAGATAGCATTGCATCACATTACATGGCAATGCAATGCACAGTTGCTGAAGTTGAACCAAAATGAGCTTGTAATCTGGCTTCTGCAACTTTGAACATGAAAAATCCAATGAGGAGAAGAAAAGCAGAGCCAAAGAGTCCATCCCAAAATCCGACAAACAAGCAAAATGAACAAAAAACATTGAATTCAATTCTTTCTGATTTTAGAAACTGCATTAAAGAAGGGGTGCACCGGTCCTGGAGATACTGCAATACCAGGTCAATGCGTGGAGTGGACAGAGCAAGCTCTTTTTCCATCTCCCTGTTCTAAAAATCCATTTAATATATGGTCCCCAGATAGGGGACGTATCAGATATTAAACTGATAAGAACAGATACTACACTTGATCTTAGCCAAAAGGCCGAGAAGCGATAACCAGAATTGGTTTCAAACTACGGAGCCACCCAAGGATCCTAAAAAGTCCATTTGTGGAGATGAGCTCCTGGACTCCCGTTAAGAAGACATGTTGTCAACCTCTAGATCCCTTACATGCCTGCACTTTTCGGCTTGCTGCTGCTGCAATCCACGCGTTTTAGATCTGCATAACTCCACCTCTTTAAACACAGCACCTTCACCCCCTGCTGTTCCCACCCGCCTCAACACCGTTGGAAGGGAGGAGAACCAATTAAGGCGGGGGGTGGGGTGGAACGAGCAGCTGTCTACCCTTAGCAGGAGGGCTCCTGATTACATACCTCTCCTGCTGCTGCTGCTGCTGGCTGTCCAGCAGCAGACTGAAGGTGGCTGCTGCTGTGCACAGGTATATAAAGGCTCAGAGCCTATTATGACACGCGCAGCCAGCGTTCCATTGCCACATTCCATCTACTGCAGGCAGGATACCTGGCTGGCTGAATGTCGCTGAGAAGCTCACAGAGACCGCCATAAGCAACAGTTTAACAGAATGCCACAGACTAATCAACCAAACTTTTTGGGTTGGGTTCTCTTTTATAGTCTGCAGGCATTAAATGAAAGAAGTCAGTGTTCCAGCAGAAGGAGACAACGTTTCAGAAAAGGCATTGTAGCAAACCAAAAAAGAAATTTTAAGCGCAGCAGTGTAACCAGCGCACATACCTGTTAGCTCGGGTGAGTTTAAAAGGCTGCTGTTGATAACAAGGGCATTTGCTAAATAGATGGTGTGTGTGCAACAATATACTGAAAGGTCAATTATATTGTGCAGCTTATCTCACCACCTGTAGTTATTTAGGTGAAAGCTCCAAAATGCTTGCCTAATATGTCTGTTTATCCAAAAGGAAGTAGAAAGGGAGAGCTAGAAAGATAGCATTGCATCACATTACATGGCAATGCAATGCACAGTTGCTGAAGTTGAACCAAAATGAGCTTGTAATCTGGCTTCTGCAACTTTGAACATGAAAAATCCAATGAGGAGAAGAAAAGCAGAGCCAAAGAGTCCATCCCAAAATCCGACAAACAAGCAAAATGAACAAAAAACATTGAATTCAATTCTTTCTAATTTTAGAAACTGCATTAAAGAAGGGGTGCACCGGTCCTGGAGATACTGCAATACCAGGTCAATGCGTGGAGTGGACAGAGCAAGCTCTTTTTCCATCTCCCTGTTCTAAAAATCCATTTAATATATGGTCCCCAGATAGGGGACGTATCAGATATTAAACTGATAAGAACAGATTTTTTTTTTTCGAAAGCCCGAATTCGTGTACAAAACCCGAGTGCGCTTAAAAAAGTGACAAGTGCCACAAAAAAAGTGCACTAGGATGCTGGTCTTCTTGAAACCCTCTCCAAAAGGAGAAGGGTCCCCCAAACCATTCCCCGTCCCTCCGAGCCAAAAGGCCACAGCGAGGAACAGGGACAAAAAGCCACCTCCAGCCGAAGCCAGAGGCGACCCAATCTTACCCCCAGCACCTGCCCGAGTTCTCACCCGAGCAAGGCACTGGGAGCCAAAGACTGTGCTCCCCTCCCGGAAGAGGGGAGCCAACAACGCTCTCCTCCCGAAAGAGGAGAGCCAGGGGGGTTCAGGGGGGAGCGGAACCTGATGGCCACACACTCCCCCCCTAGACCTGCCAAGAGAGGAACCCGTAAGGGAACCGCATCCTGACAAAATCCTAGTAGGACGTGACACACGTGAATAAGTGGACACACAGTGACAAAGAAATTAAATAAATAGTGAAGGTTTCACAGTATAATACTGCACGGACCTTCGACCGGAAATTGAAAAATTCCCCATCCTAAGGCCAGAAGGCCCGGAATAAGGGTGTGTGCGAAGAAAGAAAATTTGAAGTGCTTGTGCAAATGTGCCATAAACTCAAGTGGGGTTCCCAATCCCAGTGAGTTAAGGCACCCCAGGGTCACCACTCCTGGGGCACTTCACACTTCGGGCTTTCGATCTTCCCCGGCCCAATGGCGTCGATCCTGGGGGGCCATGCTTTCCACCAGATGACTATATTAGCCACCTGGCGTACTAACAAGCGCCTAAACCCCAGTGTGCATAATGTATCATTCTACTAGGGCGGCCAACATCCAAAACCGCCTTTTCGAAAGATACTACACTTGATCTTAGCCAAAAGGCCGAGAAGCGATAACCAGAATTGGTTTCAAACTACGGAGCCACCCAAGGATCCTAAAAAGTCCATTTGTGGAGATGAGCTCCTGGACTCCCGTTAAGAAGACATGTTGTCAACCTCTAGATCCCTTACATGCCTGCACTTTTCGGCTTGCTGCTGCTGCAATCCACGCGTTTTAGATCTGCATAACTCCACCTCTTTAAACACAGCACCTTCACCCCCTGCTGTTCCCACCCGCCTCAACACCGTTGGAAGGGAGGAGAACCAATTAAGGCGGGGGGTGGGGTGGAACGAGCAGCTGTCTACCCTTAGCAGGAGGGCTCCTGATTACATACCTCTCCTGCTGCTGCTGCTGCTGGCTGTCCAGCAGCAGACTGAAGGTGGCTGCTGCTGTGCACAGGTATATAAAGGCTCAGAGCCTATTATGACACGCGCAGCCAGCGTTCCATTGCCACATTCCATCTACTGCAGGCAGGATACCTGGCTGGCTGAATGTCGTTGAGAAGCTCACAGAGACCGCCATAAGCAACAGTTTAACAGAATGCCACAGACTAATCAACCAAACTTTTTGGGTTGGGTTCTCTTTTATAGTCTGCAGGCATTAAATGAAAGAAGTCAGTGTTCCAGCAGAAGGAGACAACGTTTCAGAAAAGGCATTGTAGCAAACCAAAAAAGAAATTTTAAGCGCAGCAGTGTAACCAGCGCACATACCTGTTAGCTCGGGTGAGTTTAAAAGGCTGCTGTTGATAACAAGGGCATTTGCTAAATAGATGGTGTGTGTGCAACAATATACTGAAAGGTCAATTATATTGTGCAGCTTATCTCACCACCTGTAGTTATTTAGGTGAAAGCTCCAAAATGCTTGCCTAATATGTCTGTTTATCCAAAAGGAAGTAGAAAGGGAGAGCTAGAAAGATAGCATTGCATCACATTACATGGCAATGCAATGCACAGTTGCTGAAGTTGAACCAAAATGAGCTTGTAATCTGGCTTCTGCAACTTTGAACATGAAAAATCCAATGAGGAGAAGAAAAGCAGAGCCAAAGAGTCCATCCCAAAATCCGACAAACAAGCAAAATGAACAAAAAACATTGAATTCAATTCTTTCTGATTTTAGAAACTGCATTAAAGAAGGGGTGCACCGGTCCTGGAGATACTGCAATACCAGGTCAATGCGTGGAGTGGACAGAGCAAGCTCTTTTTCCATCTCCCTGTTCTAAAAATCCATTTAATATATGGTCCCCAGATAGGGGACGTATCAGATATTAAACTGATAAGAACAGATACTACACTTGATCTTAGCCAAAAGGCCGAGAAGCGATAACCAGAATTGGTTTCAAACTACGGAGCCACCCAAGGATCCTAAAAAGTCCATTTGTGGAGATGAGCTCCTGGACTCCCGTTAAGAAGACATGTTGTCAACCTCTAGATCCCTTACATGCCTGCACTTTTCGGCTTGCTGCTGCTGCAATCCACGCGTTTTAGATCTGCATAACTCCACCTCTTTAAACACAGCACCTTCACCCCCTGCTGTTCCCACCCGCCTCAACACCGTTGGAAGGGAGGAGAACCAATTAAGGCGGGGGGTGGGGTGGAACGAGCAGCTGTCTACCCTTAGCAGGAGGGCTCCTGATTACATACCTCTCCTGCTGCTGCTGCTGCTGGCTGTCCAGCAGCAGACTGAAGGTGGCTGCTGCTGTGCACAGGTATATAAAGGCTCAGAGCCTATTATGACACGCGCAGCCAGCGTTCCATTGCCACATTCCATCTACTGCAGGCAGGATACCTGGCTGGCTGAATGTCGCTGAGAAGCTCACAGAGACCGCCATAAGCAACAGTTTAACAGAATGCCACAGACTAATCAACCAAACTTTTTGGGTTGGGTTCTCTTTTATAGTCTGCAGGCATTAAATGAAAGAAGTCAGTGTTCCAGCAGAAGGAGACAACGTTTCAGAAAAGGCATTGTAGCAAACCAAAAAAGAAATTTTAAGCGCAGCAGTGTAACCAGCGCACATACCTGTTAGCTCGGGTGAGTTTAAAAGGCTGCTGTTGATAACAAGGGCATTTGCTAAATAGATGGTGTGTGTGCAACAATATACTGAAAGGTCAATTATATTGTGCAGCTTATCTCACCACCTGTAGTTATTTAGGTGAAAGCTCCAAAATGCTTGCCTAATATGTCTGTTTATCCAAAAGGAAGTAGAAAGGGAGAGCTAGAAAGATAGCATTGCATCACATTACATGGCAATGCAATGCACAGTTGCTGAAGTTGAACCAAAATGAGCTTGTAATCTGGCTTCTGCAACTTTGAACATGAAAAATCCAATGAGGAGAAGAAAAGCAGAGCCAAAGAGTCCATCCCAAAATCCGACAAACAAGCAAAATGAACAAAAAACATTGAATTCAATTCTTTCTGATTTTAGAAACTGCATTAAAGAAGGGGTGCACCGGTCCTGGAGATACTGCAATACCAGGTCAATGCGTGGAGTGGACAGAGCAAGCTCTTTTTCCATCTCCCTGTTCTAAAAATCCATTTAATATATGGTCCCCAGATAGGGGACGTATCAGATATTAAACTGATAAGAACAGATACTACACTTGATCTTAGCCAAAAGGCCGAGAAGCGATAACCAGAATTGGTTTCAAACTACGGAGCCACCCAAGGATCCTAAAAAGTCCATTTGTGGAGATGAGCTCCTGGACTCCCGTTAAGAAGACATGTTGTCAACCTCTAGATCCCTTACATGCCTGCACTTTTCGGCTTGCTGCTGCTGCAATCCACGCGTTTTAGATCTGCATAACTCCACCTCTTTAAACACAGCACCTTCACCCCCTGCTGTTCCCACCCGCCTCAACACCGTTGGAAGGGAGGAGAACCAATTAAGGCGGGGGGTGGGGTGGAACGAGCAGCTGTCTACCCTTAGCAGGAGGGCTCCTGATTACATACCTCTCCTGCTGCTGCTGCTGCTGGCTGTCCAGCAGCAGACTGAAGGTGGCTGCTGCTGTGCACAGGTATATAAAGGCTCAGAGCCTATTATGACACGCGCAGCCAGCGTTCCATTGCCACATTCCATCTACTGCAGGCAGGATACCTGGCTGGCTGAATGTCGCTGAGAAGCTCACAGAGACCGCCATAAGCAACAGTTTAACAGAATGCCACAGACTAATCAACCAAACTTTTTGGGTTGGGTTCTCTTTTATAGTCTGCAGGCATTAAATGAAAGAAGTCAGTGTTCCAGCAGAAGGAGACAACGTTTCAGAAAAGGCATTGTAGCAAACCAAAAAAGAAATTTTAAGCGCAGCAGTGTAACCAGCGCACATACCTGTTAGCTCGGGTGAGTTTAAAAGGCTGCTGTTGATAACAAGGGCATTTGCTAAATAGATGGTGTGTGTGCAACAATATACTGAAAGGTCAATTATATTGTGCAGCTTATCTCACCACCTGTAGTTATTTAGGTGAAAGCTCCAAAATGCTTGCCTAATATGTCTGTTTATCCAAAAGGAAGTAGAAAGGGAGAGCTAGAAAGATAGCATTGCATCACATTACATGGCAATGCAATGCACAGTTGCTGAAGTTGAACCAAAATGAGCTTGTAATCTGGCTTCTGCAACTTTGAACATGAAAAATCCAATGAGGAGAAGAAAAGCAGAGCCAAAGAGTCCATCCCAAAATCCGACAAACAAGCAAAATGAACAAAAAACATTGAATTCAATTCTTTCTGATTTTAGAAACTGCATTAAAGAAGGGGTGCACCGGTCCTGGAGATACTGCAATACCAGGTCAATGCGTGGAGTGGACAGAGCAAGCTCTTTTTCCATCTCCCTGTTCTAAAAATCCATTTAATATATGGTCCCCAGATAGGGGACGTATCAGATATTAAACTGATAAGAACAGATACTACACTTGATCTTAGCCAAAAGGCCGAGAAGCGATAACCAGAATTGGTTTCAAACTACGGAGCCACCCAAGGATCCTAAAAAGTCCATTTGTGGAGATGAGCTCCTGGACTCCCGTTAAGAAGACATGTTGTCAACCTCTAGATCCCTTACATGCCTGCACTTTTCGGCTTGCTGCTGCTGCAATCCACGCGTTTTAGATCTGCATAACTCCACCTCTTTAAACACAGCACCTTCACCCCCTGCTGTTCCCACCCGCCTCAACACCGTTGGAAGGGAGGAGAACCAATTAAGGCGGGGGGTGGGGTGGAACGAGCAGCTGTCTACCCTTAGCAGGAGGGCTCCTGATTACATACCTCTCCTGCTGCTGCTGCTGCTGGCTGTCCAGCAGCAGACTGAAGGTGGCTGCTGCTGTGCACAGGTATATAAAGGCTCAGAGCCTATTATGACACGCGCAGCCAGCGTTCCATTGCCACATTCCATCTACTGCAGGCAGGATACCTGGCTGGCTGAATGTCGCTGAGAAGCTCACAGAGACCGCCATAAGCAACAGTTTAACAGAATGCCACAGACTAATCAACCAAACTTTTTGGGTTGGGTTCTCTTTTATAGTCTGCAGGCATTAAATGAAAGAAGTCAGTGTTCCAGCAGAAGGAGACAACGTTTCAGAAAAGGCATTGTAGCAAACCAAAAAAGAAATTTTAAGCGCAGCAGTGTAACCAGCGCACATACCTGTTAGCTCGGGTGAGTTTAAAAGGCTGCTGTTGATAACAAGGGCATTTGCTAAATAGATGGTGTGTGTGCAACAACATACTGAAAGGTCAATTATATTGTGCAGCTTATCTCACCACCTGTAGTTATTTAGGTGAAAGCTCCAAAATGCTTGCCTAATATGTCTGTTTATCCAAAAGGAAGTAGAAAGGAAGAGCTAGAAAGATAGCATTGCATCACATTACATGGCAATGCAATGCACAGTTGCTGAAGTTGAACCAAAATGAGCTTGTAATCTGGCTTCTGCAACTTTGAACATGAAAAATCCAATGAGGAGAAGAAAAGCAGAGCCAAAGAGTCCATCCCAAAATCCGACAAACAAGCAAAATGAACAAAAAACATTGAATTCAATTCTTTCTGATTTTAGAAACTGCATTAAAGAAGGGGTGCACCGGTCCTGGAGATACTGCAATACCAGGTCAATGCGTGGAGTGGACAGAGCAAGCTCTTTTTCCATCTCCCTGTTCTAAAAATCCATTTAATATATGGTCCCCAGATAGGGGACGTATCAGATATTAAACTGATAAGAACAGATACTACACTTGATCTTAGCCAAAAGGCCGAGAAGCGATAACCAGAATTGGTTTCAAACTACGGAGCCACCCAAGGATCCTAAAAAGTCCATTTGTGGAGATGAGCTCCTGGACTCCCGTTAAGAAGACATGTTGTCAACCTCTAGATCCCTTACATGCCTGCACTTTTCGGCTTGCTGCTGCTGCAATCCACGCGTTTTAGATCTGCATAACTCCACCTCTTTAAACACAGCACCTTCACCCCCTGCTGTTCCCACCCGCCTCAACACCGTTGGAAGGGAGGAGAACCAATTAAGGCGGGGGGTGGGGTGGAACGAGCAGCTGTCTACCCTTAGCAGGAGGGCTCCTGATTACATACCTCTCCTGCTGCTGCTGCTGCTGGCTGTCCAGCAGCAGACTGAAGGTGGCTGCTGCTGTGCACAGGTATATAAAGGCTCAGAGCCTATTATGACACGCGCAGCCAGCGTTCCATTGCCACATTCCATCTACTGCAGGCAGGATACCTGGCTGGCTGAATGTCGCTGAGAAGCTCACAGAGACCGCCATAAGCAACAGTTTAACAGAATGCCACAGACTAATCAACCAAACTTTTTGGGTTGGGTTCTCTTTTATAGTCTGCAGGCATTAAATGAAAGAAGTCAGTGTTCCAGCAGAAGGAGACAACGTTTCAGAAAAGGCATTGTAGCAAACCAAAAAAGAAATTTTAAGCGCAGCAGTGTAACCAGCGCACATACCTGTTAGCTCGGGTGAGTTTAAAAGGCTGCTGTTGATAACAAGGGCATTTGCTAAATAGATGGTGTGTGTGCAACAATATACTGAAAGGTCAATTATATTGTGCAGCTTATCTCACCACCTGTAGTTATTTAGGTGAAAGCTCCAAAATGCTTGCCTAATATGTCTGTTTATCCAAAAGGAAGTAGAAAGGGAGAGCTAGAAAGATAGCATTGCATCACATTACATGGCAATGCAATGCACAGTTGCTGAAGTTGAACCAAAATGAGCTTGTAATCTGGCTTCTGCAACTTTGAACATGAAAAATCCAATGAGGAGAAGAAAAGCAGAGCCAAAGAGTCCATCCCAAAATCCGACAAACAAGCAAAATGAACAAAAAACATTGAATTCAATTCTTTCTGATTTTAGAAACTGCATTAAAGAAGGGGTGCACCGGTCCTGGAGATACTGCAATACCAGGTCAATGCGTGGAGTGGACAGAGCAAGCTCTTTTTCCATCTCCCTGTTCTAAAAATCCATTTAATATATGGTCCCCAGATAGGGGACGTATCAGATATTAAACTGATAAGAACAGATACTACACTTGATCTTAGCCAAAAGGCCGAGAAGCGATAACCAGAATTGGTTTCAAACTACGGAGCCACCCAAGGATCCTAAAAAGTCCATTTGTGGAGATGAGCTCCTGGACTCCCGTTAAGAAGACATGTTGTCAACCTCTAGATCCCTTACATGCCTGCACTTTTCGGCTTGCTGCTGCTGCAATCCACGCGTTTTAGATCTGCATAACTCCACCTCTTTAAACACAGCACCTTCACCCCCTGCTGTTCCCACCCGCCTCAACACCGTTGGAAGGGAGGAGAACCAATTAAGGCGGGGGGTGGGGTGGAACGAGCAGCTGTCTACCCTTAGCAGGAGGGCTCCTGATTACATACCTCTCCTGCTGCTGCTGCTGCTGGCTGTCCAGCAGCAGACTGAAGGTGGCTGCTGCTGTGCACAGGTATATAAAGGCTCAGAGCCTATTATGACACGCGCAGCCAGCGTTCCATTGCCACATTCCATCTACTGCAGGCAGGATACCTGGCTGGCTGAATGTCGCTGAGAAGCTCACAGAGACCGCCATAAGCAACAGTTTAACAGAATGCCACAGACTAATCAACCAAACTTTTTGGGTTGGGTTCTCTTTTATAGTCTGCAGGCATTAAATGAAAGAAGTCAGTGTTCCAGCAGAAGGAGACAACGTTTCAGAAAAGGCATTGTAGCAAACCAAAAAAGAAATTTTAAGCGCAGCAGTGTAACCAGCGCACATACCTGTTAGCTCGGGTGAGTTTAAAAGGCTGCTGTTGATAACAAGGGCATTTGCTAAATAGATGGTGTGTGTGCAACAACATACTGAAAGGTCAATTATATTGTGCAGCTTATCTCACCACCTGTAGTTATTTAGGTGAAAGCTCCAAAATGCTTGCCTAATATGTCTGTTTATCCAAAAGGAAGTAGAAAGGAAGAGCTAGAAAGATAGCATTGCATCACATTACATGGCAATGCAATGCACAGTTGCTGAAGTTGAACCAAAATGAGCTTGTAATCTGGCTTCTGCAACTTTGAACATGAAAAATCCAATGAGGAGAAGAAAAGCAGAGCCAAAGAGTCCATCCCAAAATCCGACAAACAAGCAAAATGAACAAAAAACATTGAATTCAATTCTTTCTGATTTTAGAAACTGCATTAAAGAAGGGGTGCACCGGTCCTGGAGATACTGCAATACCAGGTCAATGCGTGGAGTGGACAGAGCAAGCTCTTTTTCCATCTCCCTGTTCTAAAAATCCATTTAATATATGGTCTCCAGATAGGGGACGTATCAGATATTAAACTGATAAGAACAGATACTACACTTGATCTTAGCCAAAAGGCCGAGAAGCGATAACCAGAATTGGTTTCAAACTACGGAGCCACCCAAGGATCCTAAAAAGTCCATTTGTGGAGATGAGCTCCTGGACTCCCGTTAAGAAGACATGTTGTCAACCTCTAGATCCCTTACATGCCTGCACTTTTCGGCTTGCTGCTGCTGCAATCCACGCGTTTTAGATCTGCATAACTCCACCTCTTTAAACACAGCACCTTCACCCCCTGCTGTTCCCACCCGCCTCAACACCGTTGGAAGGGAGGAGAACCAATTAAGGCGGGGGGTGGGGTGGAACGAGCAGCTGTCTACCCTTAGCAGGAGGGCTCCTGATTACATACCTCTCCTGCTGCTGCTGCTGCTGGCTGTCCAGCAGCAGACTGAAGGTGGCTGCTGCTGTGCACAGGTATATAAAGGCTCAGAGCCTATTATGACACGCGCAGCCAGCGTTCCATTGCCACATTCCATCTACTGCAGGCAGGATACCTGGCTGGCTGAATGTCGCTGAGAAGCTCACAGAGACCGCCATAAGCAACAGTTTAACAGAATGCCACAGACTAATCAACCAAACTTTTTGGGTTGGGTTCTCTTTTATAGTCTGCAGGCATTAAATGAAAGAAGTCAGTGTTCCAGCAGAAGGAGACAACGTTTCAGAAAAGGCATTGTAGCAAACCAAAAAAGAAATTTTAAGCGCAGCAGTGTAACCAGCGCACATACCTGTTAGCTCGGGTGAGTTTAAAAGGCTGCTGTTGATAACAAGGGCATTTGCTAAATAGATGGTGTGTGTGCAACAATATACTGAAAGGTCAATTATATTGTGCAGCTTATCTCACCACCTGTAGTTATTTAGGTGAAAGCTCCAAAATGCTTGCCTAATATGTCTGTTTATCCAAAAGGAAGTAGAAAGGGAGAGCTAGAAAGATAGCATTGCATCACATTACATGGCAATGCAATGCACAGTTGCTGAAGTTGAACCAAAATGAGCTTGTAATCTGGCTTCTGCAACTTTGAACATGAAAAATCCAATGAGGAGAAGAAAAGCAGAGCCAAAGAGTCCATCCCAAAATCCGACAAACAAGCAAAATGAACAAAAAACATTGAATTCAATTCTTTCTGATTTTAGAAACTGCATTAAAGAAGGGGTGCACCGGTCCTGGAGATACTGCAATACCAGGTCAATGCGTGGAGTGGACAGAGCAAGCTCTTTTTCCATCTCCCTGTTCTAAAAATCCATTTAATATATGGTCCCCAGATAGGGGACGTATCAGATATTAAACTGATAAGAACAGATACTACACTTGATCTTAGCCAAAAGGCCGAGAAGCGATAACCAGAATTGGTTTCAAACTACGGAGCCACCCAAGGATCCTAAAAAGTCCATTTGTGGAGATGAGCTCCTGGACTCCCGTTAAGAAGACATGTTGTCAACCTCTAGATCCCTTACATGCCTGCACTTTTCGGCTTGCTGCTGCTGCAATCCACGCGTTTTAGATCTGCATAACTCCACCTCTTTAAACACAGCACCTTCACCCCCTGCTGTTCCCACCCGCCTCAACACCGTTGGAAGGGAGGAGAACCAATTAAGGCGGGGGGTGGGGTGGAACGAGCAGCTGTCTACCCTTAGCAGGAGGGCTCCTGATTACATACCTCTCCTGCTGCTGCTGCTGCTGGCTGTCCAGCAGCAGACTGAAGGTGGCTGCTGCTGTGCACAGGTATATAAAGGCTCAGAGCCTATTATGACACGCGCAGCCAGCGTTCCATTGCCACATTCCATCTACTGCAGGCAGGATACCTGGCTGGCTGAATGTCGCTGAGAAGCTCACAGAGACCGCCATAAGCAACAGTTTAACAGA
Organism: Phyllobates terribilis; assembly: GCF_046119375.1. NCBI lineage: Eukaryota > Metazoa > Chordata > Amphibia > Anura > Dendrobatidae > Phyllobates > Phyllobates terribilis. The sequence continues at coordinate 500,751 of NW_027363529.1, read as the reverse complement.
ATGCCACAGACTAATCAACCAAACTTTTTGGGTTGGGTTCTCTTTTATAGTCTGCAGGCATTAAATGAAAGAAGTCAGTGTTCCAGCAGAAGGAGACAACGTTTCAGAAAAGGCATTGTAGCAAACCAAAAAAGAAATTTTAAGCGCAGCAGTGTAACCAGCGCACATACCTGTTAGCTCGGGTGAGTTTAAAAGGCTGCTGTTGATAACAAGGGCATTTGCTAAATAGATGGTGTGTGTGCAACAATATACTGAAAGGTCAATTATATTGTGCAGCTTATCTCACCACCTGTAGTTATTTAGGTGAAAGCTCCAAAATGCTTGCCTAATATGTCTGTTTATCCAAAAGGAAGTAGAAAGGGAGAGCTAGAAAGATAGCATTGCATCACATTACATGGCAATGCAATGCACAGTTGCTGAAGTTGAACCAAAATGAGCTTGTAATCTGGCTTCTGCAACTTTGAACATGAAAAATCCAATGAGGAGAAGAAAAGCAGAGCCAAAGAGTCCATCCCAAAATCCGACAAACAAGCAAAATGAACAAAAAACATTGAATTCAATTCTTTCTGATTTTAGAAACTGCATTAAAGAAGGGGTGCACCGGTCCTGGAGATACTGCAATACCAGGTCAATGCGTGGAGTGGACAGAGCAAGCTCTTTTTCCATCTCCCTGTTCTAAAAATCCATTTAATATATGGTCCCCAGATAGGGGACGTATCAGATATTAAACTGATAAGAACAGATACTACACTTGATCTTAGCCAAAAGGCCGAGAAGCGATAACCAGAATTGGTTTCAAACTACGGAGCCACCCAAGGATCCTAAAAAGTCCATTTGTGGAGATGAGCTCCTGGACTCCCGTTAAGAAGACATGTTGTCAACCTCTAGATCCCTTACATGCCTGCACTTTTCGGCTTGCTGCTGCTGCAATCCACGCGTTTTAGATCTGCATAACTCCACCTCTTTAAACACAGCACCTTCACCCCCTGCTGTTCCCACCCGCCTCAACACCGTTGGAAGGGAGGAGAACCAATTAAGGCGGGGGGTGGGGTGGAACGAGCAGCTGTCTACCCTTAGCAGGAGGGCTCCTGATTACATACCTCTCCTGCTGCTGCTGCTGCTGGCTGTCCAGCAGCAGACTGAAGGTGGCTGCTGCTGTGCACAGGTATATAAAGGCTCAGAGCCTATTATGACACGCGCAGCCAGCGTTCCATTGCCACATTCCATCTACTGCAGGCAGGATACCTGGCTGGCTGAATGTCGCTGAGAAGCTCACAGAGACCGCCATAAGCAACAGTTTAACAGAATGCCACAGACTAATCAACCAAACTTTTTGGGTTGGGTTCTCTTTTATAGTCTGCAGGCATTAAATGAAAGAAGTCAGTGTTCCAGCAGAAGGAGACAACGTTTCAGAAAAGGCATTGTAGCAAACCAAAAAAGAAATTTTAAGCGCAGCAGTGTAACCAGCGCACATACCTGTTAGCTCGGGTGAGTTTAAAAGGCTGCTGTTGATAACAAGGGCATTTGCTAAATAGATGGTGTGTGTGCAACAATATACTGAAAGGTCAATTATATTGTGCAGCTTATCTCACCACCTGTAGTTATTTAGGTGAAAGCTCCAAAATGCTTGCCTAATATGTCTGTTTATCCAAAAGGAAGTAGAAAGGGAGAGCTAGAAAGATAGCATTGCATCACATTACATGGCAATGCAATGCACAGTTGCTGAAGTTGAACCAAAATGAGCTTGTAATCTGGCTTCTGCAACTTTGAACATGAAAAATCCAATGAGGAGAAGAAAAGCAGAGCCAAAGAGTCCATCCCAAAATCCGACAAACAAGCAAAATGAACAAAAAACATTGAATTCAATTCTTTCTGATTTTAGAAACTGCATTAAAGAAGGGGTGCACCGGTCCTGGAGATACTGCAATACCAGGTCAATGCGTGGAGTGGACAGAGCAAGCTCTTTTTCCATCTCCCTGTTCTAAAAATCCATTTAATATATGGTCCCCAGATAGGGGACGTATCAGATATTAAACTGATAAGAACAGATACTACACTTGATCTTAGCCAAAAGGCCGAGAAGCGATAACCAGAATTGGTTTCAAACTACGGAGCCACCCAAGGATCCTAAAAAGTCCATTTGTGGAGATGAGCTCCTGGACTCCCGTTAAGAAGACATGTTGTCAACCTCTAGATCCCTTACATGCCTGCACTTTTCGGCTTGCTGCTGCTGCAATCCACGCGTTTTAGATCTGCATAACTCCACCTCTTTAAACACAGCACCTTCACCCCCTGCTGTTCCCACCCGCCTCAACACCGTTGGAAGGGAGGAGAACCAATTAAGGCGGGGGGTGGGGTGGAACGAGCAGCTGTCTACCCTTAGCAGGAGGGCTCCTGATTACATACCTCTCCTGCTGCTGCTGCTGCTGGCTGTCCAGCAGCAGACTGAAGGTGGCTGCTGCTGTGCACAGGTATATAAAGGCTCAGAGCCTATTATGACACGCGCAGCCAGCGTTCCATTGCCACATTCCATCTACTGCAGGCAGGATACCTGGCTGGCTGAATGTCGCTGAGAAGCTCACAGAGACCGCCATAAGCAACAGTTTAACAGAATGCCACAGACTAATCAACCAAACTTTTTGGGTTGGGTTCTCTTTTATAGTCTGCAGGCATTAAATGAAAGAAGTCAGTGTTCCAGCAGAAGGAGACAACGTTTCAGAAAAGGCATTGTAGCAAACCAAAAAAGAAATTTTAAGCGCAGCAGTGTAACCAGCGCACATACCTGTTAGCTCGGGTGAGTTTAAAAGGCTGCTGTTGATAACAAGGGCATTTGCTAAATAGATGGTGTGTGTGCAACAGTATACTGAAAGGTCAATTATATTGTGCAGCTTATCTCACCACCTGTAGTTATTTAGGTGAAAGCTCCAAAATGCTTGCCTAATATGTCTGTTTATCCAAAAGGAAGTAGAAAGGGAGAGCTAGAAAGATAGCATTGCATCACATTACATGGCAATGCAATGCACAGTTGCTGAAGTTGAACCAAAATGAGCTTGTAATCTGGCTTCTGCAACTTTGAACATGAAAAATCCAATGAGGAGAAGAAAAGCAGAGCCAAAGAGTCCATCCCAAAATCCGACAAACAAGCAAAATGAACAAAAAACATTGAATTCAATTCTTTCTGATTTTAGAAACTGCATTAAAGAAGGGGTGCACCGGTCCTGGAGATACTGCAATACCAGGTCAATGCGTGGAGTGGACAGAGCAAGCTCTTTTTCCATCTCCCTGTTCTAAAAATCCATTTAATATATGGTCCCCAGATAGGGGACGTATCAGATATTAAACTGATAAGAACAGATACTACACTTGATCTTAGCCAAAAGGCCGAGAAGCGATAACCAGAATTGGTTTCAAACTACGGAGCCACCCAAGGATCCTAAAAAGTCCATTTGTGGAGATGAGCTCCTGGACTCCCGTTAAGAAGACATGTTGTCAACCTCTAGATCCCTTACATGCCTGCACTTTTCGGCTTGCTGCTGCTGCAATCCACGCGTTTTAGATCTGCATAACTCCACCTCTTTAAACACAGCACCTTCACCCCCTGCTGTTCCCACCCGCCTCAACACCGTTGGAAGGGAGGAGAACCAATTAAGGCGGGGGGTGGGGTGGAACGAGCAGCTGTCTACCCTTAGCAGGAGGGCTCCTGATTACATACCTCTCCTGCTGCTGCTGCTGCTGCTGGCTGTCCAGCAGCAGACTGAAGGTGGCTGCTGCTGTGCACAGGTATATAAAGGCTCAGAGCCTATTATGACACGCGCAGCCAGCGTTCCATTGCCACATTCCATCTACTGCAGGCAGGATACCTGGCTGGCTGAATGTCGCTGAGAAGCTCACAGAGACCGCCATAAGCAACAGTTTAACAGAATGCCACAGACTAATCAACCAAACTTTTTGGGTTGGGTTCTCTTTTATAGTCTGCAGGCATTAAATGAAAGAAGTCAGTGTTCCAGCAGAAGGAGACAACGTTTCAGAAAAGGCATTGTAGCAAACCAAAAAAGAAATTTTAAGCGCAGCAGTGTAACCAGCGCACATACCTGTTAGCTCGGGTGAGTTTAAAAGGCTGCTGTTGATAACAAGGGCATTTGCTAAATAGATGGTGTGTGTGCAACAATATACTGAAAGGTCAATTATATTGTGCAGCTTATCTCACCACCTGTAGTTATTTAGGTGAAAGCTCCAAAATGCTTGCCTAATATGTCTGTTTATCCAAAAGGAAGTAGAAAGGGAGAGCTAGAAAGATAGCATTGCATCACATTACATGGCAATGCAATGCACAGTTGCTGAAGTTGAACCAAAATGAGCTTGTAATCTGGCTTCTGCAACTTTGAACATGAAAAATCCAATGAGGAGAAGAAAAGCAGAGCCAAAGAGTCCATCCCAAAATCCGACAAACAAGCAAAATGAACAAAAAACATTGAATTCAATTCTTTCTGATTTTAGAAACTGCATTAAAGAAGGGGTGCACCGGTCCTGGAGATACTGCAATACCAGGTCAATGCGTGGAGTGGACAGAGCAAGCTCTTTTTCCATCTCCCTGTTCTAAAAATCCATTTAATATATGGTCCCCAGATAGGGGACGTATCAGATATTAAACTGATAAGAACAGATACTACACTTGATCTTAGCCAAAAGGCCGAGAAGCGATAACCAGAAATGGTTTCAAACTACGGAGCCACCCAAGGATCCTAAAAAGTCCATTTGTGGAGATGAGCTCCTGGACTCCCGTTAAGAAGACATGTTGTCAACCTCTAGATCCCTTACATGCCTGCACTTTTCGGCTTGCTGCTGCTGCAATCCACGCGTTTTAGATCTGCATAACTCCACCTCTTTAAACTCAGCACCTTCACCCCCTGCTGTTCCCACCCGCCTCAACACCGTTGGAAGGGAGGAGAACCAATTAAGGCGGGGGGTGGGGTGGAACGAGCAGCTGTCTACCCTTAGCAGGAGGGCTCCTGATTACATACCTCTCCTGCTGCTGCTGCTGCTGGCTGTCCAGCAGCAGACTGAAGGTGGCTGCTGCTGTGCACAGGTATATAAAGGCTCAGAGCCTATTATGACACGCGCAGCCAGCGTTCCATTGCCACATTCCATCTACTGCAGGCAGGATACCTGGCTGGCTGAATGTCGCTGAGAAGCTCACAGAGACCGCCATAAGCAACAGTTTAACAGAATGCCACAGACTAATCAACCAAACTTTTTGGGTTGGGTTCTCTTTTATAGTCTGCAGGCATTAAATGAAAGAAGTCAGTGTTCCAGCAGAAGGAGACAACGTTTCAGAAAAGGCATTGTAGCAAACCAAAAAAGAAATTTTAAGCGCAGCAGTGTAACCAGCGCACATACCTGTTAGCTCGGGTGAGTTTAAAAGGCTGCTGTTGATAACAAGGGCATTTGCTAAATAGATGGTGTGTGTGCAACAATATACTGAAAGGTCAATTATATTGTGCAGCTTATCTCACCACCTGTAGTTATTTAGGTGAAAGCTCCAAAATGCTTGCCTAATATGTCTGTTTATCCAAAAGGAAGTAGAAAGGGAGAGCTAGAAAGATAGCATTGCATCACATTACATGGCAATGCAATGCACAGTTGCTGAAGTTGAACCAAAATGAGCTTGTAATCTGGCTTCTGCAACTTTGAACATGAAAAATCCAATGAGGAGAAGAAAAGCAGAGCCAAAGAGTCCATCCCAAAATCCGACAAACAAGCAAAATGAACAAAAAACATTGAATTCAATTCTTTCTGATTTTAGAAACTGCATTAAAGAAGGGGTGCACCGGTCCTGGAGATACTGCAATACCAGGTCAATGCGTGGAGTGGACAGAGCAAGCTCTTTTTCCATCTCCCTGTTCTAAAAATCCATTTAATATATGGTCCCCAGATAGGGGACGTATCAGATATTAAACTGATAAGAACAGATACTACACTTGATCTTAGCCAAAAGGCCGAGAAGCGATAACCAGAATTGGTTTCAAACTACGGAGCCACCCAAGGATCCTAAAAAGTCCATTTGTGGAGATGAGCTCCTGGACTCCCGTTAAGAAGACATGTTGTCAACCTCTAGATCCCTTACATGCCTGCACTTTTCGGCTTGCTGCTGCTGCAATCCACGCGTTTTAGATCTGCATAACTCCACCTCTTTAAACACAGCACCTTCACCCCCTGCTGTTCCCACCCGCCTCAACACCGTTGGAAGGGAGGAGAACCAATTAAGGCGGGGGGTGGGGTGGAACGAGCAGCTGTCTACCCTTAGCAGGAGGGCTCCTGATTACATACCTCTCCTGCTGCTGCTGCTGCTGGCTGTCCAGCAGCAGACTGAAGGTGGCTGCTGCTGTGCACAGGTATATAAAGGCTCAGAGCCTATTATGACACGCGCAGCCAGCGTTCCATTGCCACATTCCATCTACTGCAGGCAGGATACCTGGCTGGCTGAATGTCGCTGAGAAGCTCACAGAGACCGCCATAAGCAACAGTTTAACAGAATGCCACAGACTAATCAACCAAACTTTTTGGGTTGGGTTCTCTTTTATAGTCTGCAGGCATTAAATGAAAGAAGTCAGTGTTCCAGCAGAAGGAGACAACGTTTCAGAAAAGGCATTGTAGCAAACCAAAAAAGAAATTTTAAGCGCAGCAGTGTAACCAGCGCACATACCTGTTAGCTCGGGTGAGTTTAAAAGGCTGCTGTTGATAACAAGGGCATTTGCTAAATAGATGGTGTGTGTGCAACAATATACTGAAAGGTCAATTATATTGTGCAGCTTATCTCACCACCTGTAGTTATTTAGGTGAAAGCTCCAAAATGCTTGCCTAATATGTCTGTTTATCCAAAAGGAAGTAGAAAGGGAGAGCTAGAAAGATAGCATTGCATCACATTACATGGCAATGCAATGCACAGTTGCTGAAGTTGAACCAAAATGAGCTTGTAATCTGGCTTCTGCAACTTTGAACATGAAAAATCCAATGAGGAGAAGAAAAGCAGAGCCAAAGAGTCCATCCCAAAATCCGACAAACAAGCAAAATGAACAAAAAACATTGAATTCAATTCTTTCTGATTTTAGAAACTGCATTAAAGAAGGGGTGCACCGGTCCTGGAGATACTGCAATACCAGGTCAATGCGTGGAGTGGACAGAGCAAGCTCTTTTTCCATCTCCCTGTTCTAAAAATCCATTTAATATATGGTCCCCAGATAGGGGACGTATCAGATATTAAACTGATAAGAACAGATACTACACTTGATCTTAGCCAAAAGGCCGAGAAGCGATAACCAGAATTGGTTTCAAACTACGGAGCCACCCAAGGATCCTAAAAAGTCCATTTGTGGAGATGAGCTCCTGGACTCCCGTTAAGAAGACATGTTGTCAACCTCTAGATCCCTTACATGCCTGCACTTTTCGGCTTGCTGCTGCTGCAATCCACGCGTTTTAGATCTGCATAACTCCACCTCTTTAAACACAGCACCTTCACCCCCTGCTGTTCCCACCCGCCTCAACACCGTTGGAAGGGAGGAGAACCAATTAAGGCGGGGGGTGGGGTGGAACGAGCAGCTGTCTACCCTTAGCAGGAGGGCTCCTGATTACATACCTCTCCTGCTGCTGCTGCTGCTGGCTGTCCAGCAGCAGACTGAAGGTGGCTGCTGCTGTGCACAGGTATATAAAGGCTCAGAGCCTATTATGACACGCGCAGCCAGCGTTCCATTGCCACATTCCATCTACTGCAGGCAGGATACCTGGCTGGCTGAATGTCGCTGAGAAGCTCACAGAGACCGCCATAAGCAACAGTTTAACAGAATGCCACAGACTAATCAACCAAACTTTTTGGGTTGGGTTCTCTTTTATAGTCTGCAGGCATTAAATGAAAGAAGTCAGTGTTCCAGCAGAAGGAGACAACGTTTCAGAAAAGGCATTGTAGCAAACCAAAAAAGAAATTTTAAGCGCAGCAGTGTAACCAGCGCACATACCTGTTAGCTCGGGTGAGTTTAAAAGGCTGCTGTTGATAACAAGGGCATTTGCTAAATAGATGGTGTGTGTGCAACAATATACTGAAAGGTCAATTATATTGTGCAGCTTATCTCACCACCTGTAGTTATTTAGGTGAAAGCTCCAAAATGCTTGCCTAATATGTCTGTTTATCCAAAAGGAAGTAGAAAGGGAGAGCTAGAAAGATAGCATTGCATCACATTACATGGCAATGCAATGCACAGTTGCTGAAGTTGAACCAAAATGAGCTTGTAATCTGGCTTCTGCAACTTTGAACATGAAAAATCCAATGAGGAGAAGAAAAGCAGAGCCAAAGAGTCCATCCCAAAATCCGACAAACAAGCAAAATGAACAAAAAACATTGAATTCAATTCTTTCTGATTTTAGAAACTGCATTAAAGAAGGGGTGCACCGGTCCTGGAGATACTGCAATACCAGGTCAATGCGTGGAGTGGACAGAGCAAGCTCTTTTTCCATCTCCCTGTTCTAAAAATCCATTTAATATATGGTCCCCAGATAGGGGACGTATCAGATATTAAACTGATAAGAACAGATACTACACTTGATCTTAGCCAAAAGGCCGAGAAGCGATAACCAGAATTGGTTTCAAACTACGGAGCCACCCAAGGATCCTAAAAAGTCCATTTGTGGAGATGAGCTCCTGGACTCCCGTTAAGAAGACATGTTGTCAACCTCTAGATCCCTTACATGCCTGCACTTTTCGGCTTGCTGCTGCTGCAATCCACGCGTTTTAGATCTGCATAACTACACCTCTTTAAACACAGCACCTTCACCCCCTGCTGTTCCCACCCGCCTCAACACCGTTGGAAGGGAGGAGAACCAATTAAGGCGGGGGGTGGGGTGGAACGAGCAGCTGTCTACCCTTAGCAGGAGGGCTCCTGATTACATACCTCTCCTGCTGCTGCTGCTGCTGGCTGTCCAGCAGCAGACTGAAGGTGGCTGCTGCTGTGCACAGGTATATAAAGGCTCAGAGCCTATTATGACACGCGCAGCCAGCGTTCCATTGCCACATTCCATCTACTGCAGGCAGGATACCTGGCTGGCTGAATGTCGCTGAGAAGCTCACAGAGACCGCCCTAAGCAACAGTTTAACAGAATGCCACAGACTAATCAACCAAACTTTTTGGGTTGGGTTCTCTTTTATAGTCTGCAGGCATTAAATGAAAGAAGTCAGTGTTCCAGCAGAAGGAGACAACGTTTCAGAAAAGGCATTGTAGCAAACCAAAAAAGAAATTTTAAGCGCAGCAGTGTAACCAGCGCACATACCTGTTAGCTCGGGTGAGTTTAAAAGGCTGCTGTTGATAACAAGGGCATTTGCTAAATAGATGGTGTGTGTGCAACAATATACTGAAAGGTCAATTATATTGTGCAGCTTATCTCACCACCTGTAGTTATTTAGGTGAAAGCTCCAAAATGCTTGCCTAATATGTCTGTTTATCCAAAAGGAAGTAGAAAGGGAGAGCTAGAAAGATAGCATTGCATCACATTACATGGCAATGCAATGCACAGTTGCTGAAGTTGAACCAAAATGAGCTTGTAATCTGGCTTCTGCAACTTTGAACATGAAAAATCCAATGAGGAGAAGAAAAGCAGAGCCAAAGAGTCCATCCCAAAATCCGACAAACAAGCAAAATGAACAAAAAACATTGAATTCAATTCTTTCTGATTTTAGAAACTGCATTAAAGAAGGGGTGCACCGGTCCTGGAGATACTGCAATACCAGGTCAATGCGTGGAGTGGACAGAGCAAGCTCTTTTTCCATCTCCCTGTTCTAAAAATCCATTTAATATATGGTCCCCAGATAGGGGACGTATCAGATATTAAACTGATAAGAACAGATACTACACTTGATCTTAGCCAAAAGGCCGAGAAGCGATAACCAGAATTGGTTTCAAACTACGGAGCCACCCAAGGATCCTAAAAAGTCCATTTGTGGAGATGAGCTCCTGGACTCCCGTTAAGAAGACATGTTGTCAACCTCTAGATCCCTTACATGCCTGCACTTTTCGGCTTGCTGCTGCTGCAATCCACGCGTTTTAGATCTGCATAACTCCACCTCTTTAAACACAGCACCTTCACCCCCTGCTGTTCCCACCCGCCTCAACACCGTTGGAAGGGAGGAGAACCAATTAAGGCGGGGGGTGGGGTGGAACGAGCAGCTGTCTACCCTTAGCAGGAGGGCTCCTGATTACATACCTCTCCTGCTGCTGCTGCTGCTGGCTGTCCAGCAGCAGACTGAAGGTGGCTGCTGCTGTGCACAGGTATATAAAGGCTCAGAGCCTATTATGACACGCGCAGCCAGCGTTCTATTGCCACATTCCATCTACTGCAGGCAGGATACCTGGCTGGCTGAATGTCGCTGAGAAGCTCACAGAGACCGCCATAAGCAACAGTTTAACAGAATGCCACAGACTAATCAACCAAACTTTTTGGGTTGGGTTCTCTTTTATAGTCTGCAGGCATTAAATGAAAGAAGTCAGTGTTCCAGCAGAAGGAGACAACGTTTCAGAAAAGGCATTGTAGCAAACCAAAAAAGAAATTTTAAGCGCAGCAGTGTAACCAGCGCACATACCTGTTAGCTCGGGTGAGTTTAAAAGGCTGCTGTTGATAACAAGGGCATTTGCTAAATAGATGGTGTGTGTGCAACAATATACTGAAAGGTCAATTATATTGTGCAGCTTATCTCACCACCTGTAGTTATTTAGGTGAAAGCTCCAAAATGCTTGCCTAATATGTCTGTTTATCCAAAAGGAAGTAGAAAGGGAGAGCTAGAAAGATAGCATTGCATCACATTACATGGCAATGCAATGCACAGTTGCTGAAGTTGAACCAAAATGAGCTTGTAATCTGGCTTCTGCAACTTTGAACATGAAAAATCCAATGAGGAGAAGAAAAGCAGAGCCAAAGAGTCCATCCCAAAATCCGACAAACAAGCAAAATGAACAAAAAACATTGAATTCAATTCTTTCTGATTTTAGAAACTGCATTAAAGAAGGGGTGCACCGGTCCTGGAGATACTGCAATACCAGGTCAATGCGTGGAGTGGACAGAGCAAGCTCTTTTTCCATCTCCCTGTTCTAAAAATCCATTTAATATATGGTCCCCAGATAGGGGACGTATCAGATATTAAACTGATAAGAACAGATACTACACTTGATCTTAGCCAAAAGGCCAAGAAGCGATAACCAGAATTGGTTTCAAACTACGGAGCCACCCAAGGATCCTAAAAAGTCCATTTGTGGAGATGAGCTCCTGGACTCCCGTTAAGAAGACATGTTGTCAACCTCTAGATCCCTTACATGCCTGCACTTTTCGGCTTGCTGCTGCTGCAATCCACGCGTTTTAGATCTGCATAACTCCACCTCTTTAAACACAGCACCTTCACCCCCTGCTGTTCCCACCCGCCTCAACACCGTTGGAAGGGAGGAGAACCAATTAAGGCGGGGGGTGGGGTGGAACGAGCAGCTGTCTACCCTTAGCAGGAGGGCTCCTGATTACATACCTCTCCTGCTGCTGCTGCTGCTGCTGGCTGTCCAGCAGCAGACTGAAGGTGGCTGCTGCTGTGCACAGGTATATAAAGGCTCAGAGCCTATTATGACACGCGCAGCCAGCGTTCCATTGCCACATTCCATCTACTGCAGGCAGGATACCTGGCTGGCTGAATGTCGCTGAGAAGCTCACAGAGACCGCCATAAGCAACAGTTTAACAGAATGCCACAGACTAATCAACCAAACTTTTTGGGTTGGGTTCTCTTTTATAGTCTGCAGGCATTAAATGAAAGAAGTCAGTGTTCCAGCAGAAGGAGACAACGTTTCAGAAAAGGCATTGTAGCAAACCAAAAAAGAAATTTTAAGCGCAGCAGTGTAACCAGCGCACATACCTGTTAGCTCGGGTGAGTTTAAAAGGCTGCTGTTGATAACAAGGGCATTTGCTAAATAGATGGTGTGTGTGCAACAATATACTGAAAGGTCAATTATATTGTGCAGCTTATCTCACCACCTGTAGTTATTTAGGTGAAAGCTCCAAAATGCTTGCCTAATATGTCTGTTTATCCAAAAGGAAGTAGAAAGGGAGAGCTAGAAAGATAGCATTGCATCACATTACATGGCAATGCAATGCACAGTTGCTGAAGTTGAACCAAAATGAGCTTGTAATCTGGCTTCTGCAACTTTGAACATGAAAAATCCAATGAGGAGAAGAAAAGCAGAGCCAAAGAGTCCATCCCAAAATCCGACAAACAAGCAAAATGAACAAAAAACATTGAATTCAATTCTTTCTGATTTTAGAAACTGCATTAAAGAAGGGGTGCACCGGTCCTGGAGATACTGCAATACCAGGTCAATGCGTGGAGTGGACAGAGCAAGCTCTTTTTCCATCTCCCTGTTCTAAAAATCCATTTAATATATGGTCCCCAGATAGGGGACGTATCAGATATTAAACTGATAAGAACAGATACTACACTTGATCTTAGCCAAAAGGCCGAGAAGCGATAACCAGAATTGGTTTCAAACTACGGAGCCACCCAAGGATCCTAAAAAGTCCATTTGTGGAGATGAGCTCCTGGACTCCCGTTAAGAAGACATGTTGTCAACCTCTAGATCCCTTACATGCCTGCACTTTTCGGCTTGCTGCTGCTGCAATCCACGCGTTTTAGATCTGCATAACTCCACCTCTTTAAACACAGCACCTTCACCCCCTGCTGTTCCCACCCGCCTCAACACCGTTGGAAGGGAGGAGAACCAATTAAGGCGGGGGGTGGGGTGGAACGAGCAGCTGTCTACCCTTAGCAGGAGGGCTCCTGATTACATACCTCTCCTGCTGCTGCTGCTGCTGCTCTCTGTCCAGCAGCAGACTGAAGGTGGCTGCTGCTGGGCACAGGTATATAAAGGCTCAGAGCCTATTATGACACGCGCAGCCAGCGTTCCATTGCCACATTCCATCTACTGCAGGCAGGATACCTGGCTGGCTGAATGTCGCTGAGAAGCTCACAGAGACCGCCATAAGCAACAGTTTAACAGAATGCCACAGACTAATCAACCAAACTTTTTGGGTTGGGTTCTCTTTTATAGTCTGCAGGCATTAAATGAAAGAAGTCAGTGTTCCAGCAGAAGGAGACAACGTTTCAGAAAAGGCATTGTAGCAAACCAAAAAAGAAATTTTAAGCGCAGCAGTGTAACCAGCGCACATACCTGTTAGCTCGGGTGAGTTTAAAAGGCTGCTGTTGATAACAAGGGCATTTGCTAAATAGATGGTGTGTGTGCAACAATATACTGAAAGGTCAATTATATTGTGCAGCTTATCTCACCACCTGTAGTTATTTAGGTGAAAGCTCCAAAATGCTTGCCTAATATGTCTGTTTATCCAAAAGGAAGTAGAAAGGGAGAGCTAGAAAGATAGCATTGCATCACATTACATGGCAATGCAATGCACAGTTGCTGAAGTTGAACCAAAATGAGCTTGTAATCTGGCTTCTGCAATTTTGAACATGAAAAATCCAATGAGGAGAAGAAAAGCAGAGCCAAAGAGTCCATCCCAAAATCCGACAAACAAGCAAAATGAACAAAAAACATTGAATTCAATTCTTTCTGATTTTAGAAACTGCATTAAAGAAGGGGTGCACCGGTCCTGGAGATACTGCAATACCAGGTCAATGCGTGGAGTGGACAGAGCAAGCTCTTTTTCCATCTCCCTGTTCTAAAAATCCATTTAATATATGGTCCCCAGATAGGGGACGTATCAGATATTAAACTGATAAGAACAGATACTACACTTGATCTTAGCCAAAAGGCCGAGAAGCGATAACCAGAATTGGTTTCAAACTACGGAGCCACCCAAGGATCCTAAAAAGTCCATTTGTGGAGATGAGCTCCTGGACTCCCGTTAAGAAGACATGTTGTCAACCTCTAGATCCCTTACATGCCTGCACTTTTCGGCTTGCTGCTGCTGCAATCCACGCGTTTTAGATCTGCATAACTCCACCTCTTTAAACACAGCACCTTCACCCCCTGCTGTTCCCACCCGCCTCAACACCGTTGGAAGGGAGGAGAACCAATTAAGGCGGGGGGTGGGGTGGAACGAGCAGCTGTCTACCCTTAGCAGGAGGGCTCCTGATTACATACCCCTCCTGCTGCTGCTGCTGCTGGCTGTCCAGCAGCAGACTGAAGGTGGCTGCTGCTGTGCACAGGTATATAAAGGCTCAGAGCCTATTATGACACGCGCAGCCAGCGTTCCATTGCCACATTCCATCTACTGCAGGCAGGATACCTGGCTGGCTGAATGTCGCTGAGAAGCTCACAGAGACCGCCATAAGCAACAGTTTAACAGAATGCCACAGACTAATCAACCAAACTTTTTGGGTTGGGTTCTCTTTTATAGTCTGCAGGCATTAAATGAAAGAAGTCAGTGTTCCAGCAGAAGGAGACAACGTTTCAGAAAAGGCATTGTAGCAAACCAAAAAAGAAATTTTAAGCGCAGCAGTGTAACCAGCGCACATACCTGTTAGCTCGGGTGAGTTTAAAAGGCTGCTGTTGATAACAAGGGCATTTGCTAAATAGATGGTGTGTGTGCAACAATATACTGAAAGGTCAATTATATTGTGCAGCTTATCTCACCACCTGTAGTTATTTAGGTGAAAGCTCCAAAATGCTTGCCTAATATGTCTGTTTATCCAAAAGGAAGTAGAAAGGGAGAGCTAGAAAGATAGCATTGCATCACATTACATGGCAATGCAATGCACAGTTGCTGAAGTTGAACCAAAATGAGCTTGTAATCTGGCTTCTGCAACTTTGAACATGAAAAATCCAATGAGGAGAAGAAAAGCAGAGCCAAAGAGTCCATCCCAAAATCCGACAAACAAGCAAAATGAACAAAAAACATTGAATTCAATTCTTTCTGATTTTAGAAACTGCATTAAAGAAGGGGTGCACCGGTCCTGGAGATACTGCAATACCAGGTCAATGCGTGGAGTGGACAGAGCAAGCTCTTTTTCCATCTCCCTGTTCTAAAAATCCATTTAATATATGGTCCCCAGATAGGGGACGTATCAGATATTAAACTGATAAGAACAGATACTACACTTGATCTTAGCCAAAAGGCCGAGAAGCGATAACCAGAATTGGTTTCAAACTACGGAGCCACCCAAGGATCCTAAAAAGTCCATTTGTGGAGATGAGCTCCTGGACTCCCGTTAAGAAGACATGTTGTCAACCTCTAGATCCCTTACATGCCTGCACTTTTCGGCTTGCTGCTGCTGCAATCCACGCGTTTTAGATCTGCATAACTCCACCTCTTTAAACACAGCACCTTCACCCCCTGCTGTTCCCACCCGCCTCAACACCGTTGGAAGGGAGGAGAACCAATTAAGGCGGGGGGTGGGGTGGAACGAGCAGCTGTCTACCCTTAGCAGGAGGGCTCCTGATTACATACCTCTCCTGCTGCTGCTGCTGCTGCTGGCTGTCCAGCAGCAGACTGAAGGTGGCTGCTGCTGTGCACAGGTATATAAAGGCTCAGAGCCTATTATGACACGCGCAGCCAGCGTTCCATTGCCACATTCCATCTACTGCAGGCAGGATACCTGGCTGGCTGAATGTCGCTGAGAAGCTCACAGAGACCGCCATAAGCAACAGTTTAACAGAATGCCACAGACTAATCAACCAAACTTTTTGGGTTGGGTTCTCTTTTATAGTCTGCAGGCATTAAATGAAAGAAGTCAGTGTTCCAGCAGAAGGAGACAACGTTTCAGAAAAGGCATTGTAGCAAACCAAAAAAGAAATTTTAAGCGCAGCAGTGTAACCAGCGCACATACCTGTTAGCTCGGGTGAGTTTAAAAGGCTGCTGTTGATAACAAGGGCATTTGCTAAATAGATGGTGTGTGTGCAACAATATACTGAAAGGTCAATTATATTGTGCAGCTTATCTCACCACCTGTAGTTATTTAGGTGAAAGCTCCAAAATGCTTGCCTAATATGTCTGTTTATCCAAAAGGAAGTAGAAAGGGAGAGCTAGAAAGATAGCATTGCATCACATTACATGGCAATGCAATGCACAGTTGCTGAAGTTGAACCAAAATGAGCTTGTAATCTGGCTTCTGCAACTTTGAACATGAAAAATCCAATGAGGAGAAGAAAAGCAGAGCCAAAGAGTCCATCCCAAAATCCGACAAACAAGCAAAATGAACAAAAAACATTGAATTCAATTCTTTCTGATTTTAGAAACTGCATTAAAGAAGGGGTGCACCGGTCCTGGAGATACTGCAATACCAGGTCAATGCGTGGAGTGGACAGAGCAAGCTCTTTTTCCATCTCCCTGTTCTAAAAATCCATTTAATATATGGTCCCCAGATAGGGGACGTATCAGATATTAAACTGATAAGAACAGATACTACACTTGATCTTAGCCAAAAGGCCGAGAAGCGATAACCAGAATTGGTTTCAAACTACGGAGCCACCCAAGGATCCTAAAAAGTCCATTTGTGGAGATGAGCTCCTGGACTCCCGTTAAGAAGACATGTTGTCAACCTCTAGATCCCTTACATGCCTGCACTTTTCGGCTTGCTGCTGCTGCAATCCACGCGTTTTAGATCTGCATAACTCCACCTCTTTAAACACAGCACCTTCACCCCCTGCTGTTCCCACCCGCCTCAACACCGTTGGAAGGGAGGAGAACCAATTAAGGCGGGGGGTGGGGTGGAACGAGCAGCTGTCTACCCTTAGCAGGAGGGCTCCTGATTACATACCTCTCCTGCTGCTGCTGCTGCTGGCTGTCCAGCAGCAGACTGAAGGTGGCTGCTGCTGTGCACAGGTATATAAAGGCTCAGAGCCTATTATGACACGCGCAGCCAGCGTTCCATTGCCACATTCCATCTACTGCAGGCAGGATACCTGGCTGGCTGAATGTCGCTGAGAAGCTCACAGAGACCGCCATAAGCAACAGTTTAACAGAATGCCACAGACTAATCAACCAAACTTTTTGGGTTGGGTTCTCTTTTATAGTCTGCAGGCATTAAATGAAAGAAGTCAGTGTTCCAGCAGAAGGAGACAACGTTTCAGAAAAGGCATTGTAGCAAACCAAAAAAGAAATTTTAAGCGCAGCAGTGTAACCAGCGCACATACCTGTTAGCTCGGGTGAGTTTAAAAGGCTGCTGTTGATAACAAGGGCATTTGCTAAATAGATGGTGTGTGTGCAACAATATACTGAAAGGTCAATTATATTGTGCAGCTTATCTCACCACCTGTAGTTATTTAGGTGAAAGCTCCAAAATGCTTGCCTAATATGTCTGTTTATCCAAAAGGAAGTAGAAAGGGAGAGCTAGAAAGATAGCATTGCATCACATTACATGGCAATGCAATGCACAGTTGCTGAAGTTGAACCAAAATGAGCTTGTAATCTGGCTTCTGCAACTTTGAACATGAAAAATCCAATGAGGAGAAGAAAAGCAGAGACAAAGAGTCCATCCCAAAATCCGACAAACAAGCAAAATGAACAAAAAACATTGAATTCAATTCTTTCTGATTTTAGAAACTGCATTAAAGAAGGGGTGCACCGGTCCTGGAGATACTGCAATACCAGGTCAATGCGTGGAGTGGACAGAGCAAGCTCTTTTTCCATCTCCCTGTTCTAAAAATCCATTTAATATATGGTCCCCAGATAGGGGACGTATCAGATATTAAACTGATAAGAACAGATACTACACTTGATCTTAGCCAAAAGGCCGAGAAGCGATAACCAGAATTGGTTTCAAACTACGGAGCCACCCAAGGATCCTAAAAAGTCCATTTGTGGAGATGAGCTCCTGGACTCCCGTTAAGAAGACATGTTGTCAACCTCTAGATCCCTTACATGCCTGCACTTTTCGGCTTGCTGCTGCTGCAATCCACGCGTTTTAGATCTGCATAACTCCACCTCTTTAAACACAGCACCTTCACCCCCTGCTGTTCCCACCCGCCTCAACACCGTTGGAAGGGAGGAGAACCAATTAAGGCGGGGGGTGGGGTGGAACGAGCAGCTGTCTACCCTTAGCAGGAGGGCTCCTGATTACATACCTCTCCTGCTGCTGCTGCTGCTGGCTGTCCAGCAGCAGACTGAAGGTGGCTGCTGCTGTGCACAGGTATATAAAGGCTCAGAGCCTATTATGACACGCGCAGCCAGCGTTCCATTGCCACATTCCATCTACTGCAGGCAGGATACCTGGCTGGCTGAATGTCGCTGAGAAGCTCACAGAGACCGCCATAAGCAACAGTTTAACAGAATGCCACAGACTAATCAACCAAACTTTTTGGGTTGGGTTCTCTTTTATAGTCTGCAGGCATTAAATGAAAGAAGTCAGTGTTCCAGCAGAAGGAGACAACGTTTCAGAAAAGGCATTGTAGCAAACCAAAAAAGAAATTTTAAGCGCAGCAGTGTAACCAGCGCACATACCTGTTAGCTCGGGTGAGTTTAAAAGGCTGCTGTTGATAACAAGGGCATTTGCTAAATAGATGGTGTGTGTGCAACAATATACTGAAAGGTCAATTATATTGTGCAGCTTATCTCACCACCTGTAGTTATTTAGGTGAAAGCTCCAAAATGCTTGCCTAATATGTCTGTTTATCCAAAAGGAAGTAGAAAGGGAGAGCAAGAAAGATAGCATTGCATCACATTACATGGCAATGCAATGCACAGTTGCTGAAGTTGAACCAAAATGAGCTTGTAATCTGGCTTCTGCAACTTTGAACATGAAAAATCCAATGAGGAGAAGAAAAGCAGAGCCAAAGAGTCCATCCCAAAATCCGACAAACAAGCAAAATGAACAAAAAACATTGAATTCAATTCTTTCTGATTTTAGAAACTGCATTAAAGAAGGGGTGCACCGGTCCTGGAGATACTGCAATACCAGGTCAATGCGTGGAGTGGACAGAGCAAGCTCTTTTTCCATCTCCCTGTTCTAAAAATCCATTTAATATATGGTCCCCAGATAGGGGACGTATCAGATATTAAACTGATAAGAACAGATACTACACTTGATCTTAGCCAAAAGGCCGAGAAGCGATAACCAGAATTGGTTTCAAACTACGGAGCCACCCAAGGATCCTAAAAAGTCCATTTGTGGAGATGAGCTCCTGGACTCCCGTTAAGAAGACATGTTGTCAACCTCTAGATCCCTTACATGCCTGCACTTTTCGGCTTGCTGCTGCTGCAATCCACGCGTTTTAGATCTGCATAACTCCACCTCTTTAAACACAGCACCTTCACCCCCTGCTGTTCCCACCCGCCTCAACACCGTTGGAAGGGAGGAGAACCAATTAAGGCGGGGGGTGGGGTGGAACGAGCAGCTGTCTACCCTTAGCAGGAGGGCTCCTGATTACATACCTCTCCTGCTGCTGCTGCTGCTGGCTGTCCAGCAGCAGACTGAAGGTGGCTGCTGCTGTGCACAGGTATATAAAGGCTCAGAGCCTATTATGACACGCGCAGCCAGCGTTCCATTGCCACATTCCATCTACTGCAGGCAGGATACCTGGCTGGCTGAATGTCGCTGAGAAGCTCACAGAGACCGCCATAAGCAACAGTTTAACAGAATGCCACAGACTAATCAACCAAACTTTTTGGGTTGGGTTCTCTTTTATAGTCTGCAGGCATTAAATGAAAGAAGTCAGTGTTCCAGCAGAAGGAGACAACGTTTCAGAAAAGGCATTGTAGCAAACCAAAAAAGAAATTTTAAGCGCAGCAGTGTAACCAGCGCACATACCTGTTAGCTCGGGTGAGTTTAAAAGGCTGCTGTTGATAACAAGGGCATTTGCTAAATAGATGGTGTGTGTGCAACAATATACTGAAAGGTCAATTATATTGTGCAGCTTATCTCACCACCTGTAGTTATTTAGGTGAAAGCTCCAAAATGCTTGCCTAATATGTCTGTTTATCCAAAAGGAAGTAGAAAGGGAGAGCTAGAAAGATAGCATTGCATCACATTACATGGCAATGCAATGCACAGTTGCTGAAGTTGAACCAAAATGAGCTTGTAATCTGGCTTCTGCAACTTTGAACATGAAAAATCCAATGAGGAGAAGAAAAGCAGAGCCAAAGAGTCCATCCCAAAATCCGACAAACAAGCAAAATGAACAAAAAACATTGAATTCAATTCTTTCTGATTTTAGAAACTGCATTAAAGAAGGGGTGCACCGGTCCTGGAGATACTGCAATACCAGGTCAATGCGTGGAGTGGACAGAGCAAGCTCTTTTTCCATCTCCCTGTTCTAAAAATCCATTTAATATATGGTCCCCAGATAGGGGACGTATCAGATATTAAACTGATAAGAACAGATACTACACTTGATCTTAGCCAAAAGGCCGAGAAGCGATAACCAGAATTGGTTTCAAACTACGGAGCCACCCAAGGATCCTAAAAAGTCCATTTGTGGAGATGAGCTCCTGGACTCCCGTTAAGAAGACATGTTGTCAACCTCTAGATCCCTTACATGCCTGCACTTTTCGGCTTGCTGCTGCTGCAATCCACGCGTTTTAGATCTGCATAAATCCACCTCTTTAAACACAGCACCTTCACCCCCTGCTGTTCCCACCCGCCTCAACACCGTTGGAAGGGAGGAGAACCAATTAAGGCGGGGGGTGGGGTGGAACGAGCAGCTGTCTACCCTTAGCAGGAGGGCTCCTGATTACATACCTCTCCTGCTGCTGCTGCTGGCTGTCCAGCAGCAGACTGAAGGTGGCTGCTGCTGTGCACAGGTATATAAAGGCTCAGAGCCTATTATGACACGCGCAGCCAGCGTTCCATTGCCACATTCCATCTACTGCAGGCAGGATACCTGGCTGGCTGAATGTCGCTGAGAAGCTCACAGAGACCGCCATAAGCAACAGTTTAACAGAATGCCACAGACTAATCAACCAAACTTTTTGGGTTGGGTTCTCTTTTATAGTCTGCAGGCATTAAATGAAAGAAGTCAGTGTTCCAGCAGAAGGAGACAACGTTTCAGAAAAGGCATTGTAGCAAACCAAAAAAGAAATTTTAAGCGCAGCAGTGTAACCAGCGCACATACCTGTTAGCTCGGGTGAGTTTAAAAGGCTGCTGTTGATAACAAGGGCATTTGCTAAATAGATGGTGTGTGTGCAACAATATACTGAAAGGTCAATTATATTGTGCAGCTTATCTCACCACCTGTAGTTATTTAGGTGAAAGCTCCAAAATGCTTGCCTAATATGTCTGTTTATCCAAAAGGAAGTAGAAAGGGAGAGCTAGAAAGATAGCATTGCATCACATTACATGGCAATGCAATGCACAGTTGCTGAAGTTGAACCAAAATGAGCTTGTAATCTGGCTTCTGCAACTTTGAACATGAAAAATCCAATGAGGAGAAGAAAAGCAGAGCCAAAGAGTCCATCCCAAAATCCGACAAACAAGCAAAATGAACAAAAAACATTGAATTCAATTCTTTCTGATTTTAGAAACTGCATTAAAGAAGGGGTGCACCGGTCCTGGAGATACTGCAATACCAGGTCAATGCGTGGAGTGGACAGAGCAAGCTCTTTTTCCATCTCCCTGTTCTAAAAATCCATTTAATATATGGTCCCCAGATAGGGGACGTATCAGATATTAAACTGATAAGAACAGATACTACACTTGATCTTAGCCAAAAGGCCGAGAAGCGATAACCAGAATTGGTTTCAAACTACGGAGCCACCCAAGGATCCTAAAAAGTCCATTTGTGGAGATGAGCTCCTGGACTCCCGTTAAGAAGACATGTTGTCAACCTCTAGATCCCTTACATGCCTGCACTTTTCGGCTTGCTGCTGCTGCAATCCACGCGTTTTAGATCTGCATAACTCCACCTCTTTAAACACAGCACCTTCACCCCCTGCTGTTCCCACCCGCCTCAACACCGTTGGAAGGGAGGAGAACCAATTAAGGCGGGGGGTGGGGTGGAACGAGCAGCTGTCTACCCTTAGCAGGAGGGCTCCTGATTACATACCTCTCCTGCTGCTGCTGCTGCTGGCTGTCCAGCAGCAGACTGAAGGTGGCTGCTGCTGTGCACAGGTATATAAAGGCTCAGAGCCTATTATGACACGCGCAGCCAGCGTTCCATTGCCACATTCCATCTACTGCAGGCAGGATACCTGGCTGGCTGAATGTCGCTGAGAAGCTCACAGAGACCGCCATAAGCAACAGTTTAACAGAATGCCACAGACTAATCAACCAAACTTTTTGGGTTGGGTTCTCTTTTATAGTCTGCAGGCATTAAATGAAAGAAGTCAGTGTTCCAGCAGAAGGAGACAACGTTTCAGAAAAGGCATTGTAGCAAACCAAAAAAGAAATTTTAAGCGCAGCAGTGTAACCAGCGCACATACCTGTTAGCTCGGGTGAGTTTAAAAGGCTGCTGTTGATAACAAGGGCATTTGCTAAATAGATGGTGTGTGTGCAACAATATACTGAAAGGTCAATTATATTGTGCAGCTTATCTCACCACCTGTAGTTATTTAGGTGAAAGCTCCAAAATGCTTGCCTAATATGTCTGTTTATCCAAAAGGAAGTAGAAAGGGAGAGCTAGAAAGATAGCATTGCATCACATTACATGGCAATGCAATGCACAGTTGCTGAAGTTGAACCAAAATGAGCTTGTAATCTGGCTTCTGCAACTTTGAACATGAAAAATCCAATGAGGAGAAGAAAAGCAGAGCCAAAGAGTCCATCCCAAAATCCGACAAACAAGCAAAATGAACAAAAAACATTGAATTCAATTCTTTCTGATTTTAGAAACTGCATTAAAGAAGGGGTGCACCGGTCCTGGAGATACTGCAATACCAGGTCAATGCGTGGAGTGGACAGAGCAAGCTCTTTTTCCATCTCCCTGTTCTAAAAATCCATTTAATATATGGTCCCCAGATAGGGGACGTATCAGATATTAAACTGATAAGAACAGATACTACACTTGATCTTAGCCAAAAGGCCGAGAAGCGATAACCAGAATTGGTTTCAAACTACGGAGCCACCCAAGGATCCTAAAAAGTCCATTTGTGGAGATGAGCTCCTGGACTCCCGTTAAGAAGACATGTTGTCAACCTCTAGATCCCTTACATGCCTGCACTTTTCGGCTTGCTGCTGCTGCAATCCACGCGTTTTAGATCTGCATAACTCCACCTCTTTAAACACAGCACCTTCACCCCCTGCTGTTCCCACCCGCCTCAACACCGTTGGAAGGGAGGAGAACCAATTAAGGCGGGGGGTGGGGTGGAACGAGCAGCTGTCTACCCTTAGCAGGAGGGCTCCTGATTACATACCTCTCCTGCTGCTGCTGCTGCTGCTGGCTGTCCAGCAGCAGACTGAAGGTGGCTGCTGCTGTGCACAGGTATATAAAGGCTCAGAGCCTATTATGACACGCGCAGCCAGCGTTCCATTGCCACATTCCATCTACTGCAGGCAGGATACCTGGCTGGCTGAATGTCGCTGAGAAGCTCACAGAGACCGCCATAAGCAACAGTTTAACAGAATGCCACAGACTAATCAACCAAACTTTTTGGGTTGGGTTCTCTTTTATAGTCTGCAGGCATTAAATGAAAGAAGTCAGTGTTCCAGCAGAAGGAGACAACGTTTCAGAAAAGGCATTGTAGCAAACCAAAAAAGAAATTTTAAGCGCAGCAGTGTAACCAGCGCACATACCTGTTAGCTCGGGTGAGTTTAAAAGGCTGCTGTTGATAACAAGGGCATTTGCTAAATAGATGGTGTGTGTGCAACAATATACTGAAAGGTCAATTATATTGTGCAGCTTATCTCACCACCTGTAGTTATTTAGGTGAAAGCTCCAAAATGCTTGCCTAATATGTCTGTTTATCCAAAAGGAAGTAGAAAGGGAGAGCTAGAAAGATAGCATTGCATCACATTACATGGCAATGCAATGCACAGTTGCTGAAGTTGAACCAAAATGAGCTTGTAATCTGGCTTCTGCAACTTTGAACATGAAAAATCCAATGAGGAGAAGAAAAGCAGAGCCAAAGAGTCCATCCCAAAATCCGACAAACAAGCAAAATGAACAAAAAACATTGAATTCAATTCTTTCTGATTTTAGAAACTGCATTAAAGAAGGGGTGCACCGGTCCTGGAGATACTGCAATACCAGGTCAATGCGTGGAGTGGACAGAGCAAGCTCTTTTTCCATCTCCCTGTTCTAAAAATCCATTTAATATATGGTCCCCAGATAGGGGACGTATCAGATATTAAACTGATAAGAACAGATACTACACTTGATCTTAGCCAAAAGGCCGAGAAGCGATAACCAGAATTGGTTTCAAACTACGGAGCCACCCAAGGATCCTAAAAAGTCCATTTGTGGAGATGAGCTCCTGGACTCCCGTTAAGAAGACATGTTGTCAACCTCTAGATCCCTTACATGCCTGCACTTTTCGGCTTGCTGCTGCTGCAATCCACGCGTTTTAGATCTGCATAACTCCACCTCTTTAAACACAGCACCTTCACCCCCTGCTGTTCCCACCCGCCTCAACACCGTTGGAAGGGAGGAGAACCAATTAAGGCGGGGGGTGGGGTGGAACGAGCAGCTGTCTACCCTTAGCAGGAGGGCTCCTGATTACATACCTCTCCTGCTGCTGCTGCTGCTGGCTGTCCAGCAGCAGACTGAAGGTGGCTGCTGCTGTGCACAGGTATATAAAGGCTCAGAGCCTATTATGACACGCGCAGCCAGCGTTCCATTGCCACATTCCATCTACTGCAGGCAGGATACCTGGCTGGCTGAATGTCGCTGAGAAGCTCACAGAGACCGCCATAAGCAACAGTTTAACAGAATGCCACAGACTAATCAACCAAACTTTTTGGGTTGGGTTCTCTTTTATAGTCTGCAGGCATTAAATGAAAGAAGTCAGTGTTCCAGCAGAAGGAGACAACGTTTCAGAAAAGGCATTGTAGCAAACCAAAAAAGAAATTTTAAGCGCAGCAGTGTAACCAGCGCACATACCTGTTAGCTCGGGTGAGTTTAAAAGGCTGCTGTTGATAACAAGGGCATTTGCTAAATAGATGGTGTGTGTGCAACAATATACTGAAAGGTCAATTATATTGTGCAGCTTATCTCACCACGTGTAGTTATTTAGGTGAAAGCTCCAAAATGCTTGCCTAATATGTCTGTTTATCCAAAAGGAAGTAGAAAGGGAGAGCTAGAAAGATAGCATTGCATCACATTACATGGCAATGCAATGCACAGTTGCTGAAGTTGAACCAAAATGAGCTTGTAATCTGGCTTCTGCAACTTTGAACATGAAAAATCCAATGAGGAGAAGAAAAGCAGAGCCAAAGAGTCCATCCCAAAATCCGACAAACAAGCAAAATGAACAAAAAACATTGAATTCAATTCTTTCTGATTTTAGAAACTGCATTAAAGAAGGGGTGCACCGGTCCTGGAGATACTGCAATACCAGGTCAATGCGTGGAGTGGACAGAGCAAGCTCTTTTTCCATCTCCCTGTTCTAAAAATCCATTTAATATATGGTCCCCAGATAGGGGACGTATCAGATATTAAACTGATAAGAACAGATACTACACTTGATCTTAGCCAAAAGGCCGAGAAGCGATAACCAGAATTGGTTTCAAACTACGGAGCCACCCAAGGATCCTAAAAAGTCCATTTGTGGAGATGAGCTCCTGGACTCCCGTTAAGAAGACATGTTGTCAACCTCTAGATCCCTTACATGCCTGCACTTTTCGGCTTTCTGCTGCTGCAATCCACGCGTTTTAGATCTGCATAACTCCACCTCTTTAAACACAGCACCTTCACCCCCTGCTGTTCCCACCCGCCTCAACACCGTTGGAAGGGAGGAGAACCAATTAAGGCGGGGGGTGGGGTGGAACGAGCAGCTGTCTACCCTTAGCAGGAGGGCTCCTGATTACATACCTCTCCTGCTGCTGCTGCTGCTGCTGGCTGTCCAGCAGCAGACTGAAGGTGGCTGCTGCTGTGCACAGGTATATAAAGGCTCAGAGCCTATTATGACACGCGCAGCCAGCGTTCCATTGCCACATTCCATCTACTGCAGGCAGGATACCTGGCTGGCTGAATGTCGCTGAGAAGCTCACAGAGACCGCCATAAGCAACAGTTTAACAGAATGCCACAGACTAATCAACCAAACTTTTTGGGTTGGGTTCTCTTTTATAGTCTGCAGGCATTAAATGAAAGAAGTCAGTGTTCCAGCAGAAGGAGACAACGTTTCAGAAAAGGCATTGTAGCAAACCAAAAAAGAAATTTTAAGCGCAGCAGTGTAACCAGCGCACATACCTGTTAGCTCGGGTGAGTTTAAAAGGCTGCTGTTGATAACAAGGGCATTTGCTAAATAGATGGTGTGTGTGCAACAATATACTGAAAGGTCAATTATATTGTGCAGCTTATCTCACCACCTGTAGTTATTTAGGTGAAAGCTCCAAAATGCTTGCCTAATATGTCTGTTTATCCAAAAGGAAGTAGAAAGGGAGAGCTAGAAAGATAGCATTGCATCACATTACATGGCAATGCAATGCACAGTTGCTGAAGTTGAACCAAAATGAGCTTGTAATCTGGCTTCTGCAACTTTGAACATGAAAAATCCAATGAGGAGAAGAAAAGCAGAGCCAAAGAGTCCATCCCAAAATCCGACAAACAAGCAAAATGAACAAAAAACATTGAATTCAATTCTTTCTGATTTTAGAAACTGCATTAAAGAAGGGGTGCACCGGTCCTGGAGATACTGCAATACCAGGTCAATGCGTGGAGTGGACAGAGCAAGCTCTTTTTCCATCTCCCTGTTCTAAAAATCCATTTAATATATGGTCCCCAGATAGGGGACGTATCAGATATTAAACTGATAAGAACAGATACTACACTTGATCTTAGCCAAAAGGCCGAGAAGCGATAACCAGAATTGGTTTCAAACTACGGAGCCACCCAAGGATCCTAAAAAGTCCATTTGTGGAGATGAGCTCCTGGACTCCCGTTAAGAAGACATGTTGTCAACCTCTAGATCCCTTACATGCCTGCACTTTTCGGCTTGCTGCTGCTGCAATCCACGCGTTTTAGATCTGCATAACTCCACCTCTTTAAACACAGCACCTTCACCCCCTGCTGTTCCCACCCGCCTCAACACCGTTGGAAGGGAGGAGAACCAATTAAGGCGGGGGGTGGGGTGGAACGAGCAGCTGTCTACCCTTAGCAGGAGGGCTCCTGATTACATACCTCTCCTGCTGCTGCTGCTGCTGGCTGTCCAGCAGCAGACTGAAGGTGGCTGCTGCTGTGCACAGGTATATAAAGGCTCAGAGCCTATTATGACACGCGCAGCCAGCGTTCCATTGCCACATTCCATCTACTGCAGGCAGGATACCTGGCTGGCTGAATGTCGCTGAGAAGCTCACAGAGACCGCCATAAGCAACAGTTTAACAGAATGCCACAGACTAATCAACCAAACTTTTTGGGTTGGGTTCTCTTTTATAGTCTGCAGGCATTAAATGAAAGAAGTCAGTGTTCCAGCAGAAGGAGACAACGTTTCAGAAAAGGCATTGTAGCAAACCAAAAAAGAAATTTTAAGCGCAGCAGTGTAACCAGCGCACATACCTGTTAGCTCGGGTGAGTTTAAAAGGCTGCTGTTGATAACAAGGGCATTTGCTAAATAGATGGTGTGTGTGCAACAATATACTGAAAGGTCAATTATATTGTGCAGCTTATCTCACCACCTGTAGTTATTTAGGTGAAAGCTCCAAAATGCTTGCCTAATATGTCTGTTTATCCAAAAGGAAGTAGAAAGGGAGAGCTAGAAAGATAGCATTGCATCACATTACATGGCAATGCAATGCACAGTTGCTGAAGTTGAACCAAAATGAGCTTGTAATCTGGCTTCTGCAACTTTGAACATGAAAAATCCAATGAGGAGAAGAAAAGCAGAGCCAAAGAGTCCATCCCAAAATCCGACAAACAAGCAAAATGAACAAAAAACATTGAATTCAATTCTTTCTGATTTTAGAAACTGCATTAAAGAAGGGGTGCACCGGTCCTGGAGATACTGCAATACCAGGTCAATGCGTGGAGTGGACAGAGCAAGCTCTTTTTCCATCTCCCTGTTCTAAAAATCCATTTAATATATGGTCCCCAGATAGGGGACGTATCAGATATTAAACTGATAAGAACAGATACTACACTTGATCTTAGCCAAAAGGCCGAGAAGCGATAACCAGAATTGGTTTCAAACTACGGAGCCACCCAAGGATCCTAAAAAGTCCATTTGTGGAGATGAGCTCCTGGACTCCCGTTAAGAAGACATGTTGTCAACCTCTAGATCCCTTACATGCCTGCACTTTTCGGCTTGCTGCTGCTGCAATCCACGCGTTTTAGATCTGCATAACTCCACCTCTTTAAACACAGCACCTTCACCCCCTGCTGTTCCCACCCGCCTCAACACCGTTGGAAGGGAGGAGAACCAATTAAGGCGGGGGGTGGGGTGGAACGAGCAGCTGTCTACCCTTAGCAGGAGGGCTCCTGATTACATACCTCTCCTGCTGCTGCTGCTGCTGGCTGTCCAGCAGCAGACTGAAGGTGGCTGCTGCTGTGCACAGGTATATAAAGGCTCAGAGCCTATTATGACACGGGCAGCCAGCGTTCCATTGCCACATTCCATCTACTGCAGGTAGGATACCTGGCTGGCTGAATGTCGCTGAGAAGCTCACAGAGACCGCCATAAGCAACAGTTTAACAGAATGCCACAGACTAATCAACCAAACTTTTTGGGTTGGGTTCTCTTTTATAGTCTGCAGGCATTAAATGAAAGAAGTCAGTGTTCCAGCAGAAGGAGACAACGTTTCAGAAAAGGCATTGTAGCAAACCAAAAAAGAAATTTTAAGTGCAGCAGTGTAACCAGCGCACATACCTGTTAGCTCGGGTGAGTTTAAAAGGCTGCTGTTGATAACAAGGGCATTTGCTAAATAGATGGTGTGTGTGCAACAATATACTGAAAGGTCAATTATATTGTGCAGCTTATCTCACCACCTGTAGTTATTTAGGTGAAAGCTCCAAAATGCTTGCCTAATATGTCTGTTTATCCAAAAGGAAGTAGAAAGGGAGAGCTAGAAAGATAGCATTGCATCACATTACATGGCAATGCAATGCACAGTTGCTGAAGTTGAACCAAAATGAGCTTGTAATCTGGCTTCTGCAACTTTGAACATGAAAAATCCAATGAGGAGAAGAAAAGCAGAGCCAAAGAGTCCATCCCAAAATCCGACAAACAAGCAAAATGAACAAAAAACATTGAATTCAATTCTTTCTGATTTTAGAAACTGCATTAAAGAAGGGGTGCACCGGTCCTGGAGATACTGCAATACCAGGTCAATGCGTGGAGTGGACAGAGCAAGCTCTTTTTCCATCTCCCTGTTCTAAAAATCCATTTAATATATGGTCCCCAGATAGGGGACGTATCAGATATTAAACTGATAAGAACAGATACTACACTTGATCTTAGCCAAAAGGCCGAGAAGCGATAACCAGAATTGGTTTCAAACTACGGAGCCACCCAAGGATCCTAAAAAGTCCATTTGTGGAGATGAGCTCCTGGACTCCCGTTAAGAAGACATGTTGTCAACCTCTAGATCCCTTACATGCCTGCACTTTTCGGCTTGCTGCTGCTGCAATCCACGCGTTTTAGATCTGCATAACTCCACCTCTTTAAACACAGCACCTTCACCCCCTGCTGTTCCCACCCGCCTCAACACCGTTGGAAGGGAGGAGAACCAATTAAGGCGGGGGGTGGGGTGGAACGAGCAGCTGTCTACCCTTAGCAGGAGGGCTCCTGATTACATACCTCTCCTGCTGCTGCTGCTGCTGGCTGTCCAGCAGCAGACTGAAGGTGGCTGCTGCTGTGCACAGGTATATAAAGGCTCAGAGCCTATTATGACACGCGCAGCCAGCGTTCCATTGCCACATTCCATCTACTGCAGGCAGGATACCTGGCTGGCTGAATGTCGCTGAGAAGCTCACAGAGACCGCCATAAGCAACAGTTTAACAGAATGCCACAGACTAATCAACCAAACTTTTTGGGTTGGGTTCTCTTTTATAGTCTGCAGGCATTAAATGAAAGAAGTCAGTGTTCCAGCAGAAGGAGACAACGTTTCAGAAAAGGCATTGTAGCAAACCAAAAAAGAAATTTTAAGCGCAGCAGTGTAACCAGCGCACATACCTGTTAGCTCGGGTGAGTTTAAAAGGCTGCTGTTGATAACAAGGGCATTTGCTAAATAGATGGTGTGTGTGCAACAATATACTGAAAGGTCAATTATATTGTGCAGCTTATCTCACCACCTGTAGTTATTTAGGTGAAAGCTCCAAAATGCTTGCCTAATATGTCTGTTTATCCAAAAGGAAGTAGAAAGGGAGAGCTAGAAAGATAGCATTGCATCACATTACATGGCAATGCAATGCACAGTTGCTGAAGTTGAACCAAAATGAGCTTGTAATCTGGCTTCTGCAACTTTGAACATGAAAAATCCAATGAGGAGAAGAAAAGCAGAGCCAAAGAGTCCATCCCAAAATCCGACAAACAAGCAAAATGAACAAAAAACATTGAATTCAATTCTTTCTGATTTTAGAAACTGCATTAAAGAAGGGGTGCACCGGTCCTGGAGATACTGCAATACCAGGTCAATGCGTGGAGTGGACAGAGCAAGCTCTTTTTCCATCTCCCTGTTCTAAAAATCCATTTAATATATGGTCCCCAGATAGGGGACGTATCAGATATTAAACTGATAAGAACAGATACTACACTTGATCTTAGCCAAAAGGCCGAGAAGCGATAACCAGAATTGGTTTCAAACTACGGAGCCACCCAAGGATCCTAAAAAGTCCATTTGTGGAGATGAGCTCCTGGACTCCCGTTAAGAAGACATGTTGTCAACCTCTAGATCCCTTACATGCCTGCACTTTTCGGCTTGCTGCTGCTGCAATCCACGCGTTTTAGATCTGCATAACTCCACCTCTTTAAACACAGCACCTTCACCCCCTGCTGTTCCCACCCGCCTCAACACCGTTGGAAGGGAGGAGAACCAATTAAGGCGGGGGGTGGGGTGGAACGAGCAGCTGTCTACCCTTAGCAGGAGGGCTCCTGATTACATACCTCTCCTGCTGCTGCTGCTGCTGCTGGCTGTCCAGCAGCAGACTGAAGGTGGCTGCTGCTGTGCACAGGTATATAAAGGCTCAGAGCCTATTATGACACGCGCAGCCAGCGTTCCATTGCCACATTCCATCTACTGCAGGCAGGATACCTGGCTGGCTGAATGTCGCTGAGAAGCTCACAGAGACCGCCATAAGCAACAGTTTAACAGAATGCCACAGACTAATCAACCAAACTTTTTGGGTTGGGTTCTCTTTTATAGTCTGCAGGCATTAAATGAAAGAAGTCAGTGTTCCAGCAGAAGGAGACAACGTTTCAGAAAAGGCATTGTAGCAAACCAAAAAAGAAATTTTAAGCGCAGCAGTGTAACCAGCGCACATACCTGTTAGCTCGGGTGAGTTTAAAAGGCTGCTGTTGATAACAAGGGCATTTGCTAAATAGATGGTGTGTGTGCAACAATATACTGAAAGGTCAATTATATTGTGCAGCTTATCTCACCACCTGTAGTTATTTAGGTGAAAGCTCCAAAATGCTTGCCTAATATGTCTGTTTATCCAAAAGGAAGTAGAAAGGGAGAGCTAGAAAGATAGCATTGCATCACATTACATGGCAATGCAATGCACAGTTGCTGAAGTTGAACCAAAATGAGCTTGTAATCTGGCTTCTGCAACTTTGAACATGAAAAATCCAATGAGGAGAAGAAAAGCAGAGCCAAAGAGTCCATCCCAAAATCCGACAAACAAGCAAAATGAACAAAAAACATTGAATTCAATTCTTTCTGATTTTAGAAACTGCATTAAAGAAGGGGTGCACCGGTCCTGGAGATACTGCAATACCAGGTCAATGCGTGGAGTGGACAGAGCAAGCTCTTTTTCCATCTCCCTGTTCTAAAAATCCATTTAATATATGGTCCCCAGATAGGGGACGTATCAGATATTAAACTGATAAGAACAGATACTACACTTGATCTTAGCCAAAAGGCCGAGAAGCGATAACCAGAATTGGTTTCAAACTACGGAGCCACCCAAGGATCCTAAAAAGTCCATTTGTGGAGATGAGCTCCTGGACTCCCGTTAAGAAGACATGTTGTCAACCTCTAGATCCCTTACATGCCTGCACTTTTCGGCTTGCTGCTGCTGCAATCCACGCGTTTTAGATCTGCATAACTCCACCTCTTTAAACACAGCACCTTCACCCCCTGCTGTTCCCACCCGCCTCAACACCGTTGGAAGGGAGGAGAACCAATTAAGGCGGGGGGTGGGGTGGAACGAGCAGCTGTCTACCCTTAGCAGGAGGGCTCCTGATTACATACCTCTCCTGCTGCTGCTGCTGCTGGCTGTCCAGCAGCAGACTGAAGGTGGCTGCTGCTGTGCACAGGTATATAAAGGCTCAGAGCCTATTATGACACGCGCAGCCAGCGTTCCATTGCCACATTCCATCTACTGCAGGCAGGATACCTGGCTGGCTGAATGTCGCTGAGAAGCTCACAGAGACCGCCATAAGCAACAGTTTAACAGAATGCCACAGACTAATCAACCAAACTTTTTGGGTTGGGTTCTCTTTTATAGTCTGCAGGCATTAAATGAAAGAAGTCAGTGTTCCAGCAGAAGGAGACAACGTTTCAGAAAAGGCATTGTAGCAAACCAAAAAAGAAATTTTAAGCGCAGCAGTGTAACCAGCGCACATACCTGTTAGCTCGGGTGAGTTTAAAAGGCTGCTGTTGATAACAAGGGCATTTGCTAAATAGATGGTGTGTGTGCAACAATATACTGAAAGGTCAATTATATTGTGCAGCTTATCTCACCACCTGTAGTTATTTAGGTGAAAGCTCCAAAATGCTTGCCTAATATGTCTGTTTATCCAAAAGGAAGTAGAAAGGGAGAGCTAGAAAGATAGCATTGCATCACATTACATGGCAATGCAATGCACAGTTGCTGAAGTTGAACCAAAATGAGCTTGTAATCTGGCTTCTGCAACTTTGAACATGAAAAATCCAATGAGGAGAAGAAAAGCAGAGCCAAAGAGTCCATCCCAAAATCCGACAAACAAGCAAAATGAACAAAAAACATTGAATTCAATTCTTTCTGATTTTAGAAACTGCATTAAAGAAGGGGTGCACCGGTCCTGGAGATACTGCAATACCAGGTCAATGCGTGGAGTGGACAGAGCAAGCTCTTTTTCCATCTCCCTGTTCTAAAAATCCATTTAATATATGGTCCCCAGATAGGGGACGTATCAGATATTAAACTGATAAGAACAGATACTACACTTGATCTTAGCCAAAAGGCCGAGAAGCGATAACCAGAATTGGTTTCAAACTACGGAGCCACCCAAGGATCCTAAAAAGTCCATTTGTGGAGATGAGCTCCTGGACTCCCGTTAAGAAGACATGTTGTCAACCTCTAGATCCCTTACATGCCTGCACTTTTCGGCTTTCTGCTGCTGCAATCCACGCGTTTTAGATCTGCATAACTCCACCTCTTTAAACACAGCACCTTCACCCCCTGCTGTTCCCACCCGCCTCAACACCGTTGGAAGGGAGGAGAACCAATTAAGGCGGGGGGTGGGGTGGAACGAGCAGCTGTCTACCCTTAGCAGGAGGGCTCCTGATTACATACCTCTCCTGCTGCTGCTGCTGCTGGCTGTCCAGCAGCAGACTGAAGGTGGCTGCTGCTGTGCACAGGTATATAAAGGCTCAGAGCCTATTATGACACGCGCAGCCAGCGTTCCATTGCCACATTCCATCTACTGCAGGCAGGATACCTGGCTGGCTGAATGTCGCTGAGAAGCTCACAGAGACCGCCATAAGCAACAGTTTAACAGAATGCCACAGACTAATCAACCAAACTTTTTGGGTTGGGTTCTCTTTTATAGTCTGCAGGCATTAAATGAAAGAAGTCAGTGTTCCAGCAGAAGGAGACAACGTTTCAGAAAAGGCATTGTAGCAAACCAAAAAAGAAATTTTAAGCGCAGCAGTGTAACCAGCGCACATACCTGTTAGCTCGGGTGAGTTTAAAAGGCTGCTGTTGATAACAAGGGCATTTGCTAAATAGATGGTGTGTGTGCAACAATATACTGAAAGGTCAATTATATTGTGCAGCTTATCTCACCACCTGTAGTTATTTAGGTGAAAGCTCCAAAATGCTTGCCTAATATGTCTGTTTATCCAAAAGGAAGTAGAAAGGGAGAGCTAGAAAGATAGCATTGCATCACATTACATGGCAATGCAATGCACAGTTGCTGAAGTTGAACCAAAATGAGCTTGTAATCTGGCTTCTGCAACTTTGAACATGAAAAATCCAATGAGGAGAAGAAAAGCAGAGCCAAAGAGTCCATCCCAAAATCCGACAAACAAGCAAAATGAACAAAAAACATTGAATTCAATTCTTTCTGATTTTAGAAACTGCATTAAAGAAGGGGTGCACCGGTCCTGGAGATACTGCAATACCAGGTCAATGCGTGGAGTGGACAGAGCAAGCTCTTTTTCCATCTCCCTGTTCTAAAAATCCATTTAATATATGGTCCCCAGATAGGGGACGTATCAGATATTAAACTGATAAGAACAGATACTACACTTGATCTTAGCCAAAAGGCCGAGAAGCGATAACCAGAATTGGTTTCAAACTACGGAGCCACCCAAGGATCCTAAAAAGTCCATTTGTGGAGATGAGCTCCTGGACTCCCGTTAAGAAGACATGTTGTCAACCTCTAGATCCCTTACATGCCTGCACTTTTCGGCTTGCTGCTGCTGCAATCCACGCGTTTTAGATCTGCATAACTCCACCTCTTTAAACACAGCACCTTCACCCCCTGCTGTTCCCACCCGCCTCAACACCGTTGGAAGGGAGGAGAACCAATTAAGGCGGGGGGTGGGGTGGAACGAGCAGCTGTCTACCCTTAGCAGGAGGGCTCCTGATTACATACCTCTCCTGCTGCTGCTGCTGCTGGCTGTCCAGCAGCAGACTGAAGGTGGCTGCTGCTGTGCACAGGTATATAAAGGCTCAGAGCCTATTATGACACGCGCAGCCAGCGTTCCATTGCCACATTCCATCTACTGCAGGCAGGATACCTGGCTGGCTGAATGTCGCTGAGAAGCTCACAGAGACCGCCATAAGCAACAGTTTAACAGAATGCCACAGACTAATCAACCAAACTTTTTGGGTTGGGTTCTCTTTTATAGTCTGCAGGCATTAAATGAAAGAAGTCAGTGTTCCAGCAGAAGGAGACAACGTTTCAGAAAAGGCATTGTAGCAAACCAAAAAAGAAATTTTAAGCGCAGCAGTGTAACCAGCGCACATACCTGTTAGCTCGGGTGAGTTTAAAAGGCTGCTGTTGATAACAAGGGCATTTGCTAAATAGATGGTGTGTGTGCAACAATATACTGAAAGGTCAATTATATTGTGCAGCTTATCTCACCACCTGTAGTTATTTAGGTGAAAGCTCCAAAATGCTTGCCTAATATGTCTGTTTATCCAAAAGGAAGTAGAAAGGGAGAGCTAGAAAGATAGCATTGCATCACATTACATGGCAATGCAATGCACAGTTGCTGAAGTTGAACCAAAATGAGCTTGTAATCTGGCTTCTGCAACTTTGAACATGAAAAATCCAATGAGGAGAAGAAAAGCAGAGCCAAAGAGTCCATCCCAAAATCCGACAAACAAGCAAAATGAACAAAAAACATTGAATTCAATTCTTTCTGATTTTAGAAACTGCATTAAAGAAGGGGTGCACCGGTCCTGGAGATACTGCAATACCAGGTCAATGCGTGGAGTGGACAGAGCAAGCTCTTTTTCCATCTCCCTGTTCTAAAAATCCATTTAATATATGGTCCCCAGATAGGGGACGTATCAGATATTAAACTGATAAGAACAGATACTACACTTGATCTTAGCCAAAAGGCCGAGAAGCGATAACCAGAATTGGTTTCAAACTACGGAGCCACCCAAGGATCCTAAAAAGTCCATTTGTGGAGATGAGCTCCTGGACTCCCGTTAAGAAGACATGTTGTCAACCTCTAGATCCCTTACATGCCTGCACTTTTCGGCTTGCTGCTGCTGCAATCCACGCGTTTTAGATCTGCATAACTCCACCTCTTTAAACACAGCTCCTTCACCCCCTGCTGTTCCCACCCGCCTCAACACCGTTGGAAGGGAGGAGAACCAATTAAGGCGGGGGGTGGGGTGGAACGAGCAGCTGTCTACCCTTAGCAGGAGGGCTCCTGATTACATACCTCTCCTGCTGCTGCTGCTGCTGGCTGTCCAGCAGCAGACTGAAGGTGGCTGCTGCTGTGCACAGGTATATAAAGACTCAGAGCCTATTATGACACGGGCAGCCAGCGTTCCATTGCCACATTCCATCTACTGCAGGTAGGATACCTGGCTGGCTGAATGTCGCTGAGAAGCTCACAGAGACCGCCATAAGCAACAGTTTAACAGAATGCCACAGACTAATCAACCAAACTTTTTGGGTTGGGTTCTCTTTTATAGTCTGCAGGCATTAAATGAAAGAAGTCAGTGTTCCAGCAGAAGGAGACAACGTTTCAGAAAAGGCATTGTAGCAAACCAAAAAAGAAATTTTAAGTGCAGCAGTGTAACCAGCGCACATACCTGTTAGCTCGGGTGAGTTTAAAAGGCTGCTGTTGATAACAAGGGCATTTGCTAAATAGATGGTGTGTGTGCAACAATATACTGAAAGGTCAATTATATTGTGCAGCTTATCTCACCACCTGTAGTTATTTAGGTGAAAGCTCCAAAATGCTTGCCTAATATGTCTGTTTATCCAAAAGGAAGTAGAAAGGGAGAGCTAGAAAGATAGCATTGCATCACATTACATGGCAATGCAATGCACAGTTGCTGAAGTTGAACCAAAATGAGCTTGTAATCTGGCTTCTGCAACTTTGAACATGAAAAATCCAATGAGGAGAAGAAAAGCAGAGCCAAAGAGTCCATCCCAAAATCCGACAAACAAGCAAAATGAACAAAAAACATTGAATTCAATTCTTTCTGATTTTAGAAACTGCATTAAAGAAGGGGTGCACCGGTCCTGGAGATACTGCAATACCAGGTCAATGCGTGGAGTGGACAGAGCAAGCTCTTTTTCCATCTCCCTGTTCTAAAAATCCATTTAATATATGGTCCCCAGATAGGGGACGTATCAGATATTAAACTGATAAGAACAGATACTACACTTGATCTTAGCCAAAAGGCCGAGAAGCGATAACCAGAATTGGTTTCAAACTACGGAGCCACCCAAGGATCCTAAAAAGTCCATTTGTGGAGATGAGCTCCTGGACTCCCGTTAAGAAGACATGTTGTCAACCTCTAGATCCCTTACATGCCTGCACTTTTCGGCTTGCTGCTGCTGCAATCCACGCGTTTTAGATCTGCATAACTCCACCTCTTTAAACACAGCACCTTCACCCCCTGCTGTTCCCACCCGCCTCAACACCGTTGGAAGGGAGGAGAACCAATTAAGGCGGGGGGTGGGGTGGAACGAGCAGCTGTCTACCCTTAGCAGGAGGGCTCCTGATTACATACCTCTCCTGCTGCTGCTGCTGCTGGCTGTCCAGCAGCAGACTGAAGGTGGCTGCTGCTGTGCACAGGTATATAAAGGCTCAGAGCCTATTATGACACGCGCAGCCAGCGTTCCATTGCCACATTCCATCTACTGCAGGCAGGATACCTGGCTGGCTGAATGTCGCTGAGAAGCTCACAGAGACCGCCATAAGCAACAGTTTAACAGAATGCCACAGACTAATCAACCAAACTTTTTGGGTTGGGTTCTCTTTTATAGTCTGCAGGCATTAAATGAAAGAAGTCAGTGTTCCAGCAGAAGGAGACAACGTTTCAGAAAAGGCATTGTAGCAAACCAAAAAAGAAATTTTAAGCGCAGCAGTGTAACCAGCGCACATACCTGTTAGCTCGGGTGAGTTTAAAAGGCTGCTGTTGATAACAAGGGCATTTGCTAAATAGATGGTGTGTGTGCAACAATATACTGAAAGGTCAATTATATTGTGCAGCTTATCTCACCACCTGTAGTTATTTAGGTGAAAGCTCCAAAATGCTTGCCTAATATGTCTGTTTATCCAAAAGGAAGTAGAAAGGGAGAGCTAGAAAGATAGCATTGCATCACATTACATGGCAATGCAATGCACAGTTGCTGAAGTTGAACCAAAATGAGCTTGTAATCTGGCTTCTGCAACTTTGAACATGAAAAATCCAATGAGGAGAAGAAAAGCAGAGCCAAAGAGTCCATCCCAAAATCCGACAAACAAGCAAAATGAACAAAAAACATTGAATTCAATTCTTTCTGATTTTAGAAACTGCATTAAAGAAGGGGTGCACCGGTCCTGGAGATACTGCAATACCAGGTCAATGCGTGGAGTGGACAGAGCAAGCTCTTTTTCCATCTCCCTGTTCTAAAAATCCATTTAATATATGGTCCCCAGATAGGGGACGTATCAGATATTAAACTGATAAGAACAGATACTACACTTGATCTTAGCCAAAAGGCCGAGAAGCGATAACCAGAATTGGTTTCAAACTACGGAGCCACCCAAGGATCCTAAAAAGTCCATTTGTGGAGATGAGCTCCTGGACTCCCGTTAAGAAGACATGTTGTCAACCTCTAGATCCCTTACATGCCTGCACTTTTCGGCTTGCTGCTGCTGCAATCCACGCGTTTTAGATCTGCATAACTCCACCTCTTTAAACACAGCACCTTCACCCCCTGCTGTTCCCACCCGCCTCAACACCGTTGGAAGGGAGGAGAACCAATTAAGGCGGGGGGTGGGGTGGAACGAGCAGCTGTCTACCCTTAGCAGGAGGGCTCCTGATTACATACCTCTCCTGCTGCTGCTGCTGCTGGCTGTCCAGCAGCAGACTGAAGGTGGCTGCTGCTGTGCACAGGTATATAAAGGCTCAGAGCCTATTATGACACGCGCAGCCAGCGTTCCATTGCCACATTCCATCTACTGCAGGCAGGATACCTGGCTGGCTGAATGTCGCTGAGAAGCTCACAGAGACCGCCATAAGCAACAGTTTAACAGAATGCCACAGACTAATCAACCAAACTTTTTGGGTTGGGTTCTCTTTTATAGTCTGCAGGCATTAAATGAAAGAAGTCAGTGTTCCAGCAGAAGGAGACAACGTTTCAGAAAAGGCATTGTAGCAAACCAAAAAAGAAATTTTAAGCGCAGCAGTGTAACCAGCGCACATACCTGTTAGCTCGGGTGAGTTTAAAAGGCTGCTGTTGATAACAAGGGCATTTGCTAAATAGATGGTGTGTGTGCAACAATATACTGAAAGGTCAATTATATTGTGCAGCTTATCTCACCACCTGTAGTTATTTAGGTGAAAGCTCCAAAATGCTTGCCTAATATGTCTGTTTATCCAAAAGGAAGTAGAAAGGGAGAGCTAGAAAGATAGCATTGCATCACATTACATGGCAATGCAATGCACAGTTGCTGAAGTTGAACCAAAATGAGCTTGTAATCTGGCTTCTGCAACTTTGAACATGAAAAATCCAATGAGGAGAAGAAAAGCAGAGCCAAAGAGTCCATCCCAAAATCCGACAAACAAGCAAAATGAACAAAAAACATTGAATTCAATTCTTTCTGATTTTAGAAACTGCATTAAAGAAGGGGTGCACCGGTCCTGGAGATACTGCAATACCAGGTCAATGCGTGGAGTGGACAGAGCAAGCTCTTTTTCCATCTCCCTGTTCTAAAAATCCATTTAATATATGGTCCCCAGATAGGGGACGTATCAGATATTAAACTGATAAGAACAGATACTACACTTGATCTTAGCCAAAAGGCCGAGAAGCGATAACCAGAATTGGTTTCAAACTACGGAGCCACCCAAGGATCCTAAAAAGTCCATTTGTGGAGATGAGCTCCTGGACTCCCGTTAAGAAGACATGTTGTCAACCTCTAGATCCCTTACATGCCTGCACTTTTCGGCTTGCTGCTGCTGCAATCCACGCGTTTTAGATCTGCATAACTCCACCTCTTTAAACACAGCACCTTCACCCCCTGCTGTTCCCACCCGCCTCAACACCGTTGGAAGGGAGGAGAACCAATTAAGGCGGGGGGTGGGGTGGAACGAGCAGCTGTCTACCCTTAGCAGGAGGGCTCCTGATTACATACCTCTCCTGCTGCTGCTGCTGCTGGCTGTCCAGCAGCAGACTGAAGGTGGCTGCTGCTGTGCACAGGTATATAAAGGCTCAGAGCCTATTATGACACGCGCAGCCAGCGTTCCATTGCCACATTCCATCTACTGCAGGCAGGATACCTGGCTGGCTGAATGTCGCTGAGAAGCTCACAGAGACCGCCATAAGCAACAGTTTAACAGAATGCCACAGACTAATCAACCAAACTTTTTGGGTTGGGTTCTCTTTTATAGTCTGCAGGCATTAAATGAAAGAAGTCAGTGTTCCAGCAGAAGGAGACAACGTTTCAGAAAAGGCATTGTAGCAAACCAAAAAAGAAATTTTAAGCGCAGCAGTGTAACCAGCGCACATACCTGTTAGCTCGGGTGAGTTTAAAAGGCTGCTGTTGATAACAAGGGCATTTGCTAAATAGATGGTGTGTGTGCAACAATATACTGAAAGGTCAATTATATTGTGCAGCTTATCTCACCACCTGTAGTTATTTAGGTGAAAGCTCCAAAATGCTTGCCTAATATGTCTGTTTATCCAAAAGGAAGTAGAAAGGGAGAGCTAGAAAGATAGCATTGCATCACATTACATGGCAATGCAATGCACAGTTGCTGAAGTTGAACCAAAATGAGCTTGTAATCTGGCTTCTGCAACTTTGAACATGAAAAATCCAATGAGGAGAAGAAAAGCAGAGCCAAAGAGTCCATCCCAAAATCCGACAAACAAGCAAAATGAACAAAAAACATTGAATTCAATTCTTTCTGATTTTAGAAACTGCATTAAAGAAGGGGTGCACCGGTCCTGGAGATACTGCAATACCAGGTCAATGCGTGGAGTGGACAGAGCAAGCTCTTTTTCCATCTCCCTGTTCTAAAAATCCATTTAATATATGGTCCCCAGATAGGGGACGTATCAGATATTAAACTGATAAGAACAGATACTACACTTGATCTTAGCCAAAAGGCCGAGAAGCGATAACCAGAATTGGTTTCAAACTACGGAGCCACCCAAGGATCCTAAAAAGTCCATTTGTGGAGATGAGCTCCTGGACTCCCGTTAAGAAGACATGTTGTCAACCTCTAGATCCCTTACATGCCTGCACTTTTCGGCTTGCTGCTGCTGCAATCCACGCGTTTTAGATCTGCATAACTCCACCTCTTTAAACACAGCACCTTCACCCCCTGCTGTTCCCACCCGCCTCAACACCGTTGGAAGGGAGGAGAACCAATTAAGGCGGGGGGTGGGGTGGAACGAGCAGCTGTCTACCCTTAGCAGGAGGGCTCCTGATTACATACCTCTCCTGCTGCTGCTGCTGCTGGCTGTCCAGCAGCAGACTGAAGGTGGCTGCTGCTGTGCACAGGTATATAAAGGCTCAGAGCCTATTATGACACGCGCAGCCAGCGTTCCATTGCCACATTCCATCTACTGCAGGCAGGATACCTGGCTGGCTGAATGTCGCTGAGAAGCTCACAGAGACCGCCATAAGCAACAGTTTAACAGAATGCCACAGACTAATCAACCAAACTTTTTGGGTTGGGTTCTCTTTTATAGTCTGCAGGCATTAAATGAAAGAAGTCAGTGTTCCAGCAGAAGGAGACAACGTTTCAGAAAAGGCATTGTAGCAAACCAAAAAAGAAATTTTAAGCGCAGCAGTGTAACCAGCGCACATACCTGTTAGCTCGGGTGAGTTTAAAAGGCTGCTGTTGATAACAAGGGCATTTGCTAAATAGATGGTGTGTGTGCAACAATATACTGAAAGGTCAATTATATTGTGCAGCTTATCTCACCACCTGTAGTTATTTAGGTGAAAGCTCCAAAATGCTTGCCTAATATGTCTGTTTATCCAAAAGGAAGTAGAAAGGGAGAGCTAGAAAGATAGCATTGCATCACATTACATGGCAATGCAATGCACAGTTGCTGAAGTTGAACCAAAATGAGCTTGTAATCTGGCTTCTGCAACTTTGAACATGAAAAATCCAATGAGGAGAAGAAAAGCAGAGCCAAAGAGTCCATCCCAAAATCCGACAAACAAGCAAAATGAACAAAAAACATTGAATTCAATTCTTTCTGATTTTAGAAACTGCATTAAAGAAGGGGTGCACCGGTCCTGGAGATACTGCAATACCAGGTCAATGCGTGGAGTGGACAGAGCAAGCTCTTTTTCCATCTCCCTGTTCTAAAAATCCATTTAATATATGGTCCCCAGATAGGGGACGTATCAGATATTAAACTGATAAGAACAGATACTACACTTGATCTTAGCCAAAAGGCCGAGAAGCGATAACCAGAATTGGTTTCAAACTACGGAGCCACCCAAGGATCCTAAAAAGTCCATTTGTGGAGATGAGCTCCTGGACTCCCGTTAAGAAGACATGTTGTCAACCTCTAGATCCCTTACATGCCTGCACTTTTCGGCTTGCTGCTGCTGCAATCCACGCGTTTTAGATCTGCATAACTCCACCTCTTTAAACACAGCACCTTCACCCCCTGCTGTTCCCACCCGCCTCAACACCGTTGGAAGGGAGGAGAACCAATTAAGGCGGGGGGTGGGGTGGAACGAGCAGCTGTCTACCCTT
Organism: Phyllobates terribilis; assembly: GCF_046119375.1. NCBI lineage: Eukaryota > Metazoa > Chordata > Amphibia > Anura > Dendrobatidae > Phyllobates > Phyllobates terribilis. Next base: position 457,866 of record NW_027363529.1, on the reverse strand, counting down.
AGCAGGAGGGCTCCTGATTACATACCTCTCCTGCTGCTGCTGCTGCTGGCTGTCCAGCAGCAGACTGAAGGTGGCTGCTGCTGTGCACAGGTATATAAAGGCTCAGAGCCTATTATGACACGCGCAGCCAGCGTTCCATTGCCACATTCCATCTACTGCAGGCAGGATACCTGGCTGGCTGAATGTCGCTGAGAAGCTCACAGAGACCGCCATAAGCAACAGTTTAACAGAATGCCACAGACTAATCAACCAAACTTTTTGGGTTGGGTTCTCTTTTATAGTCTGCAGGCATTAAATGAAAGAAGTCAGTGTTCCAGCAGAAGGAGACAACGTTTCAGAAAAGGCATTGTAGCAAACCAAAAAAGAAATTTTAAGCGCAGCAGTGTAACCAGCGCACATACCTGTTAGCTCGGGTGAGTTTAAAAGGCTGCTGTTGATAACAAGGGCATTTGCTAAATAGATGGTGTGTGTGCAACAATATACTGAAAGGTCAATTATATTGTGCAGCTTATCTCACCACCTGTAGTTATTTAGGTGAAAGCTCCAAAATGCTTGCCTAATATGTCTGTTTATCCAAAAGGAAGTAGAAAGGGAGAGCTAGAAAGATAGCATTGCATCACATTACATGGCAATGCAATGCACAGTTGCTGAAGTTGAACCAAAATGAGCTTGTAATCTGGCTTCTGCAACTTTGAACATGAAAAATCCAATGAGGAGAAGAAAAGCAGAGCCAAAGAGTCCATCCCAAAATCCGACAAACAAGCAAAATGAACAAAAAACATTGAATTCAATTCTTTCTGATTTTAGAAACTGCATTAAAGAAGGGGTGCACCGGTCCTGGAGATACTGCAATACCAGGTCAATGCGTGGAGTGGACAGAGCAAGCTCTTTTTCCATCTCCCTGTTCTAAAAATCCATTTAATATATGGTCCCCAGATAGGGGACGTATCAGATATTAAACTGATAAGAACAGATTTTTTTTTTTCGAAAGCCCGAATTCGTGTACAAAACCCGAGTGCGCTTAAAAAAGTGACAAGTGCCACAAAAAAAGTGCACTAGGATGCTGGTCTTCTTGAAACCCTCTCCAAAATGAGAAGGGTCCCCCAAACCATTCCCCGTCCCTCCGAGCCAAAAGGCCACAGCGAGGAACAGGGACAAAAAGCCACCTCCAGCCGAAGCCAGAGGCGACCCAATCTTACCCCCAGCACCTGCCCGAGTTCTCACCCGAGCAAGGCACTGGGAGCCAAAGACTGTGCTCCCCTCCCGGAAGAGGGGAGCCAACAATGCTCTCCTCCCGAAAGAGGAGAGCCAGGGGGGTTCAGGGGGGAGCGGAACCTGATGGCCACACACTCCCCCCCTAGACCTGCCAAGAGAGGAGCCCGTAAGGGAACCGCATCCTGACAAAATCCTAGTAGGACGTGACACACGTGAATAAGTGGACACACAGTGACAAAGAAATTAAATAAATAGTGAAGGTTTCACAGTATAATACTGCCCGGACCTTCGACCGGGAATTGAAAAATTCCCCATCCTAAGGCCAGAAGGCCCGGAATAAGGGTGTGTGCGAAGAAAGAAAATTTGAAGTGCTTGTGCAAATGTGCCATAAACTCAAGTGGGGTTCCCAATCCCAGTGAGTTAAGGCACCCCAGGGTCACCACTCCTGGGGCACTTCACACTTCGGGCTTTCGATCTTCCCCGGCCCAATGGCGTCGATCCTGGGGGGCCATGCTTTCCACCAGATGACTATATTAGCCACCTGGCGTACTAACAAGCGCCTAAACCCCAGTGTGCATAATGTATCAATCTACTAGGGCGGCCAACATCCAAAACCGCCTTTTCGAAAGATACTACACTTGATCTTAGCCAAAAGGCCGAGAAGCGATAACCAGAATTGGTTTCAAACTACGGAGCCACCCAAGGATCCTAAAAAGTCCATTTGTGGAGATGAGCTCCTGGACTCCCGTTAAGAAGACATGTTGTCAACCTCTAGATCCCTTACATGCCTGCACTTTTCGGCTTGCTGCTGCTGCAATCCACGCGTTTTAGATCTGCATAACTCCACCTCTTTAAACACAGCACCTTCACCCCCTGCTGTTCCCACCCGCCTCAACACCGTTGGAAGGGAGGAGAACCAATTAAGGCGGGGGGTGGGGTGGAACGAGCAGCTGTCTACCCTTAGCAGGAGGGCTCCTGATTACATACCTCTCCTGCTGCTGCTGCTGCTGGCTGTCCAGCAGCAGACTGAAGGTGGCTGCTGCTGTGCACAGGTATATAAAGGCTCAGAGCCTATTATGACACGCGCAGCCAGCGTTCCATTGCCACATTCCATCTACTGCAGGCAGGATACCTGGCTGGCTGAATGTCGCTGAGAAGCTCACAGAGACCGCCATAAGCAACAGTTTAACAGAATGCCACAGACTAATCAACCAAACTTTTTGGGTTGGGTTCTCTTTTATAGTCTGCAGGCATTAAATGAAAGAAGTCAGTGTTCCAGCAGAAGGAGACAACGTTTCAGAAAAGGCATTGTAGCAAACCAAAAAAGAAATTTTAAGCGCAGCAGTGTAACCAGCGCACATACCTGTTAGCTCGGGTGAGTTTAAAAGGCTGCTGTTGATAACAAGGGCATTTGCTAAATAGATGGTGTGTGTGCAACAATATACTGAAAGGTCAATTATATTGTGCAGCTTATCTCACCACCTGTAGTTATTTAGGTGAAAGCTCCAAAATGCTTGCCTAATATGTCTGTTTATCCAAAAGGAAGTAGAAAGGGAGAGCTAGAAAGATAGCATTGCATCACATTACATGGCAATGCAATGCACAGTTGCTGAAGTTGAACCAAAATGAGCTTGTAATCTGGCTTCTGCAACTTTGAACATGAAAAATCCAATGAGGAGAAGAAAAGCAGAGCCAAAGAGTCCATCCCAAAATCCGACAAACAAGCAAAATGAACAAAAAACATTGAATTCAATTCTTTCTGATTTTAGAAACTGCATTAAAGAAGGGGTGCACCGGTCCTGGAGATACTGCAATACCAGGTCAATGCGTGGAGTGGACAGAGCAAGCTCTTTTTCCATCTCCCTGTTCTAAAAATCCATTTAATATATGGTCCCCAGATAGGGGACGTATCAGATATTAAACTGATAAGAACAGATACTACACTTGATCTTAGCCAAAAGGCCGAGAAGCGATAACCAGAATTGGTTTCAAACTACGGAGCCACCCAAGGATCCTAAAAAGTCCATTTGTGGAGATGAGCTCCTGGACTCCCGTTAAGAAGACATGTTGTCAACCTCTAGATCCCTTACATGCCTGCACTTTTCGGCTTGCTGCTGCTGCAATCCACGCGTTTTAGATCTGCATAACTCCACCTCTTTAAACACAGCACCTTCACCCCCTGCTGTTCCCACCCGCCTCAACACCGTTGGAAGGGAGGAGAACCAATTAAGGCGGGGGGTGGGGTGGAACGAGCAGCTGTCTACCCTTAGCAGGAGGGCTCCTGATTACATACCTCTCCTGCTGCTGCTGCTGCTGGCTGTCCAGCAGCAGACTGAAGGTGGCTGCTGCTGTGCACAGGTATATAAAGGCTCAGAGCCTATTATGACACGCGCAGCCAGCGTTCCATTGCCACATTCCATCTACTGCAGGCAGGATACCTGGCTGGCTGAATGTCGCTGAGAAGCTCACAGAGACCGCCATAAGCAACAGTTTAACAGAATGCCACAGACTAATCAACCAAACTTTTTGGGTTGGGTTCTCTTTTATAGTCTGCAGGCATTAAATGAAAGAAGTCAGTGTTCCAGCAGAAGGAGACAACGTTTCAGAAAAGGCATTGTAGCAAACCAAAAAAGAAATTTTAAGCGCAGCAGTGTAACCAGCGCACATACCTGTTAGCTCGGGTGAGTTTAAAAGGCTGCTGTTGATAACAAGGGCATTTGCTAAATAGATGGTGTGTGTGCAACAATATACTGAAAGGTCAATTATATTGTGCAGCTTATCTCACCACCTGTAGTTATTTAGGTGAAAGCTCCAAAATGCTTGCCTAATATGTCTGTTTATCCAAAAGGAAGTAGAAAGGGAGAGCTAGAAAGATAGCATTGCATCACATTACATGGCAATGCAATGCACAGTTGCTGAAGTTGAACCAAAATGAGCTTGTAATCTGGCTTCTGCAACTTTGAACATGAAAAATCCAATGAGGAGAAGAAAAGCAGAGCCAAAGAGTCCATCCCAAAATCCGACAAACAAGCAAAATGAACAAAAAACATTGAATTCAATTCTTTCTGATTTTAGAAACTGCATTAAAGAAGGGGTGCACCGGTCCTGGAGATACTGCAATACCAGGTCAATGCGTGGAGTGGACAGAGCAAGCTCTTTTTCCATCTCCCTGTTCTAAAAATCCATTTAATATATGGTCCCCAGATAGGGGACGTATCAGATATTAAACTGATAAGAACAGATTTTTTTTTTTCGAAAGCCCGAATTCGTGTACAAAACCCGAGTGCGCTTAAAAAAGTGACAAGTGCCACAAAAAAAGTGCACTAGGATGCTGGTCTTCTTGAAACCCTCTCCAAAATGAGAAGGGTCCCCCAAACCATTCCCCGTCCCTCCGAGCCAAAAGGCCACAGCGAGGAACAGGGACAAAAAGCCACCTCCAGCCGAAGCCAGAGGCGACCCAATCTTACCCCCAGCACCTGCCCGAGTTCTCACCCGAGCAAGGCACTGGGAGCCAAAGACTGTGCTCCCCTCCCGGAAGAGGGGAGCCAACAATGCTCTCCTCCCGAAAGAGGAGAGCCAGGGGGGTTCAGGGGGGAGCGGAACCTGATGGCCACACACTCCCCCCCTAGACCTGCCAAGAGAGGAACCCGTAAGGGAACCGCATCCTGACAAAATCCTAGTAGGACGTGACACACGTGAATAAGTGGACACACAGTGACAAAGAAATTAAATAAATAGTGAAGGTTTCACAGTATAATACTGCCCGGACCTTCGACCGGGAATTGAAAAATTCCCCATCCTAAGGCCAGAAGGCCCGGAATAAGGGTGTGTGCGAAGAAAGAAAATTTGAAGTGCTTGTGCAAATGTGCCATAAACTCAAGTGGGGTTCCCAATCCCAGTGAGTTAAGGCACCCCAGGGTCACCACTCCTGGGGCACTTCACACTTCGGGCTTTCGATCTTCCCCGGCCCAATGGCGTCGATCCTGGGGGGCCATGCTTTCCACCAGATGACTATATTAGCCACCTGGCGTACTAACAAGCGCCTAAACCCCAGTGTGCATAATGTATCAATCTACTAGGGCGGCCAACATCCAAAACCGCCTTTTCGAAAGATACTACACTTGATCTTAGCCAAAAGGCCGAGAAGCGATAACCAGAATTGGTTTCAAACTACGGAGCCACCCAAGGATCCTAAAAAGTCCATTTGTGGAGATGAGCTCCTGGACTCCCGTTAAGAAGACATGTTGTCAACCTCTAGATCCCTTACATGCCTGCACTTTTCGGCTTGCTGCTGCTGCAATCCACGCGTTTTAGATCTGCATAACTCCACCTCTTTAAACACAGCACCTTCACCCCCTGCTGTTCCCACCCGCCTCAACACCGTTGGAAGGGAGGAGAACCAATTAAGGCGGGGGGTGGGGTGGAACGAGCAGCTGTCTACCCTTAGCAGGAGGGCTCCTGATTACATACCTCTCCTGCTGCTGCTGCTGCTGGCTGTCCAGCAGCAGACTGAAGGTGGCTGCTGCTGTGCACAGGTATATAAAGGCTCAGAGCCTATTATGACACGCGCAGCCAGCGTTCCATTGCCACATTCCATCTACTGCAGGCAGGATACCTGGCTGGCTGAATGTCGCTGAGAAGCTCACAGAGACCGCCATAAGCAACAGTTTAACAGAATGCCACAGACTAATCAACCAAACTTTTTGGGTTGGGTTCTCTTTTATAGTCTGCAGGCATTAAATGAAAGAAGTCAGTGTTCCAGCAGAAGGAGACAACGTTTCAGAAAAGGCATTGTAGCAAACCAAAAAAGAAATTTTAAGCGCAGCAGTGTAACCAGCGCACATACCTGTTAGCTCGGGTGAGTTTAAAAGGCTGCTGTTGATAACAAGGGCATTTGCTAAATAGATGGTGTGTGTGCAACAATATACTGAAAGGTCAATTATATTGTGCAGCTTATCTCACCACCTGTAGTTATTTAGGTGAAAGCTCCAAAATGCTTGCCTAATATGTCTGTTTATCCAAAAGGAAGTAGAAAGGGAGAGCTAGAAAGATAGCATTGCATCACATTACATGGCAATGCAATGCACAGTTGCTGAAGTTGAACCAAAATGAGCTTGTAATCTGGCTTCTGCAACTTTGAACATGAAAAATCCAATGAGGAGAAGAAAAGCAGAGCCAAAGAGTCCATCCCAAAATCCGACAAACAAGCAAAATGAACAAAAAACATTGAATTCAATTCTTTCTGATTTTAGAAACTGCATTAAAGAAGGGGTGCACCGGTCCTGGAGATACTGCAATACCAGGTCAATGCGTGGAGTGGACAGAGCAAGCTCTTTTTCCATCTCCCTGTTCTAAAAATCCATTTAATATATGGTCCCCAGATAGGGGACGTATCAGATATTAAACTGATAAGAACAGATACTACACTTGATCTTAGCCAAAAGGCCGAGAAGCGATAACCAGAATTGGTTTCAAACTACGGAGCCACCCAAGGATCCTAAAAAGTCCATTTGTGGAGATGAGCTCCTGGACTCCCGTTAAGAAGACATGTTGTCAACCTCTAGATCCCTTACATGCCTGCACTTTTCGGCTTGCTGCTGCTGCAATCCACGCGTTTTAGATCTGCATAACTCCACCTCTTTAAACACAGCACCTTCACCCCCTGCTGTTCCCACCCGCCTCAACACCGTTGGAAGGGAGGAGAACCAATTAAGGCGGGGGGTGGGGTGGAACGAGCAGCTGTCTACCCTTAGCAGGAGGGCTCCTGATTACATACCTCTCCTGCTGCTGCTGCTGCTGGCTGTCCAGCAGCAGACTGAAGGTGGCTGCTGCTGTGCACAGGTATATAAAGGCTCAGAGCCTATTATGACACGCGCAGCCAGCGTTCCATTGCCACATTCCATCTACTGCAGGCAGGATACCTGGCTGGCTGAATGTCGCTGAGAAGCTCACAGAGACCGCCATAAGCAACAGTTTAACAGAATGCCACAGACTAATCAACCAAACTTTTTGGGTTGGGTTCTCTTTTATAGTCTGCAGGCATTAAATGAAAGAAGTCAGTGTTCCAGCAGAAGGAGACAACGTTTCAGAAAAGGCATTGTAGCAAACCAAAAAAGAAATTTTAAGCGCAGCAGTGTAACCAGCGCACATACCTGTTAGCTCGGGTGAGTTTAAAAGGCTGCTGTTGATAACAAGGGCATTTGCTAAATAGATGGTGTGTGTGCAACAATATACTGAAAGGTCAATTATATTGTGCAGCTTATCTCACCACCTGTAGTTATTTAGGTGAAAGCTCCAAAATGCTTGCCTAATATGTCTGTTTATCCAAAAGGAAGTAGAAAGGGAGAGCTAGAAAGATAGCATTGCATCACATTACATGGCAATGCAATGCACAGTTGCTGAAGTTGAACCAAAATGAGCTTGTAATCTGGCTTCTGCAACTTTGAACATGAAAAATCCAATGAGGAGAAGAAAAGCAGAGCCAAAGAGTCCATCCCAAAATCCGACAAACAAGCAAAATGAACAAAAAACATTGAATTCAATTCTTTCTGATTTTAGAAACTGCATTAAAGAAGGGGTGCACCGGTCCTGGAGATACTGCAATACCAGGTCAATGCGTGGAGTGGACAGAGCAAGCTCTTTTTCCATCTCCCTGTTCTAAAAATCCATTTAATATATGGTCCCCAGATAGGGGACGTATCAGATATTAAACTGATAAGAACAGATACTACACTTGATCTTAGCCAAAAGGCCGAGAAGCGATAACCAGAATTGGTTTCAAACTACGGAGCCACCCAAGGATCCTAAAAAGTCCATTTGTGGAGATGAGCTCCTGGACTCCCGTTAAGAAGACATGTTGTCAACCTCTAGATCCCTTACATGCCTGCACTTTTCGGCTTGCTGCTGCTGCAATCCACGCGTTTTAGATCTGCATAACTCCACCTCTTTAAACACAGCACCTTCACCCCCTGCTGTTCCCACCCGCCTCAACACCGTTGGAAGGGAGGAGAACCAATTAAGGCGGGGGGTGGGGTGGAACGAGCAGCTGTCTACCCTTAGCAGGAGGGCTCCTGATTACATACCTCTCCTGCTGCTGCTGCTGCTGGCTGTCCAGCAGCAGACTGAAGGTGGCTGCTGCTGTGCACAGGTATATAAAGGCTCAGAGCCTATTATGACACGCGCAGCCAGCGTTCCATTGCCACATTCCATCTACTGCAGGCAGGATACCTGGCTGGCTGAATGTCGCTGAGAAGCTCACAGAGACCGCCATAAGCAACAGTTTAACAGAATGCCACAGACTAATCAACCAAACTTTTTGGGTTGGGTTCTCTTTTATAGTCTGCAGGCATTAAATGAAAGAAGTCAGTGTTCCAGCAGAAGGAGACAACGTTTCAGAAAAGGCATTGTAGCAAACCAAAAAAGAAATTTTAAGCGCAGCAGTGTAACCAGCGCACATACCTGTTAGCTCGGGTGAGTTTAAAAGGCTGCTGTTGATAACAAGGGCATTTGCTAAATAGATGGTGTGTGTGCAACAATATACTGAAAGGTCAATTATATTGTGCAGCTTATCTCACCACCTGTAGTTATTTAGGTGAAAGCTCCAAAATGCTTGCCTAATATGTCTGTTTATCCAAAAGGAAGTAGAAAGGGAGAGCTAGAAAGATAGCATTGCATCACATTACATGGCAATGCAATGCACAGTTGCTGAAGTTGAACCAAAATGAGCTTGTAATCTGGCTTCTGCAACTTTGAACATGAAAAATCCAATGAGGAGAAGAAAAGCAGAGCCAAAGAGTCCATCCCAAAATCCGACAAACAAGCAAAATGAACAAAAAACATTGAATTCAATTCTTTCTGATTTTAGAAACTGCATTAAAGAAGGGGTGCACCGGTCCTGGAGATACTGCAATACCAGGTCAATGCGTGGAGTGGACAGAGCAAGCTCTTTTTCCATCTCCCTGTTCTAAAAATCCATTTAATATATGGTCCCCAGATAGGGGACGTATCAGATATTAAACTGATAAGAACAGATTTTTTTTTTTTTTTTTTTTTTTTTTTTTTTTTTTTTTTTTTTTTTTTTCCATCAGTCTAGTTACCCAGTTAACCGGCTATTCATTTCACTTTACGTGACTCATTAAACCTGTGGGTTAACTATCATCATATGGAAAAAAAACCTCTTTTAAAAAGAAATATAAACCAATTAACACTTACAATATGTATTCCATCTTGAAAAACCCCACAATTCTTCGGCTTTTCCCTCGCCCAAACTTTTCTTATCAAACAAGTAAACTATAAAAAGTCTAGACAGCAATAATTTAACTGTTTGATTAGCTGATACATTGCATTTCCTAAAAACAAGTAAGTTCCTTACATCCCAGATTGTTTCCTTTAGAACAGCGAAAAATATCCAGGTTAAACGACTATTCTTTTGTCTTAAAAAATCTTGTCCAATTATAATTAATTCATAATTGAAAAAATTAAAACCCATCAAAAAACACATCATGTCATTTAGAATAGCCAAAACCTCCTGTATGAACCCACAGTCCCAAAAAAGGTGTACTTGATCCTCTATCCCACCACATCCTTCCCTAGGACAAATCTCACTGACATTTATTCCTCTTCTTCTCAGAAGTGCTCTAGTTGGTAGAACTTCATGCAATGTTAACCAAATCACGTCAAGTTGCCTACCAGAAACCCCAACCGTTTTAAACAGTTTCCAGATTAAAGCAGACTGTGTCATATTCAAGAACGGAACCTGACATTGAGTTTCCTTCCCTCTAAAACTCTTTAAAATCTTCTCCTTATCAGGAGTCCCTAAGGATCCCAACCCCTGAGCTTCATAAAATTTCCTTATCGTCACATAATAAAATGGACTTATTTGAGACTTAGGCCTATTCAGACCTATCTTACACCAGCCCCATTTGGCCACCATCCAACCTGCTAAAAACTCCATCATCTCCGCTGTTCTCCCCCCCTTAGAAAGAGTCTTAAACACCAACAAAAGAGAATGCAAATTCAAGAAAAAATCCAAATTTGGGAAATCAAACCCCCCCATTTCTTGTCTACTCATGACTATTGATCTTCTAATCTTCTCCATTTTGGAAGACCAAAAAAACACAAAAAGTCTCCTTGTCATTCTTTTCAACCATAACTTCCCAGGCGGAAAAATAACACTTGTGTACAATAGTAGTGGCAAAATGACGGCCTTAATAACCAGAACTTTACCTTTCAGGGAAAGGCCACGCAATTTCCAAAAAGACAATTTCTTCTCAATCTTCTCTTCAACCACTTTAAAACTTTGCTTCCCCCTCAAATCTCTTTCAAAAGTTACCCCCAATACATTAAATTCATTTTTATGATCCACACCCTCTACTGTGACCATACTTTCCCTTCCAAAGTTGCATAACTGACACTTCCCCCAATTTACCCTCATTCCAGCTAAGGCACAAAAAATTTTCAAATGCAAATTGGCCCTATTTAAATCAGCCTGGGAACTACAGACTAAAACTACATCATCCATATACCCCAGCGATTTTACTTTACCTCCCCCACTGCCCGGAATAAAACAACCGTCAATACATTTATCTTTCTGAATATTTAACAACAAGGGTTCCATTATACACACAAACAAAACTGGAGACATTGGGCATCCCTGTCTAACCCCGGACCTAATCTTAAAGGACCGCCCCACATTACCATTAACTATCACCTGACTACTCACTTCTGCATATAAACTCTCTATTACCTTTAGAAGCTTAACTGGCAAACCAAGTTTAGCTAAAACAGAAAAAAGAAACCTATGCGACACTTTATCAAATGCTTTTTCCAGGTCAATAGATTCTAACAAAAGACTAAAATTATTATTATTAGCATAAAAGATCATATCCCTTAATAAAATTAAATTGTCAGATATTCTTCTACCTGGTACAGCACAACTCTGATGTGACCCGACCATATACTGTACAACTTGACTTAATCTATTTGCAACAATCTTACTAAAAATCTTATAGTCACAGTTTAACAAAGTAATAGGACGCCAATTTTTAATGTCCCGCTTATCCCCTTTCTTATGAATTAAAATAACCACCCCCTCTTTCATTGAAGCAGACAAACCAGACACAAAAACATACTGCATAACTTTACAAAATTGCTCCCCTACTACCGCCCAATATGCAGAATAAAATTCCACCGGGAACCCATCCTTCCCTGGGGTTTTCCCTTTGGCCATACTTTCCATCACTTGCCTAACTTCTTCTTCTTTCACCTCTGACTCCAGAAATTCATGCTCAGAAACCGGGACATTATTTTCAAGCACTTTACAATATTCCTTGATTTCTTCATCAGTAGCAGCATTATCTTTACTAAACAAAGCCTCATAAAATCCAGTTATTCCCTTTACCATATCTTCCCCATGCAACTCCCCTTCAGATGACAAAATTGAAGTAAAAACCCCTTTATTATTAAAACTCTTCTTGAAAAAATATCTTGAACACTGCTCATTTTCTTCTAAGTGCCTCACCTTGGACTGAAACACAATTTTCTTCCCCCTTTCCATCATCCCTTTCTTTATCCCTTCCTTAACCCTTTTCAACTCCTCCTCTACCCCAATACCCAAGTTTCTGAATTTATTTAAAGTGTCAAGCCTCCTCACCAAAGCCGCCTCCTCTTCTTTCTTCTTTCTAGCTCTTTCGTATCCCACTCTCTTGAAATAAGTAGCAAATTTCCCTTTAGCCCAATCCCACCATGACAAAATATTACTAAAATCTTTCTGCTTGACAAGACAATGATTAAAAAGACTCTTAAAACCCTCACCCACCTCTTCTTCTTGTAATAAGTCAGTGTTAAGCTTCCACAGACCTCTGCCAAAAGAAAACGAATCCATTATACTAAACTCCGCCCTCACCATCTTGTGATCAGAAAAGGTATTTGCCATATGACTACACTTAGTAATCTTCAACCCTTCAGATGCCAAAATAAAATCTATTCTAGATTTACACACCCCACTCTCTGCTATATATGTATGTTTTCCATCAACCTTAACCAAAGTACCTGCATCCTGATACCTAAGATCCTGTATTGCATCATTTAAAAACTTAGAGGAAATATCCAGCCGGACCTCCGAGGAACTCTCCCTATCTGACACAGATCTTATACAATTAAAATCCCCCGCAATCACTGTAAAAACCCGACCTGGCATAAAAAATTTCAAAGTTTCAAAAAAGGATACCCGTGCCTGTTTCTCAGCTGGAGCATATATATTAAAAATCCTTCCCCTCTCCCCCAAAAAATCAACCTCCAGAATAATAAAACGACCCGGTACAATAATCCTGAAATCCTGAACATCAATATTACTATTTCTAAGCAAAAAACCCACCCCCTCATTCCTAGTACTTGAACTTGGGGACCAAAAGGACTTACCGTGTTTCCATTCATCCTCCCTAGGGGATCCTTTTAAAGCACACTCTTGTAAACATATTATATCAGCATTTGTTCTACTTAAAAAATCAAAAATGTCTGCCCTTCTATTTTCTGCCCCTATACTTCTAACATTCAATGATGCTACCATCAAGCTCATAATGAAAAAAGAGATAACAAATCTCCATCTCTTATCCATCAGAATCATGTTTTCTTAACAAAACGACTTGTATCCTGAAATTTTTCGACAACCTGAGCTTCTAAATACATATTGACAGGCGAGCCAGGGGACCCTGTGTCCCCCCTGCTCCCTGAAGAAAGGATATTCTCTGTAGATAAAACACAAAAAGGGTTAGGGTGTTCAAACCTAGGTCTCTTGGAGACAGCGACCTCAGGCCCCTCCTCCAAACTCAACTCTAAAGAGGAACTCTGTCTCTGCCCGGGAGTCAGATCATCATCCGACTCACCAGGCTCAAACCCAGGTGCACTAATCGGACTCAAAACACTGCCCTCCAGCTCACCCACCACATTACTCATGTCACCCAACAAAACCTCCATCCCAGAATCCACTTCTGCCGAATGACTAATTCCCCCAATTACGGCCCCACCCGGAGTCTCCTGCAGGGAGTCTTCAAACTCATCTTCCAGAGTAGTATCCATGTGGTCTGACTCACTCTCCCCACTGTCGGAAGGGAGCCCCACTGCTGCGGCATCCACTCCCCCAGTTTGTACAAGTTGCTGGGTAATTCCTACTTCACCTGACTCAGCTGATGAACTCCCAACACCTGTTTTCCTCTGGCGCAGTTTCACCTCAGACTCCTCCACATTCAACTCCCTCCCCCTCCCACCACCATTTTGTACCACATGTGCATAAGAAAACAGACTCTTCCCATCCTTAACAGGACAATTCCTAGCAAAATGTCCCGACAGACCACACAAGTCACAAACCCTAACATGTGGACATGAGCCTGGCTTATGACCAGGGATTCCACAGTTCCTGCAAACCACACCCCTGTCACATTTATGCCATGTGTGCCCATATTGACCACAGTGACGACAAAACTCCATCTGTCCTTCAAAAAAGCAAAAACCTCTTTCTCCACCGATGGAAAAGGACGCTGGGGGGCACTTGTATCCACACAGGCTACCTTCTTCCTTCTTGAAAATCACAAAATAACGTCTCTTCCCGTTGGGCATTCCCCAAAAGTTTTTCATCTTCTCTCCCCCTTCAATATGTTCACAAAAGCGACTCAAATAAGCAGAAATTAAAGCGTCATTCACTCTAGGATTATACATGTGAACAATCAATTTCTTTTTAACTTGTTTAAACAAAGTCTCAACCTTTATCTTATCCAAAATAGGGTTATCACTATCTTCAATCTTCTTAACCGCATTCATACAGTCCAGTTCATTAAACAAGGTGAGGTCATATATACCTTGGCTTGGAAAATCCTGTAGGCAATCCACATCTTCCACTTTAAGATTCAGAATACCGAAGATAACCTCCTCCACGATATTCTTCGTCCTTATTTCTGTCTTGAAACCAGGCAAAACCTGAAATCTGATTGTATCCTTGGCTCCTTGACCCGACATCTTTATCGAATCTTTGCGCCACGGAAAACGCCAACTCGTTTACCCAGGGTCCCCACAAGGAGGACCCCCGGAAAGCCCACCAACAAAGACCCAGCCGAGTTCCCCCAACCAGATCTTTGCCAAAAGGCCGAGAAGCGATAACCAGAATTGGTTTCAAACTACGGAGCCACCCAAGGATCCTAAAAAGTCCATTTGTGGAGATGAGCTCCTGGACTCCCGTTAAGAAGACATGTTGTCAACCTCTAGATCCCTTACATGCCTGCACTTTTCGGCTTGCTGCTGCTGCAATCCACGCGTTTTAGATCTGCATAACTCCACCTCTTTAAACACAGCACCTTCACCCCCTGCTGTTCCCACCCGCCTCAACACCGTTGGAAGGGAGGAGAACCAATTAAGGCGGGGGGTGGGGTGGAACGAGCAGCTGTCTACCCTTAGCAGGAGGGCTCCTGATTACATACCTCTCCTGCTGCTGCTGCTGCTGGCTGTCCAGCAGCAGACTGAAGGTGGCTGCTGCTGTGCACAGGTATATAAAGGCTCAGAGCCTATTATGACACGCGCAGCCAGCGTTCCATTGCCACATTCCATCTACTGCAGGCAGGATACCTGGCTGGCTGAATGTCGCTGAGAAGCTCACAGAGACCGCCATAAGCAACAGTTTAACAGAATGCCACAGACTAATCAACCAAACTTTTTGGGTTGGGTTCTCTTTTATAGTCTGCAGGCATTAAATGAAAGAAGTCAGTGTTCCAGCAGAAGGAGACAACGTTTCAGAAAAGGCATTGTAGCAAACCAAAAAAGAAATTTTAAGCGCAGCAGTGTAACCAGCGCACATACCTGTTAGCTCGGGTGAGTTTAAAAGGCTGCTGTTGATAACAAGGGCATTTGCTAAATAGATGGTGTGTGTGCAACAATATACTGAAAGGTCAATTATATTGTGCAGCTTATCTCACCACCTGTAGTTATTTAGGTGAAAGCTCCAAAATGCTTGCCTAATATGTCTGTTTATCCAAAAGGAAGTAGAAAGGGAGAGCTAGAAAGATAGCATTGCATCACATTACATGGCAATGCAATGCACAGTTGCTGAAGTTGAACCAAAATGAGCTTGTAATCTGGCTTCTGCAACTTTGAACATGAAAAATCCAATGAGGAGAAGAAAAGCAGAGCCAAAGAGTCCATCCCAAAATCCGACAAACAAGCAAAATGAACAAAAAACATTGAATTCAATTCTTTCTGATTTTAGAAACTGCATTAAAGAAGGGGTGCACCGGTCCTGGAGATACTGCAATACCAGGTCAATGCGTGGAGTGGACAGAGCAAGCTCTTTTTCCATCTCCCTGTTCTAAAAATCCATTTAATATATGGTCCCCAGATAGGGGACGTATCAGATATTAAACTGATAAGAACAGATACTACACTTGATCTTAGCCAAAAGGCCGAGAAGCGATAACCAGAATTGGTTTCAAACTACGGAGCCACCCAAGGATCCTAAAAAGTCCATTTGTGGAGATGAGCTCCTGGACTCCCGTTAAGAAGACATGTTGTCAACCTCTAGATCCCTTACATGCCTGCACTTTTCGGCTTGCTGCTGCTGCAATCCACGCGTTTTAGATCTGCATAACTCCACCTCTTTAAACACAGCACCTTCACCCCCTGCTGTTCCCACCCGCCTCAACACCGTTGGAAGGGAGGAGAACCAATTAAGGCGGGGGGTGGGGTGGAACGAGCAGCTGTCTACCCTTAGCAGGAGGGCTCCTGATTACATACCTCTCCTGCTGCTGCTGCTGCTGGCTGTCCAGCAGCAGACTGAAGGTGGCTGCTGCTGTGCACAGGTATATAAAGGCTCAGAGCCTATTATGACACGCGCAGCCAGCGTTCCATTGCCACATTCCATCTACTGCAGGCAGGATACCTGGCTGGCTGAATGTCGCTGAGAAGCTCACAGAGACCGCCATAAGCAACAGTTTAACAGAATGCCACAGACTAATCAACCAAACTTTTTGGGTTGGGTTCTCTTTTATAGTCTGCAGGCATTAAATGAAAGAAGTCAGTGTTCCAGCAGAAGGAGACAACGTTTCAGAAAAGGCATTGTAGCAAACCAAAAAAGAAATTTTAAGCGCAGCAGTGTAACCAGCGCACATACCTGTTAGCTCGGGTGAGTTTAAAAGGCTGCTGTTGATAACAAGGGCATTTGCTAAATAGATGGTGTGTGTGCAACAATATACTGAAAGGTCAATTATATTGTGCAGCTTATCTCACCACCTGTAGTTATTTAGGTGAAAGCTCCAAAATGCTTGCCTAATATGTCTGTTTATCCAAAAGGAAGTAGAAAGGGAGAGCTAGAAAGATAGCATTGCATCACATTACATGGCAATGCAATGCACAGTTGCTGAAGTTGAACCAAAATGAGCTTGTAATCTGGCTTCTGCAACTTTGAACATGAAAAATCCAATGAGGAGAAGAAAAGCAGAGCCAAAGAGTCCATCCCAAAATCCGACAAACAAGCAAAATGAACAAAAAACATTGAATTCAATTCTTTCTGATTTTAGAAACTGCATTAAAGAAGGGGTGCACCGGTCCTGGAGATACTGCAATACCAGGTCAATGCGTGGAGTGGACAGAGCAAGCTCTTTTTCCATCTCCCTGTTCTAAAAATCCATTTAATATATGGTCCCCAGATAGGGGACGTATCAGATATTAAACTGATAAGAACAGATACTACACTTGATCTTAGCCAAAAGGCCGAGAAGCGATAACCAGAATTGGTTTCAAACTACGGAGCCACCCAAGGATCCTAAAAAGTCCATTTGTGGAGATGAGCTCCTGGACTCCCGTTAAGAAGACATGTTGTCAACCTCTAGATCCCTTACATGCCTGCACTTTTCGGCTTGCTGCTGCTGCAATCCACGCGTTTTAGATCTGCATAACTCCACCTCTTTAAACACAGCACCTTCACCCCCTGCTGTTCCCACCCGCCTCAACACCGTTGGAAGGGAGGAGAACCAATTAAGGCGGGGGGTGGGGTGGAACGAGCAGCTGTCTACCCTTAGCAGGAGGGCTCCTGATTACATACCTCTCCTGCTGCTGCTGATGCTGGCTGTCCAGCAGCAGACTGAAGGTGGCTGCTGCTGTGCACAGGTATATAAAGGCTCAGAGCCTATTATGACACGCGCAGCCAGCGTTCCATTGCCACATTCCATCTACTGCAGGCAGGATACCTGGCTGGCTGAATGTCGCTGAGAAGCTCACAGAGACCGCCATAAGCAACAGTTTAACAGAATGCCACAGACTAATCAACCAAACTTTTTGGGTTGGGTTCTCTTTTATAGTCTGCAGGCATTAAATGAAAGAAGTCAGTGTTCCAGCAGAAGGAGACAACGTTTCAGAAAAGGCATTGTAGCAAACCAAAAAAGAAATTTTAAGCGCAGCAGTGTAACCAGCGCACATACCTGTTAGCTCGGGTGAGTTTAAAAGGCTGCTGTTGATAACAAGGGCATTTGCTAAATAGATGGTGTGTGTGCAACAATATACTGAAAGGTCAATTATATTGTGCAGCTTATCTCACCACCTGTAGTTATTTAGGTGAAAGCTCCAAAATGCTTGCCTAATATGTCTGTTTATCCAAAAGGAAGTAGAAAGGGAGAGCTAGAAAGATAGCATTGCATCACATTACATGGCAATGCAATGCACAGTTGCTGAAGTTGAACCAAAATGAGCTTGTAATCTGGCTTCTGCAACTTTGAACATGAAAAATCCAATGAGGAGAAGAAAAGCAGAGCCAAAGAGTCCATCCCAAAATCCGACAAACAAGCAAAATGAACAAAAAACATTGAATTCAATTCTTTCTGATTTTAGAAACTGCATTAAAGAAGGGGTGCACCGGTCCTGGAGATACTGCAATACCAGGTCAATGCGTGGAGTGGACAGAGCAAGCTCTTTTTCCATCTCCCTGTTCTAAAAATCCATTTAATATATGGTCCCCAGATAGGGGACGTATCAGATATTAAACTGATAAGAACAGATACTACACTTGATCTTAGCCAAAAGGCCGAGAAGCGATAACCAGAATTGGTTTCAAACTACGGAGCCACCCAAGGATCCTAAAAAGTCCATTTGTGGAGATGAGCTCCTGGACTCCCGTTAAGAAGACATGTTGTCAACCTCTAGATCCCTTACATGCCTGCACTTTTCGGCTTGCTGCTGCTGCAATCCACGCGTTTTAGATCTGCATAACTCCACCTCTTTAAACACAGCACCTTCACCCCCTGCTGTTCCCACCCGCCTCAACACCGTTGGAAGGGAGGAGAACCAATTAAGGCGGGGGGTGGGGTGGAACGAGCAGCTGTCTACCCTTAGCAGGAGGGCTCCTGATTACATACCTCTCCTGCTGCTGCTGCTGCTGGCTGTCCAGCAGCAGACTGAAGGTGGCTGCTGCTGTGCACAGGTATATAAAGGCTCAGAGCCTATTATGACACGCGCAGCCAGCGTTCCATTGCCACATTCCATCTACTGCAGGCAGGATACCTGGCTGGCTGAATGTCGCTGAGAAGCTCACAGAGACCGCCATAAGCAACAGTTTAACAGAATGCCACAGACTAATCAACCAAACTTTTTGGGTTGGGTTCTCTTTTATAGTCTGCAGGCATTAAATGAAAGAAGTCAGTGTTCCAGCAGAAGGAGACAACGTTTCAGAAAAGGCATTGTAGCAAACCAAAAAAGAAATTTTAAGCGCAGCAGTGTAACCAGCGCACATACCTGTTAGCTCGGGTGAGTTTAAAAGGCTGCTGTTGATAACAAGGGCATTTGCTAAATAGATGGTGTGTGTGCAACAATATACTGAAAGGTCAATTATATTGTGCAGCTTATCTCACCACCTGTAGTTATTTAGGTGAAAGCTCCAAAATGCTTGCCTAATATGTCTGTTTATCCAAAAGGAAGTAGAAAGGGAGAGCTAGAAAGATAGCATTGCATCACATTACATGGCAATGCAATGCACAGTTGCTGAAGTTGAACCAAAATGAGCTTGTAATCTGGCTTCTGCAACTTTGAACATGAAAAATCCAATGAGGAGAAGAAAAGCAGAGCCAAAGAGTCCATCCCAAAATCCGACAAACAAGCAAAATGAACAAAAAACATTGAATTCAATTCTTTCTGATTTTAGAAACTGCATTAAAGAAGGGGTGCACCGGTCCTGGAGATACTGCAATACCAGGTCAATGCGTGGAGTGGACAGAGCAAGCTCTTTTTCCATCTCCCTGTTCTAAAAATCCATTTAATATATGGTCCCCAGATAGGGGACGTATCAGATATTAAACTGATAAGAACAGATACTACACTTGATCTTAGCCAAAAGGCCGAGAAGCGATAACCAGAATTGGTTTCAAACTACGGAGCCACCCAAGGATCCTAAAAAGTCCATTTGTGGAGATGAGCTCCTGGACTCCCGTTAAGAAGACATGTTGTCAACCTCTAGATCCCTTACATGCCTGCACTTTTTGGCTTGCTGCTGCTGCAATCCACGCATTTTAGATCTGCATAACTCCACCTCTTTAAACACAGCACCTTCACCCCCTGCTGTTCCCACCCGCCTCAACACCGTTGGAAGGGAGGAGAACCAATTAAGGCGGGGGGTGGGGTGGAACGAGCAGCTGTCTACCCTTAGCAGGAGGGCTCCTGATTACATACCTCTCCTGCTGCTGCTGCTGCTGGCTGTCCAGCAGCAGACTGAAGGTGGCTGCTGCTGTGCACAGGTATATAAAGGCTCAGAGCCTATTATGACACGCGCAGCCAGCGTTCCATTGCCACATTCCATCTACTGCAGGCAGGATACCTGGCTGGCTGAATGTCGCTGAGAAGCTCACAGAGACCGCCATAAGCAACAGTTTAACAGAATGCCACAGACTAATCAACCAAACTTTTTGGGTTGGGTTCTCTTTTATAGTCTGCAGGCATTAAATGAAAGAAGTCAGTGTTCCAGCAGAAGGAGACAACGTTTCAGAAAAGGCATTGTAGCAAACCAAAAAAGAAATTTTAAGCGCAGCAGTGTAACCAGCGCACATACCTGTTAGCTCGGGTGAGTTTAAAAGGCTGCTGTTGATAACAAGGGCATTTGCTAAATAGATGGTGTGTGTGCAACAATATACTGAAAGGTCAATTATATTGTGCAGCTTATCTCACCACCTGTAGTTATTTAGGTGAAAGCTCCAAAATGCTTGCCTAATATGTCTGTTTATCCAAAAGGAAGTAGAAAGGGAGAGCTAGAAAGATAGCATTGCATCACATTACATGGCAATGCAATGCACAGTTGCTGAAGTTGAACCAAAATGAGCTTGTAATCTGGCTTCTGCAACTTTGAACATGAAAAATCCAATGAGGAGAAGAAAAGCAGAGCCAAAGAGTCCATCCCAAAATCCGACAAACAAGCAAAATGAACAAAAAACATTGAATTCAATTCTTTCTGATTTTAGAAACTGCATTAAAGAAGGGGTGCACCGGTCCTGGAGATACTGCAATACCAGGTCAATGCGTGGAGTGGACAGAGCAAGCTCTTTTTCCATCTCCCTGTTCTAAAAATCCATTTAATATATGGTCCCCAGATAGGGGACGTATCAGATATTAAACTGATAAGAACAGATACTACACTTGATCTTAGCCAAAAGGCCGAGAAGCGATAACCAGAATTGGTTTCAAACTACGGAGCCACCCAAGGATCCTAAAAAGTCCATTTGTGGAGATGAGCTCCTGGACTCCCGTTAAGAAGACATGTTGTCAACCTCTAGATCCCTTACATGCCTGCACTTTTCGGCTTGCTGCTGCTGCAATCCACGCGTTTTAGATCTGCATAACTCCACCTCTTTAAACACAGCACCTTCACCCCCTGCTGTTCCCACCCGCCTCAACACCGTTGGAAGGGAGGAGAACCAATTAAGGCGGGGGGTGGGGTGGAACGAGCAGCTGTCTACCCTTAGCAGGAGGGCTCCTGATTACATACCTCTCCTGCTGCTGCTGCTGCTGGCTGTCCAGCAGCAGACTGAAGGTGGCTGCTGCTGTGCACAGGTATATAAAGGCTCAGAGCCTATTATGACACGCGCAGCCAGCGTTCCATTGCCACATTCCATCTACTGCAGGCAGGATACCTGGCTGGCTGAATGTCGCTGAGAAGCTCACAGAGACCGCCATAAGCAACAGTTTAACAGAATGCCACAGACTAATCAACCAAACTTTTTGGGTTGGGTTCTCTTTTATAGTCTGCAGGCATTAAATGAAAGAAGTCAGTGTTCCAGCAGAAGGAGACAACGTTTCAGAAAAGGCATTGTAGCAAACCAAAAAAGAAATTTTAAGCGCAGCAGTGTAACCAGCGCACATACCTGTTAGCTCGGGTGAGTTTAAAAGGCTGCTGTTGATAACAAGGGCATTTGCTAAATAGATGGTGTGTGTGCAACAATATACTGAAAGGTCAATTATATTGTGCAGCTTATCTCACCACCTGTAGTTATTTAGGTGAAAGCTCCAAAATGCTTGCCTAATATGTCTGTTTATCCAAAAGGAAGTAGAAAGGGAGAGCTAGAAAGATAGCATTGCATCACATTACATGGCAATGCAATGCACAGTTGCTGAAGTTGAACCAAAATGAGCTTGTAATCTGGCTTCTGCAACTTTGAACATGAAAAATCCAATGAGGAGAAGAAAAGCAGAGCCAAAGAGTCCATCCCAAAATCCGACAAACAAGCAAAATGAACAAAAAACATTCAATTCAATTCTTTCTGATTTTAGAAACTGCATTAAAGAAGGGGTGCACCGGTCCTGGAGATACTGCAATACCAGGTCAATGCGTGGAGTGGACAGAGCAAGCTCTTTTTCCATCTCCCTGTTCTAAAAATCCATTTAATATATGGTCCCCAGATAGGGGACGTATCAGATATTAAACTGATAAGAACAGATACTACACTTGATCTTAGCCAAAAGGCCGAGAAGCGATAACCAGAATTGGTTTCAAACTACGGAGCCACCCAAGGATCCTAAAAAGTCCATTTGTGGAGATGAGCTCCTGGACTCCCGTTAAGAAGACATGTTGTCAACCTCTAGATCCCTTACATGCCTGCACTTTTCGGCTTGCTGCTGCTGCAATCCACGCGTTTTAGATCTGCATAACTCCACCTCTTTAAACACAGCACCTTCACCCCCTGCTGTTCCCACCCGCCTCAACACCGTTGGAAGGGAGGAGAACCAATTAAGGCGGGGGGTGGGGTGGAACGAGCAGCTGTCTACCCTTAGCAGGAGGGCTCCTGATTACATACCTCTCCTGCTGCTGCTGCTGCTGCTGGCTGTCCAGCAGCAGACTGAAGGTGGCTGCTGCTGTGCACAGGTATATAAAGGCTCAGAGCCTATTATGACACGCGCAGCCAGCGTTCCATTGCCACATTCCATCTACTGCAGGCAGGATACCTGGCTGGCTGAATGTCGCTGAGAAGCTCACAGAGACCGCCATAAGCAACAGTTTAACAGAATGCCACAGACTAATCAACCAAACTTTTTGGGTTGGGTTCTCTTTTATAGTCTGCAGGCATTAAATGAAAGAAGTCAGTGTTCCAGCAGAAGGAGACAACGTTTCAGAAAAGGCATTGTAGCAAACCAAAAAAGAAATTTTAAGCGCAGCAGTGTAACCAGCGCACATACCTGTTAGCTCGGGTGAGTTTAAAAGGCTGCTGTTGATAACAAGGGCATTTGCTAAATAGATGGTGTGTGTGCAACAATATACTGAAAGGTCAATTATATTGTGCAGCTTATCTCACCACCTGTAGTTATTTAGGTGAAAGCTCCAAAATGCTTGCCTAATATGTCTGTTTATCCAAAAGGAAGTAGAAAGGGAGAGCTAGAAAGATAGCATTGCATCACATTACATGGCAATGCAATGCACAGTTGCTGAAGTTGAACCAAAATGAGCTTGTAATCTGGCTTCTGCAACTTTGAACATGAAAAATCCAATGAGGAGAAGAAAAGCAGAGCCAAAGAGTCCATCCCAAAATCCGACAAACAAGCAAAATGAACAAAAAACATTGAATTCAATTCTTTCTGATTTTAGAAACTGCATTAAAGAAGGGGTGCACCGGTCCTGGAGATACTGCAATACCAGGTCAATGCGTGGAGTGGACAGAGCAAGCTCTTTTTCCATCTCCCTGTTCTAAAAATCCATTTAATATATGGTCCCCAGATAGGGGACGTATCAGATATTAAACTGATAAGAACAGATACTACACTTGATCTTAGCCAAAAGGCCGAGAAGCGATAACCAGAATTGGTTTCAAACTACGGAGCCACCCAAGGATCCTAAAAAGTCCATTTGTGGAGATGAGCTCCTGGACTCCCGTTAAGAAGACATGTTGTCAACCTCTAGATCCCTTACATGCCTGCACTTTTCGGCTTGCTGCTGCTGCAATCCACGCGTTTTAGATCTGCATAACTCCACCTCTTTAAACACAGCACCTTCACCCCCTGCTGTTCCCACCCGCCTCAACACCGTTGGAAGGGAGGAGAACCAATTAAGGCGGGGGGTGGGGTGGAACGAGCAGCTGTCTACCCTTAGCAGGAGGGCTCCTGATTACATACCTCTCCTGCTGCTGCTGCTGCTGGCTGTCCAGCAGCAGACTGAAGGTGGCTGCTGCTGTGCACAGGTATATAAAGGCTCAGAGCCTATTATGACACGCGCAGCCAGCGTTCCATTGCCACATTCCATCTACTGCAGGCAGGATACCTGGCTGGCTGAATGTCGCTGAGAAGCTCACAGAGACCGCCATAAGCAACAGTTTAACAGAATGCCACAGACTAATCAACCAAACTTTTTGGGTTGGGTTCTCTTTTATAGTCTGCAGGCATTAAATGAAAGAAGTCAGTGTTCCAGCAGAAGGAGACAACGTTTCAGAAAAGGCATTGTAGCAAACCAAAAAAGAAATTTTAAGCGCAGCAGTGTAACCAGCGCACATACCTGTTAGCTCGGGTGAGTTTAAAAGGCTGCTGTTGATAACAAGGGCATTTGCTAAATAGATGGTGTGTGTGCAACAATATACTGAAAGGTCAATTATATTGTGCAGCTTATCTCACCACCTGTAGTTATTTAGGTGAAAGCTCCAAAATGCTTGCCTAATATGTCTGTTTATCCAAAAGGAAGTAGAAAGGGAGAGCTAGAAAGATAGCATTGCATCACATTACATGGCAATGCAATGCACAGTTGCTGAAGTTGAACCAAAATGAGCTTGTAATCTGGCTTCTGCAACTTTGAACATGAAAAATCCAATGAGGAGAAGAAAAGCAGAGCCAAAGAGTCCATCCCAAAATCCGACAAACAAGCAAAATGAACAAAAAACATTGAATTCAATTCTTTCTGATTTTAGAAACTGCATTAAAGAAGGGGTGCACCGGTCCTGGAGATACTGCAATACCAGGTCAATGCGTGGAGTGGACAGAGCAAGCTCTTTTTCCATCTCCCTGTTCTAAAAATCCATTTAATATATGGTCCCCAGATAGGGGACGTATCAGATATTAAACTGATAAGAACAGATACTACACTTGATCTTAGCCAAAAGGCCGAGAAGCGATAACCAGAATTGGTTTCAAACTACGGAGCCACCCAAGGATCCTAAAAAGTCCATTTGTGGAGATGAGCTCCTGGACTCCCGTTAAGAAGACATGTTGTCAACCTCTAGATCCCTTACATGCCTGCACTTTTCGGCTTGCTGCTGCTGCAATCCACGCGTTTTAGATCTGCATAACTCCACCTCTTTAAACACAGCACCTTCACCCCCTGCTGTTCCCACCCGCCTCAACACCGTTGGAAGGGAGGAGAACCAATTAAGGCGGGGGGTGGGGTGGAACGAGCAGCTGTCTACCCTTAGCAGGAGGGCTCCTGATTACATACCTCTCCTGCTGCTGCTGCTGCTGGCTGTCCAGCAGCAGACTGAAGGTGGCTGCTGCTGTGCACAGGTATATAAAGGCTCAGAGCCTATTATGACACGCGCAGCCAGCGTTCCATTGCCACATTCCATCTACTGCAGGCAGGATACCTGGCTGGCTGAATGTCGCTGAGAAGCTCACAGAGACCGCCATAAGCAACAGTTTAACAGAATGCCACAGACTAATCAACCAAACTTTTTGGGTTGGGTTCTCTTTTATAGTCTGCAGGCATTAAATGAAAGAAGTCAGTGTTCCAGCAGAAGGAGACAACGTTTCAGAAAAGGCATTGTAGCAAACCAAAAAAGAAATTTTAAGCGCAGCAGTGTAACCAGCGCACATACCTGTTAGCTCGGGTGAGTTTAAAAGGCTGCTGTTGATAACAAGGGCATTTGCTAAATAGATGGTGTGTGTGCAACAATATACTGAAAGGTCAATTATATTGTGCAGCTTATCTCACCACCTGTAGTTATTTAGGTGAAAGCTCCAAAATGCTTGCCTAATATGTCTGTTTATCCAAAAGGAAGTAGAAAGGGAGAGCTAGAAAGATAGCATTGCATCACATTACATGGCAATGCAATGCACAGTTGCTGAAGTTGAACCAAAATGAGCTTGTAATCTGGCTTCTGCAACTTTGAACATGAAAAATCCAATGAGGAGAAGAAAAGCAGAGCCAAAGAGTCCATCCCAAAATCCGACAAACAAGCAAAATGAACAAAAAACATTGAATTCAATTCTTTCTGATTTTAGAAACTGCATTAAAGAAGGGGTGCACCGGTCCTGGAGATACTGCAATACCAGGTCAATGCGTGGAGTGGACAGAGCAAGCTCTTTTTCCATCTCCCTGTTCTAAAAATCCATTTAATATATGGTCCCCAGATAGGGGACGTATCAGATATTAAACTGATAAGAACAGATACTACACTTGATCTTAGCCAAAAGGCGGAGAAGCGATAACCAGAATTGGTTTCAAACTACGGAGCCACCCAAGGATCCTAAAAAGTCCATTTGTGGAGATGAGCTCCTGGACTCCCGTTAAGAAGACATGTTGTCAACCTCTAGATCCCTTACATGCCTGCACTTTTCGGCTTGCTGCTGCTGCAATCCACGCGTTTTAGATCTGCATAACTCCACCTCTTTAAACACAGCACCTTCACCCCCTGCTGTTCCCACCCGCCTCAACACCGTTGGAAGGGAGGAGAACCAATTAAGGCGGGGGGTGGGGTGGAACGAGCAGCTGTCTACCCTTAGCAGGAGGGCTCCTGATTACATACCTCTCCTGCTGCTGCTGCTGCTGGCTGTCCAGCAGCAGACTGAAGGTGGCTGCTGCTGTGCACAGGTATATAAAGGCTCAGAGCCTATTATGACACGCGCAGCCAGCGTTCCATTGCCACATTCCATCTACTGCAGGCAGGATACCTGGCTGGCTGAATGTCGCTGAGAAGCTCACAGAGACCGCCATAAGCAACAGTTTAACAGAATGCCACAGACTAATCAACCAAACTTTTTGGGTTGGGTTCTCTTTTATAGTCTGCAGGCATTAAATGAAAGAAGTCAGTGTTCCAGCAGAAGGAGACAACGTTTCAGAAAAGGCATTGTAGCAAACCAAAAAAGAAATTTTAAGCGCAGCAGTGTAACCAGCGCACATACCTGTTAGCTCGGGTGAGTTTAAAAGGCTGCTGTTGATAACAAGGGCATTTGCTAAATAGATGGTGTGTGTGCAACAACATACTGAAAGGTCAATTATATTGTGCAGCTTATCTCACCACCTGTAGTTATTTAGGTGAAAGCTCCAAAATGCTTGCCTAATATGTCTGTTTATCCAAAAGGAAGTAGAAAGGGAGAGCTAGAAAGATAGCATTGCATCACATTACATGGCAATGCAATGCACAGTTGCTGAAGTTGAACCAAAATGAGCTTGTAATCTGGCTTCTGCAACTTTGAACATGAAAAATCCAATGAGGAGAAGAAAAGCAGAGCCAAAGAGTCCATCCCAAAATCCGACAAACAAGCAAAATGAACAAAAAACATTGAATTCAATTCTTTCTGATTTTAGAAACTGCATTAAAGAAGGGGTGCACCGGTCCTGGAGATACTGCAATACCAGGTCAATGCGTGGAGTGGACAGAGCAAGCTCTTTTTCCATCTCCCTGTTCTAAAAATCCATTTAATATATGGTCCCCAGATAGGGGACGTATCAGATATTAAACTGATAAGAACAGATACTACACTTGATCTTAGCCAAAAGGCCGAGAAGCGATAACCAGAATTGGTTTCAAACTACGGAGCCACCCAAGGATCCTAAAAAGTCCATTTGTGGAGATGAGCTCCTGGACTCCCGTTAAGAAGACATGTTGTCAACCTCTAGATCCCTTACATGCCTGCACTTTTCGGCTTGCTGCTGCTGCAATCCACGCGTTTTAGATCTGCATAACTCCACCTCATTAAACACAGCACCTTCACCCCCTGCTGTTCCCACCCGCCTCAACACCGTTGGAAGGGAGGAGAACCAATTAAGGCGGGGGGTGGGGTGGAACGAGCAGCTGTCTACCCTTAGCAGGAGGGCTCCTGATTACATACCTCTCCTGCTGCTGCTGCTGCTGGCTGTCCAGCAGCAGACTGAAGGTGGCTGCTGCTGTGCACAGGTATATAAAGGCTCAGAGCCTATTATGACACGCGCAGCCAGCGTTCCATTGCCACATTCCATCTACTGCAGGCAGGATACCTGGCTGGCTGAATGTCGCTGAGAAGCTCACAGAGACCGCCATAAGCAACAGTTTAACAGAATGCCACAGACTAATCAACCAAACTTTTTGGGTTGGGTTCTCTTTTATAGTCTGCAGGCATTAAATGAAAGAAGTCAGTGTTCCAGCAGAAGGAGACAACGTTTCAGAAAAGGCATTGTAGCAAACCAAAAAAGAAATTTTAAGCGCAGCAGTGTAACCAGCGCACATACCTGTTAGCTCGGGTGAGTTTAAAAGGCTGCTGTTGATAACAAGGGCATTTGCTAAATAGATGGTGTGTGTGCAACAACATACTGAAAGGTCAATTATATTGTGCAGCTTATCTCACCACCTGTAGTTATTTAGGTGAAAGCTCCAAAATGCTTGCCTAATATGTCTGTTTATCCAAAAGGAAGTAGAAAGGGAGAGCTAGAAAGATAGCATTGCATCACATTACATGGCAATGCAATGCACAGTTGCTGAAGTTGAACCAAAATGAGCTTGTAATCTGGCTTCTGCAACTTTGAACATGAAAAATCCAATGAGGAGAAGAAAAGCAGAGCCAAAGAGTCCATCCCAAAATCCGACAAACAAGCAAAATGAACAAAAAACATTGAATTCAATTCTTTCTGATTTTAGAAACTGCATTAAAGAAGGGGTGCACCGGTCCTGGAGATACTGCAATACCAGGTCAATGCGTGGAGTGGACAGAGCAAGCTCTTTTTCCATCTCCCTGTTCTAAAAATCCATTTAATATATGGTCCCCAGATAGGGGACGTATCAGATATTAAACTGATAAGAACAGATACTACACTTGATCTTAGCCAAAAGGCCGAGAAGCGATAACCAGAATTGGTTTCAAACTACGGAGCCACCCAAGGATCCTAAAAAGTCCATTTGTGGAGATGAGCTCCTGGACTCCCGTTAAGAAGACATGTTGTCAACCTCTAGATCCCTTACATGCCTGCACTTTTCGGCTTGCTGCTGCTGCAATCCACGCGTTTTAGATCTGCATAACTCCACCTCTTTAAACACAGCACCTTCACCCCCTGCTGTTCCCACCCGCCTCAACACCGTTGGAAGGGAGGAGAACCAATTAAGGCGGGGGGTGGGGTGGAACGAGCAGCTGTCTACCCTTAGCAGGAGGGCTCCTGATTACATACCTCTCCTGCTGCTGCTGCTGCTGGCTGTCCAGCAGCAGACTGAAGGTGGCTGCTGCTGTGCACAGGTATATAAAGGCTCAGAGCCTATTATGACACGCGCAGCCAGCGTTCCATTGCCACATTCCATCTACTGCAGGCAGGATACCTGGCTGGCTGAATGTCGCTGAGAAGCTCACAGAGACCGCCATAAGCAACAGTTTAACAGAATGCCACAGACTAATCAACCAAACTTTTTGGGTTGGGTTCTCTTTTATAGTCTGCAGGCATTAAATGAAAGAAGTCAGTGTTCCAGCAGAAGGAGACAACGTTTCAGAAAAGGCATTGTAGCAAACCAAAAAAGAAATTTTAAGCGCAGCAGTGTAACCAGCGCACATACCTGTTAGCTCGGGTGAGTTTAAAAGGCTGCTGTTGATAACAAGGGCATTTGCTAAATAGATGGTGTGTGTGCAACAATATACTGAAAGGTCAATTATATTGTGCAGCTTATCTCACCACCTGTAGTTATTTAGGTGAAAGCTCCAAAATGCTTGCCTAATATGTCTGTTTATCCAAAAGGAAGTAGAAAGGGAGAGCTAGAAAGATAGCATTGCATCACATTACATGGCAATGCAATGCACAGTTGCTGAAGTTGAACCAAAATGAGCTTGTAATCTGGCTTCTGCAACTTTGAACATGAAAAATCCAATGAGGAGAAGAAAAGCAGAGCCAAAGAGTCCATCCCAAAATCCGACAAACAAGCAAAATGAACAAAAAACATTGAATTCAATTCTTTCTGATTTTAGAAACTGCATTAAAGAAGGGGTGCACCGGTCCTGGAGATACTGCAATACCAGGTCAATGCGTGGAGTGGACAGAGCAAGCTCTTTTTCCATCTCCCTGTTCTAAAAATCCATTTAATATATGGTCCCCAGATAGGGGACGTATCAGATATTAAACTGATAAGAACAGATACTACACTTGATCTTAGCCAAAAGGCCGAGAAGCGATAACCAGAATTGGTTTCAAACTACGGAGCCACCCAAGGATCCTAAAAAGTCCATTTGTGGAGATGAGCTCCTGGACTCCCGTTAAGAAGACATGTTGTCAACCTCTAGATCCCTTACATGCCTGCACTTTTCGGCTTGCTGCTGCTGCAATCCACGCGTTTTAGATCTGCATAACTCCACCTCTTTAAACACAGCACCTTCACCCCCTGCTGTTCCCACCCGCCTCAACACCGTTGGAAGGGAGGAGAACCAATTAAGGCGGGGGGTGGGGTGGAACGAGCAGCTGTCTACCCTTAGCAGGAGGGCTCCTGATTACATACCTCTCCTGCTGCTGCTGCTGCTGGCTGTCCAGCAGCAGACTGAAGGTGGCTGCTGCTGTGTACAGGTATATAAAGGCTCAGAGCCTATTATGACACGCGCAGCCAGCGTTCCATTGCCACATTCCATCTACTGCAGGCAGGATACCTGGCTGGCTGAATGTCGCTGAGAAGCTCACAGAGACCGCCATAAGCAACAGTTTAACAGAATGCCACAGACTAATCAACCAAACTTTTTGGGTTGGGTTCTCTTTTATAGTCTGCAGGCATTAAATGAAAGAAGTCAGTGTTCCAGCAGAAGGAGACAACGTTTCAGAAAAGGCATTGTAGCAAACCAAAAAAGAAATTTTAAGCGCAGCAGTGTAACCAGCGCACATACCTGTTAGCTCGGGTGAGTTTAAAAGGCTGCTGTTGATAACAAGGGCATTTGCTAAATAGATGGTGTGTGTGCAACAATATACTGAAAGGTCAATTATATTGTGCAGCTTATCTCACCACCTGTAGTTATTTAGGTGAAAGCTCCAAAATGCTTGCCTAATATGTCTGTTTATCCAAAAGGAAGTAGAAAGGGAGAGCTAGAAAGATAGCATTGCATCACATTACATGGCAATGCAATGCACAGTTGCTGAAGTTGAACCAAAATGAGCTTGTAATCTGGCTTCTGCAACTTTGAACATGAAAAATCCAATGAGGAGAAGAAAAGCAGAGCCAAAGAGTCCATCCCAAAATCCGACAAACAAGCAAAATGAACAAAAAACATTGAATTCAATTCTTTCTGATTTTAGAAACTGCATTAAAGAAGGGGTGCACCGGTCCTGGAGATACTGCAATACCAGGTCAATGCGTGGAGTGGACAGAGCAAGCTCTTTTTCCATCTCCCTGTTCTAAAAATCCATTTAATATATGGTCCCCAGATAGGGGACGTATCAGATATTAAACTGATAAGAACAGATACTACACTTGATCTTAGCCAAAAGGCCGAGAAGCGATAACCAGAATTGGTTTCAAACTACGGAGCCACCCAAGGATCCTAAAAAGTCCATTTGTGGAGATGAGCTCCTGGACTCCCGTTAAGAAGACATGTTGTCAACCTCTAGATCCCTTACATGCCTGCACTTTTCGGCTTGCTGCTGCTGCAATCCACGCGTTTTAGATCTGCATAACTCCACCTCTTTAAACACAGCACCTTCACCCCCTGCTGTTCCCACCTGCCTCAACACCGTTGGAAGGGAGGAGAACCAATTAAGGCGGGGGGTGGGGTGGAACGAGCAGCTGTCTACCCTTAGCAGGAGGGCTCCTGATTACATACCTCTCCTGCTGCTGCTGCTGCTGCTGGCTGTCCAGCAGCAGACTGAAGGTGGCTGCTGCTGTGCACAGGTATATAAAGGCTCAGAGCCTATTATGACACGCGCAGCCAGCGTTCCATTGCCACATTCCATCTACTGCAGGCAGGATACCTGGCTGGCTGAATGTCGCTGAGAAGCTCACAGAGACCGCCATAAGCAACAGTTTAACAGAATGCCACAGACTAATCAACCAAACTTTTTGGGTTGGGTTCTCTTTTATAGTCTGCAGGCATTAAATGAAAGAAGTCAGTGTTCCAGCAGAAGGAGACAACGTTTCAGAAAAGGCATTGTAGCAAACCAAAAAAGAAATTTTAAGCGCAGCAGTGTAACCAGCGCACATACCTGTTAGCTCGGGTGAGTTTAAAAGGCTGCTGTTGATAACAAGGGCATTTGCTAAATAGATGGTGTGTGTGCAACAATATACTGAAAGGTCAATTATATTGTGCAGCTTATCTCACCACCTGTAGTTATTTAGGTGAAAGCTCCAAAATGCTTGCCTAATATGTCTGTTTATCCAAAAGGAAGTAGAAAGGGAGAGCTAGAAAGATAGCATTGCATCACATTACATGGCAATGCAATGCACAGTTGCTGAAGTTGAACCAAAATGAGCTTGTAATCTGGCTTCTGCAACTTTGAACATGAAAAATCCAATGAGGAGAAGAAAAGCAGAGCCAAAGAGTCCATCCCAAAATCCGACAAACAAGCAAAATGAACAAAAAACATTGAATTCAATTCTTTCTGATTTTAGAAACTGCATTAAAGAAGGGGTGCACCGGTCCTGGAGATACTGCAATACCAGGTCAATGCGTGGAGTGGACAGAGCAAGCTCTTTTTCCATCTCCCTGTTCTAAAAATCCATTTAATATATGGTCCCCAGATAGGGGACGTATCAGATATTAAACTGATAAGAACAGATACTACACTTGATCTTAGCCAAAAGGCCGAGAAGCGATAACCAGAATTGGTTTCAAACTACGGAGCCACCCAAGGATCCTAAAAAGTCCATTTGTGGAGATGAGCTCCTGGACTCCCGTTAAGAAGACATGTTGTCAACCTCTAGATCCCTTACATGCCTGCACTTTTCGGCTTGCTGCTGCTGCAATCCACGCGTTTTAGATCTGCATAACTCCACCTCTTTAAACACAGCACCTTCACCCCCTGCTGTTCCCACCCGCCTCAACACCGTTGGAAGGGAGGAGAACCAATTAAGGCGGGGGGTGGGGTGGAACGAGCAGCTGTCTACCCTTAGCAGGAGGGCTCCTGATTACATACCTCTCCTGCTGCTGCTGCTGCTGGCTGTCCAGCAGCAGACTGAAGGTGGCTGCTGCTGTGCACAGGTATATAAAGGCTCAGAGCCTATTATGACACGCGCAGCCAGCGTTCCATTGCCACATTCCATCTACTGCAGGCAGGATACCTGGCTGGCTGAATGTCGCTGAGAAGCTCACAGAGACCGCCATAAGCAACAGTTTAACAGAATGCCACAGACTAATCAACCAAACTTTTTGGGTTGGGTTCTCTTTTATAGTCTGCAGGCATTAAATGAAAGAAGTCAGTGTTCCAGCAGAAGGAGACAACGTTTCAGAAAAGGCATTGTAGCAAACCAAAAAAGAAATTTTAAGCGCAGCAGTGTAACCAGCGCACATACCTGTTAGCTCGGGTGAGTTTAAAAGGCTGCTGTTGATAACAAGGGCATTTGCTAAATAGATGGTGTGTGTGCAACAATATACTGAAAGGTCAATTATATTGTGCAGCTTATCTCACCACCTGTAGTTATTTAGGTGAAAGCTCCAAAATGCTTGCCTAATATGTCTGTTTATCCAAAAGGAAGTAGAAAGGGAGAGCTAGAAAGATAGCATTGCATCACATTACATGGCAATGCAATGCACAGTTGCTGAAGTTGAACCAAAATGAGCTTGTAATCTGGCTTCTGCAACTTTGAACATGAAAAATCCAATGAGGAGAAGAAAAGCAGAGCCAAAGAGTCCATCCCAAAATCCGACAAACAAGCAAAATGAACAAAAAACATTGAATTCAATTCTTTCTGATTTTAGAAACTGCATTAAAGAAGGGGTGCACCGGTCCTGGAGATACTGCAATACCAGGTCAATGCGTGGAGTGGACAGAGCAAGCTCTTTTTCCATCTCCCTGTTCTAAAAATCCATTTAATATATGGTCCCCAGATAGGGGACGTATCAGATATTAAACTGATAAGAACAGATACTACACTTGATCTTAGCCAAAAGGCCGAGAAGCGATAACCAGAATTGGTTTCAAACTACGGAGCCACCCAAGGATCCTAAAAAGTCCATTTGTGGAGATGAGCTCCTGGACTCCCGTTAAGAAGACATGTTGTCAACCTCTAGATCCCTTACATGCCTGCACTTTTCGGCTTGCTGCTGCTGCAATCCACGCGTTTTAGATCTGCATAACTCCACCTCTTTAAACACAGCACCTTCACCCCCTGCTGTTCCCACCCGCCTCAACACCGTTGGAAGGGAGGAGAACCAATTAAGGCGGGGGGTGGGGTGGAACGAGCAGCTGTCTACCCTTAGCAGGAGGGCTCCTGATTACATACCTCTCCTGCTGCTGCTGCTGCTGGCTGTCCAGCAGCAGACTGAAGGTGGCTGCTGCTGTGCACAGGTATATAAAGGCTCAGAGCCTATTATGACACGCGCAGCCAGCGTTCCATTGCCACATTCCATCTACTGCAGGCAGGATACCTGGCTGGCTGAATGTCGCTGAGAAGCTCACAGAGACCGCCATAAGCAACAGTTTAACAGAATGCCACAGACTAATCAACCAAACTTTTTGGGTTGGGTTCTCTTTTATAGTCTGCAGGCATTAAATGAAAGAAGTCAGTGTTCCAGCAGAAGGAGACAACGTTTCAGAAAAGGCATTGTAGCAAACCAAAAAAGAAATTTTAAGCGCAGCAGTGTAACCAGCGCACATACCTGTTAGCTCGGGTGAGTTTAAAAGGCTGCTGTTGATAACAAGGGCATTTGCTAAATAGATGGTGTGTGTGCAACAATATACTGAAAGGTCAATTATATTGTGCAGCTTATCTCACCACCTGTAGTTATTTAGGTGAAAGCTCCAAAATGCTTGCCTAATATGTCTGTTTATCCAAAAGGAAGTAGAAAGGGAGAGCTAGAAAGATAGCATTGCATCACATTACATGGCAATGCAATGCACAGTTGCTGAAGTTGAACCAAAATGAGCTTGTAATCTGGCTTCTGCAACTTTGAACATGAAAAATCCAATGAGGAGAAGAAAAGCAGAGCCAAAGAGTCCATCCCAAAATCCGACAAACAAGAAAAATGAACAAAAAACATTGAATTCAATTCTTTCTGATTTTAGAAACTGCATTAAAGAAGGGGTGCACCGGTCCTGGAGATACTGCAATACCAGGTCAATGCGTGGAGTGGACAGAGCAAGCTCTTTTTCCATCTCCCTGTTCTAAAAATCCATTTAATATATGGTCCCCAGATAGGGGACGTATCAGATATTAAACTGATAAGAACAGATACTACACTTGATCTTAGCCAAAAGGCCGAGAAGCGATAACCAGAATTGGTTTCAAACTACGGAGCAACCCAAGGATCCTAAAAAGTCCATTTGTGGAGATGAGCTCCTGGACTCCCGTTAAGAAGACATGTTGTCAACCTCTAGATCCCTTACATGCCTGCACTTTTCGGCTTGCTGCTGCTGCAATCCACGCGTTTTAGGTCTGCATAACTCCACCTCTTTAAACACAGCACCTTCACCCCCTGCTGTTCCCACCCGCCTCAACACCGTTGGAAGGGAGGAGAACCAATTAAGGCGGGGGGTGGGGTGGAACGAGCAGCTGTCTACCCTTAGCAGGAGGGCTCCTGATTACATACCTCTCCTGCTGCTGCTGCTGCTGGCTGTCCAGCAGCAGACTGAAGGTGGCTGCTGCTGTGCACAGGTATATAAAGGCTCAGAGCCTATTATGACACGCGCAGCCAGCGTTCCATTGCCACATTCCATCTACTGCAGGCAGGATACCTGGCTGGCTGAATGTCGCTGAGAAGCTCACAGAGACCGCCATAAGCAACAGTTTAACAGAATGCCACAGACTAATCAACCAAACTTTTTGGGTTGGGTTCTCTTTTATAGTCTGCAGGCATTAAATGAAAGAAGTCAGTGTTCCAGCAGAAGGAGACAACGTTTCAGAAAAGGCATTGTAGCAAACCAAAAAAGAAATTTTAAGCGCAGCAGTGTAACCAGCGCACATACCTGTTAGCTCGGGTGAGTTTAAAAGGCTGCTGTTGATAACAAGGGCATTTGCTAAATAGATGGTGTGTGTGCAACAACATACTGAAAGGTCAATTATATTGTGCAGCTTATCTCACCACCTTTAGTTATTTAGGTGAAAGCTCCAAAATGCTTGCCTAATATGTCTGTTTATCCAAAAGGAAGTAGAAAGGGAGAGCTAGAAAGATAGCATTGCATCACATTACATGGCAATGCAATGCACAGTTGCTGAAGTTGAACCAAAATGAGCTTGTAATCTGGCTTCTGCAACTTTGAACATGAAAAATCCAATGAGGAGAAGAAAAGCAGAGCCAAAGAGTCCATCCCAAAATCCGACAAACAAGCAAAATGAACAAAAAACATTGAATTCAATTCTTTCTGATTTTAGAAACTGCATTAAAGAAGGGGTGCACCGGTCCTGGAGATACTGCAATACCAGGTCAATGCGTGGAGTGGACAGAGCAAGCTCTTTTTCCATCTCCCTGTTCTAAAAATCCATTTAATATATGGTCCCCAGATAGGGGACGTATCAGATATTAAACTGATAAGAACAGATACTACACTTGATCTTAGCCAAAAGGCCGAGAAGCGATAACCAGAATTGGTTTCAAACTACGGAGCCACCCAAGGATCCTAAAAAGTCCATTTGTGGAGATGAGCTCCTGGACTCCCGTTAAGAAGACATGTTGTCAACCTCTAGATCCCTTACATGCCTGCACTTTTCGGCTTGCTGCTGCTGCAATCCACGCGTTTTAGATCTGCATAACTCCACCTCTTTAAACACAGCACCTTCACCCCCTGCTGTTCCCACCCGCCTCAACACCGTTGGAAGGGAGGAGAACCAATTAAGGCGGGGGGTGGGGTGGAACGAGCAGCTGTCTACCCTTAGCAGGAGGGCTCCTGATTACATACCTCTCCTGCTGCTGCTGCTGCTGGCTGTCCAGCAGCAGACTGAAGGTGGCTGCTGCTGTGCACAGGTATATAAAGGCTCAGAGCCTATTATGACACGCGCAGCCAGCGTTCCATTGCCACATTCCATCTACTGCAGGCAGGATACCTGGCTGGCTGAATGTCGCTGAGAAGCTCACAGAGACCGCCATAAGCAACAGTTTAACAGAATGCCACAGACTAATCAACCAAACTTTTTGGGTTGGGTTCTCTTTTATAGTCTGCAGGCATTAAATGAAAGAAGTCAGTGTTCCAGCAGAAGGAGACAACGTTTCAGAAAAGGCATTGTAGCAAACCAAAAAAGAAATTTTAAGCGCAGCAGTGTAACCAGCGCACATACCTGTTAGCTCAGGTGAGTTTAAAAGGCTGCTGTTGATAACAAGGGCATTTGCTAAATAGATGGTGTGTGTGCAACAATATACTGAAAGGTCAATTATATTGTGCAGCTTATCTCACCACCTGTAGTTATTTAGGTGAAAGCTCCAAAATGCTTGCCTAATATGTCTGTTTATCCAAAAGGAAGTAGAAAGGGAGAGCTAGAAAGATAGCATTGCATCACATTACATGGCAATGCAATGCACAGTTGCTGAAGTTGAACCAAAATGAGCTTGTAATCTGGCTTCTGCAACTTTGAACATGAAAAATCCAATGAGGAGAAGAAAAGCAGAGCCAAAGAGTCCATCCCAAAATCCGACAAACAAGCAAAATGAACAAAAAACATTGAATTCAATTCTTTCTGATTTTAGAAACTGCATTAAAGAAGGGGTGCACCGGTCCTGGAGATACTGCAATACCAGGTCAATGCGTGGAGTGGACAGAGCAAGCTCTTTTTCCATCTCCCTGTTCTAAAAATCCATTTAATATATGGTCCCCAGATAGGGGACGTATCAGATATTAAACTGATAAGAACAGATACAACACTTGATCTTAGCCAAAAGGCCGAGAAGCGATAACCAGAATTGGTTTCAAACTACGGAGCCACCCAAGGATCCTAAAAAGTCCATTTGTGGAGATGAGCTCCTGGACTCCCGTTAAGAAGACATGTTGTCAACCTCTAGATCCCTTACATGCCTGCACTTTTCGGCTTGCTGCTGCTGCAATCCACGCGTTTTAGATCTGCATAACTCCACCTCTTTAAACACAGCACCTTCACCCCCTGCTGTTCCCACCCGCCTCAACACCGTTGGAAGGGAGGAGAACCAATTAAGGCGGGGGGTGGGGTGGAACGAGCAGCTGTCTACCCTTAGCAGGAGGGCTCCTGATTACATACCTCTCCTGCTGCTGCTGCTGCTGGCTGTCCAGCAGCAGACTGAAGGTGGCTGCTGCTGTGCACAGGTATATAAAGGCTCAGAGCCTATTATGACACGCGCAGCCAGCGTTCCATTGCCACATTCCATCTACTGCAGGCAGGATACCTGGCTGGCTGAATGTCGCTGAGAAGCTCACAGAGACCGCCATAAGCAACAGTTTAACAGAATGCCACAGACTAATCAACCAAACTTTTTGGGTTGGGTTCTCTTTTATAGTCTGCAGGCATTAAATGAAAGAAGTCAGTGTTCCAGCAGAAGGAGACAACGTTTCAGAAAAGGCATTGTAGCAAAAAAAAAAAGAAATTTTAAGCGCAGCAGTGTAACCAGCGCACATACCTGTTAGCTCGGGTGAGTTTAAAAGGCTGCTGTTGATAACAAGGGCATTTGCTAAATAGATGGTGTGTGTGCAACAATATACTGAAAGGTCAATTATATTGTGCAGCTTATCTCACCACCTGTAGTTATTTAGGTGAAAGCTCCAAAATGCTTGCCTAATATGTCTGTTTATCCAAAAGGAAGTAGAAAGGTAGAGCTAGAAAGATAGCATTGCATCACATTACATGGCAATGCAATGCACAGTTGCTGAAGTTGAACCAAAATGAGCTTGTAATCTGGCTTCTGCAACTTTGAACATGAAAAATCCAATGAGGAGAAGAAAAGCAGAGCCAAAGAGTCCATCCCAAAATCCGACAAACAAGCAAAATGAACAAAAAACATTGAATTCAATTCTTTCTGATTTTAGAAACTGCATTAAAGAAGGGGTGCACCGGTCCTGGAGATACTGCAATACCAGGTCAATGCGTGGAGTGGACAGAGCAAGCTCTTTTTCCATCTCCCTGTTCTAAAAATCCATTTAATATATGGTCCCCAGATAGGGGACGTATCAGATATTAAACTGATAAGAACAGATACTACACTTGATCTTAGCCAAAAGGCCGAGAAGCGATAACCAGAATTGGTTTCAAACTACGGAGCCACCCAAGGATCCTAAAAAGTCCATTTGTGGAGATGAGCTCCTGGACTCCCGTTAAGAAGACATGTTGTCAACCTCTAGATCCCTTACATGCCTGCACTTTTCGGCTTGCTGCTGCTGCAATCCACGCGTTTTAGATCTGCATAACTCCACCTCTTTAAACACAGCACCTTCACCCCCTGCTGTTCCCACCCGCCTCAACACCGTTGGAAGGGAGGAGAACCAATTAAGGCGGGGGGTGGGGTGGAACGAGCAGCTGTCTACCCTTAGCAGGAGGGCTCCTGATTACATACCTCTCCTGCTGCTGCTGCTGCTGGCTGTCCAGCAGCAGACTGAAGGTGGCTGCTGCTGTGCACAGGTATATAAAGGCTCAGAGCCTATTATGACACGCGCAGCCAGCGTTCCATTGCCACATTCCATCTACTGCAGGCAGGATACCTGGCTGGCTGAATGTCGCTGAGAAGCTCACAGAGACCGCCATAAGCAACAGTTTAACAGAATGCCACAGACTAATCAACCAAACTTTTTGGGTTGGGTTCTCTTTTATAGTCTGCAGGCATTAAATGAAAGAAGTCAGTGTTCCAGCAGAAGGAGACAACGTTTCAGAAAAGGCATTGTAGCAAACCAAAAAAGAAATTTTAAGCGCAGCAGTGTAACCAGCGCACATACCTGTTAGCTCGGGTGAGTTTAAAAGGCTGCTGTTGATAACAAGGGCATTTGCTAAATAGATGGTGTGTGTGCAACAATATACTGAAAGGTCAATTATATTGTGCAGCTTATCTCACCACCTGTAGTTATTTAGGTGAAAGCTCCAAAATGCTTGCCTAATATGTCTGTTTATCCAAAAGGAAGTAGAAAGGGAGAGCTAGAAAGATAGCATTGCATCACATTACATGGCAATGCAATGCACAGTTGCTGAAGTTGAACCAAAATGAGCTTGTAATCTGGCTTCTGCAACTTTGAACATGAAAAATCCAATGAGGAGAAGAAAAGCAGAGCCAAAGAGTCCATCCCAAAATCCGACAAACAAGCAAAATGAACAAAAAACATTGAATTCAATTCTTTCTGATTTTAGAAACTGCATTAAAGAAGGGGTGCACCGGTCCTGGAGATACTGCAATACCAGGTCAATGCGTGGAGTGGACAGAGCAAGCTCTTTTTCCATCTCCCTGTTCTAAAAATCCATTTAATATATGGTCCCCAGATAGGGGACGTATCAGATATTAAACTGATAAGAACAGATACAACACTTGATCTTAGCCAAAAGGCCGAGAAGCGATAACCAGAATTGGTTTCAAACTACGGAGCCACCCAAGGATCCTAAAAAGTCCATTTGTGGAGATGAGCTCCTGGACTCCCGTTAAGAAGACATGTTGTCAACCTCTAGATCCCTTACATGCCTGCACTTTTCGGCTTGCTGCTGCTGCAATCCACGCGTTTTAGATCTGCATAACTCCACCTCTTTAAACACAGCACCTTCACCCCCTGCTGTTCCCACCCGCCTCAACACCGTTGGAAGGGAGGAGAACCAATTAAGGCGGGGGGTGGGGTGGAACGAGCAGCTGTCTACCCTTAGCAGGAGGGCTCCTGATTACATACCTCTCCTGCTGCTGCTGCTGCTGGCTGTCCAGCAGCAGACTGAAGGTGGCTGCTGCTGTGCACAGGTATATAAAGGCTCAGAGCCTATTATGACACGCGCAGCCAGCGTTCCATTGCCACATTCCATCTACTGCAGGCAGGATACCTGGCTGGCTGAATGTCGCTGAGAAGCTCACAGAGACCGCCATAAGCAACAGTTTAACAGAATGCCACAGACTAATCAACCAAACTTTTTGGGTTGGGTTCTCTTTTATAGTCTGCAGGCATTAAATGAAAGAAGTCAGTGTTCCAGCAGAAGGAGACAACGTTTCAGAAAAGGCATTGTAGCAAAAAAAAAAAGAAATTTTAAGCGCAGCAGTGTAACCAGCGCACATACCTGTTAGCTCGGGTGAGTTTAAAAGGCTGCTGTTGATAACAAGGGCATTTGCTAAATAGATGGTGTGTGTGCAACAATATACTGAAAGGTCAATTATATTGTGCAGCTTATCTCACCACCTGTAGTTATTTAGGTGAAAGCTCCAAAATGCTTGCCTAATATGTCTGTTTATCCAAAAGGAAGTAGAAAGGTAGAGCTAGAAAGATAGCATTGCATCACATTACATGGCAATGCAATGCACAGTTGCTGAAGTTGAACCAAAATGAGCTTGTAATCTGGCTTCTGCAACTTTGAACATGAAAAATCCAATGAGGAGAAGAAAAGCAGAGCCAAAGAGTCCATCCCAAAATCCGACAAACAAGCAAAATGAACAAAAAACATTGAATTCAATTCTTTCTGATTTTAGAAACTGCATTAAAGAAGGGGTGCACCGGTCCTGGAGATACTGCAATACCAGGTCAATGCGTGGAGTGGACAGAGCAAGCTCTTTTTCCATCTCCCTGTTCTAAAAATCCATTTAATATATGGTCCCCAGATAGGGGACGTATCAGATATTAAACTGATAAGAACAGATACTACACTTGATCTTAGCCAAAAGGCCGAGAAGCGATAACCAGAATTGGTTTCAAACTACGGAGCCACCCAAGGATCCTAAAAAGTCCATTTGTGGAGATGAGCTCCTGGACTCCCGTTAAGAAGACATGTTGTCAACCTCTAGATCCCTTACATGCCTGCACTTTTCGGCTTGCTGCTGCTGCAATCCACGCGTTTTAGATCTGCATAACTCCACCTCTTTAAACACAGCACCTTCACCCCCTGCTGTTCCCACCCGCCTCAACACCGTTGGAAGGGAGGAGAACCAATTAAGGCGGGGGGTGGGGTGGAACGAGCAGCTGTCTACCCTTAGCAGGAGGGCTCCTGATTACATACCTCTCCTGCTGCTGCTGCTGCTGGCTGTCCAGCAGCAGACTGAAGGTGGCTGCTGCTGTGCACAGGTATATAAAGGCTCAGAGCCTATTATGACACGCGCAGCCAGCGTTCCATTGCCACATTCCATCTACTGCAGGCAGGATACCTGGCTGGCTGAATGTCGCTGAGAAGCTCACAGAGACCGCCATAAGCAACAGTTTAACAGAATGCCACAGACTAATCAACCAAACTTTTTGGGTTGGGTTCTCTTTTATAGTCTGCAGGCATTAAATGAAAGAAGTCAGTGTTCCAGCAGAAGGAGACAACGTTTCAGAAAAGGCATTGTAGCAAACCAAAAAAGAAATTTTAAGCGCAGCAGTGTAACCAGCGCACATACCTGTTAGCTCGGGTGAGTTTAAAAGGCTGCTGTTGATAACAAGGGCATTTGCTAAATAGATGGTGTGTGTGCAACAATATACTGAAAGGTCAATTATATTGTGCAGCTTATCTCACCACCTGTAGTTATTTAGGTGAAAGCTCCAAAATGCTTGCCTAATATGTCTGTTTATCCAAAAGGAAGTAGAAAGGGAGAGCTAGAAAGATAGCATTGCATCACATTACATGGCAATGCAATGCACAGTTGCTGAAGTTGAACCAAAATGAGCTTGTAATCTGGCTTCTGCAACTTTGAACATGAAAAATCCAATGAGGAGAAGAAAAGCAGAGCCAAAGAGTCCATCCCAAAATCCGACAAACAAGCAAAATGAACAAAAAACATTGAATTCAATTCTTTCTGATTTTAGAAACTGCATTAAAGAAGGGGTGCACCGGTCCTGGAGATACGGCAATACCAGGTCAATGCGTGGAGTGGACAGAGCAAGCTCTTTTTCCATCTCCCTGTTCTAAAAATCCATTTAATATATGGTCCCCAGATAGGGGACGTATCAGATATTAAACTGATAAGAACAGATTTTTTTCTTTTTCATTTTGTTCTTATATTTCAGTTGTTATTTCTCTTCTAATATTTCTCTTGCCTTATAATCTGTTCATGCTACAAGGTTCCACAGATGAAAGTTCCATAGACTCTTGGCTCTTTTTTTCCCAATTCTCTTCAGATCTAACAGGTAATAAATATATATTTCACTTAGTGCTAATTTTATGCATTCACTTTCACTTATAAAATCTCTTTTAAAAAGCAATATGTTTCGGACTTTCCATAGCGCATTCTTTATTCCATTTATCATTATCCAAATGACTCTTTCTTTTTCTTTTGATTGACATGTAAAATTTCCATATAAAACTACTTCGTGATTTAAAAACTTAAGACCAGTAACAAACTTTAAGAGACTTCCAACTTCTTTCCAGACATTTTGGGCATAAAAACAGTTCCAAAAGGTGTGTAAAACTGTTTCCTCTCTAACACAGCCTGTTCTAGGGCATCTTACAGTATTGCACAATCCCCTTCTGTGTTGAAAAAATCTAACAGGAACACATTCTTGCACTATTGCCCATGCCAAGTCTTTATATTCATTTGTTAGATAAGGTGCATAAGTCATTCTCCAAATTCTTCCACTTTTAGTGTAAGTAAAGTTTGCCACTGCTGTCATCGTTTCTTTTCTCTTTGTCTCTAGAGCCAGTCTTCTTGAATTTGACAGCATCACCACATCTACTTCAGGTAAGTTATAAAGTCTAATTGTTTTTTCTAGTAAGACATATTGTTTTGGCGGTGTAATTAGGACAGGAGAATTTTGGGGCAATGTTATCCACTTTCTTTTCCTAAAGATATCTCCAGCTGCATATCTTAAGTAGAAAG
This sequence comes from Phyllobates terribilis, assembly GCF_046119375.1. Classification (NCBI taxonomy): domain Eukaryota; kingdom Metazoa; phylum Chordata; class Amphibia; order Anura; family Dendrobatidae; genus Phyllobates; species Phyllobates terribilis. The sequence goes on along the minus strand of NW_027363529.1, from coordinate 413,961 downwards.
ACCAATGAGTTCTTAGATTGGTCATTTTGAAGCAAAAACTAAAGAACTTTAGGTACAAAAAATTTTTGATATTTGGGATATTCTTTCCACCATATTTATGCTGCTTGTACATTGTCTCTCTTCGAACCTTCTCCATTTTTGATCCCCACAGAAAAAGAAAAATTTGTCTCTGGAGAAACTTTACTGTGTTCTCATTCGGGGGGTACACCATACTTAAAAACAACATTATCGGCAACAACAAAGACTTAATGATCAAGTTTTTACCTTCCATTGATAATTTTCTGAGTTTCCATAAACTTATCTTCTTTTGCATTTTCTCCTTCACCAACTGCCAACTTTCTTCTCCATCATTCTTTTTTGTAAACACAACACCTAAAATTTTGATCTTATCACTTCTTATTTTAAGTTGAGGAATCTGCGCATCTGACCAATCACCGAATCCAAGACATTCGCTCTTCTCCAAGTTCAGTTTGAAGGCAGATGCTAAACAGAAAAAATCAGTAGTTCTTACTGCTCTTCTCAGCGATTGTTCTGAGTCGCACAGGATCGTGATGTCATCCATGTACCCCAGTGACTTAGTACTTAGTCCATTTCCACCTGGTATGGGTACACCTTTCACCATCTTATCTTTCCTCAACATTGCCAGTAGAGGCTCGATTGCGCAGATAAAGAGCAGAGGCGAAAGTGGGCATCCTTGTTTGACGCCCGACTTTAGAAAAACTTCTGAAGATAAAAAACCATTAATTAAAATCCTGCTAAAACTTCCATCATATAAAAGTGCAATGTGCTTAATAAAAACATCCGGGAATTTCATTTTCTTTAACACAGAATACAGGTACTTATGAGAGACTCTGTCGTACGCTTTCTGGAAATCAAGGGACAGAAGAGCTAGCTTTTGCTTCCTCTCTTGCTGATACCAAATTGCGTCCCGTATAATATTCAAGTTTTCTGCAATTGTACGACCAGGCACACCACATACCTGATCAGGATGCACGACCTTCTCTATCACCTTCTTCATTCTGTTCACCATGATTTTTGCCATAATTTTATAATCTACGTTGAGTAACGTGATTGGTCTCCAGTTCTCTAGATTAGTCTTATCTCCTTTTTTAAAAAGCAGGGTGACCACACCACTTCTCCAAGATTCAGGCAATTTGTCACATAAAAAGACAGCTTTAAAAATCTCAAACAGGTCGTCTTTTAAAATCTCCCAAAAAGTAAGATAAAATTCAATTTGTAGTCCGTCAGTACCCGGTGTTTTTCCTCTAGAAAAGCTTTTGATTGCACTTAGCAGTTCTTCTTCACAGATATCTTCAATCAACAACTCTTGATCTTGCTTTTCAAGGTGATTCTGCAATGAATTAAGAGCATCAGGTAAAAAATCAGCGTCAATTTTCTTTTCGCTAAAAAGATTTTGATAAAAAATTTGCGCTTTGTCCAACAGTCCATCTTTAGTTGTTTCACCATCAAGTTCTTTAATTAATTCTTTGCGTTCTAAAGATTTTTTGAAAAAGAACCTGGAACATGTTTCATTTTTTTCCATATGTTCTACCTTGGCGTTGAAAATTATTTCTTTGCCTTTCTGTTCAATTGCTTTTTTAATGTCTTCTTTGACTTGTAAAATAACATCCTCCATATCTATCCCTGCATTTCTGAGTTTGTAACCTGTTTGCAGTTTTGTATTCAGGTCTTTAAACCATTTCTGATTCTGTCTGGCCTTCCTTTTGCCAGCTAAGAGAAAAAAATGTCTAATTTGAGACTTCACATACTCCCACCATTCTAGAATTCTTTTGTAATAATGTTTTTTCCCCTGTAGTTTTTTATAAAATTTCAAAAATTCCTCTTTTATACTTTCATCTTCCAGCAGCAGAGTGTTCAACTTCCAGACACCTCGCCCTTTCTCTAGACTGGGCAATTCCAAGTGAGTAATTAACGTTTTGTGGTCAGAAAAGATGTTACCTGTTAGATCCACTTTATTCACTTTAAAACTCTGTGATGTCAGAACAAAGTCAATTCTTGATTTTAGAAGATTGTTCTCCCAAGTGTATCCTGGTTCAGAGGTATTCTTTACTCTCCAGACATCATTCAGGCAAGTATCGTCGATTAGATTTTTTAACTGCATCTCAGTTTTGTCTTTCCTTCTAGTACCTGATGTCCTATTTTCATCAGACCGGATACAATTGAAGTCACCGCCAACCACAGTTGGTGTAGGACCAGGTATAAAGAGTTTGATGATATCTAATAAACTGGATCTTTCCTCTTTAATCGGAGATGCATAAACATTAATCAGCTTGAACTCGGATCCACAGTAACTCACATTAACAACTAGTGCACGTCCAGGTTCAACTTCAGTGAACGAGGTAACCTTAAAGTCTTTGTTTTTAAACAGGACGCCAACACCAGTAGCACGCGATCCATTTTCACCGGACCAGATGGAAGGTCCGTTCGCCCAATCTTCCCTTAGTTTGTTATAGTTAGGGTCATGGTCAATGCCGCATTCTTGAAGTAAAAAAATATCAGCATCTAAAGTCATCAGGTAAGAAAATAAAGCAGCTCTCTTGACAGAGCCCTTTAAACTCCTCACATTTAGTGAGGCAATTTTGAGTGTAGCCATAAATCATTTAAACAGAGCTTGAGTCCGTATCTGACATGAATCCGACCGGGGTAGAGGGACCCGCAGAAACGTCCGTGTCTGAGAATTCCTCGATGTTCACCGGATCAGATGGGTTTACAGGTTTAGGAACTGAGATGATCGGTTTAGGTGAGTAATTAGGGAGGACTATTTTCAAACGCCCAGCAGGTCTTTTGCTGGCGCTCTCTCCCTTAAACAAACTCGACTTCTCCTTTTTCCTTTTCCTCAAAACCTCCACGTCAATGTTAATCTCCTCCTCCTCCTCCTCACCACCAGCCTCCTTAGAAGACTCCTCTCCCATCTCCACTTCAGACTCAGCTGGATTCTCCTCCACCACATGACCATCTGGACTCTCCGACCAATCCTTGAGAACAATGCTATCCCCAGGCGGGTCCCCAGCAGTGTCCTTGGGCGGATCCCCAGAAGGGTTCCCGGGAGGGTCCTTGGATTTGTCTGTTTGTTCTTCAGGACTGGACCGCTTCGGAGGGGCTCCCCCCCGAGCTGCATCTGCATAGCTGAAGGTCTTTTTTCTCAACGGACAATCCCGAAAAGAGTGCCCAGGGATACGGCAGATATTACAGATCATCTGATTTGGGCAGTTCAGAGTGACATGTCCTTTTTGATAGCACTTCTTGCAAAGAGCGTTCTCCTCCTTGCAGCTCTCAAAGGAATGCCCAAAGTCCATACATTTTCTGCAGAAGATAGGCATCCCTGGATAGAAGAGTCTTCCTCTCTCTCTGCCAATCAGGAAGCTTTGAGGCGGATGAATGAGTCCACCAATTCCCAAACCTTCTCTCAGCTTCACGATGAACTTGTATTTTCCGGTCCACAACCTCTCAGAGTTCATGATTTTGTGAGAAAAGTGGACCTCAGAGCAATAGTTATGCAGAAACGCAGCCACATCCTTTTCAGAGACATGCGGATTGCTCATATGAACCACCACAGACTTCTCTTCTGCCAGGCAGAGGGTCACAAAACACAGGCCTTTAAGATCTTCCTCCTGAAGTCTCAGCTTGATCTGATGGTAAAAATTCTGAGATGCCACTTCAGAGGTCAGGGTAAGCACAAAGCGTCCAGGAGCATCTTGAAGTGCCAGAATGTTCTCCCTTTTCACCTGCAGGATCTCAAGCAGGACCTTCCTCACGAAGAAAGACAGGGAGAACTTGTCACGGGCTCGCTCTTCAACTTCAATCTTGAAAGAGTTCTTGATCTTCAAGTCGCCAGCTCCAGCAGAACGGAGAGTAGCCGATGTCGCCATCGCCATATTCAGATAAGTCGATCGCCTTCTTGGTTCTCTTCAGCACGCACACCCCCTATAGCAGCAGGAGGCTTAAGACAGTAGAACTGCCGATGCCTCAAGGCCGAGGATGCGATAGGCTTTGGAGTCTTCCAGCAACAACACTTGGTCGTAGCCAAAAGGCCGAGAAGCGATAACCAGAATTGGTTTCAAACTACGGAGCCACCCAAGGATCCTAAAAAGTCCATTTGTGGAGATGAGCTCCTGGACTCCCGTTAAGAAGACATGTTGTCAACCTCTAGATCCCTTACATGCCTGCACTTTTCGGCTTGCTGCTGCTGCAATCCACGCGTTTTAGATCTGCATAACTCCACCTCTTTAAACACAGCACCTTCACCCCCTGCTGTTCCCACCCGCCTCAACACCGTTGGAAGGGAGGAGAACCAATTAAGGCGGGGGGTGGGGTGGAACGAGCAGCTGTCTACCCTTAGCAGGAGGGCTCCTGATTACATACCTCTCCTGCTGCTGCTGCTGGCTGTCCAGCAGCAGACTGAAGGTGGCTGCTGCTGTGCACAGGTATATAAAGGCTCAGAGCCTATTATGACACGCGCAGCCAGCGTTCCATTGCCACATTCCATCTACTGCAGGCAGGATACCTGGCTGGCTGAATGTCGCTGAGAAGCTCACAGAGACCGCCATAAGCAACAGTTTAACAGAATGCCACAGACTAATCAACCAAACTTTTTGGGTTGGGTTCTCTTTTATAGTCTGCAGGCATTAAATGAAAGAAGTCAGTGTTCCAGCAGAAGGAGACAACGTTTCAGAAAAGGCATTGTAGCAAACCAAAAAAGAAATTTTAAGCGCAGCAGTGTAACCAGCGCACATACCTGTTAGCTCGGGTGAGTTTAAAAGGCTGCTGTTGATAACAAGGGCATTTGCTAAATAGATGGTGTGTGTGCAACAATATACTGAAAGGTCAATTATATTGTGCAGCTTATCTCACCACCTGTAGTTATTTAGGTGAAAGCTCCAAAATGCTTGCCTAATATGTCTGTTTATCCAAAAGGAAGTAGAAAGGGAGAGCTAGAAAGATAGCATTGCATCACATTACATGGCAATGCAATGCACAGTTGCTGAAGTTGAACCAAAATGAGCTTGTAATCTGGCTTCTGCAACTTTGAACATGAAAAATCCAATGAGGAGAAGAAAAGCAGAGCCAAAGAGTCCATCCCAAAATCCGACAAACAAGCAAAATGAACAAAAAACATTGAATTCAATTCTTTCTGATTTTAGAAACTGCATTAAAGAAGGGGTGCACCGGTCCTGGAGATACTGCAATACCAGGTCAATGCGTGGAGTGGACAGAGCAAGCTCTTTTTCCATCTCCCTGTTCTAAAAATCCATTTAATATATGGTCCCCAGATAGGGGACGTATCAGATATTAAACTGATAAGAACAGATACTACACTTGATCTTAGCCAAAAGGCCGAGAAGCGATAACCAGAATTGGTTTCAAACTACGGAGCCACCCAAGGATCCTAAAAAGTCCATTTGTGGAGATGAGCTCCTGGACTCCCGTTAAGAAGACATGTTGTCAACCTCTAGATCCCTTACATGCCTGCACTTTTCGGCTTGCTGCTGCTGCAATCCACCCGTTTTAGATCTGCATAACTCCACCTCTTTAAACACAGCACCTTCACCCCCTGCTGTTCCCACCCGCCTCAACACCGTTGGAAGGGAGGAGAACCAATTAAGGCGGGGGGTGGGGTGGAACGAGCAGCTGTCTACCCTTAGCAGGAGGGCTCCTGATTACATACCTCTCCTGCTGCTGCTGCTGCTGGCTGTCCAGCAGCAGACTGAAGGTGGCTGCTGCTGTGCACAGGTATATAAAGGCTCAGAGCCTATTATGACACGCGCAGCCAGCGTTCCATTGCCACATTCCATCTACTGCAGGCAGGATACCTGGCTGGCTGAATGTCGCTGAGAAGCTCACAGAGACCGCCATAAGCAACAGTTTAACAGAATGCCACAGACTAATCAACCAAACTTTTTGGGTTGGGTTCTCTTTTATAGTCTGCAGGCATTAAATGAAAGAAGTCAGTGTTCCAGCAGAAGGAGACAACGTTTCAGAAAAGGCATTGTAGCAAACCAAAAAAGAAATTTTAAGCGCAGCAGTGTAACCAGCGCACATACCTGTTAGCTCGGGTGAGTTTAAAAGGCTGCTGTTGATAACAAGGGCATTTGCTAAATAGATGGTGTGTGTGCAACAATATACTGAAAGGTCAATTATATTGTGCAGCTTATCTCACCACCTGTAGTTATTTAGGTGAAAGCTCCAAAATGCTTGCCTAATATGTCTGTTTATCCAAAAGGAAGTAGAAAGGGAGAGCTAGAAAGATAGCATTGCATCACATTACATGGCAATGCAATGCACAGTTGCTGAAGTTGAACCAAAATGAGCTTGTAATCTGGCTTCTGCAACTTTGAACATGAAAAATCCAATGAGGAGAAGAAAAGCAGAGCCAAAGAGTCCATCCCAAAATCCGACAAACAAGCAAAATGAACAAAAAACATTGAATTCAATTCTTTCTGATTTTAGAAACTGCATTAAAGAAGGGGTGCACCGGTCCTGGAGATACTGCAATACCAGGTCAATGCGTGGAGTGGACAGAGCAAGCTCTTTTTCCATCTCCCTGTTCTAAAAATCCATTTAATATATGGTCCCCAGATAGGGGACGTATCAGATATTAAACTGATAAGAACAGATACTACACTTGATCTTAGCCAAAAGGCCGAGAAGCGATAACCAGAATTGGTTTCAAACTACGGAGCCACCCAAGGATCCTAAAAAGTCCATTTGTGGAGATGAGCTCCTGGACTCCCGTTAAGAAGACATGTTGTCAACCTCTAGATCCCTTACATGCCTGCACTTTTCGGCTTGCTGCTGCTGCAATCCACGCGTTTTAGATCTGCATAACTCCACCTCTTTAAACACAGCACCTTCACCCCCTGCTGTTCCCACCCGCCTCAACACCGTTGGAAGGGAGGAGAACCAATTAAGGCGGGGGGTGGGGTGGAACGAGCAGCTGTCTACCCTTAGCAGGAGGGCTCCTGATTACATACCTCTCCTGCTGCTGCTGCTGCTGGCTGTCCAGCAGCAGACTGAAGGTGGCTGCTGCTGTGCACAGGTATATAAAGGCTCAGAGCCTATTATGACACGCGCAGCCAGCGTTCCATTGCCACATTCCATCTACTGCAGGCAGGATACCTGGCTGGCTGAATGTCGCTGAGAAGCTCACAGAGACCGCCATAAGCAACAGTTTAACAGAATGCCACAGACTAATCAACCAAACTTTTTGGGTTGGGTTCTCTTTTATAGTCTGCAGGCATTAAATGAAAGAAGTCAGTGTTCCAGCAGAAGGAGACAACGTTTCAGAAAAGGCATTGTAGCAAACCAAAAAAGAAATTTTAAGCGCAGCAGTGTAACCAGCGCACATACCTGTTAGCTCGGGTGAGTTTAAAAGGCTGCTGTTGATAACAAGGGCATTTGCTAAATAGATGGTGTGTGTGCAACAATATACTGAAAGGTCAATTATATTGTGCAGCTTATCTCACCACCTGTAGTTATTTAGGTGAAAGCTCCAAAATGCTTGCCTAATATGTCTGTTTATCCAAAAGGAAGTAGAAAGGGAGAGCTAGAAAGATAGCATTGCATCACATTACATGGCAATGCAATGCACAGTTGCTGAAGTTGAACCAAAATGAGCTTGTAATCTGGCTTCTGCAACTTTGAACATGAAAAATCCAATGAGGAGAAGAAAAGCAGAGCCAAAGAGTCCATCCCAAAATCCGACAAACAAGCAAAATGAACAAAAAACATTGAATTCAATTCTTTCTGATTTTAGAAACTGCATTAAAGAAGGGGTGCACCGGTCCTGGAGATACTGCAATACCAGGTCAATGCGTGGAGTGGACAGAGCAAGCTCTTTTTCCATCTCCCTGTTCTAAAAATCCATTTAATATATGGTCCCCAGATAGGGGACGTATCAGATATTAAACTGATAAGAACAGATACTACACTTGATCTTAGCCAAAAGGCCGAGAAGCGATAACCAGAATTGGTTTCAAACTACGGAGCCACCCAAGGATCCTAAAAAGTCCATTTGTGGAGATGAGCTCCTGGACTCCCGTTAAGAAGACATGTTGTCAACCTCTAGATCCCTTACATGCCTGCACTTTTCGGCTTGCTGCTGCTGCAATCCACGCGTTTTAGATCTGCATAACTCCACCTCTTTAAACACAGCACCTTCACCCCCTGCTGTTCCCACCCGCCTCAACACCGTTGGAAGGGAGGAGAACCAATTAAGGCGGGGGGTGGGGTGGAACGAGCAGCTGTCTACCCTTAGCAGGAGGGCTCCTGATTACATACCTCTCCTGCTGCTGCTGCTGCTGGCTGTCCAGCAGCAGACTGAAGGTGGCTGCTGCTGTGCACAGGTATATAAAGGCTCAGAGCCTATTATGACACGCGCAGCCAGCGTTCCATTGCCACATTCCATCTACTGCAGGCAGGATACCTGGCTGGCTGAATGTCGCTGAGAAGCTCACAGAGACCGCCATAAGCAACAGTTTAACAGAATGCCACAGACTAATCAACCAAACTTTTTGGGTTGGGTTCTCTTTTATAGTCTGCAGGCATTAAATGAAAGAAGTCAGTGTTCCAGCAGAAGGAGACAACGTTTCAGAAAAGGCATTGTAGCAAACCAAAAAAGAAATTTTAAGCGCAGCAGTGTAACCAGCGCACATACCTGTTAGCTCGGGTGAGTTTAAAAGGCTGCTGTTGATAACAAGGGCATTTGCTAAATAGATGGTGTGTGTGCAACAATATACTGAAAGGTCAATTATATTGTGCAGCTTATCTCACCACCTGTAGTTATTTAGGTGAAAGCTCCAAAATGCTTGCCTAATATGTCTGTTTATCCAAAAGGAAGTAGAAAGGGAGAGCTAGAAAGATAGCATTGCATCACATTACATGGCAATGCAATGCACAGTTGCTGAAGTTGAACCAAAATGAGCTTGTAATCTGGCTTCTGCAACTTTGAACATGAAAAATCCAATGAGGAGAAGAAAAGCAGAGCCAAAGAGTCCATCCCAAAATCCGACAAACAAGCAAAATGAACAAAAAACATTGAATTCAATTCTTTCTGATTTTAGAAACTGCATTAAAGAAGGGGTGCACCGGTCCTGGAGATACTGCAATACCAGGTCAATGCGTCGAGTGGACAGAGCAAGCTCTTTTTCCATCTCCCTGTTCTAAAAATCCATTTAATATATGGTCCCCAGATAGGGGACGTATCAGATATTAAACTGATAAGAACAGATACTACACTTGATCTTAGCCAAAAGGCCGAGAAGCGATAACCAGAATTGGTTTCAAACTACGGAGCCACCCAAGGATCCTAAAAAGTCCATTTGTGGAGATGAGCTCCTGGACTCCCGTTAAGAAGACATGTTGTCAACCTCTAGATCCCTTACATGCCTGCACTTTTCGGCTTGCTGCTGCTGCAATCCACGCGTTTTAGATCTGCATAACTCCACCTCTTTAAACACAGCACCTTCACCCCCTGCTGTTCCCACCCGCCTCAACACCGTTGGAAGGGAGGAGAACCAATTAAGGCGGGGGGTGGGGTGGAACGAGCAGCTGTCTACCCTTAGCAGGAGGGCTCCTGATTACATACCTCTCCTGCTGCTGCTGCTGCTGGCTGTCCAGCAGCAGACTGAAGGTGGCTGCTGCTGTGCACAGGTATATAAAGGCTCAGAGCCTATTATGACACGCGCAGCCAGCGTTCCATTGCCACATTCCATCTACTGCAGGCAGGATACCTGGCTGGCTGAATGTCGCTGAGAAGCTCACAGAGACCGCCATAAGCAACAGTTTAACAGAATGCCACAGACTAATCAACCAAACTTTTTGGGTTGGGTTCTCTTTTATAGTCTGCAGGCATTAAATGAAAGAAGTCAGTGTTCCAGCAGAAGGAGACAACGTTTCAGAAAAGGCATTGTAGCAAACCAAAAAAGAAATTTTAAGCGCAGCAGTGTAACCAGCGCACATACCTGTTAGCTCGGGTGAGTTTAAAAGGCTGCTGTTGATAACAAGGGCATTTGCTAAATAGATGGTGTGTGTGCAACAATATACTGAAAGGTCAATTATATTGTGCAGCTTATCTCACCACCTGTAGTTATTTAGGTGAAAGCTCCAAAATGCTTGCCTAATATGTCTGTTTATCCAAAAGGAAGTAGAAAGGGAGAGCTAGAAAGATAGCATTGCATCACATTACATGGCAATGCAATGCACAGTTGCTGAAGTTGAACCAAAATGAGCTTGTAATCTGGCTTCTGCAACTTTGAACATGAAAAATCCAATGAGGAGAAGAAAAGCAGAGCCAAAGAGTCCATCCCAAAATCCGACAAACAAGCAAAATGAACAAAAAACATTGAATTCAATTCTTTCTGATTTTAGAAACTGCATTAAAGAAGGGGTGCACCGGTCCTGGAGATACTGCAATACCAGGTCAATGCGTGGAGTGGACAGAGCAAGCTCTTTTTCCATCTCCCTGTTCTAAAAATCCATTTAATATATGGTCCCCAGATAGGGGACGTATCAGATATTAAACTGATAAGAACAGATACTACACTTGATCTTAGCCAAAAGGCCGAGAAGCGATAACCAGAATTGGTTTCAAACTACGGAGCCACCCAAGGATCCTAAAAAGTCCATTTGTGGAGATGAGCTCCTGGACTCCCGTTAAGAAGACATGTTGTCAACCTCTAGATCCCTTACATGCCTGCACTTTTCGGCTTGCTGCTGCTGCAATCCACGCGTTTTAGATCTGCATAACTCCACCTCTTTAAACACAGCACCTTCACCCCCTGCTGTTCCCACCCGCCTCAACACCGTTGGAAGGGAGGAGAACCAATTAAGGCGGAGGGTGGGGTGGAACGAGCAGCTGTCTACCCTTAGCAGGAGGGCTCCTGATTACATACCTCTCCTGCTGCTGCTGCTGCTGGCTGTCCAGCAGCAGACTGAAGGTGGCTGCTGCTGTGCACAGGTATATAAAGGCTCAGAGCCTATTATGACACGCGCAGCCAGCGTTCCATTGCCACATTCCATCTACTGCAGGCAGGATACCTGGCTGGCTGAATGTCGCTGAGAAGCTCACAGAGACCGCCATAAGCAACAGTTTAACAGAATGCCACAGACTAATCAACCAAACTTTTTGGGTTGGGTTCTCTTTTATAGTCTGCAGGCATTAAATGAAAGAAGTCAGTGTTCCAGCAGAAGGAGACAACGTTTCAGAAAAGGCATTGTAGCAAACCAAAAAAGAAATTTTAAGCGCAGCAGTGTAACCAGCGCACATACCTGTTAGCTCGGGTGAGTTTAAAAGGCTGCTGTTGATAACAAGGGCATTTGCTAAATAGATGGTGTGTGTGCAACAATATACTGAAAGGTCAATTATATTGTGCAGCTTATCTCACCACCTGTAGTTATTTAGGTGAAAGCTCCAAAATGCTTGCCTAATATGTCTGTTTATCCAAAAGGAAGTAGAAAGGGAGAGCTAGAAAGATAGCATTGCATCACATTACATGGCAATGCAATGCACAGTTGCTGAAGTTGAACCAAAATGAGCTTGTAATCTGGCTTCTGCAACTTTGAACATGAAAAATCCAATGAGGAGAAGAAAAGCAGAGCCAAAGAGTCCATCCCAAAATCCGACAAACAAGCAAAATGAACAAAAAACATTGAATTCAATTCTTTCTGATTTTAGAAACTGCATTAAAGAAGGGGTGCACCGGTCCTGGAGATACTGCAATACCAGGTCAATGCGTGGAGTGGACAGAGCAAGCTCTTTTTCCATCTCCCTGTTCTAAAAATCCATTTAATATATGGTCCCCAGATAGGGGACGTATCAGATATTAAACTGATAAGAACAGATACTACACTTGATCTTAGCCAAAAGGCCGAGAAGCGATAACCAGAATTGGTTTCAAACTACGGAGCCACCCAAGGATCCTAAAAAGTCCATTTGTGGAGATGAGCTCCTGGACTCCTGTTAAGAAGACATGTTGTCAACCTCTAGATCCCTTACATGCCTGCACTTTTCGGCTTGCTGCTGCTGCAATCCACGCGTTTTAGATCTGCATAACTCCACCTCTTTAAACACAGCACCTTCACCCCCTGCTGTTCCCACCCGCCTCAACACCGTTGGAAGGGAGGAGAACCAATTAAGGCGGGGGGTGGGGTGGAACGAGCAGCTGTCTACCCTTAGCAGGAGGGCTCCTGATTACATACCTCTCCTGCTGCTGCTGCTGCTGGCTGTCCAGCAGCAGACTGAAGGTGGCTGCTGCTGTGCACAGGTATATAAAGGCTCAGAGCCTATTATGACACGCGCAGCCAGCGTTCCATTGCCACATTCCATCTACTGCAGGCAGGATACCTGGCTGGCTGAATGTCGCTGAGAAGCTCACAGAGACCGCCATAAGCAACAGTTTAACAGAATGCCACAGACTAATCAACCAAACTTTTTGGGTTGGGTTCTCTTTTATAGTCTGCAGGCATTAAATGAAAGAAGTCAGTGTTCCAGCAGAAGGAGACAACGTTTCAGAAAAGGCATTGTAGCAAACCAAAAAAGAAATTTTAAGCGCAGCAGTGTAACCAGCGCACATACCTGTTAGCTCGGGTGAGTTTAAAAGGCTGCTGTTGATAACAAGGGCATTTGCTAAATAGATGGTGTGTGTGCAACAATATACTGAAAGGTCAATTATATTGTGCAGCTTATCTCACCACCTGTAGTTATTTAGGTGAAAGCTCCAAAATGCTTGCCTAATATGTCTGTTTATCCAAAAGGAAGTAGAAAGGGAGAGCTAGAAAGATAGCATTGCATCACATTACATGGCAATGCAATGCACAGTTGCTGAAGTTGAACCAAAATGAGCTTGTAATCTGGCTTCTGCAACTTTGAACATGAAAAATCCAATGAGGAGAAGAAAAGCAGAGCCAAAGAGTCCATCCCAAAATCCGACAAACAAGCAAAATGAACAAAAAACATTGAATTCAATTCTTTCTGATTTTAGAAACTGCATTAAAGAAGGGGTGCACCGGTCCTGGAGATACTGCAATACCAGGTCAATGCGTGGAGTGGACAGAGCAAGCTCTTTTTCCATCTCCCTGTTCTAAAAATCCATTTAATATATGGTCCCCAGATAGGGGACGTATCAGATATTAAACTGATAAGAACAGATACTACACTTGATCTTAGCCAAAAGGCCGAGAAGCGATAACCAGAATTGGTTTCAAACTACGGAGCCACCCAAGGATCCTAAAAAGTCCATTTGTGGAGATGAGCTCCTGGACTCCCGTTAAGAAGACATGTTGTCAACCTCTAGATCCCTTACATGCCTGCACTTTTCGGCTTGCTGCTGCTGCAATCCACGCGTTTTAGATCTGCATAACTCCACCTCTTTAAACACAGCACCTTCACCCCCTGCTGTTCCCACCCGCCTCAACACCGTTGGAAGGGAGGAGAACCAATTAAGGCGGGGGGTGGGGTGGAACGAGCAGCTGTCTACCCTTAGCAGGAGGGCTCCTGATTACATACCTCTCCTGCTGCTGCTGCTGCTGGCTGTCCAGCAGCAGACTGAAGGTGGCTGCTGCTGTGCACAGGTATATAAAGGCTCAGAGCCTATTATGACACGCGCAGCCAGCGTTCCATTGCCACATTCCATCTACTGCAGGCAGGATACCTGGCTGGCTGAATGTCGCTGAGAAGCTCACAGAGACCGCCATAAGCAACAGTTTAACAGAATGCCACAGACTAATCAACCAAACTTTTTGGGTTGGGTTCTCTTTTATAGTCTGCAGGCATTAAATGAAAGAAGTCAGTGTTCCAGCAGAAGGAGACAACGTTTCAGAAAAGGCATTGTAGCAAACCAAAAAAGAAATTTTAAGCGCAGCAGTGTAACCAGCGCACATACCTGTTAGCTCGGGTGAGTTTAAAAGGCTGCTGTTGATAACAAGGGCATTTGCTAAATAGATGGTGTGTGTGCAACAATATACTGAAAGGTCAATTATATTGTGCAGCTTATCTCACCACCTGTAGTTATTTAGGTGAAAGCTCCAAAATGCTTGCCTAATATGTCTGTTTATCCAAAAGGAAGTAGAAAGGGAGAGCTAGAAAGATAGCATTGCATCACATTACATGGCAATGCAATGCACAGTTGCTGAAGTTGAACCAAAATGAGCTTGTAATCTGGCTTCTGCAACTTTGAACATGAAAAATCCAATGAGGAGAAGAAAAGCAGAGCCAAAGAGTCCATCCCAAAATCCGACAAACAAGCAAAATGAACAAAAAACATTGAATTCAATTCTTTCTGATTTTAGAAACTGCATTAAAGAAGGGGTGCACCGGTCCTGGAGATACTGCAATACCAGGTCAATGCGTGGAGTGGACAGAGCAAGCTCTTTTTCCATCTCCCTGTTCTAAAAATCCATTTAATATATGGTCCCCAGATAGGGGACGTATCAGATATTAAACTGATAAGAACAGATACTACACTTGATCTTAGCCAAAAGGCCGAGAAGCGATAACCAGAATTGGTTTCAAACTACGGAGCCACCCAAGGATCCTAAAAAGTCCATTTGTGGAGATGAGCTCCTGGACTCCCGTTAAGAAGACATGTTGTCAACCTCTAGATCCCTTACATGCCTGCACTTTTCGGCTTGCTGCTGCTGCAATCCACGCGTTTTAGATCTGCATAACTCCACCTCTTTAAACACAGCACCTTCACCCCCTGCTGTTCCCACCCGCCTCAACACCGTTGGAAGGGAGGAGAACCAATTAAGGCGGGGGGTGGGGTGGAACGAGCAGCTGTCTACCCTTAGCAGGAGGGCTCCTGATTACATACCTCTCCTGCTGCTGCTGCTGCTGGCTGTCCAGCAGCAGACTGAAGGTGGCTGCTGCTGTGCACAGGTATATAAAGGCTCAGAGCCTATTATGACACGCGCAGCCAGCGTTCCATTGCCACATTCCATCTACTGCAGGCAGGATACCTGGCTGGCTGAATGTCGCTGAGAAGCTCACAGAGACCGCCATAAGCAACAGTTTAACAGAATGCCACAGACTAATCAACCAAACTTTTTGGGTTGGGTTCTCTTTTATAGTCTGCAGGCATTAAATGAAAGAAGTCAGTGTTCCAGCAGAAGGAGACAACGTTTCAGAAAAGGCATTGTAGCAAACCAAAAAAGAAATTTTAAGCGCAGCAGTGTAACCAGCGCACATACCTGTTAGCTCGGGTGAGTTTAAAAGGCTGCTGTTGATAACAAGGGCATTTGCTAAATAGATGGTGTGTGTGCAACAACATACTGAAAGGTCAATTATATTGTGCAGCTTATCTCACCACCTGTAGTTATTTAGGTGAAAGCTCCAAAATGCTTGCCTAATATGTCTGTTTATCCAAAAGGAAATAGAAAGGGAGAGCTAGAAAGATAGCATTGCATCACATTACATGGCAATGCAATGCACAGTTGCTGAAGTTGAACCAAAATGAGCTTGTAATCTGGCTTCTGCAACTTTGAACATGAAAAATCCAATGAGGAGAAGAAAAGCAGAGCCAAAGAGTCCATCCCAAAATCCGACAAACAAGCAAAATGAACAAAAAACATTGAATTCAATTCTTTCTGATTTTAGAAACTGCATTAAAGAAGGGGTGCACCGGTCCTGGAGATACTGCAATACCAGGTCAATGCGTGGAGTGGACAGAGCAAGCTCTTTTTCCATCTCCCTGTTCTAAAAATCCATTTAATATATGGTCCCCAGATAGGGGACGTATCAGATATTAAACTGATAAGAACAGATACTACACTTGATCTTAGCCAAAAGGCCGAGAAGCGATAACCAGAATTGGTTTCAAACTACGGAGCCACCCAAGGATCCTAAAAAGTCCATTTGTGGAGATGAGCTCCTGGACTCCCGTTAAGAAGACATGTTGTCAACCTCTAGATCCCTTACATGCCTGCACTTTTCGGCTTGCTGCTGCTGCAATCCACGCGTTTTAGATCTGCATAACTCCACCTCTTTAAACACAGCACCTTCACCCCCTGCTGTTCCCACCCGCCTCAACACCGTTGGAAGGGAGGAGAACCAATTAAGGCGGGGGGTGGGGTGGAACGAGCAGCTGTCTACCCTTAGCAGGAGGGCTCCTGATTACATACCTCTCCTGCTGCTGCTGCTGCTGGCTGTCCAGCAGCAGACTGAAGGTGGCTGCTGCTGTGCACAGGTATATAAAGGCTCAGAGCCTATTATGACACGCGCAGCCAGCGTTCCATTGCCACATTCCATCTACTGCAGGCAGGATACCTGGCTGGCTGAATGTCGCTGAGAAGCTCACAGAGACCGCCATAAGCAACAGTTTAACAGAATGCCACAGACTAATCAACCAAACTTTTTGGGTTGGGTTCTCTTTTATAGTCTGCAGGCATTAAATGAAAGAAGTCAGTGTTCCAGCAGAAGGAGACAACGTTTCAGAAAAGGCATTGTAGCAAACCAAAAAAGAAATTTTAAGCGCAGCAGTGTAACCAGCGCACATACCTGTTAGCTCGGGTGAGTTTAAAAGGCTGCTGTTGATAACAAGGGCATTTGCTAAATAGATGGTGTGTGTGCAACAATATACTGAAAGGTCAATTATATTGTGCAGCTTATCTCACCACCTGTAGTTATTTAGGTGAAAGCTCCAAAATGCTTGCCTAATATGTCTGTTTATCCAAAAGGAAGTAGAAAGGGAGAGCTAGAAAGATAGCATTGCATCACATTACATGGCAATGCAATGCACAGTTGCTGAAGTTGAACCAAAATGAGCTTGTAATCTGGCTTCTGCAACTTTGAACATGAAAAATCCAATGAGGAGAAGAAAAGCAGAGCCAAAGAGTCCATCCCAAAATCCGACAAACAAGCAAAATGAACAAAAAACATTGAATTCAATTCTTTCTGATTTTAGAAACTGCATTAAAGAAGGGGTGCACCGGTCCTGGAGATACTGCAATACCAGGTCAATGCGTGGAGTGGACAGAGCAAGCTCTTTTTCCATCTCCCTGTTCTAAAAATCCATTTAATATATGGTCCCCAGATAGGGGACGTATCAGATATTAAACTGATAAGAACAGATACTACACTTGATCTTAGCCAAAAGGCCGAGAAGCGATAACCAGAATTGGTTTCAAACTACGGAGCCACCCAAGGATCCTAAAAAGTCCATTTGTGGAGATGAGCTCCTGGACTCCCGTTAAGAAGACATGTTGTCAACCTCTAGATCCCTTACATGCCTGCACTTTTCGGCTTGCTGCTGCTGCAATCCACGCGTTTTAGATCTGCATAACTCCACCTCTTTAAACACAGCACCTTCACCCCCTGCTGTTCCCACCCGCCTCAACACCGTTGGAAGGGAGGAGAACCAATTAAGGCGGGGGGTGGGGTGGAACGAGCAGCTGTCTACCCTTAGCAGGAGGGCTCCTGATTACATACCTCTCCTGCTGCTGCTGCTGCTGGCTGTCCAGCAGCAGACTGAAGGTGGCTGCTGCTGTGCACAGGTATATAAAGGCTCAGAGCCTATTATGACACGCGCAGCCAGCGTTCCATTGCCACATTCCATCTACTGCAGGCAGGATACCTGGCTGGCTGAATGTCGCTGAGAAGCTCACAGAGACCGCCATAAGCAACAGTTTAACAGAATGCCACAGACTAATCAACCAAACTTTTTGGGTTGGGTTCTCTTTTATAGTCTGCAGGCATTAAATGAAAGAAGTCAGTGTTCCAGCAGAAGGAGACAACGTTTCAGAAAAGGCATTGTAGCAAACCAAAAAAGAAATTTTAAGCGCAGCAGTGTAACCAGCGCACATACCTGTTAGCTCGGGTGAGTTTAAAAGGCTGCTGTTGATAACAAGGGCATTTGCTAAATAGATGGTGTGTGTGCAACAATATACTGAAAGGTCAATTATATTGTGCAGCTTATCTCACCACCTGTAGTTATTTAGGTGAAAGCTCCAAAATGCTTGCCTAATATGTCTGTTTATCCAAAAGGAAGTAGAAAGGGAGAGCTAGAAAGATAGCATTGCATCACATTACATGGCAATGCAATGCACAGTTGCTGAAGTTGAACCAAAATGAGCTTGTAATCTGGCTTCTGCAACTTTGAACATGAAAAATCCAATGAGGAGAAGAAAAGCAGAGCCAAAGAGTCCATCCCAAAATCCGACAAACAAGCAAAATGAACAAAAAACATTGAATTCAATTCTTTCTGATTTTAGAAACTGCATTAAAGAAGGGGTGCACCGGTCCTGGAGATACTGCAATACCAGGTCAATGCGTGGAGTGGACAGAGCAAGCTCTTTTTCCATCTCCCTGTTCTAAAAATCCATTTAATATATGGTCCCCAGATAGGGGACGTATCAGATATTAAACTGATAAGAACAGATACTACACTTGATCTTAGCCAAAAGGCCGAGAAGCGATAACCAGAATTGGTTTCAAACTACGGAGCCACCCAAGGATCCTAAAAAGTCCATTTGTGGAGATGAGCTCCTGGACTCCCGTTAAGAAGACATGTTGTCAACCTCTAGATCCCTTACATGCCTGCACTTTTCGGCTTGCTGCTGCTGCCATCCACGCGTTTTAGATCTGCATAACTCCACCTCTTTAAACACAGCACCTTCACCCCCTGCTGTTCCCACCCGCCTCAACACCGTTGGAAGGGAGGAGAACCAATTAAGGCGGGGGGTGGGGTGGAACGAGCAGCTGTCTACCCTTAGCAGGAGGGCTCCTGATTACATACCTCTCCTGCTGCTGCTGCTGCTGGCTGTCCAGCAGCAGACTGAAGGTGGCTGCTGCTGTGCACAGGTATATAAAGGCTCAGAGCCTATTATGACACGCGCAGCCAGCGTTCCATTGCCACATTCCATCTACTGCAGGCAGGATACCTGGCTGGCTGAATGTCGCTGAGAAGCTCACAGAGACCGCCATAAGCAACAGTTTAACAGAATGCCACAGACTAATCAACCAAACTTTTTGGGTTGGGTTCTCTTTTATAGTCTGCAGGCATTAAATGAAAGAAGTCAGTGTTCCAGCAGAAGGAGACAACGTTTCAGAAAAGGCATTGTAGCAAACCAAAAAAGAAATTTTAAGCGCAGCAGTGTAACCAGCGCACATACCTGTTAGCTCGGGTGAGTTTAAAAGGCTGCTGTTGATAACAAGGGCATTTGCTAAATAGATGGTGTGTGTGCAACAATATACTGAAAGGTCAATTATATTGTGCAGCTTATCTCACCACCTGTAGTTATTTAGGTGAAAGCTCCAAAATGCTTGCCTAATATGTCTGTTTATCCAAAAGGAAGTAGAAAGGGAGAGCTAGAAAGATAGCATTGCATCACATTACATGGCAATGCAATGCACAGTTGCTGAAGTTGAACCAAAATGAGCTTGTAATCTGGCTTCTGCAACTTTGAACATGAAAAATCCAATGAGGAGAAGAAAAGCAGAGCCAAAGAGTCCATCCCAAAATCCGACAAACAAGCAAAATGAACAAAAAACATTGAATTCAATTCTTTCTGATTTTAGAAACTGCATTAAAGAAGGGGTGCACCGGTCCTGGAGATACTGCAATACCAGGTCAATGCGTGGAGTGGACAGAGCAAGCTCTTTTTCCATCTCCCTGTTCTAAAAATCCATTTAATATATGGTCCCCAGATAGGGGACGTATCAGATATTAAACTGATAAGAACAGATACTACACTTGATCTTAGCCAAAAGGCCGAGAAGCGATAACCAGAATTGGTTTCAAACTACGGAGCCACCCAAGGATCCTAAAAAGTCCATTTGTGGAGATGAGCTCCTGGACTCCCGTTAAGAAGACATGTTGTCAACCTCTAGATCCCTTACATGCCTGCACTTTTCGGCTTGCTGCTGCTGCAATCCACGCGTTTTAGGTCTGCATAACTCCACCTCTTTAAACACAGCACCTTCACCCCCTGCTGTTCCCACCCGCCTCAACACCGTTGGAAGGGAGGAGAACCAATTAAGGCGGGGGGTGGGGTGGAACGAGCAGCTGTCTACCCTTAGCAGGAGGGCTCCTGATTACATACCTCTCCTGCTGCTGCTGCTGCTGGCTGTCCAGCAGCAGACTGAAGGTGGCTGCTGCTGTGCACAGGTATATAAAGGCTCAGAGCCTATTATGACACGCGCAGCCAGCGTTCCATTGCCACATTCCATCTACTGCAGGCAGGATACCTGGCTGGCTGAATGTCGCTGAGAAGCTCACAGAGACCGCCATAAGCAACAGTTTAACAGAATGCCACAGACTAATCAACCAAACTTTTTGGGTTGGGTTCTCTTTTATAGTCTGCAGGCATTAAATGAAAGAAGTCAGTGTTCCAGCAGAAGGAGACAACGTTTCAGAAAAGGCATTGTAGCAAACCAAAAAAGAAATTTTAAGCGCAGCAGTGTAACCAGCGCACATACCTGTTAGCTCGGGTGAGTTTAAAAGGCTGCTGTTGATAACAAGGGCATTTGCTAAATAGATGGTGTGTGTGCAACAACATACTGAAAGGTCAATTATATTGTGCAGCTTATCTCACCACCTGTAGTTATTTAGGTGAAAGCTCCAAAATGCTTGCCTAATATGTCTGTTTATCCAAAAGGAAGTAGAAAGGGAGAGCTAGAAAGATAGCATTGCATCACATTACATGGCAATGCAATGCACAGTTGCTGAAGTTGAACCAAAATGAGCTTGTAATCTGGCTTCTGCAACTTTGAACATGAAAAATCCAATGAGGAGAAGAAAAGCAGAGCCAAAGAGTCCATCCCAAAATCCGACAAACAAGCAAAATGAACAAAAAACATTGAATTCAATTCTTTCTGATTTTAGAAACTGCATTAAAGAAGGGGTGCACCGGTCCTGGAGATACTGCAATACCAGGTCAATGCGTGGAGTGGACAGAGCAAGCTCTTTTTCCATCTCCCTGTTCTAAAAATCCATTTAATATATGGTCCCCAGATAGGGGACGTATCAGATATTAAACTGATAAGAACAGATACTACACTTGATCTTAGCCAAAAGGCCGAGAAGCGATAACCAGAATTGGTTTCAAACTACGGAGCCACCCAAGGATCCTAAAAAGTCCATTTGTGGAGATGAGCTCCTGGACTCCCGTTAAGAAGACATGTTGTCAACCTCTAGATCCCTTACATGCCTGCACTTTTCGGCTTGCTGCTGCTGCAATCCACGCGTTTTAGATCTGCATAACTCCACCTCTTTAAACACAGCACCTTCACCCCCTGCTGTTCCCACCCGCCTCAACACCGTTGGAAGGGAGGAGAACCAATTAAGGCGGGGGGTGGGGTGGAACGAGCAGCTGTCTACCCTTAGCAGGAGGGCTCCTGATTACATACCTCTCCTGCTGCTGCTGCTGCTGGCTGTCCAGCAGCAGACTGAAGGTGGCTGCTGCTGTGCACAGGTATATAAAGGCTCAGAGCCTATTATGACACGCGCAGCCAGCGTTCCATTGCCACATTCCATCTACTGCAGGCAGGATACCTGGCTGGCTGAATGTCGCTGAGAAGCTCACAGAGACCGCCATAAGCAACAGTTTAACAGAATGCCACAGACTAATCAACCAAACTTTTTGGGTTGGGTTCTCTTTTATAGTCTGCAGGCATTAAATGAAAGAAGTCAGTGTTCCAGCAGAAGGAGACAACGTTTCAGAAAAGGCATTGTAGCAAACCAAAAAAGAAATTTTAAGCGCAGCAGTGTAACCAGCGCACATACCTGTTAGCTCGGGTGAGTTTAAAAGGCTGCTGTTGATAACAAGGGCATTTGCTAAATAGATGGTGTGTGTGCAACAATATACTGAAAGGTCAATTATATTGTGCAGCTTATCTCACCACCTGTAGTTATTTAGGTGAAAGCTCCAAAATGCTTGCCTAATATGTCTGTTTATCCAAAAGGAAGTAGAAAGGGAGAGCTAGAAAGATAGCATTGCATCACATTACATGGCAATGCAATGCACAGTTGCTGAAGTTGAACCAAAATGAGCTTGTAATCTGGCTTCTGCAACTTTGAACATGAAAAATCCAATGAGGAGAAGAAAAGCAGAGCCAAAGAGTCCATCCCAAAATCCGACAAACAAGCAAAATGAACAAAAAACATTGAATTCAATTCTTTCTGATTTTAGAAACTGCATTAAAGAAGGGGTGCACCGGTCCTAGAGATACTGCAATACCAGGTCAATGCGTGGAGTGGACAGAGCAAGCTCTTTTTCCATCTCCCTGTTCTAAAAATCCATTTAATATATGGTCCCCAGATAGGGGACGTATCAGATATTAAACTGATAAGAACAGATACTACACTTGATCTTAGCCAAAAGGCCGAGAAGCGATAACCAGAATTGGTTTCAAACTACGGAGCCACCCAAGGATCCTAAAAAGTCCATTTGTGGAGATGAGCTCCTGGACTCCCGTTAAGAAGACATGTTGTCAACCTCTAGATCCCTTACATGCCTGCACTTTTCGGCTTGCTGCTGCTGCAATCCACGCGTTTTAGATCTGCATAACTCCACCTCTTTAAACACAGCACCTTCACCCCCTGCTGTTCCCACCCGCCTCAACACCGTTGGAAGGGAGGAGAACCAATTAAGGCGGGGGGTGGGGTGGAACGAGCAGCTGTCTACCCTTAGCAGGAGGGCTCCTGATTACATACCTCTCCTGCTGCTGCTGCTGCTGGCTGTCCAGCAGCAGACTGAAGGTGGCTGCTGCTGTGCACAGGTATATAAAGGCTCAGAGCCTATTATGACACGCGCAGCCAGCGTTCCATTGCCACATTCCATCTACTGCAGGCAGGATACCTGGCTGGCTGAATGTCGCTGAGAAGCTCACAGAGACCGCCATAAGCAACAGTTTAACAGAATGCCACAGACTAATCAACCAAACTTTTTGGGTTGGGTTCTCTTTTATAGTCTGCAGGCATTAAATGAAAGAAGTCAGTGTTCCAGCAGAAGGAGACAACGTTTCAGAAAAGGCATTGTAGCAAACCAAAAAAGAAATTTTAAGCGCAGCAGTGTAACCAGCGCACATACCTGTTAGCTCGGGTGAGTTTAAAAGGCTGCTGTTGATAACAAGGGCATTTGCTAAATAGATGGTGTGTGTGCAACAATATACTGAAAGGTCAATTATATTGTGCAGCTTATCTCACCACCTGTAGTTATTTAGGTGAAAGCTCCAAAATGCTTGCCTAATATGTCTGTTTATCCAAAAGGAAGTAGAAAGGGAGAGCTAGAAAGATAGCATTGCATCACATTACATGGCAATGCAATGCACAGTTGCTGAAGTTGAACCAAAATGAGCTTGTAATCTGGCTTCTGCAACTTTGAACATGAAAAATCCAATGAGGAGAAGAAAAGCAGAGCCAAAGAGTCCATCCCAAAATCCGACAAACAAGCAAAATGAACAAAAAACATTGAATTCAATTCTTTCTGATTTTAGAAACTGCATTAAAGAAGGGGTGCACCGGTCCTGGAGATACTGCAATACCAGGTCAATGCGTGGAGTGGACAGAGCAAGCTCTTTTTCCATCTCCCTGTTCTAAAAATCCATTTAATATATGGTCCCCAGATAGGGGACGTATCAGATATTAAACTGATAAGAACAGATACTACACTTGATCTTAGCCAAAAGGCCGAGAAGCGATAACCAGAATTGGTTTCAAACTACGGAGCCACCCAAGGATCCTAAAAAGTCCATTTGTGGAGATGAGCTCCTGGACTCCCGTTAAGAAGACATGTTGTCAACCTCTAGATCCCTTACATGCCTGCACTTTTCGGCTTGCTGCTGCTGCAATCCACGCGTTTTAGATCTGCATAACTCCACCTCTTTAAACACAGCACCTTCACCCCCTGCTGTTCCCACCCGCCTCAACACCGTTGGAAGGGAGGAGAACCAATTAAGGCGGGGGGTGGGGTGGAACGAGCAGCTGTCTACCCTTAGCAGGAGGGCTCCTGATTACATACCTCTCCTGCTGCTGCTGCTGCTGGCTGTCCAGCAGCAGACTGAAGGTGGCTGCTGCTGTGCACAGGTATATAAAGGCTCAGAGCCTATTATGACACGCGCAGCCAGCGTTCCATTGCCACATTCCATCTACTGCAGGCAGGATACCTGGCTGGCTGAATGTCGCTGAGAAGCTCACAGAGACCGCCATAAGCAACAGTTTAACAGAATGCCACAGACTAATCAACCAAACTTTTTGGGTTGGGTTCTCTTTTATAGTCTGCAGGCATTAAATGAAAGAAGTCAGTGTTCCAGCAGAAGGAGACAACGTTTCAGAAAAGGCATTGTAGCAAACCAAAAAAGAAATTTTAAGCGCAGCAGTGTAACCAGCGCACATACCTGTTAGCTCGGGTGAGTTTAAAAGGCTGCTGTTGATAACAAGGGCATTTGCTAAATAGATGGTGTGTGTGCAACAATATACTGAAAGGTCAATTATATTGTGCAGCTTATCTCACCACCTGTAGTTATTTAGGTGAAAGCTCCAAAATGCTTGCCTAATATGTCTGTTTATCCAAAAGGAAGTAGAAAGGGAGAGCTAGAAAGATAGCATTGCATCACATTACATGGCAATGCAATGCACAGTTGCTGAAGTTGAACCAAAATGAGCTTGTAATCTGGCTTCTGCAACTTTGAACATGAAAAATCCAATGAGGAGAAGAAAAGCAGAGCCAAAGAGTCCATCCCAAAATCCGACAAACAAGCAAAATGAACAAAAAACATTGAATTCAATTCTTTCTGATTTTAGAAACTGCATTAAAGAAGGGGTGCACCGGTCCTGGAGATACTGCAATACCAGGTCAATGCGTGGAGTGGACAGAGCAAGCTCTTTTTCCATCTCCCTGTTCTAAAAATCCATTTAATATATGGTCCCCAGATAGGGGACGTATCAGATATTAAACTGATAAGAACAGATACTACACTTGATCTTAGCCAAAAGGCCGAGAAGCGATAACCAGAATTGGTTTCAAACTACGGAGCCACCCAAGGATCCTAAAAAGTCCATTTGTGGAGATGAGCTCCTGGACTCCCGTTAAGAAGACATGTTGTCAACCTCTAGATCCCTTACATGCCTGCACTTTTCGGCTTGCTGCTGCTGCAATCCACGCGTTTTAGATCTGCATAACTCCACCTCTTTAAACACAGCACCTTCACCCCCTGCTGTTCCCACCCGCCTCAACACCGTTGGAAGGGAGGAGAACCAATTAAGGCGGGGGGTGGGGTGGAACGAGCAGCTGTCTACCCTTAGCAGGAGGGCTCCTGATTACATACCTCTCCTGCTGCTGCTGCTGCTGGCTGTCCAGCAGCAGACTGAAGGTGGCTGCTGCTGTGCACAGGTATATAAAGGCTCAGAGCCTATTATGACACGCGCAGCCAGCGTTCCATTGCCACATTCCATCTACTGCAGGCAGGATACCTGGCTGGCTGAATGTCGCTGAGAAGCTCACAGAGACCGCCATAAGCAACAGTTTAACAGAATGCCACAGACTAATCAACCAAACTTTTTGGGTTGGGTTCTCTTTTATAGTCTGCAGGCATTAAATGAAAGAAGTCAGTGTTCCAGCAGAAGGAGACAACGTTTCAGAAAAGGCATTGTAGCAAACCAAAAAAGAAATTTTAAGCGCAGCAGTGTAACCAGCGCACATACCTGTTAGCTCGGGTGAGTTTAAAAGGCTGCTGTTGATAACAAGGGCATTTGCTAAATAGATGGTGTGTGTGCAACAACATACTGAAAGGTCAATTATATTGTGCAGCTTATCTCACCACCTGTAGTTATTTAGGTGAAAGCTCCAAAATGCTTGCCTAATATGTCTGTTTATCCAAAAGGAAGTAGAAAGGGAGAGCTAGAAAGATAGCATTGCATCACATTACATGGCAATGCAATGCACAGTTGCTGAAGTTGAACCAAAATGAGCTTGTAATCTGGCTTCTGCAACTTTGAACATGAAAAATCCAATGAGGAGAAGAAAAGCAGAGCCAAAGAGTCCATCCCAAAATCCGACAAACAAGCAAAATGAACAAAAAACATTGAATTCAATTCTTTCTGATTTTAGAAACTGCATTAAAGAAGGGGTGCACCGGTCCTGGAGATACTGCAATACCAGGTCAATGCGTGGAGTGGACAGAGCAAGCTCTTTTTCCATCTCCCTGTTCTAAAAATCCATTTAATATATGGTCCCCAGATAGGGGACGTATCAGATATTAAACTGATAAGAACAGATACTACACTTGATCTTAGCCAAAAGGCCGAGAAGCGATAACCAGAATTGGTTTCAAACTACGGAGCCACCCAAGGATCCTAAAAAGTCCATTTGTGGAGATGAGCTCCTGGACTCCCGTTAAGAAGACATGTTGTCAACCTCTAGATCCCTTACATGCCTGCACTTTTCGGCTTGCTGCTGCTGCAATCCACGCGTTTTAGATCTGCATAACTCCACCTCTTTAAACACAGCACCTTCACCCCCTGCTGTTCCCACCCGCCTCAACACCGTTGGAAGGGAGGAGAACCAATTAAGGCGGGGGGTGGGGTGGAACGAGCAGCTGTCTACCCTTAGCAGGAGGGCTCCTGATTACATACCTCTCCTGCTGCTGCTGCTGCTGGCTGTCCAGCAGCAGACTGAAGGTGGCTGCTGCTGTGCACAGGTATATAAAGGCTCAGAGCCTATTATGACACGCGCAGCCAGCGTTCCATTGCCACATTCCATCTACTGCAGGCAGGATACCTGGCTGGCTGAATGTCGCTGAGAAGCTCACAGAGACCGCCATAAGCAACAGTTTAACAGAATGCCACAGACTAATCAACCAAACTTTTTGGGTTGGGTTCTCTTTTATAGTCTGCAGGCATTAAATGAAAGAAGTCAGTGTTCCAGCAGAAGGAGACAACGTTTCAGAAAAGGCATTGTAGCAAACCAAAAAAGAAATTTTAAGCGCAGCAGTGTAACCAGCGCACATACCTGTTAGCTCGGGTGAGTTTAAAAGGCTGCTGTTGATAACAAGGGCATTTGCTAAATAGATGGTGTGTGTGCAACAACATACTGAAAGGTCAATTATATTGTGCAGCTTATCTCACCACCTGTAGTTATTTAGGTGAAAGCTCCAAAATGCTTGCCTAATATGTCTGTTTATCCAAAAGGAAGTAGAAAGGGAGAGCTAGAAAGATAGCATTGCATCACATTACATGGCAATGCAATGCACAGTTGCTGAAGTTGAACCAAAATGAGCTTGTAATCTGGCTTCTGCAACTTTGAACATGAAAAATCCAATGAGGAGAAGAAAAGCAGAGCCAAAGAGTCCATCCCAAAATCCGACAAACAAGCAAAATGAACAAAAAACATTGAATTCAATTCTTTCTGATTTTAGAAACTGCATTAAAGAAGGGGTGCACCGGTCCTGGAGATACTGCAATACCAGGTCAATGCGTGGAGTGGACAGAGCAAGCTCTTTTTCCATCTCCCTGTTCTAAAAATCCATTTAATATATGGTCCCCAGATAGGGGACGTATCAGATATTAAACTGATAAGAACAGATACTACACTTGATCTTAGCCAAAAGGCCGAGAAGCGATAACCAGAATTGGTTTCAAACTACGGAGCCACCCAAGGATCCTAAAAAGTCCATTTGTGGAGATGAGCTCCTGGACTCCCGTTAAGAAGACATGTTGTCAACCTCTAGATCCCTTACATGCCTGCACTTTTCGGCTTGCTGCTGCTGCAATCCACGCGTTTTAGATCTGCATAACTCCACCTCTTTAAACACAGCACCTTCACCCCCTGCTGTTCCCACCCGCCTCAACACCGTTGGAAGGGAGGAGAACCAATTAAGGCGGGGGGTGGGGTGGAACGAGCAGCTGTCTACCCTTAGCAGGAGGGCTCCTGATTACATACCTCTCCTGCTGCTGCTGCTGCTGGCTGTCCAGCAGCAGACTGAAGGTGGCTGCTGCTGTGCACAGGTATATAAAGGCTCAGAGCCTATTATGACACGCGCAGCCAGCGTTCCATTGCCACATTCCATCTACTGCAGGCAGGATACCTGGCTGGCTGAATGTCGCTGAGAAGCTCACAGAGACCGCCATAAGCAACAGTTTAACAGAATGCCACAGACTAATCAACCAAACTTTTTGGGTTGGGTTCTCTTTTATAGTCTGCAGGCATTAAATGAAAGAAGTCAGTGTTCCAGCAGAAGGAGACAACGTTTCAGAAAAGGCATTGTAGCAAACCAAAAAAGAAATTTTAAGCGCAGCAGTGTAACCAGCGCACATACCTGTTAGCTCGGGTGAGTTTAAAAGGCTGCTGTTGATAACAAGGGCATTTGCTAAATAGATGGTGTGTGTGCAACAATATACTGAAAGGTCAATTATATTGTGCAGCTTATCTCACCACCTGTAGTTATTTAGGTGAAAGCTCCAAAATGCTTGCCTAATATGTCTGTTTATCCAAAAGGAAGTAGAAAGGGAGAGCTAGAAAGATAGCATTGCATCACATTACATGGCAATGCAATGCACAGTTGCTGAAGTTGAACCAAAATGAGCTTGTAATCTGGCTTCTGCAACTTTGAACATGAAAAATCCAATGAGGAGAAGAAAAGCAGAGCCAAAGAGTCCATCCCAAAATCCGACAAACAAGCAAAATGAACAAAAAACATTGAATTCAATTCTTTCTGATTTTAGAAACTGCATTAAAGAAGGGGTGCACCGGTCCTGGAGATACTGCAATACCAGGTCAATGCGTGGAGTGGACAGAGCAAGCTCTTTTTCCATCTCCCTGTTCTAAAAATCCATTTAATATATGGTCCCCAGATAGGGGACGTATCAGATATTAAACTGATAAGAACAGATACTACACTTGATCTTAGCCAAAAGGCCGAGAAGCGATAACCAGAATTGGTTTCAAACTACGGAGCCACCCAAGGATCCTAAAAAGTCCATTTGTGGAGATGAGCTCCTGGACTCCCGTTAAGAAGACATGTTGTCAACCTCTAGATCCCTTACATGCCTGCACTTTTCGGCTTGCTGCTGCTGCAATCCACGCGTTTTAGATCTGCATAACTCCACCTCTTTAAACACAGCACCTTCACCCCCTGCTGTTCCCACCCGCCTCAACACCGTTGGAAGGGAGGAGAACCAATTAAGGCGGGGGGTGGGGTGGAACGAGCAGCTGTCTACCCTTAGCAGGAGGGCTCCTGATTACATACCTCTCCTGCTGCTGCTGCTGCTGGCTGTCCAGCAGCAGACTGAAGGTGGCTGCTGCTGTGCACAGGTATATAAAGGCTCAGAGCCTATTATGACACGCGCAGCCAGCGTTCCATTGCCACATTCCATCTACTGCAGGCAGGATACCTGGCTGGCTGAATGTCGCTGAGAAGCTCACAGAGACCGCCATAAGCAACAGTTTAACAGAATGCCACAGACTAATCAACCAAACTTTTTGGGTTGGGTTCTCTTTTATAGTCTGCAGGCATTAAATGAAAGAAGTCAGTGTTCCAGCAGAAGGAGACAACGTTTCAGAAAAGGCATTGTAGCAAACCAAAAAAGAAATTTTAAGCGCAGCAGTGTAACCAGCGCACATACCTGTTAGCTCGGGTGAGTTTAAAAGGCTGCTGTTGATAACAAGGGCATTTGCTAAATAGATGGTGTGTGTGCAACAATATACTGAAAGGTCAATTATATTGTGCAGCTTATCTCACCACTAGTGTTGAGCATTCCGATACTGAAATATCGGGTATCGGCCGATATTCACTGTATCGGAATTCCGATACTTAATTCCGATACTTTTATAATATCGAATACCGGAATCGGAAGTTCCCATAATGCCTGCGCTCTGCAGTGTCTGTGAAGGATGACAAGTTGGATGGCAGCGCGATCCAGCTTGTCATCAGAATGCCATCCCAGCGTGGGAGAATTCTCCTGATTGTTTAAAAGCCGGCGCGCGGTAAAAAGCCGCCGGCTTTTAAACAATCACGCAGCCCCATACTGCTTCCCCGCAGCCTCCCACCCCGATCCTCCGCTCCCCTCGCCACCTCCCATCCCGATCGTAAATTAGGACCGGGCGGGGAGCGCAGCTCCAAGGAGCGAAGGACCCGGGCGGGGAAGCCGGCAGTGAAAAGACTTCACCGCCGGCTTTCCCGTTCTGTGCTGCGCTTTCCCGCCGGTTATTTCAAATGAACAGCTGAGGTATCAGGTGATGCCGATCAGCTGTTCATTTGAAGTAGCCGCGGTGCCCTCAGAGGGTTCATGTGAGTTCATGCTTGACTGCATGAACTCACATCAACTTTCCCACGGCCGCACAGGTCAGCCTCACCTCCCGGACCCGTCATGATTAGTGTGTGCGGGGTGTGTGTGTGTGCGGGGTGTGTGTGCGGGGTGTGTGTGCGGGGTGTGTGTGCGGGTGTGTGTGTGCGGGTGTGTGTGCGGGTGTGTGTGTGTGCGGGGTGTGTCTGTGCGATGTGTGCGGGTGTGTGTGCGGGTGTGTGTGTGTGCGGGGTGTGTGTGTGTGCGGGGTGTGTGTGTGTGCGGGGTGTGTCTGTGCGATGTGTGCGGGGTGTGTGTGTGCGGTGTGTGTGCGGGTGTGTGTGCGGGTGTGTGTGCGGGCAGACATAGGCCGATGTGACACTACTACTCCCATCGGCCTATGTCTGTCCCCCGTCCACTCCTGCCAGCAGGATCAGCTCGATGGGAGCAGTAGTTCCCATCAGCCTGATCCTGCTATTTAAATTGCCCTACTGTGTCCCCAATAAATGTTAAATACATGTCATTGGTGGCCAGTGGTTACCTAAAAGAAATTAGTTCATACATTACCTGTCCCCGCCGATCGCCACCTAAAATAAAGTAAAAAATAAAAAACTACACCTATACTCACCTAGACACCTAATTCCCCGAAGCCATCGATCTCCTGTAATAAAATCTAAAATAATAAACCACAACCTTATCCTTACCCCTCCGTAGTAGTCCACGAGTGTCCCACGAAGATCTCCAGTTCAGAGCAGCCACATAGAATGTGACCGCTCTGAACCGCTGCCGCCGCTAGAATGACGGGGCCGTAAGGGTTCACCGGAGTTCAGGCAGCGCTGCTCCGGTTAGCTCCTTTACGGCACTGCTGTATCGTGAGAAATTCCCACGGTACAGCACTGCCGTAAAGGAGGTCTCCGGAGCTGCGCTGCCTGAATGCACTCCGGTGACCTCAGTCAGTGGCTCCCGCTGCCGGGAGCGGACGTGTTCCCGGCAGCGTGAGCTTACAGCAGCCATGCACAGCTGTCACCATCTCCAGATGTGACAGCTGTGCATGGGAGATCAGCGCAGGAACGTGGACAGGTAACTATTTTTTTTTTAGTAAACTAAGAATTAAATAAAATGGTGTTTTATTTCAAATAAATTATTTTTTTCTGGGTGTAGTGTGTTTTTTCTTTTTAACACTTTGTAGGTTAGTAATGGGGGTGTCATATAGACGGCCATCATTACTAACCTGGGCTTCATGGCAGCTGGCGCTGACATGAACCCCACCACTATTACCCCCTGCCACCGCACCAGGGCAGCGTGGAAGAGCGAGGCTAAGTGCCAGAATTGGCGCATCCTATGGATGCGCCATTTCTGGGGCGGCTGACGGCTGGTGTTTCTAGCCTGGGAGGGGGCCAATATTCATGGCACCCTTCCTGAGCTATTAATATCAGCCCCCAGCTGTCTGCCTAGCCTTTGCTAGCTATTAAAATAGAGGGGACCCCACGTCATTTTTTTTTGGGGGGTCCCCCATTTTAATAGCTAGTAAAGGCTAGGTATTCAGCTGGGGGCTGATATTAGTAGCCTGGGAAGCTCCGTGGGTTTTACCCCCTTCCCAGGCTTCAAACATCTGCCCCAGCCGTCTGCTTAACCTCCGCTAGAGACTAAAATTATGGGGGATCCCACGCCATTTTTTTTTTAAATAAATCCTTTATTTTAACACTAAATGACATTTGAGGACTTAATAAAGATGCAGTCCCTAAATTATTATTTATTTTTTAATAAATTTTTCCCAAAACTTTTGACGTGGGCTTCGCCATATTTTTGTATGCCAGCCAGGTACAGCATCCAGCTTCTATGAACGCGCCATTTTCCGGGGCGGCCGCGGACTGCAATTTTCAGCGGGGGGGGGGAGGGCAAAAAGCTTGGGCCTCCCTGCGCTGCAGATTCCATCCCCCAGCTGCCTAGTTGTACCTGGCTGGACACAAAAATAGGGAGAAGCTCCACGTTTTTTTTTTTTTAATTATTTCATGAAATTCATGGAATAATTAAGAAAAAAAGGGCTTCCCTATATTGTTGTGTCCGGCTAGGTACAAATAGGCAGCTGGTGGTTGGGGGCAGCCCGTTCCTGCCTGCTGTACCTGGCTGGACACAAATATAGTGTGAAGCCCCACGTCAATTTTTTTTTAATTATTTCAGGAAATTCATGAAATAATTAAAAAAAAATTATGTGGGGCTTCGCCCTATAATTGTGTCCAGCCAGGTACAGCAGGCAGGAACGGGCTGCCCCCAACCACCAGCTGCCTATTTGTACCTAGCCGGACACAACAATATAGGGAAGCCCTTTTTTTCTTAATTATTCCATGAATTTCATGAAATAATTAAAAAAAAAAATGTGTGGCGCTTCGCCCTATTTTTGTGTCCAGCCAGGTACAACTAGGCAGCTGGGGGCTGGAATCTGCAGCGCAGGGAGACCCAAGCTTTCTGGGTCCCACCCGCTGCAAATTGCAGTCCTCAGCCGCCCCGGAAAATGGCGCGTTCATAGAAGCGCCATCTTCTGGCGCTGTACCCAACTCATCCAGGGCCCTGGTGCGGTGGCTCACTGGGTAATAAAGGGGTTAAGGCCAGCTTGGCATTATCAGCTGGCCCTAAGCCCGAAATTCATGGGGTCACGCCAATATTAGACATGACCGCCATGAATTTCTAGTAAAGTATTTAAAAAAAACACAAACACCCAGAAAAAAGTCCTTTAATTGAAATAAAGACACAATTCTTTATTGTTCTAAATTAAACCATACTTACCGCCACACCCATTCCAGCTGAAGCCAACGATCTCCTGCAATAAAAGTAAAATAATAAAGCAACCTCATCCTTACCTTTCCATGGTTCCCAGGACAGCTTCAGCTCTGCTACATCGAGATGACAGGCTGGACCGCAGCAGAACGCTGCCATCCAGCCTGTCATCCCGCGGACACTGAGAAGCGCAGGCATGCTTGCGCTCCTCAGTGTCTTTCTGTGACGTCATCCAGATGAGCCGAGGTCATGTCCAATGAACTCAGCTCACCTCATGCACGTCACTGACAGCGTGGGAAAATTCTCCTGCACTCAGCGCTTCAGCGTGAGAATTCTCCCACGCTGTCAGTGACGTGCATGAGGTGCGCCGAGTTCATGGGACATGACCTCACCTCATGCACGTCACTGACAGCGTGGGAAAATTCTCACGCTGAAGCGCTGAGTGCAGGAGAATTCTCCCACGCTGTCAGTGACGTACATGAGGTGAGCCGAGTTCATTGTCGGCTCATCTGGATGCCGTCACAGCCAGACACTGAGGAGTGGAAGTATGCCTGCGCTTCTCAGTGTCTGCGGGATGACAGGCTGGATGGCAGCGTTCTGCTGCGGTCCAGCCTGTCATCTCGATGTAGCAGAGCTGGAGCCGTCGTGGGAGCCATGGAAAGGTAAGGATGAGGTTGCTTTATTATTTTTCTTTTATTGCAGGAGATCGTTGGCTTCAGCTGGAATGGGCGTGATGGTAAGTATGGTTTAATTTAGAACAATAAAGAATTGTGTGTTTATTTCAATTAAAGGACTTTTTTCTGGGTGTTTGTGTTTTTTTTAAATACTTTACTAGAAATTCATGGTGGTCATGTCTAATATTGGCGTGACCCCATGAATTTCGGGCTTAGGGCCAGCTGATAATGCCAAGCTGGCCTTAACCCCTTTATTACCCAGTGAGCCACCGCATCAGGGCCCTGGATGAGTTGGGTACAGCGCCAGAAGATGGCGCTTCTATGAACGCGCCATTTTCCGGGGCGGCTGCGGACTGCAATTTGCAGCGGGTGGGGCCCAGAAAGCTTGGGCCTCCCTGCGCTGCAGATTCCAGCCCCCAGCTGCCTAGTTGTACCTGGCTGGACACAAAAATAGGGCGAAGCTCCACGTTTTTTTTTTTTTAAATTCATGGAATAATTCAGAAAAAAAGGGCTTCCCTATATTGTTGTGTCCGGCTAGGTACAAATAGGCTGCTGGTGGTTGGGGGCAGCCCGTTCCTGCCTGCTGTACCTGACTGGACACAAATATAGGGCGAAGCCCCACATCAATTTTTTTAAATTATTTCATGAATTTCCTGAAATGATTTAAAAAAAATTGACGTGGGGCTTCGCACTATATTTGTGTCCAGCCAGGTACAGCAGGCAGGAACGGGCTGCCCCCAACCACCAGCTGCCTATTTGTACCTGGTTGGACACAACAATATAGGGAAGCCCTTTTTTTCTTAATTATTTCATGAATTTCATGAAATAATTAAAAAAAAAAAATACGTGAAGCTTCTCCCTATTTTTGTGTCCAGCCAGGTACAACTAGGCAGCTGGGGGATGGAATCTGCAGCGCAGGGAGGCCCAAGCTTTCTGCCCCCCCCCCCTCCCCCCGCTGAAAATTGCAGTGCGCAGCCACCCCGGAAAATGGCGCGTTCATAGAAGCTGGATGCTGTACCTGGCTGGCATACAAAAATATGGCGAAGCCCACGTCAAAAGTTTTGGGAAAAATTAATTAAAAAATAAATAATAATTTAGGGACTGCATCCTTATTAACTCCTCAAATGTCATTTAGTGTTAAAATAAAGGACTTATTTTAAAAAAAATTGACGTGGGGCTTCGCCCTATATTTGTGTCCAGCCAGGTACAGCAGGCAGGAACAGGCTGCCCCCAACCACCAGCTGCCTATTTGTACCTGGCCGGACACAACAATATAGGGAAGCCCTTTTTTAAAAAAATTATTTCATGAAATAATTAAAAAAAAATTGACGTGGGGCTTCGCACTATATTTGTGTCCAGCCAGGTACAGCAGGCAGGAATGGGCTGCCCCCAACCACCAGCTGCCTATTTGTACCTGGTTGGACACAACAATATAGGGAAGCCCTTTTTTTCTTAATTATTCCATGAATTTCATGAAATAATTTTAAAAAAAAATGCGTGGGGCTTCGCCCTATTTTTGTGCCCAGCCAGATACAACTAGGCAGCTGGGGGCTGGAATCCGCAGCGCAGGGAGACCCAAGCTTTCTGGGCCACCCCCGCTGCAAATTGCAGTCCGCAGCCGCCCCAGAAAATGGCGCGTTCATAGAAGCGCCATCTTCTGGCGCTGTACCCAACTCATCCAGGGCCCTGGTGCGGTGGCTCACTGGGTAATAAAGGGGTTAAGGCCAGCTTGGCATTATCAGCTGGCCCTAAGCCCAAAATTCATGGGGTCACGCCAATATTAGACATGACCACCATGAATTTCTAGTAAAGTATTTAAAAAAACACAACACCCAGAAAAAAGTCCTTTAATTGAAATAAACACACAATTCTTTATTGTTCTAAATTAAACCATACTTACCACCACGCCCATTCCAGCTGAAGCCAACGATCTCCTGCAATAAAAGTAAAATAATAAAGCAACCTCATCCTTACCTTTCCATGGCTCCCACGACAGCTTCAGCTCTGCTACATCGAGATGACAGGCTGGACCGCAGCAGAACGCTGCCATCCATCCTGTCATCCCGCAGACACTGAGAAGCGCAGGCATACTTCCACTCCTCAGTGTCTGGCTGTGACGGCATCCAGATGAGCCGAGGTCATGTCCAATGAACTCCGCTCACTTCATGTACGTCACTGACAGCGTGGGAAAATTCTCCTGCACTCAGCACTTCAGCGTGAGAATTTTCCCACGCTGTCAGTGACGTGCATGAGGTGAGCTGAGTTCATTGGACATGACCTCACCTCATGTATGTCACTGACAGCGTGGGAGAATTCTCACGCTGAAGCGCTGAGTGCAGGAGAATTTTCCCACGCTGTCAGTGACGTGCATGAGGTGAGCTGAGTTCATTGGACATGAACTCGGCTCATCTGGATGACGTCACAGAGAGACACTGAGGAGCGCAAGCATGCCTGCGCTTCTCAGTGTCTGCGGGATGACAGGCTGGATGGCAGCTTTCTGCTGCGGTCCAGCCTGTCATCTCGATGTAGCAGAGCTGGAGCTGTCCTGGGAACCATCGAAAGGTAAGGATGAGGTTGCTTTATTATTTTTCTTTTATTGCAGGAGATCGTTGGCTTCAGCTGGAATGGGCGTGATGGTAAGTATGGTTTAATTTAGAACAATAAAGAATTGTGTCTTTATTTCAATTAAAGGACTTTATTCTGGGTGTTTGTGTTTTCTTTTAACTTTGACTATGGGGTTAGTAATGGGGGTGTCTTATAGACGCCTCTCCATTACTAACCTGGGCTTGATGTCAGCTGGCATTATAAGCTGACATCAACCCCAACCCTATTACCCCCTGCCACCGCACCAGGGCAGCGTGGAAGAGCGAGGCTAAGTGCCAGAATTGGCGCATCCTATGGATGCGCCATTTCTGGGGCGGCTGACGGCTGGTGTTTCTAGCCTGGGAGGGGGCCAATATTCATGGCACCCTTCCTGGGCTATTAATATCAGCCCCCAGCTGTCTGCCTAGCCTGTGCTAGCTATTAAATTAGGGGGGACCCCACGTCATTTTTTTCGGGGGGTCCCCCATTTTAATAGCTAGTAAAGGCTAGGTATTCAGCTGGGGGCTGATATTAGTAGCCTGGGAAGCTCCGTGGGTATTACCCCCTTCCCAGGCTTCAAACATTTGCCCCAGCTGTCTGCTTAACCTCCGCTAGAGCCTAAAATTAAGGGGAACCCCACGCCAATTTTTTTTTAAATAAATCCTTTATTTTAACACTAAATGACAAGTACAGTAATCAACACTGTCACTGTACTTCATATATATGTGACTGACATGTTTCTATCTATCTAATCTATGTGTGATTCTCTATTCCTTCTATTCTAAATTGTCGGGTACAGATGCTGAATTGCCGGCCGGCTTTCTTAAAGAGACGGTGCATGAAAACACTATTATTTTTTTAAATAAATCCTTTACACTAAATGACAAGTTCTGTAAGCAACACTGTCACTGTACTTCTTATATATGTGACTGACATGTTTCTATCTATCTAATCTATGTGTGAAGCTCTATTCTGTCTGTTATAAATTGTCGGGTACAGATGCTGAATTGCCGGCCGGCTTTTTTAAAGAGACGGTGCACGAAAACACTAATATTTTTTTTAATAAATCCTTTACACTAAATGACAAGTACAGTAAGCAACACTGTCACTGTACTTCATATATATGTGACTGACATGTTTCTATCTATCTAATCTATGTGTGAAGCTCTATTCTGTCTGTTATAAATTGTCGGGTACAGATGCTGAATTGCCGGCCGGCTTTTTTAAAGAGACGGTGCACGAAAACACTAATATTTTTTTTAATAAATCCTTTACACTAAATGACAAGTACAGTAAGCAACACTGTCACTGTACTTCATATATATGTGACTGACATGTTTCTATCTATCTAATCTATGTGTGATTCTCTATTCCTTCTATTCTAAATTGTCGGGTACAGATGCTGAATTGCCGGCCGGCTTTCTTAAAGAGACGGTGCATGAAAACACTATTATTTTTTTAAATAAATCCTTTACACTAAATGACAAGTTCTGTAAGCAACACTGTCACTGTACTTCTTATATATGTGACTGACATGTTTCTATCTATCTAATCTATGTGTGAAGCTCTATTCTGTCTGTTATAAATTGTCGGGTACAGATGCTGAATTGCCGGCCGGCTTTTTTAAAGAGACGGTGCACGAAAACACTAATATTTTTTTTAATAAATCCTTTACACTAAATGACAAGTACAGTAAGCAACACTGTCACTGTACTTCATATATATATGTGACTGACATGTTTCTATCTATCTAATCTATGTGTGAAGCTCTATTCTTTCTGTTGTAAATTGTCGGGTACCGGTGAATGCCGCTGATGAATTGCCGGCTTTTCATGTCATTCTACATTATTCTTAGTTGTTTTACTTCATGTAGAATTAACCTACAAGGAAAGAAAGGGTTTATTTTCATTCCGATATTTGTGTCCCATTGACTTGCATTGGTTTCCGGTATCGGAATCGGCGATATCCGATACTTTTTGGGTATCGGCCCGATCCAATCCGATACGATATTTCCTGATATCGGAAGGTATCGCTCAACACTACTCACCACCTGTAGTTATTTAGGTGAAAGCTCCAAAATGCTTGCCTAATATGTCTGTTTATCCAAAAGGAAGTAGAAAGGGAGAGCTAGAAAGATAGCATTGCATCACATTACCTGGCAATGCAATGCACAGTTGCTGAAGTTGAACCAAAATGAGCTTGTAATCTGGCTTCTGCAACTTTGAACATGAAAAATCCAATGAGGAGAAGAAAAGCAGAGCCAAAGAGTCCATCCCAAAATCCGACAAACAAGCAAAATGAACAAAAAACATTGAATTCAATTCTTTCTGATTTTAGAAACTGCATTAAAGAAGGGGTGCACCGGTCCTGGAGATACGGCAATACCAGGTCAATGCGTGGAGTGGACAGAGCAAGCTCTTTTTCCATCTCCCTGTTCTAAAAATCCATTTAATATATGGTCCCCAGATAGGGGACGTATCAGATATTAAACTGATAAGAACAGATACTACACTTGATCTTAGCCAAAAGGCCGAGAAGCGATAACCAGAATTGGTTTCAAACTACGGAGCCACCCAAGGATCCTAAAAAGTCCATTTGTGGAGATGAGCTCCTGGACTCCCGTTAAGAAGACATGTTGTCAACCTCTAGATCCCTTACATGCCTGCACTTTTCGGCTTGCTGCTGCTGCAATCCACGCGTTTTAGATCTGCATAACTCCACCTCTTTAAACACAGCACCTTCACCCCCTGCTGTTCCCACCCGCCTCAACACCGTTGGAAGGGAGGAGAACCAATTAAGGCGGGGGGTGGGGTGGAACGAGCAGCTGTCTACCCTTAGCAGGAGGGCTCCTGATTACATACCTCTCCTGCTGCTGCTGCTGCTGGCTGTCCAGCAGCAGACTGAAGGTGGCTGCTGCTGTGCACAGGTATATAAAGGCTCAGAGCCTATTATGACACGCGCAGCCAGCGTTCCATTGCCACATTCCATCTACTGCAGGCAGGATACCTGGCTGGCTGAATGTCGCTGAGAAGCTCACAGAGACCGCCATAAGCAACAGTTTAACAGAATGCCACAGACTAATCAACCAAACTTTTTGGGTTGGGTTCTCTTTTATAGTCTGCAGGCATTAAATGAAAGAAGTCAGTGTTCCAGCAGAAGGAGACAACGTTTCAGAAAAGGCATTGTAGCAAACCAAAAAAGAAATTTTAAGCGCAGCAGTGTAACCAGCGCACATACCTGTTAGCTCGGGTGAGTTTAAAAGGCTGCTGTTGATAACAAGGGCATTTGCTAAATAGATGGTGTGTGTGCAACAATATACTGAAAGGTCAATTATATTGTGCAGCTTATCTCACCACCTGTAGTTATTTAGGTGAAAGCTCCAAAATGCTTGCCTAATATGTCTGTTTATCCAAAAGGAAGTAGAAAGGGAGAGCTAGAAAGATAGCATTGCATCACATTACATGGCAATGCAATGCACAGTTGCTGAAGTTGAACCAAAATGAGCTTGTAATCTGGCTTCTGCAACTTTGAACATGAAAAATCCAATGAGGAGAAGAAAAGCAGAGCCAAAGAGTCCATCCCAAAATCCGACAAACAAGCAAAATGAACAAAAAACATTGAATTCAATTCTTTCTGATTTTAGAAACTGCATTAAAGAAGGGGTGCACCGGTCCTGGAGATACTGCAATACCAGGTCAATGCGTGGAGTGGACAGAGCAAGCTCTTTTTCCATCTCCCTGTTCTAAAAATCCATTTAATATATGGTCCCCAGATAGGGGACGTATCAGATATTAAACTGATAAGAACAGATACTACACTTGATCTTAGCCAAAAGGCCGAGAAGCGATAACCAGAATTGGTTTCAAACTACGGAGCCACCCAAGGATCCTAAAAAGTCCATTTGTGGAGATGAGCTCCTGGACTCCCGTTAAGAAGACATGTTGTCAACCTCTAGATCCCTTACATGCCTGCACTTTTCGGCTTGCTGCTGCTGCAATCCACGCGTTTTAGATCTGCATAACTCCACCTCTTTAAACACAGCACCTTCACCCCCTGCTGTTCCCACCCGCCTCAACACCGTTGGAAGGGAGGAGAACCAATTAAGGCGGGGGGTGGGGTGGAACGAGCAGCTGTCTACCCTTAGCAGGAGGGCTCCTGATTACATACCTCTCCTACTGCTGCTGCTGCTGGCTGTCCAGCAGCAGACTGAAGGTGGCTGCTGCTGTGCACAGGTATATAAAGGCTCAGAGCCTATTATGACACGCGCAGCCAGCGTTCCATTGCCACATTCCATCTACTGCAGGCAGGATACCTGGCTGGCTGAATGTCGCTGAGAAGCTCACAGAGACCGCCATAAGCAACAGTTTAACAGAATGCCACAGACTAATCAACCAAACTTTTTGGGTTGGGTTCTCTTTTATAGTCTGCAGGCATTAAATGAAAGAAGTCAGTGTTCCAGCAGAAGGAGACAACGTTTCAGAAAAGGCATTGTAGCAAACCAAAAAAGAAATTTTAAGCGCAGCAGTGTAACCAGCGCACATACCTGTTAGCTCGGGTGAGTTTAAAAGGCTGCTGTTGATAACAAGGGCATTTGCTAAATAGATGGTGTGTGTGCAACAATATACTGAAAGGTCAATTATATTGTGCAGCTTATCTCACCACCTGTAGTTATTTAGGTGAAAGCTCCAAAATGCTTGCCTAATATGTCTGTTTATCCAAAAGGAAGTAGAAAGGGAGAGCTAGAAAGATAGCATTGCATCACATTACATGGCAATGCAATGCACAGTTGCTGAAGTTGAACCAAAATGAGCTTGTAATCTGGCTTCTGCAACTTTGAACATGAAAAATCCAATGAGGAGAAGAAAAGCAGAGCCAAAGAGTCCATCCCAAAATCCGACAAACAAGCAAAATGAACAAAAAACATTGAATTCAATTCTTTCTGATTTTAGAAACTGCATTAAAGAAGGGGTGCACCGGTCCTGGAGATACTGCAATACCAGGTCAATGCGTGGAGTGGACAGAGCAAGCTCTTTTTCCATCTCCCTGTTCTAAAAATCCATTTAATATATGGTCCCCAGATAGGGGACGTATCAGATATTAAACTGATAAGAACAGATAAAGGTTTCAACGCAATTTTATTGATTCAAAAGTATATTTACAAAGGTTTTTAAAAAAGAACATTTATAACATTACAATAAAATGATAAAACATGATAATAATCAATTCAAGTTTTTTGTAAAAACACAATTTACCATCATAAAACCATTGTAACAATTAAGAAAATCATAATTACAGATGTACTTGGGTTTATTTAATTACTACTAATTGTGTTCCATAATTGTACACACCACATAGAAGCCGCTTCTTTTGCTCCATACAGTTTTTTATCTCTGAGATAGTAAATATACATTTCACTTAAAGCAATTTTTATACAGTCTGTTGAATCAATATGATCATGTTTGAAGAGTAAAATATTTCTAACTTTCCACATGGCATTTTTAAAACAATTAATAATAATCCAGGCAACTCGGAATTGTTTAAAATTTGGACACTTAAAAAGACCATAAAAGACATAAAAGTGATTAAAATCTTTCAGGCCACATGCCCATTTTAAAAGTGGGCCTACCTTTCTCCAAATCTCCTGTGCAAAAGGACAATTCCAAAAGAGATGCAATACAGACTCACTTTCCCCGCATATATCTCTTGGACATTTGGCTCTCGCCACCAGCCCCCGCCTATGTTGAAACTCACGGGTAGGGAGGCACTGGTGGACGATAGCCCAGGCAAGGTCCTTGTGTACATTTGCAAGATATTTCCCGTACACATTTCGCCACACCGTTTTGGACCTTGCCTGTGAAAAATTGGAGACAGGAATTGTGTCCTCAGAGTGTCTGCAAGCAATAGATACCTTCCTTTGGTCCCCCAATATATCAGGCTCCAATTCCTGGAGACCTAGAAGTCTGACCGTTTTCTCAAGTATCACATACTGTTTAGGTGGGCACAGGAGCACAGGAGAACTTAAAGGTAGGCTAAACCACCTTTTAAAAATCATTCCTGCTGCATATTTTAAAAAATAACTAAAAATGCCATCAGATTTAAAAACCTTAAAACAGAAGCAGAAATACTTTATATGGAAAAAGGTAAAAAAATTGGGTACATCTTTACCTCCATTAGATTTACATTTGTACATCAGATCTCTTTTTAACTTTTCCATTTTTGAACCCCATAAAAACATAAAAACAATTCTTGTTACTTTCTTGATTTGTAAATTGGAAGGGGGAAACACCATTGCAACATACAACATAATGGGAATTAAAACGGCTTTAATAATTAAAATTTTACCTTCCATACTAAGGTTCCTTAAATTCCACAATGAGATCTTTTTTTCTATTTTATCCATTGCAGAGTCCCAGTTAGGGTCCCCCTCATTGTCTTGGTTAAAAATAATTCCTAAAATTTTTATGTGATTTTTTTGTATCACTATCCCAGGGGTCAAAGAGGAGTCCCATCCCCCCACATTAAAACAGTCACATTTATCTATATTTAATTTAAAACCTGAGGCTTCACAGAAAAATTGTGTGTTTCTCAATACCCTCCTCAGAGATGTGGAATCTGGACATAGTATGGTAACATCATCCATGTAACTTAGGGCTTTAAGTTGCATACCCCTACTCCCGGGAATAGGTACCCCTTTAATTACTTTATCTTTTCTCAGTATGGTTAATAGTGGTTCCATAACACAGATAAAGAGCAGTGGTGAGAGAGGGCACCCTTGTTTCATCCCTGATAATAGAGGAACCCCCTTCGTTAAAAACCCATTTACAGAAATTTGACTAAAACAAGAATGATATAAAAGCATAATGCGGGTTAAAATTTTCTCTGGAAACGCCATTTTTTTAAGAACCATAAAAAGAAATTCATGCGATACCCTGTCAAAAGCTTTTTCAAAGTCTAAGGATAAAATAGCAAGGTTTTGACTTCTCTCTTTTGAATACCATATGGTATCCCTAATTATGTTGAGGGACTCAGCTATGGTTCTTCCGGGAACACCACATACCTGGTTAGGGTGAATTAATTTGGCTATAAAGGGTTTTAAACGGACTGCAATAAGTTTAGCTAAAATTTTATAATCAAGGTTTAAAAGCGTAATAGGCCGCCAGTTTTTAAGTTGGCTCCTATCCCCTTTTTTATATATTAAAGATACCAGACCTCTCCTCCAAGATGGGGGTAATTTATTAGTATTAAAAGCTTCTTTAAACAATAAAAACATATCGTTCTTTAAAATTCCCCAAAAAGTCAGATAAAACTCAATCGGTAGACCGTCTTCCCCAGGGGCTTTCCCACTGGAGAAACTTTTAAAAATCTGTAAAAGTTCCTCACTGGTGAGATCCCTAGATAAAATACCCTGGTCTAAAATATCTAACTTAAAATCAAGGGAATTAATAGCATACTCTAAAAAGGATGGATCTGTAACTTTAGTGTTAAAAAGAAGTTGATAAAAATTAAAAGCTTTTCCTAACATACCCTTAATATCATTTTCACCTTCAAGATTTAGGATTGCGTCCCTCCTCCCCATTACCTTTTTGAAGAAGAATCGGGAGCATTTCTCTCCTTCCTCCAGGTGCTGTACATGGGAGTTAAAAATTATTTGTTTTCCTTTTTCATTAAGAGCATTTTTTATTTCAGACTTAAGATTTGCAATATCATCATCCACATCAATACCAACTTCTTTTAGTTTAAAGAGTACTTGTAATCTCATATTAAAAACATAAAACCACTGCTTTTTCTTTTTTGCTTTCATTTTCCCTGCCTTAATAAAATATAATTTAATCTTAGGTTTAATGCTCTCCCACCAATCCAGCATCGAGGCGCGGGGGTCTCTCTTTGATTGCCAGCACTGGTAGGCCTGCACAAACCTCTTTTGAATATCAATATCCTCTAGGAGAGTTGTATTTAATCTCCATGGGCCTCTTGAGGTATATTGTTCCCCTGCTAACTCTAAAAACACAGATAAAACTTTATGATCAGAGAATAAATTAGATAAAAGAAAACATTTACAAGGTTTAAAGG
This sequence comes from Phyllobates terribilis, assembly GCF_046119375.1. NCBI lineage: Eukaryota > Metazoa > Chordata > Amphibia > Anura > Dendrobatidae > Phyllobates > Phyllobates terribilis. Next base: position 369,629 of record NW_027363529.1, on the reverse strand, counting down.
CAGTAGAAGCAAATATGAAATCAATTCTAGAAGAAACTCTTCCATTGGACCATGTAACACCTGGATCCGCCGGCAAGAGTTCCTTCCAGCAGTCCTGTAATCTAAAATCATCAATTAAACTTTTCAACAAATAGGAGGTACGGTCTTTATGATTCACATCCCCACCCTGCCGGGATTCCCCATCACGTAAACAATTAAAATCTCCTCCCACTAGCAGGGGGGTTGACCCAACACAAAATAATGGCAATATTTCAAGTAAATCCGCCCTTTCCTGCTTCCCAGGAGGAGCGTACACATTTAATAAACGTAAAGAAAGTCCATTAAAAACAAGATGTATTAAAATAGCTCTGCCAGGTATAATTTCAGTCACAGATTGAATGATGGTAGAATGTCCACGGCAAAGTAGTCCAACTCCGGCAGCACGACAGTCATTAGCACCGGACCACACAGAAGCGCCCAGTTTCCAGTCTTCTTTTAAGTCCTTATAATTTAAATTACTCTGTATACCACATTCTTGTAGAAAGCAGAAATCAAAGTCCAATGTCTCTAAATAAGAAAATAAAGCAGCCCTACGTGTAGGGCTCTTTAGGGACCTCACATTTAGTGAGGAGATTTTAAGAGGAACAGACATTAAGAAGAATCAGGATCTGAAGATGGGAAGAAGTCAATACACGGCACCTCCTCCTCCGCATCTCCAGGGGTCAGGATTTGTTTAATATTACCAGGATCTGAAGCAGGCAAAAAGGCATCATCCACTTTTGGCTCCTCATCTGGACCTCGACATCCGTGTTTTCTTTGGATATCAGGTTGCTTTACGTCCTCCCGTTGCCTTTTCAGAGGCTGGGAGCTGTCCATCTTTTCCAAGTCCTGTGCATCTGCAGTCCTCATGGCGGTCTGGTCTATGGAACGGGTGTCATCCCTCTGGGTCGTCTTGTCCTCTGGTCTGGTCACGGAACTACTGCGACTTCTGGTTCGAGGACCAGGGCTCGACTGGGTCTTAGCCGGGTCCTTTTTACTTCACGCCCTAGAGGTCTCTCTTTCCGACACACTGGTTGATCGATTAAGGAGCGTACCCTTTTTGCCCTTACCCAAGATCACCGATGATGGTGTGGCGAATCTGGGTGCTTGCTTAATCGGGGTACTAGAGGTCTCCTCAGTTCCACATAATGCCGGTGGTGCATTCATGCTGGATGAGGACCCTTCCTCTTGACTCTGAGATACGGCAACATCTAGAGCCAGAACATCGATCAATTCCACAGAGAGCGAACCCTCGGTTAATCTTATGGAACCCCTACGACCGTCCTTCTGTGGAACTACCAGCGGGCCCTCTGGCGGAGCCGTTGAAGGATTTGGTCCGGACCCGTCAGCGTGCGCCAACCCAGGTCCAGGGGCAGGTGTAGTAATACTCCCTCCGAAGTATTCTTGGATAGTCAGTTGACCTGACTTAAACATGTCATATGTTTTTGACTTTTTGCTCGGACAATTCCTGAAGGCGTGACCTGCCTTCCCACATAGGTTACATACGATCTCAGAGTCACACGTAGCGGAGGTGTGCCCACTCTTACCGCACTTGTTGCAAAAGACTACATGAGCCCTTGTACAATTTTCTCGTGTATGCCCATATTCATGACAATTCCGGCATTGAAGGGGCATTCCTGGGTAGCGTAGGAATCCCCTGACATTACCAATGGCAAAATTAGCAGGCGGGTGGTGAAGACCACCAATGCCGCTCTGATCTGGATGGAACTTCACCAGGTATTTCCTCTTCCCATTCCAGAAGCGCTGGGAGTTGAGGATATCATGTGAGAAGCGCACTGACTTGCAGTAACGCTTCAAAAAGGTTTCGATATCGCCCTCAGAGACGAATGGGCTGTACATGAAGATCACCAAGGGTACTTCCTCTTCACCGTACAGGAAGTCAAAGCTCAGCCCGTTCAGTCTCTCATCGTCCTTGTCCGCAACCATCAGTGCTGCATGGATATTATCACAGCATGATTTAGCCATAAAGGAAATGGTATATCGCCCACGGAATTCCTGATCGTAAAGACACAGGATCTTATCTCGCTCCAGGTGGAAGAACCCAAAAAGAATCTCATGCACGATGTACTGCAGATTCTTCTCATGGCGCTGGCATTCATCCACCATGATTCTAATGGACTGTCGCAGTGGAGTCTCCCCCACCGCAAATCCAAAAGAAAAAGGCATTTTCGGCCCTCAGGGACTAAGCCCTCCCCCAATAGTAACAAGGGAATGAATCCCACAAAAGCAGGAACAAACCCAAGACCGAGGGAGGGGTACCCCAAGAACTTACACAGCCCACTAAGCGATAAAGCTCAGCAAAGGAAAACGCCCTTATTTCCTCGGGTCGCCCCGAAGACAAGACGCGATCGCTCCCCGTTGTCCGGGGACTAAGCCGACCTGCCAATAGCTGCAAGGGGGTGAAGCTCCCTCCGTTAAGAGAGAGCGATCCCCCAAGGCCAACAAGTCGGGTACCCCAGGCACCTCCTAGCCGAGACCAAGGCAGCAACCGTTAGATCACTGCACCTGATCCTAGCCAAAAGGCCGAGAAGCGATAACCAGAATTGGTTTCAAACTACGGAGCCACCCAAGGATCCTAAAAAGTCCATTTGTGGAGATGAGCTCCTGGACTCCCGTTAAGAAGACATGTTGTCAACCTCTAGATCCCTTACATGCCTGCACTTTTCGGCTTGCTGCTGCTGCAATCCACGCATTTTAGATCTGCATAACTCCACCTCTTTAAACACAGCACCTTCACCCCCTGCTGTTCCCACCCGCCTCAACACCGTTGGAAGGGAGGAGAACCAATTAAGGCAGGGGGTGGGGTGGAACGAGCAGCTGTCTACCCTTAGCAGGAGGGCTCCTGATTACATACCTCTCCTGCTGCTGCTGCTGCTGGCTGTCCAGCAGCAGACTGAAGGTGGCTGCTGCTGTGCACAGGTATATAAAGGCTCAGAGCCTATTATGACACGCGCAGCCAGCGTTCCATTGCCACATTCCATCTACTGCAGGCAGGATACCTGGCTGGCTGAATGTCGCTGAGAAGCTCACAGAGACCGCCATAAGCAACAGTTTAACAGAATGCCACAGACTAATCAACCAAACTTTTTGGGTTGGGTTCTCTTTTATAGTCTGCAGGCATTAAATGAAAGAAGTCAGTGTTCCAGCAGAAGGAGACAACGTTTCAGAAAAGGCATTGTAGCAAACCAAAAAAGAAATTTTAAGCGCAGCAGTGTAACCAGCGCACATACCTGTTAGCTCGGGTGAGTTTAAAAGGCTGCTGTTGATAACAAGGGCATTTGCTAAATAGATGGTGTGTGTGCAACAATATACTGAAAGGTCAATTATATTGTGCAGCTTATCTCACCACCTGTAGTTATTTAGGTGAAAGCTCCAAAATGCTTGCCTAATATGTCTGTTTATCCAAAAGGAAGTAGAAAGGGAGAGCTAGAAAGATAGCATTGCATCACATTACATGGCAATGCAATGCACAGTTGCTGAAGTTGAACCAAAATGAGCTTGTAATCTGGCTTCTGCAACTTTGAACATGAAAAATCCAATGAGGAGAAGAAAAGCAGAGCCAAAGAGTCCATCCCAAAATCCGACAAACAAGCAAAATGAACAAAAAACATTGAATTCAATTCTTTCTGATTTTAGAAACTGCATTAAAGAAGGGGTGCACCGGTCCTGGAGATACTGCAATACCAGGTCAATGCGTGGAGTGGACAGAGCAAGCTCTTTTTCCATCTCCCTGTTCTAAAAATCCATTTAATATATGGTCCCCAGATAGGGGACGTATCAGATATTAAACTGATAAGAACAGATACTACACTTGATCTTAGCCAAAAGGCCGAGAAGCGATAACCAGAATTGGTTTCAAACTACGGAGCCACCCAAGGATCCTAAAAAGTCCATTTGTGGAGATGAGCTCCTGGACTCCCGTTAAGAAGACATGTTGTCAACCTCTAGATCCCTTACATGCCTGCACTTTTCGGCTTGCTGCTGCTGCAATCCACGCGTTTTAGATCTGCATAACTCCACCTCTTTAAACACAGCACCTTCACCCCCTGCTGTTCCCACCCGCCTCAACACCGTTGGAAGGGAGGAGAACCAATTAAGGCGGGGGGTGGGGTGGAACGAGCAGCTGTCTACCCTTAGCAGGAGGGCTCCTGATTACATACCTCTCCTGCTGCTGCTGCTGCTGGCTGTCCAGCAGCAGACTGAAGGTGGCTGCTGCTGTGCACAGGTATATAAAGGCTCAGAGCCTATTATGACACGCGCAGCCAGCGTTCCATTGCCACATTCCATCTACTGCAGGCAGGATACCTGGCTGGCTGAATGTCGCTGAGAAGCTCACAGAGACCGCCATAAGCAACAGTTTAACAGAATGCCACAGACTAATCAACCAAACTTTTTGGGTTGGGTTCTCTTTTATAGTCTGCAGGCATTAAATGAAAGAAGTCAGTGTTCCAGCAGAAGGAGACAACGTTTCAGAAAAGGCATTGTAGCAAACCAAAAAAGAAATTTTAAGCGCAGCAGTGTAACCAGCGCACATACCTGTTAGCTCAGGTGAGTTTAAAAGGCTGCTGTTGATAACAAGGGCATTTGCTAAATAGATGGTGTGTGTGCAACAATATACTGAAAGGTCAATTATATTGTGCAGCTTATCTCACCACCTGTAGTTATTTAGGTGAAAGCTCCAAAATGCTTGCCTAATATGTCTGTTTATCCAAAAGGAAGTAGAAAGGGAGAGCTAGAAAGATAGCATTGCATCACATTACATGGCAATGCAATGCACAGTTGCTGAAGTTGAACCAAAATGAGCTTGTAATCTGGCTTCTGCAACTTTGAACATGAAAAATCCAATGAGGAGAAGAAAAGCAGAGCCAAAGAGTCCATCCCAAAATCCGACAAACAAGCAAAATGAACAAAAAACATTGAATTCAATTCTTTCTGATTTTAGAAACTGCATTAAAGAAGGGGTGCACCGGTCCTGGAGATACTGCAATACCAGGTCAATGCGTGGAGTGGACAGAGCAAGCTCTTTTTCCATCTCCCTGTTCTAAAAATCCATTTAATATATGGTCCCCAGATAGGGGACGTATCAGATATTAAACTGATAAGAACAGATACTACACTTGATCTTAGCCAAAAGGCCGAGAAGCGATAACCAGAATTGGTTTCAAACTACGGAGCCACCCAAGGATCCTAAAAAGTCCATTTGTGGAGATGAGCTCCTGGACTCCCGTTAAGAAGACATGTTGTCAACCTCTAGATCCCTTACATGCCTGCACTTTTCGGCTTGCTGCTGCTGCAATCCACGCGTTTTAGATCTGCATAACTCCACCTCTTTAAACACAGCACCTTCACCCCCTGCTGTTCCCACCCGCCTCAACACCGTTGGAAGGGAGGAGAACCAATTAAGGCGGGGGGTGGGGTGGAACGAGCAGCTGTCTACCCTTAGCAGGAGGGCTCCTGATTACATACCTCTCCTGCTGCTGCTGCTGCTGGCTGTCCAGCAGCAGACTGAAGGTGGCTGCTGCTGTGCACAGGTATATAAAGGCTCAGAGCCTATTATGACACGCGCAGCCAGCGTTCCATTGCCACATTCCATCTACTGCAGGCAGGATACCTGGCTGGCTGAATGTCGCTGAGAAGCTCACAGAGACCGCCATAAGCAACAGTTTAACAGAATGCCACAGACTAATCAACCAAACTTTTTGGGTTGGGTTCTCTTTTATAGTCTGCAGGCATTAAATGAAAGAAGTCAGTGTTCCAGCAGAAGGAGACAACGTTTCAGAAAAGGCATTGTAGCAAACCAAAAAAGAAATTTTAAGCGCAGCAGTGTAACCAGCGCACATACCTGTTAGCTCGGGTGAGTTTAAAAGGCTGCTGTTGATAACAAGGGCATTTGCTAAATAGATGGTGTGTGTGCAACAATATACTGAAAGGTCAATTATATTGTGCAGCTTATCTCACCACCTGTAGTTATTTAGGTGAAAGCTCCAAAATGCTTGCCTAATATGTCTGTTTATCCAAAAGGAAGTAGAAAGGGAGAGCTAGAAAGATAGCATTGCATCACATTACATGGCAATGCAATGCACAGTTGCTGAAGTTGAACCAAAATGAGCTTGTAATCTGGCTTCTGCAACTTTGAACATGAAAAATCCAATGAGGAGAAGAAAAGCAGAGCCAAAGAGTCCATCCCAAAATCCGACAAACAAGCAAAATGAACAAAAAACATTGAATTCAATTCTTTCTGATTTTAGAAACTGCATTAAAGAAGGGGTGCACCGGTCCTGGAGATACTGCAATACCAGGTCAATGCGTGGAGTGGACAGAGCAAGCTCTTTTTCCATCTCCCTGTTCTAAAAATCCATTTAATATATGGTCCCCAGATAGGGGACGTATCAGATATTAAACTGATAAGAACAGATACTACACTTGATCTTAGCCAAAAGGCCGAGAAGCGATAACCAGAATTGGTTTCAAACTACGGAGCCACCCAAGGATCCTAAAAAGTCCATTTGTGGAGATGAGCTCCTGGACTCCCGTTAAGAAGACATGTTGTCAACCTCTAGATCCCTTACATGCCTGCACTTTTCGGCTTGCTGCTGCTGCAATCCACGCGTTTTAGATCTGCATAACTCCACCTCTTTAAACACAGCACCTTCACCCCCTGCTGTTCCCACCCGCCTCAACACCGTTGGAAGGGAGGAGAACCAATTAAGGCGGGGGGTGGGGTGGAACGAGCAGCTGTCTACCCTTAGCAGGAGGGCTCCTGATTACATACCTCTCCTGCTGCTGCTGCTGCTGCTGGCTGTCCAGCAGCAGACTGAAGGTGGCTGCTGCTGTGCACAGGTATATAAAGGCTCAGAGCCTATTATGACACGCGCAGCCAGCGTTCCATTGCCACATTCCATCTACTGCAGGCAGGATACCTGGCTGGCTGAATGTCGCTGAGAAGCTCACAGAGACCGCCATAAGCAACAGTTTAACAGAATGCCACAGACTAATCAACCAAACTTTTTGGGTTGGGTTCTCTTTTATAGTCTGCAGGCATTAAATGAAAGAAGTCAGTGTTCCAGCAGAAGGAGACAACGTTTCAGAAAAGGCATTGTAGCAAACCAAAAAAGAAATTTTAAGCGCAGCAGTGTAACCAGCGCACATACCTGTTAGCTCGGGTGAGTTTAAAAGGCTGCTGTTGATAACAAGGGCATTTGCTAAATAGATGGTGTGTGTGCAACAATATACTGAAAGGTCAATTATATTGTGCAGCTTATCTCACCACCTGTAGTTATTTAGGTGAAAGCTCCAAAATGCTTGCCTAATATGTCTGTTTATCCAAAAGGAAGTAGAAAGGGAGAGCTAGAAAGATAGCATTGCATCACATTACATGGCAATGCAATGCACAGTTGCTGAAGTTGAACCAAAATGAGCTTGTAATCTGGCTTCTGCAACTTTGAACATGAAAAATCCAATGAGGAGAAGAAAAGCAGAGCCAAAGAGTCCATCCCAAAATCCGACAAACAAGCAAAATGAACAAAAAACATTGAATTCAATTCTTTCTGATTTTAGAAACTGCATTAAAGAAGGGGTGCACCGGTCCTGGAGATACTGCAATACCAGGTCAATGCGTGGAGTGGACAGAGCAAGCTCTTTTTCCATCTCCCTGTTCTAAAAATCCATTTAATATATGGTCCCCAGATAGGGGACGTATCAGATATTAAACTGATAAGAACAGATACTACACTTGATCTTAGCCAAAAGGCCGAGAAGCGATAACCAGAATTGGTTTCAAACTACGGAGCCACCCAAGGATCCTAAAAAGTCCATTTGTGGAGATGAGCTCCTGGACTCCCGTTAAGAAGACATGTTGTCAACCTCTAGATCCCTTACATGCCTGCACTTTTCGGCTTGCTGCTGCTGCAATCCACGCGTTTTAGATCTGCATAACTCCACCTCTTTAAACACAGCACCTTCACCCCCTGCTGTTCCCACCCGCCTCAACACCGTTGGAAGGGAGGAGAACCAATTAAGGCGGGGGGTGGGGTGGAACGAGCAGCTGTCTACCCTTAGCAGGAGGGCTCCTGATTACATACCTCTCCTGCTGCTGCTGCTGCTGGCTGTCCAGCAGCAGACTGAAGGTGGCTGCTGCTGTGCACAGGTATATAAAGGCTCAGAGCCTATTATGACACGCGCAGCCAGCGTTCCATTGCCACATTCCATCTACTGCAGGCAGGATACCTGGCTGGCTGAATGTCGCTGAGAAGCTCACAGAGACCGCCATAAGCAACAGTTTAACAGAATGCCACAGACTAATCAACCAAACTTTTTGGGTTGGGTTCTCTTTTATAGTCTGCAGGCATTAAATGAAAGAAGTCAGTGTTCCAGCAGAAGGAGACAACGTTTCAGAAAAGGCATTGTAGCAAACCAAAAAAGAAATTTTAAGCGCAGCAGTGTAACCAGCGCACATACCTGTTAGCTCGGGTGAGTTTAAAAGGCTGCTGTTGATAACAAGGGCATTTGCTAAATAGATGGTGTGTGTGCAACAATATACTGAAAGGTCAATTATATTGTGCAGCTTATCTCACCACCTGTAGTTATTTAGGTGAAAGCTCCAAAATGCTTGCCTAATATGTCTGTTTATCCAAAAGGAAGTAGAAAGGGAGAGCTAGAAAGATAGCATTGCATCACATTACATGGCAATGCAATGCACAGTTGCTGAAGTTGAACCAAAATGAGCTTGTAATCTGGCTTCTGCAACTTTGAACATGAAAAATCCAATGAGGAGAAGAAAAGCAGAGCCAAAGAGTCCATCCCAAAATCCGACAAACAAGCAAAATGAACAAAAAACATTGAATTCAATTCTTTCTGATTTTAGAAACTGCATTAAAGAAGGGGTGCACCGGTCCTGGAGATACTGCAATACCAGGTCAATGCGTGGAGTGGACAGAGCAAGCTCTTTTTCCATCTCCCTGTTCTAAAAATCCATTTAATATATGGTCCCCAGATAGGGGACGTATCAGATATTAAACTGATAAGAACAGATACTACACTTGATCTTAGCCAAAAGGCCGAGAAGCGATAACCAGAATTGGTTTCAAACTACGGAGCCACCCAAGGATCCTAAAAAGTCCATTTGTGGAGATGAGCTCCTGGACTCCCGTTAAGAAGACATGTTGTCAACCTCTAGATCCCTTACATGCCTGCACTTTTCGGCTTGCTGCTGCTGCAATCCACGCGTTTTAGATCTGCATAACTCCACCTCTTTAAACACAGCACCTTCACCCCCTGCTGTTCCCACCCGCCTCAACACCGTTGGAAGGGAGGAGAACCAATTAAGGCGGGGGGTGGGGTGGAACGAGCAGCTGTCTACCCTTAGCAGGAGGGCTCCTGATTACATACCTCTCCTGCTGCTGCTGCTGCTGGCTGTCCAGCAGCAGACTGAAGGTGGCTGCTGCTGTGCACAGGTATATAAAGGCTCAGAGCCTATTATGACACGCGCAGCCAGCGTTCCATTGCCACATTCCATCTACTGCAGGCAGGATACCTGGCTGGCTGAATGTCGCTGAGAAGCTCACAGAGACCGCCATAAGCAACAGTTTAACAGAATGCCACAGACTAATCAACCAAACTTTTTGGGTTGGGTTCTCTTTTATAGTCTGCAGGCATTAAATGAAAGAAGTCAGTGTTCCAGCAGAAGGAGACAACGTTTCAGAAAAGGCATTGTAGCAAACCAAAAAAGAAATTTTAAGCGCAGCAGTGTAACCAGCGCACATACCTGTTAGCTCGGGTGAGTTTAAAAGGCTGCTGTTGATAACAAGGGCATTTGCTAAATAGATGGTGTGTGTGCAACAATATACTGAAAGGTCAATTATATTGTGCAGCTTATCTCACCACCTGTAGTTATTTAGGTGAAAGCTCCAAAATGCTTGCCTAATATGTCTGTTTATCCAAAAGGAAGTAGAAAGGGAGAGCTAGAAAGATAGCATTGCATCACATTACATGGCAATGCAATGCACAGTTGCTGAAGTTGAACCAAAATGAGCTTGTAATCTGGCTTCTGCAACTTTGAACATGAAAAATCCAATGAGGAGAAGAAAAGCAGAGCCAAAGAGTCCATCCCAAAATCTGACAAACAAGCAAAATGAACAAAAAACATTGAATTCAATTCTTTCTGATTTTAGAAACTGCATTAAAGAAGGGGTGCACCGGTCCTGGAGATACTGCAATACCAGGTCAATGCGTGGAGTGGACAGAGCAAGCTTTTTTTCCATCTCCCTGTTCTAAAAATCCATTTAATATATGGTCCCCAGATAGGGGACGTATCAGATATTAAACTGATAAGAACAGATACTACACTTGATCTTAGCCAAAAGGCCGAGAAGCGATAACCAGAATTGGTTTCAAACTACGGAGCCACCCAAGGATCCTAAAAAGTCCATTTGTGGAGATGAGCTCCTGGACTCCCGTTAAGAAGACATGTTGTCAACCTCTAGATCCCTTACATGCCTGCACTTTTCGGCTTGCTGCTGCTGCAATCCACGCGTTTTAGATCTGCATAACTCCACCTCTTTAAACACAGCACCTTCACCCCCTGCTGTTCCCACCCGCCTCAACACCGTTGGAAGGGAGGAGAACCAATTAAGGCGGGGGGTGGGGTGGAACGAGCAGCTGTCTACCCTTAGCAGGAGGGCTCCTGATTACATACCTCTCCTGCTGCTGCTGCTGCTGGCTGTCCAGCAGCAGACTGAAGGTGGCTGCTGCTGTGCACAGGTATATAAAGGCTCAGAGCCTATTATGACACGCGCAGCCAGCGTTCCATTGCCACATTCCATCTACTGCAGGCAGGATACCTGGCTGGCTGAATGTCGCTGAGAAGCTCACAGAGACCGCCATAAGCAACAGTTTAACAGAATGCCACAGACTAATCAACCAAACTTTTTGGGTTGGGTTCTCTTTTATAGTCTGCAGGCATTAAATGAAAGAAGTCAGTGTTCCAGCAGAAGGAGACAACGTTTCAGAAAAGGCATTGTAGCAAACCAAAAAAGAAATTTTAAGCGCAGCAGTGTAACCAGCGCACATACCTGTTAGCTCGGGTGAGTTTAAAAGGCTGCTGTTGATAACAAGGGCATTTGCTAAATAGATGGTGTGTGTGCAACAATATACTGAAAGGTCAATTATATTGTGCAGCTTATCTCACCACCTGTAGTTATTTAGGTGAAAGCTCCAAAATGCTTGCCTAATATGTCTGTTTATCCAAAAGGAAGTAGAAAGGGAGAGCTAGAAAGATAGCATTGCATCACATTACATGGCAATGCAATGCACAGTTGCTGAAGTTGAACCAAAATGAGCTTGTAATCTGGCTTCTGCAACTTTGAACATGAAAAATCCAATGAGGAGAAGAAAAGCAGAGCCAAAGAGTCCATCCCAAAATACGACAAACAAGCAAAATGAACAAAAAACATTGAATTCAATTCTTTCTGATTTTAGAAACTGCATTAAAGAAGGGGTGCACCGGTCCTGGAGATACTGCAATACCAGGTCAATGCGTGGAGTGGACAGAGCACGCTCTTTTTCCATCTCCCTGTTCTAAAAATCCATTTAATATATGGTCCCCAGATAGGGGACGTATCAGATATTAAACTGATAAGAACAGATACTACACTTGATCTTAGCCAAAAGGCCGAGAAGCGATAACCAGAATTGGTTTCAAACTACGGAGCCACCCAAGGATCCTAAAAAGTCCATTTGTGGAGATGAGCTCCTGGACTCCCGTTAAGAAGACATGTTGTCAACCTCTAGATCCCTTACATGCCTGCACTTTTCGGCTTGCTGCTGCTGCAATCCACGCGTTTTAGATCTGCATAACTCCACCTCTTTAAACACAGCACCTTCACCCCCTGCTGTTCCCACCCGCCTCAACACCGTTGGAAGGGAGGAGAACCAATTAAGGCGGGGGGTGGGGTGGAACGAGCAGCTGTCTACCCTTAGCAGGAGGGCTCCTGATTACATACCTCTCCTGCTGCTGCTGCTGGCTGTCCAGCAGCAGACTGAAGGTGGCTGCTGCTGTGCACAGGTATATAAAGGCTCAGAGCCTATTATGACACGCGCAGCCAGCGTTCCATTGCCACATTCCATCTACTGCAGGCAGGATACCTGGCTGGCTGAATGTCGCTGAGAAGCTCACAGAGACCGCCATAAGCAACAGTTTAACAGAATGCCACAGACTAATCAACCAAACTTTTTGGGTTGGGTTCTCTTTTATAGTCTGCAGGCATTAAATGAAAGAAGTCAGTGTTCCAGCAGAAGGAGACAACGTTTCAGAAAAGGCATTGTAGCAAACCAAAAAAGAAATTTTAAGCGCAGCAGTGTAACCAGCGCACATACCTGTTAGCTCGGGTGAGTTTAAAAGGCTGCTGTTGATAACAAGGGCATTTGCTAAATAGATGGTGTGTGTGCAACAATATACTGAAAGGTCAATTATATTGTGCAGCTTATCTCACCACCTGTAGTTATTTAGGTGAAAGCTCCAAAATGCTTGCCTAATATGTCTGTTTATCCAAAAGGAAGTAGAAAGGGAGAGCTAGAAAGATAGCATTGCATCACATTACATGGCAATGCAATGCACAGTTGCTGAAGTTGAACCAAAATGAGCTTGTAATCTGGCTTCTGCAACTTTGAACATGAAAAATCCAATGAGGAGAAGAAAAGCAGAGCCAAAGAGTCCATCCCAAAATCCGACAAACAAGCAAAATGAACAAAAAACATTGAATTCAATTCTTTCTGATTTTAGAAACTGCATTAAAGAAGGGGTGCACCGGTCCTGGAGATACTGCAATACCAGGTCAATGCGTGGAGTGGACAGAGCAAACTCTTTTTCCATCTCCCTGTTCTAAAAATCCATTTAATATATGGTCCCCAGATAGGGGACGTATCAGATATTAAACTGATAAGAACAGATACTACACTTGATCTTAGCCAAAAGGCCGAGAAGCGATAACCAGAATTGGTTTCAAACTACGGAGCCACCCAAGGATCCTAAAAAGTCCATTTGTGGAGATGAGCTCCTGGACTCCCGTTAAGAAGACATGTTGTCAACCTCTAGATCCCTTACATGCCTGCACTTTTCGGCTTGCTGCTGCTGCAATCCACGCGTTTTAGATCTGCATAACTCCACCTCTTTAAACACAGCACCTTCACCCCCTGCTGTTCCCACCCGCCTCAACACCGTTGGAAGGGAGGAGAACCAATTAAGGCGGGGGGTGGGGTGGAACGAGCAGCTGTCTACCCTTAGCAGGAGGGCTCCTGATTACATACCTCTCCTGCTGCTGCTGCTGCTGGCTGTCCAGCAGCAGACTGAAGGTGGCTGCTGCTGTGCACAGGTATATAAAGGCTCAGAGCCTATTATGACACGCGCAGCCAGCGTTCCATTGCCACATTCCATCTACTGCAGGCAGGATACCTGGCTGGCTGAATGTCGCTGAGAAGCTCACAGAGACCGCCATAAGCAACAGTTTAACAGAATGCCACAGACTAATCAACCAAACTTTTTGGGTTGGGTTCTCTTTTATAGTCTGCAGGCATTAAATGAAAGAAGTCAGTGTTCCAGCAGAAGGAGACAACGTTTCAGAAAAGGCATTGTAGCAAACCAAAAAAGAAATTTTAAGCGCAGCAGTGTAACCAGCGCACATACCTGTTAGCTCGGGTGAGTTTAAAAGGCTGCTGTTGATAACAAGGGCATTTGCTAAATAGATGGTGTGTGTGCAACAATATACTGAAAGGTCAATTATATTGTGCAGCTTATCTCACCACCTGTAGTTATTTAGGTGAAAGCTCCAAAATGCTTGCCTAATATGTCTGTTTATCCAAAAGGAAGTAGAAAGGGAGAGCTAGAAAGATAGCATTGCATCACATTACATGGCAATGCAATGCACAGTTGCTGAAGTTGAACCAAAATGAGCTTGTAATCTGGCTTCTGCAACTTTGAACATGAAAAATCCAATGAGGAGAAGAAAAGCAGAGCCAAAGAGTCCATCCCAAAATCCGACAAACAAGCAAAATGAACAAAAAACATTGAATTCAATTCTTTCTGATTTTAGAAACTGCATTAAAGAAGGGGTGCACCGGTCCTGGAGATACTGCAATACCAGGTCAATGCGTGGAGTGGACAGAGCAAGCTCTTTTTCCATCTCCCTGTTCTAAAAATCCATTTAATATATGGTCCCCAGATAGGGGACGTATCAGATATTAAACTGATAAGAACAGATACTACACTTGATCTTAGCCAAAAGGCCGAGAAGCGATAACCAGAATTGGTTTCAAACTACAGAGCCACCCAAGGATCCTAAAAAGTCCATTTGTGGAGATGAGCTCCTGGACTCCCGTTAAGAAGACATGTTGTCAACCTCTAGATCCCTTACATGCCTGCACTTTTCGGCTTGCTGCTGCTGCAATCCACGCGTTTTAGATCTGCATAACTCCACCTCTTTAAACACAGCACCTTCACCCCCTGCTGTTCCCACCCGCCTCAACACCGTTGGAAGGGAGGAGAACCAATTAAGGCGGGGGGTGGGGTGGAACGAGCAGCTGTCTACCCTTAGCAGGAGGGCTCCTGATTACATACCTCTCCTGCTGCTGCTGCTGGCTGTCCAGCAGCAGACTGAAGGTGGCTGCTGCTGTGCACAGGTATATAAAGGCTCAGAGCCTATTATGACACGCGCAGCCAGCGTTCCATTGCCACATTCCATCTACTGCAGGCAGGATACCTGGCTGGCTGAATGTCGCTGAGAAGCTCACAGAGACCGCCATAAGCAACAGTTTAACAGAATGCCACAGACTAATCAACCAAACTTTTTGGGTTGGGTTCTCTTTTATAGTCTGCAGGCATTAAATGAAAGAAGTCAGTGTTCCAGCAGAAGGAGACAACGTTTCAGAAAAGGCATTGTAGCAAACCAAAAAAGAAATTTTAAGCGCAGCAGTGTAACCAGCGCACATACCTGTTAGCTCGGGTGAGTTTAAAAGGCTGCTGTTGATAACAAGGGCATTTGCTAAATAGATGGTGTGTGTGCAACAATATACTGAAAGGTCAATTATATTGTGCAGCTTATCTCACCACCTGTAGTTATTTAGGTGAAAGCTCCAAAATGCTTGCCTAATATGTCTGTTTATCCAAAAGGAAGTAGAAAGGGAGAGCTAGAAAGATAGCATTGCATCACATTACATGGCAATGCAATGCACAGTTGCTGAAGTTGAACCAAAATGAGCTTGTAATCTGGCTTCTGCAACTTTGAACATGAAAAATCCAATGAGGAGAAGAAAAGCAGAGCCAAAGAGTCCATCCCAAAATCCGACAAACAAGCAAAATGAACAAAAAACATTGAATTCAATTCTTTCTGATTTTAGAAACTGCATTAAAGAAGGGGTGCACCGGTCCTGGAGATACTGCAATACCAGGTCAATGCGTGGAGTGGACAGAGCAAGCTCTTTTTCCATCTCCCTGTTCTAAAAATCCATTTAATATATGGTCCCCAGATAGGGGACGTATCAGATATTAAACTGATAAGAACAGATACTACACTTGATCTTAGCCAAAAGGCCGAGAAGCGATAACCAGAATTGGTTTCAAACTACGGAGCCACCCAAGGATCCTAAAAAGTCCATTTGTGGAGATGAGCTCCTGGACTCCCGTTAAGAAGACATGTTGTCAACCTCTAGATCCCTTACATGCCTGCACTTTTCGGCTTGCTGCTGCTGCAATCCACGCGTTTTAGATCTGCATAACTCCACCTCTTTAAACACAGCACCTTCACCCCCTGCTGTTCCCACCCGCCTCAACACCGTTGGAAGGGAGGAGAACCAATTAAGGCGGGGGGTGGGGTGGAACGAGCAGCTGTCTACCCTTAGCAGGAGGGCTCCTGATTACATACCTCTCCTGCTGCTGCTGCTGCTGCTGGCTGTCCAGCAGCAGACTGAAGGTGGCTGCTGCTGTGCACAGGTATATAAAGGCTCAGAGCCTATTATGACACGCGCAGCCAGCGTTCCATTGCCACATTCCATCTACTGCAGGCAGGATACCTGGCTGGCTGAATGTCGCTGAGAAGCTCACAGAGACCGCCATAAGCAACAGTTTAACAGAATGCCACAGACTAATCAACCAAACTTTTTGGGTTGGGTTCTCTTTTATAGTCTGCAGGCATTAAATGAAAGAAGTCAGTGTTCCAGCAGAAGGAGACAACGTTTCAGAAAAGGCATTGTAGCAAACCAAAAAAGAAATTTTAAGCGCAGCAGTGTAACCAGCGCACATACCTGTTAGCTCGGGTGAGTTTAAAAGGCTGCTGTTGATAACAAGGGCATTTGCTAAATAGATGGTGTGTGTGCAACAATATACTGAAAGGTCAATTATATTGTGCAGCTTATCTCACCACCTGTAGTTATTTAGGTGAAAGCTCCAAAATGCTTGCCTAATATGTCTGTTTATCCAAAAGGAAGTAGAAAGGGAGAGCTAGAAAGATAGCATTGCATCACATTACATGGCAATGCAATGCACAGTTGCTGAAGTTGAACCAAAATGAGCTTGTAATCTGGCTTCTGCAACTTTGAACATGAAAAATCCAATGAGGAGAAGAAAAGCAGAGCCAAAGAGTCCATCCCAAAATCCGACAAACAAGCAAAATGAACAAAAAACATTGAATTCAATTCTTTCTGATTTTAGAAACTGCATTAAAGAAGGGGTGCACCGGTCCTGGAGATACTGCAATACCAGGTCAATACGTGGAGTGGACAGAGCAAGCTCTTTTTCCATCTCCCTGTTCTAAAAATCCATTTAATATATGGTCCCCAGATAGGGGACGTATCAGATATTAAACTGATAAGAACAGATACTACACTTGATCTTAGCCAAAAGGCCGAGAAGCGATAACCAGAATTGGTTTCAAACTACGGAGCCACCCAAGGATCCTAAAAAGTCCATTTGTGGAGATGAGCTCCTGGACTCCCGTTAAGAAGACATGTTGTCAACCTCTAGATCCCTTACATGCCTGCACTTTTCGGCTTGCTGCTGCTGCAATCCACGCGTTTTAGATCTGCATAACTCCACCTCTTTAAACACAGCACCTTCACCCCCTGCTGTTCCCACCCGCCTCAACACCGTTGGAAGGGAGGAGAACCAATTAAGGCGGGGGGTGGGGTGGAACGAGCAGCTGTCTACCCTTAGCAGGAGGGCTCCTGATTACATACCTCTCCTGCTGCTGCTGCTGCTGCTGGCTGTCCAGCAGCAGACTGAAGGTGGCTGCTGCTGTGCACAGGTATATAAAGGCTCAGAGCCTATTATGACATGCGCAGCCAGCGTTCCATTGCCACATTCCATCTACTGCAGGCAGGATACCTGGCTGGCTGAATGTCGCTGAGAAGCTCACAGAGACCGCCATAAGCAACAGTTTAACAGAATGCCACAGACTAATCAACCAAACTTTTTGGGTTGGGTTCTCTTTTATAGTCTGCAGGCATTAAATGAAAGAAGTCAGTGTTCCAGCAGAAGGAGACAACGTTTCAGAAAAGGCATTGTAGCAAACCAAAAAAGAAATTTTAAGCGCAGCAGTGTAACCAGCGCACATACCTGTTAGCTCGGGTGAGTTTAAAAGGCTGCTGTTGATAACAAGGGCATTTGCTAAATAGATGGTGTGTGTGCAACAATATACTGAAAGGTCAATTATATTGTGCAGCTTATCTCACCACCTGTAGTTATTTAGGTGAAAGCTCCAAAATGCTTGCCTAATATGTCTGTTTATCCAAAAGGAAGTAGAAAGGGAGAGCTAGAAAGATAGCATTGCATCACATTACATGGCAATGCAATGCACAGTTGCTGAAGTTGAACCAAAATGAGCTTGTAATCTGGCTTCTGCAACTTTGAACATGAAAAATCCAATGAGGAGAAGAAAAGCAGAGCCAAAGAGTCCATCCCAAAATCCGACAAACAAGCAAAATGAACAAAAAACATTGAATTCAATTCTTTCTGATTTTAGAAACTGCATTAAAGAAGGGGTGCACCGGTCCTGGAGATACTGCAATACCAGGTCAATGCGTGGAGTGGACAGAGCAAGCTCTTTTTCCATCTCCCTGTTCTAAAAATCCATTTAATATATGGTCCCCAGATAGGGGACGTATCAGATATTAAACTGATAAGAACAGATTTTTTGATTGAAAGATACTACACTTGATCTTAGCCAAAAGGCCGAGAAGCGATAACCAGAATTGGTTTCAAACTACGGAGCCACCCAAGGATCCTAAAAAGTCCATTTGTGGAGATGAGCTCCTGGACTCCCGTTAAGAAGACATGTTGTCAACCTCTAGATCCCTTACATGCCTGCACTTTTCGGCTTGCTGCTGCTGCAATCCACGCGTTTTAGATCTGCATAACTCCACCTCTTTAAACACAGCACCTTCACCCCCTGCTGTTCCCACCCGCCTCAACACCGTTGGAAGGGAGGAGAACCAATTAAGGCGGGGGGTGGGGTGGAACGAGCAGCTGTCTACCCTTAGCAGGAGGGCTCCTGATTACATACCTCTCCTGCTGCTGCTGCTGCTGGCTGTCCAGCAGCAGACTGAAGGTGGCTGCTGCTGTGCACAGGTATATAAAGGCTCAGAGCCTATTATGACACGCGCAGCCAGCGTTCCATTGCCACATTCCATCTACTGCAGGCAGGATACCTGGCTGGCTGAATGTCGCTGAGAAGCTCACAGAGACCGCCATAAGCAACAGTTTAACAGAATGCCACAGACTAATCAACCAAACTTTTTGGGTTGGGTTCTCTTTTATAGTCTGCAGGCATTAAATGAAAGAAGTCAGTGTTCCAGCAGAAGGAGACAACGTTTCAGAAAAGGCATTGTAGCAAACCAAAAAAGAAATTTTAAGCGCAGCAGTGTAACCAGCGCACATACCTGTTAGCTCGGGTGAGTTTAAAAGGCTGCTGTTGATAACAAGGGCATTTGCTAAATAGATGGTGTGTGTGCAACAATATACTGAAAGGTCAATTATATTGTGCAGCTTATCTCACCACCTTTAGTTATTTAGGTGAAAGCTCCAAAATGCTTGCCTAATATGTCTGTTTATCCAAAAGGAAGTAGAAAGGGAGAGCTAGAAAGATAGCATTGCATCACATTACATGGCAATGCAATGCACAGTTGCTGAAGTTGAACCAAAATGAGCTTGTAATCTGGCTTCTGCAACTTTGAACATGAAAAATCCAATGAGGAGAAGAAAAGCAGAGCCAAAGAGTCCATCCCAAAATCCGACAAACAAGCAAAATGAACAAAAAACATTGAATTCAATTCTTTCTGATTTTAGAAACTGCATTAAAGAAGGGGTGCACCGGTCCTGGAGATACTGCAATACCAGGTCAATGCGTGGAGTGGACAGAGCAAGCTCTTTTTCCATCTCCCTGTTCTAAAAATCCATTTAATATATGGTCCCCAGATAGGGGACGTATCAGATATTAAACTGATAAGAACAGATACTACACTTGATCTTAGCCAAAAGGCCGAGAAGCGATAACCAGAATTGGTTTCAAACTACGGAGCCACCCAAGGATCCTAAAAAGTCCATTTGTGGAGATGAGCTCCTGGACTCCCGTTAAGAAGACATGTTGTCAACCTCTAGATCCCTTACATGCCTGCACTTTTCGGCTTGCTGCTGCTGCAATCCACGCGTTTTAGATCTGCATAACTCCACCTCTTTAAACACAGCACCTTCACCCCCTGCTGTTCCCACCCGCCTCAACACCGTTGGAAGGGAGGAGAACCAATTAAGGCGGGGGGTGGGGTGGAACGAGCAGCTGTCTACCCTTAGCAGGAGGGCTCCTGATTACATACCTCTCCTGCTGCTGCTGCTGCTGCTGGCTGTCCAGCAGCAGACTGAAGGTGGCTGCTGCTGTGCACAGGTATATAAAGGCTCAGAGCCTATTATGACACGCGCAGCCAGCGTTCCATTGCCACATTCCATCTACTGCAGGCAGGATACCTGGCTGGCTGAATGTCGCTGAGAAGCTCACAGAGACCGCCATAAGCAACAGTTTAACAGAATGCCACAGACTAATCAACCAAACTTTTTGGGTTGGGTTCTATTTTATAGTCTGCAGGCATTAAATGAAAGAAGTCAGTGTTCCAGCAGAAGGAGACAACGTTTCAGAAAAGGCATTGTAGCAAACCAAAAAAGAAATTTTAAGCGCAGCAGTGTAACCAGCGCACATACCTGTTAGCTCGGGTGAGTTTAAAAGGCTGCTGTTGATAACAAGGGCATTTGCTAAATAGATGGTGTGTGTGCAACAATATACTGAAAGGTCAATTATATTGTGCAGCTTATCTCACCACCTGTAGTTATTTAGGTGAAAGCTCCAAAATGCTTGCCTAATATGTCTGTTTATCCAAAAGGAAGTAGAAAGGGAGAGCTAGAAAGATAGCATTGCATCACATTACATGGCAATGCAATGCACAGTTGCTGAAGTTGAACCAAAATGAGCTTGTAATCTGGCTTCTGCAACTTTGAACATGAAAAATCCAATGAGGAGAAGAAAAGCAGAGCCAAAGAGTCCATCCCAAAATCCGACAAACAAGCAAAATGAACAAAAAACATTGAATTCAATTCTTTCTGATTTTAGAAACTGCATTAAAGAAGGGGTGCACCGGTCCTGGAGATACTGCAATACCAGGTCAATGCGTGGAGTGGACAGAGCAAGCTCTTTTTCCATCTCCCTGTTCTAAAAATTCATTTAATATATGGTCCCCAGATAGGGGACGTATCAGATATTAAACTGATAAGAACAGATACTACACTTGATCTTAGCCAAAAGGCCGAGAAGCGATAACCAGAATTGGTTTCAAACTACGGAGCCACCCAAGGATCCTAAAAAGTCCATTTGTGGAGATGAGCTCCTGGACTCCCGTTAAGAAGACATGTTGTCAACCTCTAGATCCCTTACATGCCTGCACTTTTCGGCTTGCTGCTGCTGCAATCCACGCGTTTTAGATCTGCATAACTCCACCTCTTTAAACACAGCACCTTCACCCCCTGCTGTTCCCACCCGCCTCAACACCGTTGGAAGGGAGGAGAACCAATTAAGGCGGGGGGTGTGGTGGAACGAGCAGCTGTCTACCCTTAGCAGGAGGGCTCCTGATTACATACCTCTCCTGCTGCTGCTGCTGCTGCTGGCTGTCCAGCAGCAGACTGAAGGTGGCTGCTGCTGTGCACAGGTATATAAAGGCTCAGAGCCTATTATGACACGCGCAGCCAGCGTTCCATTGCCACATTCCATCTACTGCAGGCAGGATACCTGGCTGGCTGAATGTCGCTGAGAAGCTCACAGAGACCGCCATAAGCAACAGTTTAACAGAATGCCACAGACTAATCAACCAAACTTTTTGGGTTGGGTTCTCTTTTATAGTCTGCAGGCATTAAATGAAAGAAGTCAGTGTTCCAGCAGAAGGAGACAACGTTTCAGAAAAGGCATTGTAGCAAACCAAAAAAGAAATTTTAAGCGCAGCAGTGTAACCAGCGCACATACCTGTTAGCTCGGGTGAGTTTAAAAGGCTGCTGTTGATAACAAGGGCATTTGCTAAATAGATGGTGTGTGTGCAACAATATACTGAAAGGTCAATTATATTGTGCAGCTTATCTCACCACCTGTAGTTATTTAGGTGAAAGCTCCAAAATGCTTGCCTAATATGTCTGTTTATCCAAAAGGAAGTAGAAAGGGAGAGCTAGAAAGATAGCATTGCATCACATTACATGGCAATGCAATGCACAGTTGCTGAAGTTGAACCAAAATGAGCTTGTAATCTGGCTTCTGCAACTTTGAACATGAAAAATCCAATGAGGAGAAGAAAAGCAGAGCCAAAGAGTCCATCCCAAAATCTGACAAACAAGCAAAATGAACAAAAAACATTGAATTCAATTCTTTCTGATTTTAGAAACTGCATTAAAGAAGGGGTGCACCGGTCCTGGAGATACTGCAATACCAGGTCAATGCGTGGAGTGGACAGAGCAAGCTCTTTTTCCATCTCCCTGTTCTAAAAATCCATTTAATATATGGTCCCCAGATAGGGGACGTATCAGATATTAAACTGATAAGAACAGATACTACACTTGATCTTAGCCAAAAGGCCGAGAAGCGATAACCAGAATTGGTTTCAAACTACGGAGCCACCCAAGGATCCTAAAAAGTCCATTTGTGGAGATGAGCTCCTGGACTCCCGTTAAGAAGACATGTTGTCAACCTCTAGATCCCTTACATGCCTGCACTTTTCGGCTTGCTGCTGCTGCAATCCACGCGTTTTAGATCTGCATAACTCCACCTCTTTAAACACAGCACCTTCACCCCCTGCTGTTCCCACCCGCCTCAACACCGTTGGAAGGGAGGAGAACCAATTAAGGCGGGGGGTGGGGTGGAACGAGCAGCTGTCTACCCTTAGCAGGAGGGCTCCTGATTACATACCTCTCCTGCTGCTGCTGCTGCTGGCTGTCCAGCAGCTGTCACGGGTGTGTTGCCACGAAGATCGTCACGAGTACACAGCCTGACTTCTCGCAGCTGACTTGTTGGTGCTTTGTGTCTCTCGGCAGTGAGGGAGTTAATTCTCTCTCTCTCTGGGCTAGATGAGGTCCAGCCTCGCCCAGCTGCAATCAATACTTCTGTAGTGAGACTCCTTCTTATACCTGCTGGTCTGTTTGGGAAGTGTCGGTGAAAGCATTTCATTCAGACTGACAGAGCAGATCGTGGTGTTTGGAGTTGCTGAGATAAGTGTATTTGGAAGTGTTTTCCCTTTCCTCGCTTTATCATTTATCTCCTTTCCCGTTGGTTTTCCCTCTGTTGTCTTGCTACGTGTTGGAGGGTCTTCCCACTCCTATTGTGTTGGGCCTTCCTTGGTTAGCTAAGCATAACCCGGTTATTAATTGGCAAACCAGGGAGATAAGCCAATGGAGTAAATTCTGTAATAAAAACTGCATGAACACGGTCATTGGTGCGGTTACTCCTTGGGTCTTACCTCCATTTCTGGCGGACTTTGAGGATGTATTCTCGGAGAAAGGGTGTCAGGAACTACCTCCTCATCGCGTGTATGACTGTTCTGTAAAACTGCTCCCTGAGGCCAAGTTACCTAAAGCTAGGTTGTATAACCTTTCTGGTCCTGAGAGGCAGGCCATGAAGGATTATATCTCAGAAAGTCTGGCTAAGGGGCATATTAGACCTTCATCTTCACCGGTGGCTGCGGGGTTCTTCTTTGTTAAGAAGAAAGATGGAGGCCTACGCCCTTGCCTGGATTTCCGTGAACTTAATCGGATTACGGTCCGAGATCCGTATCCGCTCCCACTTATTCCCGATCTCTTTAATCAGATCGTGGGCGCCAAATGGTTCTCTAAGTTGGATCTCAGGGGGGCGTACAATCTGATTAGGATGAAAGAGGGGGATGAGTGGAAGACGGCGTTTAACACTCCGGAGGGGCATTATGAGAACCTTGTCATGCCATTCGGTCTGACTAATGCCCCGGCGGTGTTTCAACACTTTGTTAATGACATCTTTCGCCACCTGGTGGGACAGTTTGTTGTCATATATCTGGATGATATCTTAATTTACTCGCCGGATCTGGTGTCTCATCAGGAGCACGTTAGGCAGGTGTTACAGATCTTGCGGGATAATAAACTGTATGCCAAGTGGGAAAAGTGTGTGTTCGCCGTACAGGAACTCCAGTTTATAGGCTTCCTGGTTTCAGCGTCCGGTTTTCGTATGGACCCTGGGAAAGTGCGGGCAGTTCTTGAGTGGGATCGGCCAGAGAATCTTAAGGCACTACAACGTTTCCTGGGGTTTGCTAATTATTACCGGAAGTTCATTCGTAATTTCTCGTCCATGGTTAAGCCTCTCACAGACATGACTAAAAAGGGGACGGATTTTTCTAGGTGGTCTGACAAGGCTTGTCAAGCATTCTCCTCTTTGAAAAAATGTTTTGCCTCGGCGCCCATACTCATTCAACCTGATGCGTCTCAGCCATTCATTGTAGAGGTAGACGCTTCCGAGGTAGGGGTGGGAGCAGTATTGTCACAGGGTTCGTCCCCTGGTAAGTGGCATCCGTGCGCCTTTTTCTCTAAAAAATTGTCGTCCGCTGAGAGGAATTACGATGTCGGCAATAGGGAACTCTTGGCCATTAAGTTAGCTTTTGAGGAGTGGCGCCATTTTTTGGAGGGGGCAGTTCATCCGGTCACCGTCATCACCGATCACAAGAACCTGCTATATCTGGAGTCCGCGAAACGTCTGAATCCCAGACAAGCTAGGTGGTCATTGTTTTTTACCAGGTTTAATTTTGTCGTTACATATCGTCCTGGGTCAAAAAATGGAAAGGCGGATGCCTTATCTCGTAGTTTCCCGGGGGCCGGGAATACGGACGACCCGATTCCTATCCTTCAGGAGGGGGTGGTGGTTTCGGCAGTATGCTCTGAGCTGGAGGAGGAGGTATTGGAGGCTCAGGGGGACGCCCCTGTTGGACCTCCAGGGAGACTGTTTGTTCCAGATCAGTTGCGACAAAAGGTGATCGAGGCACACCATAACTCTGTTTTTGCAGGACACCCGGGGAGTAAAGCAACTGTGGATCTCCTCTCGCGTCGGTTTTGGTGGCCTAACTTACATAAGGAGGTGGTAACTTTTGTCGCGTCCTGTGGGGTTTGTGCGCGCTCTAAGACCTCACATACCCGTCCGTCTGGGGCCCTCTTACCTTTGAAGATCCCGGAGCGTCCTTGGACTCATCTGTCTATGGACTTTATTACGGACCTCCCTCCGTCTTCGGGTAAAACGGTCATACTCGTTGTAGTGGACAGGTTCAGCAAGATGGCACATTTTATCGCTCTTCCGGCTCTCCCTAATGCTAAAACTCTTGCGCAGGTGTTCATTGGGGAGATTGTGAGGCTTCACGGGGTACCCTCCGAGGTGGTGTCTGATCGGGGGTCTCAGTTTGTGTCTAAGTTCTGGAAGGCGTTTTGTGCACGGCGGGGGATGCAGTTGTCATTCTCTTCGGCTTTTCATCCTCAGACCAATGGTCAGACGGAACGTATGAACCAGAGCTTGGAGACATATCTCCGGTGTTTTGTGTCAGAGAACCAGGAGGACTGGGCTTCTTTCTTACCTCTGGCAGAGTTTGCTCTTAATAATAGGCGGAGCGAGTCCACTGGTAAGTCCCCGTTTTTTGGGGCATATGGTTTTCACCCCCAGTTTTGTACTTTCAGTAGGGGGGCCTCTTCGGGGGTTCCTGAGGAGGAACGATTTTCCTCATCACTCGCTTCAGTATGGAGAGGGGTGCTGAAGAATCTGAATACTATGGGGAACCGATACAAACGTATGGCTGATAGGAGGAGAGTGTCTGGTCCGGACCTAAGTGTGAACGATCGGGTATGGTTGTCTACCAGGAATATTAAACTTAAGGTTCCCTCCTGGAAATTGGGTCCCAGGTTCATTGGGCCGTACAGAATCAGTTCTATTATTAATCCGGTGGCATTCCGTCTTGATCTCCCCCCTACGTTTAAAATTCACAACGTGTTTCACAGATCATTGCTTAAGAGGTATGTGGCGCCGGTGGTACCGTCACCTTTACCTCCCCCTCCAGTGGTTGTCAATGGTAACTTGGAGTTCCAGGTATCGAGGGTCATTGATTCACGCTTTAATCGCCGGTCCCTTCAGTACCTGGTTCATTGGAAGGGGTATGGTCCTGAGGAGAGGATGTGGGTTCCTGCGTCGGATATTAACGCAGACCGATTAGTTCGGGCCTTCCACACGACTCACCCGGATAAACCTGGCCCTGAGGGTCCGGAGGCCCCTCGTAGAAGGGGGGGTACTGTCACGGGTGTGTTGCCACGAAGATCGTCACGAGTACACAGCCTGACTTCTCGCAGCTGACTTGTTGGTGCTTTGTGTCTCTCGGCAGTGAGGGAGTTAATTCTCTCTCTCTCTGGGCTAGATGAGGTCCAGCCTCGCCCAGCTGCAATCAATACTTCTGTAGTGAGACTCCTTCTTATACCTGCTGGTCTGTTTGGGAAGTGTCGGTGAAAGCATTTCATTCAGACTGACAGAGCGGATCGTGGTGTTTGGAGTTGCTGAGATAAGTGTATTTGGAAGTGTTTTCCCTTTCCTCTCTTTATCATTTATCTCCTTTCCCGTTGGTTTTCCCTCTGTTGTAGTTGAGAAGTTGTTTGTATGCAAGGTGGTTTTGGTTTTTCCCTTGTACTGTCTCGTTCGTCTAAGTATTGTGTTTGGGCATATTATGTCTTGTTCCCTTTGGTTGTGATCGGGGTCCTTCTCAGGACTAGATTACTGTGGTGCAGGGATCTTCAGGAGGTAGGGGTTACGCTGGCGGCCTGGACCTCTGTACCTTTAACAGTACCTCCAGGTTGAGGGATTAGTCAGGGCCCCAGCTTAGGGTCAGCTTAGGCCCCCTACTTCCAGTATACGGAGACAGCGTGACAGCAGCAGACTGAAGGTGGCTGCTGCTGTGCACAGGTATATAAAGGCTCAGAGCCTATTATGACACGCGCAGCCAGCGTTCCATTGCCACATTCCATCTACTGCAGGCAGGATACCTGGCTGGCTGAATGTCGCTGAGAAGCTCACAGAGACCGCCATAAGCAACAGTTTAACAGAATGCCACAGACTAATCAACCAAACTTTTTGGGTTGGGTTCTCTTTTATAGTCTGCAGGCATTAAATGAAAGAAGTCAGTGTTCCAGCAGAAGGAGACAACGTCTCAGAAAAGGCATTGTAGCAAACCAAAAAAGAAATTTTAAGCGCAGCAGTGTAACCAGCGCACATACCTGTTAGCTCGGGTGAGTTTAAAAGGCTGCTGTTGATAACAAGGGCATTTGCTAAATAGATGGTGTGTGTGCAACAATATACTGAAAGGTCAATTATATTGTGCAGCTTATCTCACCACCTGTAGTTATTTAGGTGAAAGCTCCAAAATGCTTGCCTAATATGTCTGTTTATCCAAAAGGAAGTAGAAAGGGAGAGCTAGAAAGATAGCATTGCATCACATTACATGGCAATGCAATGCACAGTTGCTGAAGTTGAACCAAAATGAGCTTGTAATCTGGCTTCTGCAACTTTGAACATGAAAAATCCAATGAGGAGAAGAAAAGCAGAGCCAAAGAGTCCATCCCAAAATCCGACAAACAAGCAAAATGAACAAAAAACATTGAATTCAATTCTTTCTGATTTTAGAAACTGCATTAAAGAAGGGGTGCACCGGTCCTGGAGATACTGCAATACCAGGTCAATGCGTGGAGTGGACAGAGCAAGCTCTTTTTCCATCTCCCTGTTCTAAAAATCCATTTAATATATGGTCCCCAGATAGGGGACGTATCAGATATTAAACTGATAAGAACAGATACTACACTTGATCTTAGCCAAAAGGCCGAGAAGCGATAACCAGAATTGGTTTCAAACTACGGAGCCACCCAAGGATCCTAAAAAGTCCATTTGTGGAGATGAGCTCCTGGACTCCCGTTAAGAAGACATGTTGTCAACCTCTAGATCCCTTACATGCCTGCACTTTTCGGCTTGCTGCTGCTGCAATCCACGCGTTTTAGATCTGCATAACTCCACCTCTTTAAACACAGCACCTTCACCCCCTGCTGTTCCCACCCGCCTCAACACCGTTGGAAGGGAGGAGAACCAATTAAGGCGGGGGGTGGGGTGGAACGAGCAGCTGTCTACCCTTAGCAGGAGGGCTCCTGATTACATACCTCTCCTGCTGCTGCTGCTGCTGGCTGTCCAGCAGCAGACTGAAGGTGGCTGCTGCTGTGCACAGGTATATAAAGGCTCAGAGCCTATTATGACACGCGCAGCCAGCGTTCCATTGCCACATTCCATCTACTGCAGGCAGGATACCTGGCTGGCTGAATGTCGCTGAGAAGCTCACAGAGACCGCCATAAGCAACAGTTTAACAGAATGCCACAGACTAATCAACCAAACTTTTTGGGTTGGGTTCTCTTTTATAGTCTGCAGGCATTAAATGAAAGAAGTCAGTGTTCCAGCAGAAGGAGACAACGTTTCAGAAAAGGCATTGTAGCAAACCAAAAAAGAAATTTTAAGCGCAGCAGTGTAACCAGCGCACATACCTGTTAGCTCGGGTGAGTTTAAAAGGCTGCTGTTGATAACAAGGGCATTTGCTAAATAGATGGTGTGTGTGCAACAATATACTGAAAGGTCAATTATATTGTGCAGCTTATCTCACCACCTGTAGTTATTTAGGTGAAAGCTCCAAAATGCTTGCCTAATATGTCTGTTTATCCAAAAGGAAGTAGAAAGGGAGAGCTAGAAAGATAGCATTGCATCACATTACATGGCAATGCAATGCACAGTTGCTGAAGTTGAACCAAAATGAGCTTGTAATCTGGCTTCTGCAACTTTGAACATGAAAAATCCAATGAGGAGAAGAAAAGCAGAGCCAAAGAGTCCATCCCAAAATCCGACAAACAAGCAAAATGAACAAAAAACATTGAATTCAATTCTTTCTGATTTTAGAAACTGAATTAAAGAAGGGGTGCACCGGTCCTGGAGATACTGCAATACCAGGTCAATGCGTGGAGTGGACAGAGCAAGCTCTTTTTCCATCTCCCTGTTCTAAAAATCCATTTAATATATGGTCCCCAGATAGGGGACGTATCAGATATTAAACTGATAAGAACAGATACTACACTTGATCTTAGCCAAAAGGCCGAGAAGCGATAACCAGAATTGGTTTCAAACTACGGAGCCACCCAAGGATCCTAAAAAGTCCATTTGTGGAGATGAGCTCCTGGACTCCCGTTAAGAAGACATGTTGTCAACCTCTAGATCCCTTACATGCCTGCACTTTTCGGCTTGCTGCTGCTGCAATCCACGCGTTTTAGATCTGCATAACTCCACCTCTTTAAACACAGCACCTTCACCCCCTGCTGTTCCCACCCGCCTCAACACCGTTGGAAGGGAGGAGAACCAATTAAGGCGGGGGGTGGGGTGGAACGAGCAGCTGTCTACCCTTAGCAGGAGGGCTCCTGATTACATACCTCTCCTGCTGCTGCTGCTGCTGGCTGTCCAGCAGCAGACTGAAGGTGGCTGCTGCTGTGCACAGGTATATAAAGGCTCAGAGCCTATTATGACACGCGCAGCCAGCGTTCCATTGCCACATTCCATCTACTGCAGGCAGGATACCTGGCTGGCTGAATGTCGCTGAGAAGCTCACAGAGACCGCCATAAGCAACAGTTTAACAGAATGCCACAGACTAATCAACCAAACTTTTTGGGTTGGGTTCTCTTTTATAGTCTGCAGGCATTAAATGAAAGAAGTCAGTGTTCCAGCAGAAGGAGACAACGTTTCAGAAAAGGCATTGTAGCAAACCAAAAAAGAAATTTTAAGCGCAGCAGTGTAACCAGCGCACATACCTGTTAGCTCGGGTGAGTTTAAAAGGCTGCTGTTGATAACAAGGGCATTTGCTAAATAGATGGTGTGTGTGCAACAATATACTGAAAGGTCAATTATATTGTGCAGCTTATCTCACCACCTGTAGTTATTTAGGTGAAAGCTCCAAAATGCTTGCCTAATATGTCTGTTTATCCAAAAGGAAGTAGAAAGGGAGAGCTAGAAAGATAGCATTGCATCACATTACATGGCAATGCAATGCACAGTTGCTGAAGTTGAACCAAAATGAGCTTGTAATCTGGCTTCTGCAACTTTGAACATGAAAAATCCAATGAGGAGAAGAAAAGCAGAGCCAAAGAGTCCATCCCAAAATCCGACAAACAAGCAAAATGAACAAAAAACATTGAATTCAATTCTTTCTGATTTTAGAAACTGCATTAAAGAAGGGGTGCACCGGTCCTGGAGATACTGCAATACCAGGTCAATGCGTGGAGTGGACAGAGCAAGCTCTTTTTCCATCTCCCTGTTCTAAAAATCCATTTAATATATGGTCCCCAGATAGGGGACGTATCAGATATTAAACTGATAAGAACAGATACTACACTTGATCTTAGCCAAAAGGCCGAGAAGCGATAACCAGAATTGGTTTCAAACTACGGAGCCACCCAAGGATCCTAAAAAGTCCATTTGTGGAGATGAGCTCCTGGACTCCCGTTAAGAAGACATGTTGTCAACCTCTAGATCCCTTACATGCCTGCACTTTTCGGCTTGCTGCTGCTGCAATCCACGCGTTTTAGATCTGCATAACTCCACCTCTTTAAACACAGCACCTTCACCCCCTGCTGTTCCCACCCGCCTCAACACCGTTGGAAGGGAGGAGAACCAATTAAGGCGGGGGGTGGGGTGGAACGAGCAGCTGTCTACCCTTAGCAGGAGGGCTCCTGATTACATACCTCTCCTGCTGCTGCTGCTGCTGGCTGTCCAGCAGCAGACTGAAGGTGGCTGCTGCTGTGCACAGGTATATAAAGGCTCAGAGCCTATTATGACACGCGCAGCCAGCGTTCCATTGCCACATTCCATCTACTGCAGGCAGGATACCTGGCTGGCTGAATGTCGCTGAGAAGCTCACAGAGACCGCCATAAGCAACAGTTTAACAGAATGCCACAGACTAATCAACCAAACTTTTTGGGTTGGGTTCTCTTTTATAGTCTGCAGGCATTAAATGAAAGAAGTCAGTGTTCCAGCAGAAGGAGACAACGTTTCAGAAAAGGCATTGTAGCAAACCAAAAAAGAAATTTTAAGCGCAGCAGTGTAACCAGCGCACATACCTGTTAGCTCGGGTGAGTTTAAAAGGCTGCTGTTGATAACAAGGGCATTTGCTAAATAGATGGTGTGTGTGCAACAATATACTGAAAGGTCAATTATATTGTGCAGCTTATCTCACCACCTGTAGTTATTTAGGTGAAAGCTCCAAAATGCTTGCCTAATATGTCTGTTTATCCAAAAGGAAGTAGAAAGGGAGAGCTAGAAAGATAGCATTGCATCACATTACATGGCAATGCAATGCACAGTTGCTGAAGTTGAACCAAAATGAGCTTGTAATCTGGCTTCTGCAACTTTGAACAAGAAAAATCCAATGAGGAGAAGAAAAGCAGAGCCAAAGAGTCCATCCCAAAATCCGACAAACAAGCAAAATGAACAAAAAACATTGAATTCAATTCTTTCTGATTTTAGAAACTGCATTAAAGAAGGGGTGCACCGGTCCTGGAGATACTGCAATACCAGGTCAATGCGTGGAGTGGACAGAGCAAGCTCTTTTTCCATCTCCCTGTTCTAAAAATCCATTTAATATATGGTCCCCAGATAGGGGACGTATCAGATATTAAACTGATAAGAACAGATACTACACTTGATCTTAGCCAAAAGGCCGAGAAGCGATAACCAGAATTGGTTTCAAACTACGGAGCCACCCAAGGATCCTAAAAAGTCCATTTGTGGAGATGAGCTCCTGGACTCCCGTTAAGAAGACATGTTGTCAACCTCTAGATCCCTTACATGCCTGCACTTTTCGGCTTGCTGCTGCTGCAATCCACGCGTTTTAGATCTGCATAACTCCACCTCTTTAAACACAGCACCTTCACCCCCTGCTGTTCCCACCCGCCTCAACACCGTTGGAAGGGAGGAGAACCAATTAAGGCGGGGGGTGGGGTGGAACGAGCAGCTGTCTACCCTTAGCAGGAGGGCTCCTGATTACATACCTCTCCTGCTGCTGCTGCTGCTGGCTGTCCAGCAGCAGACTGAAGGTGGCTGCTGCTGTGCACAGGTATATAAAGGCTCAGAGCCTATTATGACACGCGCAGCCAGCGTTCCATTGCCACATTCCATCTACTGCAGGCAGGATACCTGGCTGGCTGAATGTCGCTGAGAAGCTCACAGAGACCGCCATAAGCAACAGTTTAACAGAATGCCACAGACTAATCAACCAAACTTTTTGGGTTGGGTTCTCTTTTATAGTCTGCAGGCATTAAATGAAAGAAGTCAGTGTTCCAGCAGAAGGAGACAACGTTTCAGAAAAGGCATTGTAGCAAACCAAAAAAGAAATTTTAAGCGCAGCAGTGTAACCAGCGCACATACCTGTTAGCTCGGGTGAGTTTAAAAGGCTGCTGTTGATAACAAGGGCATTTGCTAAATAGATGGTGTGTGTGCAACAATATACTGAAAGGTCAATTATATTGTGCAGCTTATCTCACCACCTGTAGTTATTTAGGTGAAAGCTCCAAAATGCTTGCCTAATATGTCTGTTTATCCAAAAGGAAGTAGAAAGGGAGAGCTAGAAAGATAGCATTGCATCACATTACATGGCAATGCAATGCACAGTTGCTGAAGTTGAACCAAAATGAGCTTGTAATCTGGCTTCTGCAACTTTGAACATGAAAAATCCAATGAGGAGAAGAAAAGCAGAGCCAAAGAGTCCATCCCAAAATCCGACAAACAAGCAAAATGAACAAAAAACATTGAATTCAATTCTTTCTGATTTTAGAAACTGCATTAAAGAAGGGGTGCACCGGTCCTGGAGATACTGCAATACCAGGTCAATGCGTGGAGTGGACAGAGCAAGCTCTTTTTCCATCTCCCTGTTCTAAAAATCCATTTAATATATGGTCCCCAGATAGGGGACGTATCAGATATTAAACTGATAAGAACAGATACTACACTTGATCTTAGCCAAAAGGCCGAGAAGCGATAACCAGAATTGGTTTCAAACTACGGAGCCACCCAAGGATCCTAAAAAGTCCATTTGTGGAGATGAGCTCCTGGACTCCCGTTAAGAAGACATGTTGTCAACCTCTAGATCCCTTACATGCCTGCACTTTTCGGCTTGCTGCTGCTGCAATCCACGCGTTTTAGATCTGCATAACTCCACCTCTTTAAACACAGCACCTTCACCCCCTGCTGTTCCCACCCGCCTCAACACCGTTGGAAGGGAGGAGAACCAATTAAGGCGGGGGGTGGGGTGGAACGAGCAGCTGTCTACCCTTAGCAGGAGGGCTCCTGATTACATACCTCTCCTGCTGCTGCTGCTGCTGGCTGTCCAGCAGCAGACTGAAGGTGGCTGCTGCTGTGCACAGGTATATAAAGGCTCAGAGCCTATTATGACACGCGCAGCCAGCGTTCCATTGCCACATTCCATCTACTGCAGGCAGGATACCTGGCTGGCTGAATGTCGCTGAGAAGCTCACAGAGACCGCCATAAGCAACAGTTTAACAGAATGCCACAGACTAATCAACCAAACTTTTTGGGTTGGGTTCTCTTTTATAGTCTGCAGGCATTAAATGAAAGAAGTCAGTGTTCCAGCAGAAGGAGACAACGTTTCAGAAAAGGCATTGTAGCAAACCAAAAAAGAAATTTTAAGCGCAGCAGTGTAACCAGCGCACATACCTGTTAGCTCGGGTGAGTTTAAAAGGCTGCTGTTGATAACAAGGGCATTTGCTAAATAGATGGTGTGTGTGCAACAATATACTGAAAGGTCAATTATATTGTGCAGCTTATCTCACCACCTGTAGTTATTTAGGTGAAAGCTCCAAAATGCTTGCCTAATATGTCTGTTTATCCAAAAGGAAGTAGAAAGGGAGAGCTAGAAAGATAGCATTGCATCACATTACATGGCAATGCAATGCACAGTTGCTGAAGTTGAACCAAAATGAGCTTGTAATCTGGCTTCTGCAACTTTGAACATGAAAAATCCAATGAGGAGAAGAAAAGCAGAGCCAAAGAGTCCATCCCAAAATCCGACAAACAAGCAAAATGAACAAAAAACATTGAATTCAATTCTTTCTGATTTTAGAAACTGCATTAAAGAAGGGGTGCACCGGTCCTGGAGATACTGCAATACCAGGTCAATGCGTGGAGTGGACAGAGCAAGCTCTTTTTCCATCTCCCTGTTCTAAAAATCCATTTAATATATGGTCCCCAGATAGGGGACGTATCAGATATTAAACTGATAAGAACAGATACTACACTTGATCTTAGCCAAAAGGCCGAGAAGCGATAACCAGAATTGGTTTCAAACTACGGAGCCACCCAAGGATCCTAAAAAGTCCATTTGTGGAGATGAGCTCCTGGACTCCCGTTAAGAAGACATGTTGTCAACCTCTAGATCCCTTACATGCCTGCACTTTTCGGCTTGCTGCTGCTGCAATCCACGCGTTTTAGATCTGCATAACTCCACCTCTTTAAACACAGCACCTTCACCCCCTGCTGTTCCCACCCGCCTCAACACCGTTGGAAGGGAGGAGAACCAATTAAGGCGGGGGGTGGGGTGGAACGAGCAGCTGTCTACCCTTAGCAGGAGGGCTCCTGATTACATACCTCTCCTGCTGCTGCTGCTGCTGGCTGTCCAGCAGCAGACTGAAGGTGGCTGCTGCTGTGCACAGGTATATAAAGGCTCAGAGCCTATTATGACACGCGCAGCCAGCGTTCCATTGCCACATTCCATCTACTGCAGGCAGGATACCTGGCTGGCTGAATGTCGCTGAGAAGCTCACAGAGACCGCCATAAGCAACAGTTTAACAGAATGCCACAGACTAATCAACCAAACTTTTTGGGTTGGGTTCTCTTTTATAGTCTGCAGGCATTAAATGAAAGAAGTCAGTGTTCCAGCAGAAGGAGACAACGTTTCAGAAAAGGCATTGTAGCAAACCAAAAAAGAAATTTTAAGCGCAGCAGTGTAACCAGCGCACATACCTGTTAGCTCGGGTGAGTTTAAAAGGCTGCTGTTGATAACAAGGGCATTTGCTAAATAGATGGTGTATGTGCAACAATATACTGAAAGGTCAATTATATTGTGCAGCTTATCTCACCACCTGTAGTTATTTAGGTGAAAGCTCCAAAATGCTTGCCTAATATGTCTGTTTATCCAAAAGGAAGTAGAAAGGGAGAGCTAGAAAGATAGCATTGCATCACATTACATGGCAATGCAATGCACAGTTGCTGAAGTTGAACCAAAATGAGCTTGTAATCTGGCTTCTGCAACTTTGAACATGAAAAATCCAATGAGGAGAAGAAAAGCAGAGCCAAAGAGTCCATCCCAAAATCCGACAAACAAGCAAAATGAACAAAAAACATTGAATTCAATTCTTTCTGATTTTAGAAACTGCATTAAAGAAGGGGTGCACCGGTCCTGGAGATACTGCAATACCAGGTCAATGCGTGGAGTGGACAGAGCAAGCTCTTTTTCCATCTCCCTGTTCTAAAAATCCATTTAATATATGGTCCCCAGATAGGGGACGTATCAGATATTAAACTGATAAGAACAGATACTACACTTGATCTTAGCCAAAAGGCCGAGAAGCGATAACCAGAATTGGTTTCAAACTACGGAGCCACCCAAGGATCCTAAAAAGTCCATTTGTGGAGATGAGCTCCTGGACTCCCGTTAAGAAGACATGTTGTCAACCTCTAGATCCCTTACATGCCTGCACTTTTCGGCTTGCTGCTGCTGCAATCCACGCGTTTTAGATCTGCATAACTCCACCTCTTTAAACACAGCACCTTCACCCCCTGCTGTTCCCACCCGCCTCAACACCGTTGGAAGGGAGGAGAACCAATTAAGGCGGGGGGTGGGGTGGAACGAGCAGCTGTCTACCCTTAGCAGGAGGGCTCCTGATTACATACCTCTCCTGCTGCTGCTGCTGCTGGCTGTCCAGCAGCAGACTGAAGGTGGCTGCTGCTGTGCACAGGTATATAAAGGCTCAGAGCCTATTATGACACGCGCAGCCAGCGTTCCATTGCCACATTCCATCTACTGCAGGCAGGATACCTGGCTGGCTGAATGTCGCTGAGAAGCTCACAGAGACCGCCATAAGCAACAGTTTAACAGAATGCCACAGACTAATCAACCAAACTTTTTGGGTTGGGTTCTCTTTTATAGTCTGCAGGCATTAAATGAAAGAAGTTAGTGTTCCAGCAGAAGGAGACAACGTTTCAGAAAAGGCATTGTAGCAAACCAAAAAAGAAATTTTAAGCGCAGCAGTGTAACCAGCGCACATACCTGTTAGCTCGGGTGAGTTTAAAAGGCTGCTGTTGATAACAAGGGCATTTGCTAAATAGATGGTGTGTGTGCAACAATATACTGAAAGGTCAATTATATTGTGCAGCTTATCTCACCACCTGTAGTTATTTAGGTGAAAGCTCCAAAATGCTTGCCTAATATGTCTGTTTATCCAAAAGGAAGTAGAAAGGGAGAGCTAGAAAGATAGCATTGCATCACATTACATGGCAATGCAATGCACAGTTGCTGAAGTTGAACCAAAATGAGCTTGTAATCTGGCTTCTGCAACTTTGAACATGAAAAATCCAATGAGGAGAAGAAAAGCAGAGCCAAAGAGTCCATCCCAAAATCCGACAAACAAGCAAAATGAACAAAAAACATTGAATTCAATTCTTTCTGATTTTAGAAACTGCATTAAAGAAGGGGTGCACCGGTCCTGGAGATACTGCAATACCAGGTCAATGCGTGGAGTGGACAGAGCAAGCTCTTTTTCCATCTCCCTGTTCTAAAAATCCATTTAATATATGGTCCCCAGATAGGGGACGTATCAGATATTAAACTGATAAGAACAGATACTACACTTGATCTTAGCCAAAAGGCCGAGAAGCGATAACCAGAATTGGTTTCAAACTACGGAGCCACCCAAGGATCCTAAAAAGTCCATTTGTGGAGATGAGCTCCTGGACTCCCGTTAAGAAGACATGTTGTCAACCTCTAGATCCCTTACATGCCTGCACTTTTCGGCTTGCTGCTGCTGCAATCCACGCGTTTTAGATCTGCATAACTCCACCTCTTTAAACACAGCACCTTCACCCCCTGCTGTTCCCACCCGCCTCAACACCGTTGGAAGGGAGGAGAACCAATTAAGGCGGGGGGTGGGGTGGAACGAGCAGCTGTCTACCCTTAGCAGGAGGGCTCCTGATTACATTCCTCTCCTGCTGCTGCTGCTGCTGGCTGTCCAGCAGCAGACTGAAGGTGGCTGCTGCTGTGCACAGGTATATAAAGGCTCAGAGCCTATTATGACACGCGCAGCCAGCGTTCCATTGCCACATTCCATCTACTGCAGGCAGGATACCTGGCTGGCTGAATGTCGCTGAGAAGCTCACAGAGACCGCCATAAGCAACAGTTTAACAGAATGCCACAGACTAATCAACCAAACTTTTTGGGTTGGGTTCTCTTTTATAGTCTGCAGGCATTAAATGAAAGAAGTCAGTGTTCCAGCAGAAGGAGACAACGTTTCAGAAAAGGCATTGTAGCAAACCAAAAAAGAAATTTTAAGCGCAGCAGTGTAACCAGCGCACATACCTGTTAGCTCGGGTGAGTTTAAAAGGCTGCTGTTGATAACAAGGGCATTTGCTAAATAGATGGTGTGTGTGCAACAATATACTGAAAGGTCAATTATATTGTGCAGCTTATCTCACCACCTGTAGTTATTTAGGTGAAAGCTCCAAAATGCTTGCCTAATATGTCTGTTTATCCAAAAGGAAGTAGAAAGGGAGAGCTAGAAAGATAGCATTGCATCACATTACATGGCAATGCAATGCACAGTTGCTGAAGTTGAACCAAAATGAGCTTGTAATCTGGCTTCTGCAACTTTGAACATGAAAAATCCAATGAGGAGAAGAAAAGCAGAGCCAAAGAGTCCATCCCAAAATCCGACAAACAAGCAAAATGAACAAAAAACATTGAATTCAATTCTTTCTGATTTTAGAAACTGCATTAAAGAAGGGGTGCACCGGTCCTGGAGATACTGCAATACCAGGTCAATGCGTGGAGTGGACAGAGCAAGCTCTTTTTCCATCTCCCTGTTCTAAAAATCCATTTAATATATGGTCCCCAGATAGGGGACGTATCAGATATTAAACTGATAAGAACAGATACTACACTTGATCTTAGCCAAAAGGCCGAGAAGCGATAACCAGAATTGGTTTCAAACTACGGAGCCACCCAAGGATCCTAAAAAGTCCATTTGTGGAGATGAGCTCCTGGACTCCCGTTAAGAAGACATGTTGTCAACCTCTAGATCCCTTACATGCCTGCACTTTTCGGCTTGCTGCTGCTGCAATCCACGCGTTTTAGATCTGCATAACTCCACCTCTTTAAACACAGCACCTTCACCCCCTGCTGTTCCCACCCGCCTCAACACCGTTGGAAGGGAGGAGAACCAATTAAGGCGGGGGGTGGGGTGGAACGAGCAGCTGTCTACCCTTAGCAGGAGGGCTCCTGATTACATACCTCTCCTGCTGCTGCTGCTGCTGGCTGTCCAGCAGCAGACTGAAGGTGGCTGCTGCTGTGCACAGGTATATAAAGGCTCAGAGCCTATTATGACACGCGCAGCCAGCGTTCCATTGCCACATTCCATCTACTGCAGGCAGGATACCTGGCTGGCTGAATGTCGCTGAGAAGCTCACAGAGACCGCCATAAGCAACAGTTTAACAGAATGCCACAGACTAATCAACCAAACTTTTTGGGTTGGGTTCTCTTTTATAGTCTGCAGGCATTAAATGAAAGAAGTCAGTGTTCCAGCAGAAGGAGACAACGTTTCAGAAAAGGCATTGTAGCAAACCAAAAAAGAAATTTTAAGCGCAGCAGTGTAACCAGCGCACATACCTGTTAGCTCGGGTGAGTTTAAAAGGCTGCTGTTGATAACAAGGGCATTTGCTAAATAGATGGTGTGTGTGCAACAATATACTGAAAGGTCAATTATATTGTGCAGCTTATCTCACCACCTGTAGTTATTTAGGTGAAAGCTCCAAAATGCTTGCCTAATATGTCTGTTTATCCAAAAGGAAGTAGAAAGGGAGAGCTAGAAAGATAGCATTGCATCACATTACATGGCAATGCAATGCACAGTTGCTGAAGTTGAACCAAAATGAGCTTGTAATCTGGCTTCTGCAACTTTGAACATGAAAAATCCAATGAGGAGAAGAAAAGCAGAGCCAAAGAGTCCATCCCAAAATCCGACAAACAAGCAAAATGAACAAAAAACATTGAATTCAATTCTTTCTGATTTTAGAAACTGCATTAAAGAAGGGGTGCACCGGTCCTGGAGATACTGCAATACCAGGTCAATGCGTGGAGTGGACAGAGCAAGCTCTTTTTCCATCTCCCTGTTCTAAAAATCCATTTAATATATGGTCCCCAGATAGGGGACGTATCAGATATTAAACTGATAAGAACAGATTTTTTTTTTTTTTTTTTTTTTTTTTTTTTTTTTTTTTTTTTAAACCATTCAGTTTAGTTTTTTAGCAAACAGTATGAATTTCTCCAAAATTTGCTACTTAAAACTTCTCATCATCATGGTTCTATTTATTCAGCAGTAGTATAAGACGAAATATAATCACAAGGGAACATCCTTTACGTAACACAAATGCAGAAACTTCAAGGAATCACAAAGAAAAAAATCACTGGTATTTGATAAGGTAATGCCACTTTTTAAATTTCCAAATCCCTTCGGCATCTGTGCCACCACCGCCTCTGCTGTCCAACTTATATATCAGGTATAGTCTTGAAAGAATAAGTCTAACACATTCATTCACTGATAAAGATTTCCTCTTGAAAAGTCCAAGGTTCCTTGCATCCCACAAACTCTCCATCACACAAGCCATTATCAACCATAAAATTCTATCTTTAGACCGACTACACGCACCAATTCCAAACATCGCCACACGCCAATCCACAAAATTCACGCCTGCTAAACCCTTACACAATCCACCTACACACTTCCACACACTGTACGCGTACTCACAATCCCACATAACATGCCTGACAGTCTCACAACCACCACATCCCACTCTCGGACACACATCTGTTCTTATCAACTCTCTTTTCTTCTGCATTTCTCTCACAGGTAAAATATTATGTAAAGTCATCCACACCACATCCTTCTGTTTGTTTGACATCCCATACGTATCTAACTTCTTCCATGCATCTGAAACCTCATTCCCTCTCAGCCCAACAATATTACACTCTACCTCATTTGCACTCATTCTTTTCACCACATTCTTGGTCATTCTAAAATCATTCATTCCCACACTCAACAAATCATGCTTTCTCACAAATTTCTCAATCACCTCATACCAAACAGGACACTTAAAGGCCACAGGCACACTCGCATCTCTCTTCCTCCAGCATAACCCATACAACATCCATCCAGCAGAATAATTAGCCATAAAAGCACCTTTATTGCCTTTACCCAGCAAAATAACCACAGTCTTAATATAATTAAGGCCTAAAAAAACTTCAATATTGGGAAAGGCCAGCCCACCATGCTGACAAGCCTTAAAAAGGCTCTCCCGCTTCAACTTCTCCATCTTACTACACCACAGGAATGTGAATACCAACTTCTCTATTCTCTTAATTTTCCTGTAAGGAGAAGGAAAAACAGTCGCCACATAAAGCAGGATAGGGAGAATCACTGCTTTGATAATTAATACCTTACCACGCAGAGTCAATTCTCTCATTCGCCAAAAATTCAATTTACGTTCAACCCGCATACCACACTCTTCCCAACTTTCATTCCCTTTTAAGTCATCATTAAATAATACGCCCAAAATCTTGATTGCACCCACTTCACACTTTACACCATCCATACGAATACTACTATCTCCAAAACATTTAAAACTACATTTATTCCAATTTACCCTAAAACCAGACGCACCAACAAAAAAATCCAAAAGCAATTTAATTCTACTCAAAGAAGCCATACTTTCACTCACAACCACAACATCATCCATATAACCTAACACTTTCACATGCTTACCACCACTACCAGGCACCAACAAACCTCTCATCATTTTATCCCGTCTAATCAAACATAACAATGGTTCT
Source organism: Phyllobates terribilis (assembly GCF_046119375.1). NCBI lineage: Eukaryota > Metazoa > Chordata > Amphibia > Anura > Dendrobatidae > Phyllobates > Phyllobates terribilis. The sequence continues at coordinate 328,798 of NW_027363529.1, read as the reverse complement.
ATTACACATACAAATAAGACGGGGGACATAGGACACCCCTGCCTTACTCCTGACCTAATCTTCACTTTGTCACACAGCCACCCATTAACCAAGAACTCACTTGACACACAATCATACAATGATTTTACACAATTCACAAATTCTCTAGGAAACCCCATTCTTTCCAGTACTTTAAACAAAAACACATGCGAAACCCTGTCAAACGCCTTCTCAAAATCAATAGCTAAAGTCATACATTTCTGCTTTCTATCCTTGCAATCCCCAATCATATCTCTCAACAATAACAAGTTATCACTCATACTTCTTCCAGGCACTGCACATACTTGGTCCTCCTCCACAACACTACCAATCACTTCACGCATACGATTTGCCAGTAACTTACTGTAGACCTTATAATCCGAATTCAGCAGTGTTATTGGTCTCCAGTTTTCCAAACGTTTCCTCTCACCCTTTTTATACACAAGCACAACCACTCCTTCTTTCATTGATTCACACAACCTACCATTCACCCACATATACTTACATACCTCAGTCAAATCTGTTCCCAAAACTTCCCATGCTTTCACATACAACTCTACAGGTATACCATCTTTCCCAGGAGTCTTACTCTTTTTAGCACTCCACACCACATTCTTCACTTCATCCAGAACTACATCCTCACACAACAGATCACGCTCCTCAGAATCAAGTTTTTTCTCCACACCATTCAGAACATATGACACAAGCCCAGAGTCAATCCATTTCTCATCATACAACTTGCTATAAAACCTATTCACTTCTTTCAGCACATCCTCACCCATACAGTTGGTTCCACTTTCATTCACAACTTCATTCATATCAGTCTTCCTACCATTCATTTTTTTAAAAAAGAACCTCGTACACTTCTCATTTTTCTCCAGGTGCTCAATTTTAGTACGATATATAATTTCCTTTCCTTTCTCATCCAACACACGCTTCAATTCATTCTTAGCCTCAGTAAGTTGATCAGACATCTCCAAACCACTTGCAACACACTTTCTCAACCAGTCAATCCGTCTATTAAGGTCATTAAACCTATTCCTATATCTGGCAGCTTTTCTATAGCCCCACTTTTTGAAGAAAGTTTTAAATTGCACTTTCACCCAGTCCCACCAGTCAAGAACACACACAAAATCCTTCTTACGCATTCTCCATCTTTCATACTTTACATTAAACTCGTTCATCACCTCATCATCCTCTAACAGCCTTGCATTCAACTTCCATACCCCACCGCCATACACTTGGTCACCATTCGCACAAAACACGCCTCTCAAACATTCATGGTCCGAAAAAGGTACCTTTTGTTGAGAAAAATCCAAACATACCATATTTTTAGAAAATAACATTAAATCAATTCTGGAATGAATCTCACCACGGTCAGCATGGTATGTCGGCGGTGGTGGCATGCCAAGAACAATAACTGCTGCATCTAAAAAGGAAAAATCACAAATTAAATGGGACAATTTCTTTCCTGTTATGTCACACTTTCCTTCTGTGACACAATTAACGTCCCCAACAAAAATAGTGGGAGATTTCCCTGGAAGAAAAAAACTTAATTTTTCAAGAAGAGCAAGCCGCTCTTCCTTCCCTGTAGGGCAATATAAATTAATAATTCTGACCCGCCACCCTCTATAACTCAAAAATGCAATTAAACATCGGCCCACCTCCACCACAATATAACTATCAATAGAGATTTCTTTATTCCCAACTAATATCCCCACCCCATCATTTTTATTATGATTAGACCCTGACCAGATATGCTGTCCGTAAGGCCAGTCTTTGTCACAAGGAGCATCCTGAATCCCACACTCCTGAAGGCAAAAAACATCAGCACCTAAATGTTTCAGGTAGTCCAGAACAGTTGTTCTTCTGATTTTAGATCTGATCTGCCTTACATTTAGGGACACTACATCCCAACCAGATTGGCAAGACATTAATTAAAGAAAAGAAATACATGACTCAATGTTGATCACACCATACTCATCCATTATCATCAGACTGGGAAAGCACCCCAAAGGTGTTGATGCTCTCAGGAATGCCAAGGTAAGGAGCATCAGGGGAGAAGACATCCTGCGGGTAAATGCGGTCACTTGCAGGACTGTCGCACCCTCCGCTGGCAGGTGAGTACTCTCGTCTGGGTTTTTTGTTGGCCAGTTCAGGAGTATCATCATCATCAAAAGACCTCCCAGAAGTAAAGTCTCCTTGGCCACCATCCCTGGCCACCTCTTCGTCTGTAGCACCCCAGGACAATGCAGGGGTTCGAGCAAGAGACACATCCATGTCACCCTCACCACATATTTCGGACTGATGAGGGAGGTCCACATCCAACTCGGAGATCTCCATACTTGGCCCAGCAGGGGCTGGAGGGTCCAACAGGGTCTGGGCCTCACCCACCAGATCTTCAACCTCAGGGGGCTCCGTCTCCTCATTGATCTCTGCAGTAGTCACCTGTGGGGTAACATCAGGGACAGTAGGCTTACCTTTGGTCACTTCGGAGAAGGACCTAGGCTTGACTTTAGCCTTACAATCCCGAATCACATGTCCTTCCTCCCCGCAGGCATCACATACCACCGGGTTGGAACAATCCTTCGCCAGATGACCGTACTTGTTGCACTTTCTACAGTTTGGCAATTGTTTGCAGAAATCCTGGATATGCCCGAACATGTTGCATCTCCTGCAGAACAATGGCGCCTCGGGAAAAAACAGATATCCAGAGTCTCTTCCAATTGTAAAGTTCAGGGGAGGATAGTGAATACCTCCAGGACCATGAGGGTCTATCCCAAACCTCACAAAGTATTTATACTTCCCAGTCCACAGCCCTTCTCCATTTAAGATTTTATGGGAGAATTGCACAAAAATGCAGTGTCTTCTCAGGAATGCAGTGATATCATCCCGGGAGATAAAGGGGTTGTGCATGAATACTACCACCGGGATATCCCCCTTAGAGTAGAGTACAGTGAAGATAAGTCCATCCAGCTGAGGGTGCTCTGAAAGGACTTGAAGAGTTTTGAAAAGGTTTTGGCAAGCCGCCATAGAAGAAAGCACCAAGACGTACCTATGCTCCCTTCTGAACTCCTGCAAACAGATGATCTCCGACTTCTGGATCTTCAGGATTTCATAGAAAATGGCGTTGACCAGGTATGACAACGAGAAATGGTCCTTCTTCTCCTCAGAGACCTCGATACGGAAAGCATTCTTGACCCGGGGATCCCCGGTCCCAGCAAAGCGAAGCTTGACACCCATGGTCGCTTCAGGAATCGCCTTCTCGTTTCCTCCTCACTCTCCCCCTATAGCAGCATCCAGCTTAAGCCACCGAAGTGGCGATGCTGGAAGGCCGAGGGCTAGTACACAAGGAACCTCTTGTCCAAACACTAGGTCTGAGCCAAAAGGCCGAGAAGCGATAACCAGAATTGGTTTCAAACTACGGAGCCACCCAAGGATCCTAAAAAGTCCATTTGTGGAGATGAGCTCCTGGACTCCCGTTAAGAAGACATGTTGTCAACCTCTAGATCCCTTACATGCCTGCACTTTTCGGCTTGCTGCTGCTGCAATCCACGCGTTTTAGATCTGCATAACTCCACCTCTTTAAACACAGCACCTTCACCCCCTGCTGTTCCCACCCGCCTCAACACCGTTGGAAGGGAGGAGAACCAATTAAGGCGGGGGGTGGGGTGGAACGAGCAGCTGTCTACCCTTAGCAGGAGGGCTCCTGATTACATACCTCTCCTGCTGCTGCTGCTGCTGGCTGTCCAGCAGCAGACTGAAGGTGGCTGCTGCTGTGCACAGGTATATAAAGGCTCAGAGCCTATTATGACACGCGCAGCCAGCGTTCCATTGCCACATTCCATCTACTGCAGGCAGGATACCTGGCTGGCTGAATGTCGCTGAGAAGCTCACAGAGACCGCCATAAGCAACAGTTTAACAGAATGCCACAGACAAATCAACCAAACTTTTTGGGTTGGGTTCTCTTTTATAGTCTGCAGGCATTAAATGAAAGAAGTCAGTGTTCCAGCAGAAGGAGACAACGTTTCAGAAAAGGCATTGTAGCAAACCAAAAAAGAAATTTTAAGCGCAGCAGTGTAACCAGCGCACATACCTGTTAGCTCGGGTGAGTTTAAAAGGCTGCTGTTGATAACAAGGGCATTTGCTAAATAGATGGTGTGTGTGCAACAATATACTGAAAGGTCAATTATATTGTGCAGCTTATCTCACCACCTGTAGTTATTTAGGTGAAAGCTCCAAAATGCTTGCCTAATATGTCTGTTTATCCAAAAGGAAGTAGAAAGGGAGAGCTAGAAAGATAGCATTGCATCACATTACATGGCAATGCAATGCACAGTTGCTGAAGTTGAACCAAAATGAGCTTGTAATCTGGCTTCTGCAACTTTGAACATGAAAAATCCAATGAGGAGAAGAAAAGCAGAGCCAAAGAGTCCATCCCAAAATCCGACAAACAAGCAAAATGAACAAAAAACATTGAATTCAATTCTTTCTGATTTTAGAAACTGCATTAAAGAAGGGGTGCACCGGTCCTGGAGATACTGCAATACCAGGTCAATGCGTGGAGTGGACAGAGCAAGCTCTTTTTCCATCTCCCTGTTCTAAAAATCCATTTAATATATGGTCCCCAGATAGGGGACGTATCAGATATTAAACTGATAAGAACAGATACTACACTTGATCTTAGCCAAAAGGCCGAGAAGCGATAACCAGAATTGGTTTCAAACTACGGAGCCACCCAAGGATCCTAAAAAGTCCATTTGTGGAGATGAGCTCCTGGACTCCCGTTAAGAAGACATGTTGTCAACCTCTAGATCCCTTACATGCCTGCACTTTTCGGCTTGCTGCTGCTGCAATCCACGCGTTTTAGATCTGCATAACTCCACCTCTTTAAACACAGCACCTTCACCCCCTGCTGTTCCCACCCGCCTCAACACCGTTGGAAGGGAGGAGAACCAATTAAGGCGGGGGGTGGGGTGGAACGAGCAGCTGTCTACCCTTAGCAGGAGGGCTCCTGATTACATACCTCTCCTGCTGCTGCTGCTGCTGGCTGTCCAGCAGCAGACTGAAGGTGGCTGCTGCTGTGCACAGGTATATAAAGGCTCAGAGCCTATTATGACACGCGCAGCCAGCGTTCCATTGCCACATTCCATCTACTGCAGGCAGGATACCTGGCTGGCTGAATGTCGCTGAGAAGCTCACAGAGACCGCCATAAGCAACAGTTTAACAGAATGCCACAGACTAATCAACCAAACTTTTTGGGTTGGGTTCTCTTTTATAGTCTGCAGGCATTAAATGAAAGAAGTCAGTGTTCCAGCAGAAGGAGACAACGTTTCAGAAAAGGCATTGTAGCAAACCAAAAAAGAAATTTTAAGCGCAGCAGTGTAACCAGCGCACATACCTGTTAGCTCGGGTGAGTTTAAAAGGCTGCTGTTGATAACAAGGGCATTTGCTAAATAGATGGTGTGTGTGCAACAATATACTGAAAGGTCAATTATATTGTGCAGCTTATCTCACCACCTGTAGTTATTTAGGTGAAAGCTCCAAAATGCTTGCCTAATATGTCTGTTTATCCAAAAGGAAGTAGAAAGGGAGAGCTAGAAAGATAGCATTGCATCACATTACATGGCAATGCAATGCACAGTTGCTGAAGTTGAACCAAAATGAGCTTGTAATCTGGCTTCTGCAACTTTGAACATGAAAAATCCAATGAGGAGAAGAAAAGCAGAGCCAAAGAGTCCATCCCAAAATCCGACAAACAAGCAAAATGAACAAAAAACATTGAATTCAATTCTTTCTGATTTTAGAAACTGCATTAAAGAAGGGGTGCACCGGTCCTGGAGATACTGCAATACCAGGTCAATGCGTGGAGTGGACAGAGCAAGCTCTTTTTCCATCTCCCTGTTCTAAAAATCCATTTAATATATGGTCCCCAGATAGGGGACGTATCAGATATTAAACTGATAAGAACAGATACTACACTTGATCTTAGCCAAAAGGCCGAGAAGCGATAACCAGAATTGGTTTCAAACTACGGAGCCACCCAAGGATCCTAAAAAGTCCATTTGTGGAGATGAGCTCCTGGACTCCCGTTAAGAAGACATGTTGTCAACCTCTAGATCCCTTACATGCCTGCACTTTTCGGCTTGCTGCTGCTGCAATCCACGCGTTTTAGATCTGCATAACTCCACCTCTTTAAACACAGCACCTTCACCCCCTGCTGTTCCCACCCGCCTTAACACCGTTGGAAGGGAGGAGAACCAATTAAGGCGGGGGGTGGGGTGGAACGAGCAGCTGTCTACCCTTAGCAGGAGGGCTCCTGATTACATACCTCTCCTGCTGCTGCTGCTGCTGGCTGTCCAGCAGCAGACTGAAGGTGGCTGCTGCTGTGCACAGGTATATAAAGGCTCAGAGCCTATTATGACACGCGCAGCCAGCGTTCCATTGCCACATTCCATCTACTGCAGGCAGGATACCTGGCTGGCTGAATGTCGCTGAGAAGCTCACAGAGACCGCCATAAGCAACAGTTTAACAGAATGCCACAGACTAATCAACCAAACTTTTTGGGTTGGGTTCTCTTTTATAGTCTGCAGGCATTAAATGAAAGAAGTCAGTGTTCCAGCAGAAGGAGACAACGTTTCAGAAAAGGCATTGTAGCAAACCAAAAAAGAAATTTTAAGCGCAGCAGTGTAACCAGCGCACATACCTGTTAGCTCGGGTGAGTTTAAAAGGCTGCTGTTGATAACAAGGGCATTTGCCAAATAGATGGTGTGTGTGCAACAATATACTGAAAGGTCAATTATATTGTGCAGCTTATCTCACCACCTGTAGTTATTTAGGTGAAAGCTCCAAAATGCTTGCCTAATATGTCTGTTTATCCAAAAGGAAGTAGAAAGGGAGAGCTAGAAAGATAGCATTGCATCACATTACATGGCAATGCAATGCACAGTTGCTGAAGTTGAACCAAAATGAGCTTGTAATCTGGCTTCTGCAACTTTGAACATGAAAAATCCAATGAGGAGAAGAAAAGCAGAGCCAAAGAGTCCATCCCAAAATCCGACAAACAAGCAAAATGAACAAAAAACATTGAATTCAATTCTTTCTGATTTTAGAAACTGCATTAAAGAAGGGGTGCACCGGTCCTGGAGATACTGCAATACCAGGTCAATGCGTGGAGTGGACAGAGCAAGCTCTTTTTCCATCTCCCTGTTCTAAAAATCCATTTAATATATGGTCCCCAGATAGGGGACGTATCAGATATTAAACTGATAAGAACAGATACTACACTTGATCTTAGCCAAAAGGCCGAGAAGCGATAACCAGAATTGGTTTCAAACTACGGAGCCACCCAAGGATCCTAAAAAGTCCATTTGTGGAGATGAGCTCCTGGACTCCCGTTAAGAAGACATGTTGTCAACCTCTAGATCCCTTACATGCCTGCACTTTTCGGCTTGCTGCTGCTGCAATCCACGCGTTTTAGATCTGCATAACTCCACCTCTTTAAACACAGCACCTTCACCCCCTGCTGTTCCCACCCGCCTCAACACCGTTGGAAGGGAGGAGAACCAATTAAGGCGGGGGGTGGGGTGGAACGAGCAGCTGTCTACCCTTAGCAGGAGGGCTCCTGATTACATACCTCTCCTGCTGCTGCTGCTGCTGGCTGTCCAGCAGCAGACTGAAGGTGGCTGCTGCTGTGCACAGGTATATAAAGGCTCAGAGCCTATTATGACACGCGCAGCCAGCGTTCCATTGCCACATTCCATCTACTGCAGGCAGGATACCTGGCTGGCTGAATGTCGCTGAGAAGCTCACAGAGACCGCCATAAGCAACAGTTTAACAGAATGCCACAGACTAATCAACCAAACTTTTTGGGTTGGGTTCTCTTTTATAGTCTGCAGGCATTAAATGAAAGAAGTCAGTGTTCCAGCAGAAGGAGACAACGTTTCAGAAAAGGCATTGTAGCAAACCAAAAAAGAAATTTTAAGCGCAGCAGTGTAACCAGCGCACATACCTGTTAGCTCGGGTGAGTTTAAAAGGCTGCTGTTGATAACAAGGGCATTTGCCAAATAGATGGTGTGTGTGCAACAATATACTGAAAGGTCAATTATATTGTGCAGCTTATCTCACCACCTGTAGTTATTTAGGTGAAAGCTCCAAAATGCTTGCCTAATATGTCTGTTTATCCAAAAGGAAGTAGAAAGGGAGAGCTAGAAAGATAGCATTGCATCACATTACATGGCAATGCAATGCACAGTTGCTGAAGTTGAACCAAAATGAGCTTGTAATCTGGCTTCTGCAACTTTGAACATGAAAAATCCAATGAGGAGAAGAAAAGCAGAGCCAAAGAGTCCATCCCAAAATCCGACAAACAAGCAAAATGAACAAAAAACATTGAATTCAATTCTTTCTGATTTTAGAAACTGCATTAAAGAAGGGGTGCACCGGTCCTGGAGATACTGCAATACCAGGTCAATGCGTGGAGTGGACAGAGCAAGCTCTTTTTCCATCTCCCTGTTCTAAAAATCCATTTAATATATGGTCCCCAGATAGGGGACGTATCAGATATTAAACTGATAAGAACAGATACTACACTTGATCTTAGCCAAAAGGCCGAGAAGCGATAACCAGAATTGGTTTCAAACTACGGAGCCACCCAAGGATCCTAAAAAGTCCATTTGTGGAGATGAGCTCCTGGACTCCCGTTAAGAAGACATGTTGTCAACCTCTAGATCCCTTACATGCCTGCACTTTTCGGCTTGCTGCTGCTGCAATCCACGCGTTTTAGATCTGCATAACTCCACCTCTTTAAACACAGCACCTTCACCCCCTGCTGTTCCCACCCGCCTCAACACCGTTGGAAGGGAGGAGAACCAATTAAGGCGGGGGGTGGGGTGGAACGAGCAGCTGTCTACCCTTAGCAGGAGGGCTCCTGATTACATACCTCTCCTGCTGCTGCTGCTGCTGGCTGTCCAGCAGCAGACTGAAGGTGGCTGCTGCTGTGCACAGGTATATAAAGGCTCAGAGCCTATTATGACACGCGCAGCCAGCGTTCCATTGCCACATTCCATCTACTGCAGGCAGGATACCTGGCTGGCTGAATGTCGCTGAGAAGCTCACAGAGACCGCCATAAGCAACAGTTTAACAGAATGCCACAGACTAATCAACCAAACTTTTTGGGTTGGGTTCTCTTTTATAGTCTGCAGGCATTAAATGAAAGAAGTCAGTGTTCCAGCAGAAGGAGACAACGTTTCAGAAAAGGCATTGTAGCAAACCAAAAAAGAAATTTTAAGCGCAGCAGTGTAACCAGCGCACATACCTGTTAGCTCGGGTGAGTTTAAAAAGCTGCTGTTGATAACAAGGGCATTTGCTAAATAGATGGTGTGTGTGCAACAATATACTGAAAGGTCAATTATATTGTGCAGCTTATCTCACCACCTGTAGTTATTTAGGTGAAAGCTCCAAAATGCTTGCCTAATATGTCTGTTTATCCAAAAGGAAGTAAAAAGGGAGAGCTAGAAAGATAGCATTGCATCACATTACATGGCAATGCAATGCACAGTTGCTGAAGTTGAACCAAAATGAGCTTGTAATCTGGCTTCTGCAACTTTGAACATGAAAAATCCAATGAGGAGAAGAAAAGCAGAGCCAAAGAGTCCATCCCAAAATCCGACAAACAAGCAAAATGAACAAAAAACATTGAATTCAATTCTTTCTGATTTTAGAAACTGCATTAAAGAAGGGGTGCACCGGTCCTGGAGATACTGCAATACCAGGTCAATGCGTGGAGTGGACAGAGCAAGCTCTTTTTCCATCTCCCTGTTCTAAAAATCCATTTAATATATGGTCCCCAGATAGGGGACGTATCAGATATTAAACTGATAAGAACAGATACTACACTTGATCTTAGCCAAAAGGCCGAGAAGCGATAACCAGAATTGGTTTCAAACTACGGAGCCACCCAAGGATCCTAAAAAGTCCATTTGTGGAGATGAGCTCCTGGACTCCCGTTAAGAAGACATGTTGTCAACCTCTAGATCCCTTACATGCCTGCACTTTTCGGCTTGCTGCTGCTGCAATCCACGCGTTTTAGATCTGCATAACTCCACCTCTTTAAACACAGCACCTTCACCCCCTGCTGTTCCCACCCGCCTCAACACCGTTGGAAGGGAGGAGAACCAATTAAGGCGGGGGGTGGGGTGGAACGAGCAGCTGTCTACCCTTAGCAGGAGGGCTCCTGATTACATACCTCTCCTGCTGCTGCTGCTGCTGGCTGTCCAGCAGCAGACTGAAGGTGGCTGCTGCTGTGCACAGGTATATAAAGGCTCAGAGCCTATTATGACACGCGCAGCCAGCGTTCCATTGCCACATTCCATCTACTGCAGGCAGGATACCTGGCTGGCTGAATGTCGCTGAGAAGCTCACAGAGACCGCCATAAGCAACAGTTTAACAGAATGCCACAGACTAATCAACCAAACTTTTTGGGTTGGGTTCTCTTTTATAGTCTGCAGGCATTAAATGAAAGAAGTCAGTGTTCCAGCAGAAGGAGACAACGTTTCAGAAAAGGCATTGTAGCAAACCAAAAAAGAAATTTTAAGCGCAGCAGTGTAACCAGCGCACATACCTGTTAGCTCGGGTGAGTTTAAAAGGCTGCTGTTGATAACAAGGGCATTTGCTAAATAGATGGTGTGTGTGCAACAATATACTGAAAGGTCAATTATATTGTGCAGCTTATCTCACCACCTGTAGTTATTTAGGTGAAAGCTCCAAAATGCTTGCCTAATATGTCTGTTTATCCAAAAGGAAGTAGAAAGGGAGAGCTAGAAAGATAGCATTGCATCACATTACATGGCAATGCAATGCACAGTTGCTGAAGTTGAACCAAAATGAGCTTGTAATCTGGCTTCTGCAACTTTGAACATGAAAAATCCAATGAGGAGAAGAAAAGCAGAGCCAAAGAGTCCATCCCAAAATCCGACAAACAAGCAAAATGAACAAAAAACATTGAATTCAATTCTTTCTGATTTTAGAAACTGCATTAAAGAAGGGGTGCACCGGTCCTGGAGATACTGCAATACCAGGTCAATGCGTGGAGTGGACAGAGCAAGCTCTTTTTCCATCTCCCTGTTCTAAAAATCCATTTAATATATGGTCCCCAGATAGGGGACGTATCAGATATTAAACTGATAAGAACAGATACTACACTTGATCTTAGCCAAAAGGCCGAGAAGCGATAACCAGAATTGGTTTCAAACTACGGAGCCACCCAAGGATCCTAAAAAGTCCATTTGTGGAGATGAGCTCCTGGACTCCCGTTAAGAAGACATGTTGTCAACCTCTAGATCCCTTACATGCCTGCACTTTTCGGCTTGCTGCTGCTGCAATCCACGCGTTTTAGATCTGCATAACTCCACCTCTTTAAACACAGCACCTTCACCCCCTGCTGTTCCCACCCGCCTCAACACCGTTGGAAGGGAGGAGAACCAATTAAGGCGGGGGGTGGGGTGGAACGAGCAGCTGTCTACCCTTAGCAGGAGGGCTCCTGATTACATACCTCTCCTGCTGCTGCTGCTGCTGGCTGTCCAGCAGCAGACTGAAGGTGGCTGCTGCTGTGCACAGGTATATAAAGGCTCAGAGCCTATTATGACACGCGCAGCCAGCGTTCCATTGCCACATTCCATCTACTGCAGGCAGGATACCTGGCTGGCTGAATGTCGCTGAGAAGCTCACAGAGACCGCCATAAGCAACAGTTTAACAGAATGCCACAGACTAATCAACCAAACTTTTTGGGTTGGGTTCTCTTTTATAGTCTGCAGGCATTAAATGAAAGAAGTCAGTGTTCCAGCAGAAGGAGACAACGTTTCAGAAAAGGCATTGTAGCAAACCAAAAAAGAAATTTTAAGCGCAGCAGTGTAACCAGCGCACATACCTGTTAGCTCGGGTGAGTTTAAAAGGCTGCTGTTGATAACAAGGGCATTTGCTAAATAGATGGTGTGTGTGCAACAATATACTGAAAGGTCAATTATATTGTGCAGCTTATCTCACCACCTGTAGTTATTTAGGTGAAAGCTCCAAAATGCTTGCCTAATATGTCTGTTTATCCAAAAGGAAGTAGAAAGGGAGAGCTAGAAAGATAGCATTGCATCACATTACATGGCAATGCAATGCACAGTTGCTGAAGTTGAACCAAAATGAGCTTGTAATCTGGCTTCTGCAACTTTGAACATGAAAAATCCAATGAGGAGAAGAAAAGCAGAGCCAAAGAGTCCATCCCAAAATCCGACAAACAAGCAAAATGAACAAAAAACATTGAATTCAATTCTTTCTGATTTTAGAAACTGCATTAAAGAAGGGGTGCACCGGTCCTGGAGATACTGCAATACCAGGTCAATGCGTGGAGTGGACAGAGCAAGCTCTTTTTCCATCTCCCTGTTCTAAAAATCCATTTAATATATGGTCCCCAGATAGGGGACGTATCAGATATTAAACTGATAAGAACAGATACTACACTTGATCTTAGCCAAAAGGCCGAGAAGCGATAACCAGAATTGGTTTCAAACTACGGAGCCACCCAAGGATCCTAAAAAGTCCATTTGTGGAGATGAGCTCCTGGACTCCCGTTAAGAAGACATGTTGTCAACCTCTAGATCCCTTACATGCCTGCACTTTTCGGCTTGCTGCTGCTGCAATCCACGCGTTTTAGATCTGCATAACTCCACCTCTTTAAACACAGCACCTTCACCCCCTGCTGTTCCCACCCGCCTCAACACCGTTGGAAGGGAGGAGAACCAATTAAGGCGGGGGGTGGGGTGGAACGAGCAGCTGTCTACCCTTAGCAGGAGGGCTCCTGATTACATACCTCTCCTGCTGCTGCTGCTGCTGGCTGTCCAGCAGCAGACTGAAGGTGGCTGCTGCTGTGCACAGGTATATAAAGGCTCAGAGCCTATTATGACACGCGCAGCCAGCGTTCCATTGCCACATTCCATCTACTGCAGGCAGGATACCTGGCTGGCTGAATGTCGCTGAGAAGCTCACAGAGACCGCCATAAGCAACAGTTTAACAGAATGCCACAGACTAATCAACCAAACTTTTTGGGTTGGGTTCTCTTTTATAGTCTGCAGGCATTAAATGAAAGAAGTCAGTGTTCCAGCAGAAGGAGACAACGTTTCAGAAAAGGCATTGTAGCAAACCAAAAAAGAAATTTTAAGCGCAGCAGTGTAACCAGCGCACATACCTGTTAGCTCGGGTGAGTTTAAAAGGCTGCTGTTGATAACAAGGGCATTTGCTAAATAGATGGTGTGTGTGCAACAATATACTGAAAGGTCAATTATATTGTGCAGCTTATCTCACCACCTGTAGTTATTTAGGTGAAAGCTCCAAAATGCTTGCCTAATATGTCTGTTTATCCAAAAGGAAGTAGAAAGGGAGAGCTAGAAAGATAGCATTGCATCACATTACATGGCAATGCAATGCACAGTTGCTGAAGTTGAACCAAAATGAGCTTGTAATCTGGCTTCTGCAACTTTGAACATGAAAAATCCAATGAGGAGAAGAAAAGCAGAGCCAAAGAGTCCATCCCAAAATCGGACAAACAAGCAAAATGAACAAAAAACATTGAATTCAATTCTTTCTGATTTTAGAAACTGCATTAAAGAAGGGGTGCACCGGTCCTGGAGATACTGCAATACCAGGTCAATGCGTGGAGTGGACAGAGCAAGCTCTTTTTCCATCTCCCTGTTCTAAAAATCCATTTAATATATGGTCCCCAGATAGGGGACGTATCAGATATTAAACTGATAAGAACAGATACTACACTTGATCTTAGCCAAAAGGCCGAGAAGCGATAACCAGAATTGGTTTCAAACTATGGAGCCACCCAAGGATCCTAAAAAGTCCATTTGTGGAGATGAGCTCCTGGACTCCCGTTAAGAAGACATGTTGTCAACCTCTAGATCCCTTACATGCCTGCACTTTTCGGCTTGCTGCTGCTGCAATCCACGCGTTTTAGATCTGCATAACTCCACCTCTTTAAACACAGCACCTTCACCCCCTGCTGTTCCCACCCGCCTCAACACCGTTGGAAGGGAGGAGAACCAATTAAGGCGGGGGGTGGGGTGGAACGAGCAGCTGTCTACCCTTAGCAGGAGGGCTCCTGATTACATACCTCTCCTGCTGCTGCTGCTGCTGCTGGCTGTCCAGCAGCAGACTGAAGGTGGCTGCTGCTGTGCACAGGTATATAAAGGCTCAGAGCCTATTATGACACGCGCAGCCAGCGTTCCATTGCCACATTCCATCTACTGCAGGCAGGATACCTGGCTGGCTGAATGTCGCTGAGAAGCTCACAGAGACCGCCATAAGCAACAGTTTAACAGAATGCCACAGACTAATCAACCAAACTTTTTGGGTTGGGTTCTCTTTTATAGTCTGCAGGCATTAAATGAAAGAAGTCAGTGTTCCAGCACAAGGAGACAACGTTTCAGAAAAGGCATTGTAGCAAACCAAAAAAGAAATTTTAAGCGCAGCAGTGTAACCAGCGCACATACCTGTTAGCTCGGGTGAGTTTAAAAGGCTGCTGTTGATAACAAGGGCATTTGCTAAATAGATGGTGTGTGTGCAACAATATACTGAAAGGTCAATTATATTGTGCAGCTTATCTCACCACCTGTAGTTATTTAGGTGAAAGCTCCAAAATGCTTGCCTAATATGTCTGTTTATCCAAAAGGAAGTAGAAAGGGAGAGCTAGAAAGATAGCATTGCATCACATTACATGGCAATGCAATGCACAGTTGCTGAAGTTGAACCAAAATGAGCTTGTAATCTGGCTTCTGCAACTTTGAACATGAAAAATCCAATGAGGAGAAGAAAAGCAGAGCCAAAGAGTCCATCCCAAAATCCGACAAACAAGCAAAATGAACAAAAAACATTGAATTCAATTCTTTCTGATTTTAGAAACTGCATTAAAGAAGGGGTGCACCGGTCCTGGAGATACTGCAATACCAGGTCAATGCGTGGAGTGGACAGAGCAAGCTCTTTTTCCATCTCCCTGTTCTAAAAATCCATTTAATATATGGTCCCCAGATAGGGGACGTATCAGATATTAAACTGATAAGAACAGATACTACACTTGATCTTAGCCAAAAGGCCGAGAAGTGATAACCAGAATTGGTTTCAAACTACGGAGCCACCCAAGGATCCTAAAAAGTCCATTTGTGGAGATGAGCTCCTGGACTCCCGTTAAGAAGACATGTTGTCAACCTCTAGATCCCTTACATGCCTGCACTTTTCGGCTTGCTGCTGCTGCAATCCACGCGTTTTAGATCTGCATAACTCCACCTCTTTAAACACAGCACCTTCACCCCCTGCTGTTCCCACCCGCCTCAACACCGTTGGAAGGGAGGAGAACCAATTAAGGCGGGGGGTGGGGTGGAACGAGCAGCTGTCTACCCTTAGCAGGAGGGCTCCTGATTACATACCTCTCCTGCTGCTGCTGCTGCTGGCTGTCCAGCAGCAGACTGAAGGTGGCTGCTGCTGTGCACAGGTATATAAAGGCTCAGAGCCTATTATGACACGCGCAGCCAGCGTTCCATTGCCACATTCCATCTACTGCAGGCAGGATACCTGGCTGGCTGAATGTCGCTGAGAAGCTCACAGAGACCGCCATAAGCAACAGTTTAACAGAATGCCACAGACTAATCAACCAAACTTTTTGGGTTGGGTTCTCTTTTATAGTCTGCAGGCATTAAATGAAAGAAGTCAGTGTTCCAGCAGAAGGAGACAACGTTTCAGTAAAGGCATTGTAGCAAACCAAAAAAGAAATTTTAAGCGCAGCAGTGTAACCAGCGCACATACCTGTTAGCTCGGGTGAGTTTAAAAGGCTGCTGTTGATAACAAGGGCATTTGCTAAATAGATGGTGTGTGTGCAACAATATACTGAAAGGTCAATTATATTGTGCAGCTTATCTCACCACCTGTAGTTATTTAGGTGAAAGCTCCAAAATGCTTGCCTAATATGTCTGTTTATCCAAAAGGAAGTAGAAAGGGAGAGCTAGAAAGATAGCATTGCATCACATTACATGGCAATGCAATGCACAGTTGCTGAAGTTGAACCAAAATGAGCTTGTAATCTGGCTTCTGCAACTTTGAACATGAAAAATCCAATGAGGAGAAGAAAAGCAGAGCCAAAGAGTCCATCCCAAAATCCGACAAACAAGCAAAATGAACAAAAAACATTGAATTCAATTCTTTCTGATTTTAGAAACTGCATTAAAGAAGGGGTGCACCGGTCCTGGAGATACTGCAATACCAGGTCAATGCGTGGAGTGGACAGAGCAAGCTCTTTTTCCATCTCCCTGTTCTAAAAATCCATTTAATATATGGTCCCCAGATAGGGGACGTATCAGATATTAAACTGATAAGAACAGATACTACACTTGATCTTAGCCAAAAGGCCGAGAAGCGATAACCAGAATTGGTTTCAAACTACGGAGCCACCCAAGGATCCTAAAAAGTCCATTTGTGGAGATGAGCTCCTGGACTCCCGTTAAGAAGACATGTTGTCAACCTCTAGATCCCTTACATGCCTGCACTTTTCGGCTTGCTGCTGCTGCAATCCACACGTTTTAGATCTGCATAACTCCACCTCTTTAAACACAGCACCTTCACCCCCTGCTGTTCCCACCCGCCTCAACACCGTTGGAAGGGAGGAGAACCAATTAAGGCGGGGGGTGGGGTGGAACGAGCAGCTGTCTACCCTTAGCAGGAGGGCTCCTGATTACATACCTCTCCTGCTGCTGCTGCTGCTGGCTGTCCAGCAGCAGACTGAAGGTGGCTGCTGCTGTGCACAGGTATATAAAGGCTCAGAGCCTATCATGACACGCGCAGCCAGCGTTCCATTGCCACATTCCATCTACTGCAGGCAGGATACCTGGCTGGCTGAATGTCGCTGAGAAGCTCACAGAGACCGCCATAAGCAACAGTTTAACAGAATGCCACAGACTAATCAACCAAACTTTTTGGGTTGGGTTCTCTTTTATAGTCTGCAGGCATTAAATGAAAGAAGTCAGTGTTCCAGCAGAAGGAGACAACGTTTCAGAAAAGGCATTGTAGCAAACCAAAAAAGAAATTTTAAGCGCAGCAGTGTAACCAGCGCACATACCTGTTAGCTCGGGTGAGTTTAAAAGGCTGCTGTTGATAACAAGGGCATTTGCTAAATAGATGGTGTGTGTGCAACAATATACTGAAAGGTCAATTATATTGTGCAGCTTATCTCACCACCTGTAGTTATTTAGGTGAAAGCTCCAAAATGCTTGCCTAATATGTCTGTTTATCCAAAAGGAAGTAGAAAGGGAGAGCTAGAAAGATAGCATTGCATCACATTACATGGCAATGCAATGCACAGTTGCTGAAGTTGAACCAAAATGAGCTTGTAATCTGGCTTCTGCAACTTTGAACATGAAAAATCCAATGAGGAGAAGAAAAGCAGAGCCAAAGAGTCCATCCCAAAATCCGACAAACAAGCAAAATGAACAAAAAACATTGAATTCAATTCTTTCTGATTTTAGAAACTGCATTAAAGAAGGGGTGCACCGGTCCTGGAGATACTGCAATACCAGGTCAATGCGTGGAGTGGACAGAGCAAGCTCTTTTTCCATCTCCCTGTTCTAAAAATCCATTTAATATATGGTCCCCAGATAGGGGACGTATCAGATATTAAACTGATAAGAACAGATAAGGTTTCAACGCAATTTTATTGATTCAAAAGTATATTTACAAAGGTTTTAAAAAAGAACATTTATAACATTACAATAAAATGATAAAACATGATAATAATCAATTCAAGTTTTTTGTAAAAACACAATTTACCATCATAAAACCATTGTAACAATTAAGAAAATCATAATTACAGATGTACTTGGGTTTATTTAATTACCACTAATTGTGTTCCATAATTGTACACACCACATAGAAGCCGCTTCTTTTGCTCCATACAGTTTTTTATCTCTGAGATAGTAAATATACATTTCACTTAAAGCAATTTTTATACAGTCTGTTGAATCAATATGATCATGTTTGAAGAGTAAAATATTTCTAACTTTCCACATGGCATTTTTAAAACAATTAATAATAATCCAGGCAACTCGGAATTGTTTAAAATTTGGACACTTAAAAAGACCATAAAAGACATAAAAGTGATTAAAATCTTTCAGGCCACATGCCCATTTTAAAAGTGGGCCTACCTTTCTCCAAACCTCCTGTGCAAAAGGACAATTCCAAAAGAGATGCAATACAGACTCACTTTCCCCGCATATATCTCTTGGACATTTGGCTCTCGCCACCAGCCCCCGCCTATGTTGAAACTCACGGGTAGGGAGGCACTGGTGGACGATAGCCCAGGCAAGGTCCTTGTGTACATTTGCAAGATATTTCCCGTACACATTTCGCCACACCGTTTTGGACCTTGCCTGTGAAAAATTGGAGACAGGAATTGTGTCCTCAGAGTGTCTGCAAGCAATAGATACCTTCCTTTGGTCCCCCAATATATCAGGCTCCAATTCCTGGAGACCTAAAAGTCTGACCGTTTTCTCAAGTATCACATACTGTTTAGGTGGGCACAGGAGCACAGGAGAACTTAAAGGTAGGCTAAACCACCTTTTAAAAATCATTCCTGCTGCATATTTTAAAAAATAACTAAAAATGCCATCAGATTTAAAAACCTTAAAACAGAAGCAGAAATACTTTATATGGAAAAAGGTAAAAAAATTGGGTACATCTTTACCTCCATTAGATTTACATTTGTACATCAGATCTCTTTTTAACTTTTCCATTTTTGAACCCCATAAAAACATAAAAACAATTCTTGTTACTTTCTTGATTTGTAAATTGGAAGGGGGAAACACCATTGCAACATACAACATAATGGGAATTAAAACGGCTTTAATAATTAAAATTTTACCTTCCATACTAAGGTTCCTTAAATTCCACAATGAGATCTTTTTTTCTATTTTATCCATTGCAGAGTCCCAGTTAGGGTCCCCCTCATTGGCTTGGTTAAAAATAATTCCTAAAATTTTTATGTGATTTTTCTGTATCACTATCCCAGGGGTCAAAGAGGAGTCCCATCCCCCCACATTAAAACAGTCACATTTATCTATATTTAATTTAAAACCTGAGGCTTCACAGAAAAATTGTGTGTTTCTCAATACCCTCCTCAGAGATGTGGAATCTGGACATAGTATGGTAACATCATCCATGTAACTTAGGGCTTTAAGTTGCATACCCCTACTCCCGGGAATAGGTACCCCTTTAATTACTTTATCTTTTCTCAGTATGGTTAATAGTGGTTCCATAACACAGATAAAGAGCAGTGGTGAGAGAGGGCACCCTTGTTTCACCCCTGATAATAGAGGAACCCCCTTCGTTAAAAACCCATTTACAGAAATTTGACTAAAACAAGAATGATATAAAAGCATAATGCGGGTTAAAATTTTCTCTGGAAACGCCATTTTTTTAAGAACCATAAAAAGAAATTCATGCGATACCCTGTCAAAAGCTTTTTCAAAGTCTAAGGATAAAATAGCAAGGTTTTGACTTCTCTCTTTTGAATACCATATGGTATCCCTAATTATGTTGAGGGACTCAGCTATGGTTCTTCCGGGAACACCACATACCTGGTTAGGGTGAATTAATTTGGCTATAAAGGGTTTTAAACGGACTGCAATAAGTTTAGCTAAAATTTTATAATCAAGGTTTAAAAGCGTAATAGGCCGCCAGTTTTTAAGTTGGCTCCTATCCCCTTTTTTATATATTAAAGATACCAGACCTCTCCTCCAAGATGGGGGTAATTTATTAGTATTAAAAGCTTCTTTAAACAATAAAAACATATCGTTCTTTAAAATTCCCCAAAAAGTCAGATAAAACTCAATCGGTAGACCGTCTTCCCCAGGGGCTTTCCCACTGGAGAAACTTTTAAAAATCTGTAAAAGTTCCTCACTGGTGAGATCCCTAGATAAAATACCCTGGTCTAAAATATCTAACTTAAAATCAAGGGAATTAATAGCATACTCTAAAAAGGATGGATCTATAACTTTAGTGTTAAAAAGAAGTTGATAAAAATTAAAAGCTTTTCCTAACATACCCTTAATATCATTTTCACCTTCAAGATTTAGGATTGCGTCCCTCCTCCCCATTACCTTTTTGAAGAAGAATCGGGAGCATTTCTCTCCTTCCTCCAGGTGCTGTACATGGGAGTTAAAAATTATTTGTTTTCCTTTTTCATTAAGAGCATTTTTTATTTCAGACTTAAGATTTGCAATATCATCATCCACATCAATACCAACTTCTTTTAGTTTAAAGAGTACTTGTAATCTCATATTAAAAACATAAAACCACTGCTTTTTCTTTTTTGCTTTCATTTTCCCTGCCTTAATAAAAAATAATTTAATCTTAGGTTTAATGCTCTCCCACCAATCCAGCATCGAGGCGCGGGGGTCTCTCTTTGATTGCCAGCACTGGTAGGCCTGCACAAACCTCTTTTGAATATCAATATCCTCTAGGAGAGTTGTATTTAATCTCCATGGGCCTCTTGAGGTATTTTGTTCCCCTGCTAACTCTAAAAACACAGATAAAACTTTATGATCAGAGAATAAATTAGATAAAAGAAAACATTTATAAGGTTTAAAGGCAGTAGAAGCAAATATGAAATCAATTCTAGAAGAAACTCTTCCATTGGACCATGTAACACCTGGATCCGCCGGCAAGAGTTCCTTCCAGCAGTCCTGTAATCTAAAATCATCAATTAAACTTTTCAACAAATAGGAGGTACGGTCTTTACGATTCACATCCCCACCCTGCCGGGATTCCCCATCACGTAAACAATTAAAATCTCCTCCCACTAGCAGGGGGGTTGACCCAACACAAAATAATGGCAATATTTCAAGTAAATCCGCCCTTTCCTGCTTCCCAGGAGGAGCGTACACATTTAATAAACGTAAAGAAAGTCCATTAAAAACAAGATGTATTAAAATAGCTCTGCCAGGTATAATTTCAGTCACAGATTGAATGATGGTAGAATGTCCACGGCAAAGTAGTCCAACTCCGGCAGCACGACAGTCATTAGCACCGGACCACACAGAAGCGCCCAGTTTCCAGTCTTCTTTTAAGTCCTTATAATTTAAATTACTCTGTATACCACATTCTTGTAGAAAGCAGAAATCAAAGTCCAATGTCTCTAAATAAGAAAATAAAGCAGCCCTACGTGTAGGGCTCTTTAGGGACCTCACATTTAGTGAGGAGATTTTAAGAGGAACAGACATTAAGAAGAATCAGGATCTGAAGATGGGAAGAAGTCAATACACGGCACCTCCTCCTCCGCATCTCCAGGGGTCAGGATTTGTTTAATATTACCGGGATCTGAAGCAGGCAAAAAGGCATCATCCACTTTTGGCTCCTCATCTGGACCTCGACATCCGTGTTTTCTTTGGATATCAGGTTGCTTTACGTCCTCCCGTTGCCTTTTCAGAGGCTGGGAGCTGTCCATCTTTTCCAAGTCCTGTGCATCTGCAGTCCTCATGGCGGTCTGGTCTATGGAACGGGTGTCATCCCTCTGGGTCGTCTTGTCCTCTGGTCTGGTCACGGAACTACTGCGACTTCTGGTTCGAGGACCAGGGCTCGACTGGGTCTTAGCCGGGTCCTTTTTACTTCGCGCCCTAGAGGTCTCTCTTTCCGACACACTGGTTGATCGATTAAGGAGCGTACCCTTTTTGCCCTTACCCAAGATCACCGATGATGGTGTGGCGAATCTGGGTGCTTGCTTAATCGGGGTACTAGAGGTCTCCTCAGTTCCACATAATGCCGGTGGTGCATTCATGCTGGATGAGGACCCTTCCTCTTGACTCTGAGATACGGCAACATCTAGAGCCAGAACATCGATCAATTCCACAGAGAGCGAACCCTCGGTTAATCTTATGGAACCCCTACGACCGTCCTTCTGTGGAACTACCAGCGGGCCCTCTGGCGGAGCCGTTGAAGGATTTGGTCCGGACCCGTCAGCGTGCGCCAACCCAGGTCCAGGGGCAGGTGTAGTAATACTCCCTCCGAAGTATTCTTGGATAGTCAGTTGACCTGACTTAAACATGTCATATGTTTTTGACTTTTTGCTCGGACAATTCCTGAAGGCGTGACCTGCCTTCCCACATAGGTTACATACGATCTCAGAGTCACACGTAGCGGAGGTGTGCCCACTCTTACCGCACTTGTTGCAAAAGACTACATGAGCCCTTGTACAATTTTCTCGTGTATGCCCATATTCATGACAATTCCGGCATTGAAGGGGCATTCCTGGGTAGCGTAGGAATCCCCTGACATTACCAATGGCAAAATTAGCAGGCGGGTGGTGAAGACCACCAATGCCGCTCTGATCTGGATGGAACTTCACCAGGTATTTCCTCTTCCCATTCCAGAAGCGCTGGGAGTTGAGGATATCATGTGAGAAGCGCACTGACTTGCAGTAACGCTTCAAAAAGGTTTCGATATCGCCCTCATAGACGAATGGGCTGTACATGAAGATCACCAAGGGTACTTCCTCTTCACCGTACAGGAAGTCAAAGCTCAGCCCGTTCAGTCTCTCATCGTCCTTGTCCGCAACCATCAGTGCTGCATGGATATTATCACAGCATGATTTAGCCATAAAGGAAATGGTATATCGCCCACGGAATTCCTGATCGTAAAGACACAGGATCTTATCTCGCTCCAGGTGGAAGAACTCAAAAAGAATCTCATGCACGATGTACTGCAGATTCTTCTCATGGCGCTGGCATTCATCCACCATGATTCTAATGGACTGTCGCAGTGGAGTCTCCCCCACCGCAAATCCAAAAGAAAAAGGCATTTTCGGCCCTCAGGGACTAAGCCCTCCCCCAATAGTAACAAGGGAATGAATCCCACAAAAGCAGGAACAAACCCAAGACCGAGGGAGGGGTACCCCAAGAACTTACACAGCCCACTAAGCGATAAAGCTCAGCAAAGGAAAACGCCCTTATTTCCTCGGGTCGCCCCGAAGACAAGACGCGATCGCTCCCCGTTGTCCGGGGACTAAGCCGACCTGCCAATAGCTGCAAGGGGGTGAAGCTCCTTCAGTTAAGAGAGAGCGATCCCCCAAGGCCAACAAGTCGGGTACCCCAGGCACCTCCTAGCCGAGACCAAGGCAGCAACCGATAGATCACTGCACCTGATCCTAGCCAAAAGGCCGAGAAGCGATAACCAGAATTGGTTTCAAACTACGGAGCCACCCAAGGATCCTAAAAAGTCCATTTGTGGAGATGAGCTCCTGGACTCCCGTTAAGAAGACATGTTGTCAACCTCTAGATCCCTTACATGCCTGCACTTTTCGGCTTGCTGCTGCTGCAATCCACGCGTTTTAGATCTGCATAACTCCACCTCTTTAAACACAGCACCTTCACCCCCTGCTGTTCCCACCCGCCTCAACACCGTTGGAAGGGAGGAGAACCAATTAAGGCGGGGGGTGGGGTGGAACGAGCAGCTGTCTACCCTTAGCAGGAGGGCTCCTGATTACATACCTCTCCTGCTGCTGCTGCTGCTGGCTGTCCAGCAGCAGACTGAAGGTGGCTGCTGCTGTGCACAGGTATATAAAGGCTCAGAGCCTATTATGACACGCGCAGCCAGCGTTCCATTGCCACATTCCATCTACTGCAGGCAGGATACCTGGCTGGCTGAATGTCGCTGAGAAGCTCACAGAGACCGCCATAAGCAACAGTTTAACAGAATGCCACAGACTAATCAACCAAACTTTTTGGGTTGGGTTCTCTTTTATAGTCTGCAGGCATTAAATGAAAGAAGTCAGTGTTCCAGCAGAAGGAGACAACGTTTCAGAAAAGGCATTGTAGCAAACCAAAAAAGAAATTTTAAGCGCAGCAGTGTAACCAGCGCACATACCTGTTAGCTCGGGTGAGTTTAAAAGGCTGC
Organism: Phyllobates terribilis; assembly: GCF_046119375.1. Lineage (NCBI taxonomy): Eukaryota > Metazoa > Chordata > Amphibia > Anura > Dendrobatidae > Phyllobates > Phyllobates terribilis. The sequence continues at coordinate 304,796 of NW_027363529.1, read as the reverse complement.
TGTTGATAACAAGGGCATTTGCTAAATAGATGGTGTGTGTGCAACAATATACTGAAAGGTCAATTATATTGTGCAGCTTATCTCACCACCTGTAGTTATTTAGGTGAAAGCTCCAAAATGCTTGCCTAATATGTCTGTTTATCCAAAAGGAAGTAGAAAGGGAGAGCTAGAAAGATAGCATTGCATCACATTACATGGCAATGCAATGCACAGTTGCTGAAGTTGAACCAAAATGAGCTTGTAATCTGGCTTCTGCAACTTTGAACATGAAAAATCCAATGAGGAGAAGAAAAGCAGAGCCAAAGAGTCCATCCCAAAATCCGACAAACAAGCAAAATGAACAAAAAACATTGAATTCAATTCTTTCTGATTTTAGAAACTGCATTAAAGAAGGGGTGCACCGGTCCTGGAGATACTGCAATACCAGGTCAATGCGTGGAGTGGACAGAGCAAGCTCTTTTTCCATCTCCCTGTTCTAAAAATCCATTTAATATATGGTCCCCAGATAGGGGACGTATCAGATATTAAACTGATAAGAACAGATACTACACTTGATCTTAGCCAAAAGGCCGAGAAGCGATAACCAGAATTGGTTTCAAACTACGGAGCCACCCAAGGATCCTAAAAAGTCCATTTGTGGAGATGAGCTCCTGGACTCCCGTTAAGAAGACATGTTGTCAACCTCTAGATCCCTTACATGCCTGCACTTTTCGGCTTGCTGCTGCTGCAATCCACGCGTTTTAGATCTGCATAACTCCACCTCTTTAAACACAGCACCTTCACCCCCTGCTGTTCCCACCCGCCTCAACACCGTTGGAAGGGAGGAGAACCAATTAAGGCGGGGGGTGGGGTGGAACGAGCAGCTGTCTACCCTTAGCAGGAGGGCTCCTGATTACATACCTCTCCTGCTGCTGCTGCTGCTGGCTGTCCAGCAGCAGACTGAAGGTGGCTGCTGCTGTGCACAGGTATATAAAGGCTCAGAGCCTATTATGACACGCGCAGCCAGCGTTCCATTGCCACATTCCATCTACTGCAGGCAGGATACCTGGCTGGCTGAATGTCGCTGAGAAGCTCACAGAGACCGCCATAAGCAACAGTTTAACAGAATGCCACAGACTAATCAACCAAACTTTTTGGGTTGGGTTCTCTTTTATAGTCTGCAGGCATTAAATGAAAGAAGTCAGTGTTCCAGCAGAAGGAGACAACGTTTCAGAAAAGGCATTGTAGCAAACCAAAAAAGAAATTTTAAGCGCAGCAGTGTAACCAGCGCACATACCTGTTAGCTCGGGTGAGTTTAAAAGGCTGCTGTTGATAACAAGGGCATTTGCTAAATAGATGGTGTGTGTGCAACAATATACTGAAAGGTCAATTATATTGTGCAGCTTATCTCACCACCTGTAGTTATTTAGGTGAAAGCTCCAAAATGCTTGCCTAATATGTCTGTTTATCCAAAAGGAAGTAGAAAGGGAGAGCTAGAAAGATAGCATTGCATCACATTACATGGCAATGCAATGCACAGTTGCTGAAGTTGAACCAAAATGAGCTTGTAATCTGGCTTCTGCAACTTTGAACATGAAAAATCCAATGAGGAGAAGAAAAGCAGAGCCAAAGAGTCCATCCCAAAATCCGACAAACAAGCAAAATGAACAAAAAACATTGAATTCAATTCTTTCTGATTTTAGAAACTGCATTAAAGAAGGGGTGCACCGGTCCTGGAGATACTGCAATACCAGGTCAATGCGTGGAGTGGACAGAGCAAGCTCTTTTTCCATCTCCCTGTTCTAAAAATCCATTTAATATATGGTCCCCAGATAGGGGACGTATCAGATATTAAACTGATAAGAACAGATACTACACTTGATCTTAGCCAAAAGGCCGAGAAGCGATAACCAGAATTGGTTTCAAACTACGGAGCCACCCAAGGATCCTAAAAAGTCCATTTGTGGAGATGAGCTCCTGGACTCCCGTTAAGAAGACATGTTGTCAACCTCTAGATCCCTTACATGCCTGCACTTTTCGGCTTGCTGCTGCTGCAATCCACGCGTTTTAGATCTGCATAACTCCACCTCTTTAAACACAGCACCTTCACCCCCTGCTGTTCCCACCCGCCTCAACACCGTTGGAAGGGAGGAGAACCAATTAAGGCGGGGGGTGGGGTGGAACGAGCAGCTGTCTACCCTTAGCAGGAGGGCTCCTGATTACATACCTCTCCTGCTGCTGCTGCTGCTGCTGGCTGTCCAGCAGCAGACTGAAGGTGGCTGCTGCTGTGCACAGGTATATAAAGGCTCAGAGCCTATTATGACACGCGCAGCCAGCGTTCCATTGCCACATTCCATCTACTGCAGGCAGGATACCTGGCTGGCTGAATGTCGCTGAGAAGCTCACAGAGACCGCCATAAGCAACAGTTTAACAGAATGCCACAGACTAATCAACCAAACTTTTTGGGTTGGGTTCTCTTTTATAGTCTGCAGGCATTAAATGAAAGAAGTCAGTGTTCCAGCAGAAGGAGACAACGTTTCAGAAAAGGCATTGTAGCAAACCAAAAAAAAAATTTTAAGCGCAGCAGTGTAACCAGCGCACATACCTGTTAGCTCGGGTGAGTTTAAAAGGCTGCTGTTGATAACAAGGGCATTTGCTAAATAGATGGTGTGTGTGCAACAATATACTGAAAGGTCAATTATATTGTGCAGCTTATCTCACCACCTGTAGTTATTTAGGTGAAAGCTCCAAAATGCTTGCCTAATATGTCTGTTTATCCAAAAGGAAGTAGAAAGGGAGAGCTAGAAAGATAGCATTGCATCACATTACATGGCAATGCAATGCACAGTTGCTGAAGTTGAACCAAAATGAGCTTGTAATCTGGCTTCTGCAACTTTGAACATGAAAAATCCAATGAGGAGAAGAAAAGCAGAGCCAAAGAGTCCATCCCAAAATCCGACAAACAAGCAAAATGAACAAAAAACATTGAATTCAATTCTTTCTGATTTTAGAAACTGCATTAAAGAAGGGGTGCACCGGTCCTGGAGATACTGCAATACCAGGTCAATGCGTGGAGTGGACAGAGCAAGCTCTTTTTCCATCTCCCTGTTCTAAAAATCCATTTAATATATGGTCCCCAGATAGGGGACGTATCAGATATTAAACTGATAAGAACAGATACTACACTTGATCTTAGCCAAAAGGCCGAGAAGCGATAACCAGAATTGGTTTCAAACTACGGAGCCACCCAAGGATCCTAAAGAGTCCATTTGTGGAGATGAGCTCCTGGACTCCCGTTAAGAAGACATGTTGTCAACCTCTAGATCCCTTACATGCCTGCACTTTTCGGCTTGCTGCTGCTGCAATCCATGCGTTTTAGATCTGCATAACTCCACCTCTTTAAACACAGCACCTTCACCCCCTGCTGTTCCCACCCGCCTCAACACCGTTGGAAGGGAGGAGAACCAATTAAGGCGGGGGGTGGGGTGGAACGAGCAGCTGTCTACCCTTAGCAGGAGGGCTCCTGATTACATACCTCTCCTGCTGCTGCTGCTGCTGCTGGCTGTCCAGCAGCAGACTGAAGGTGGCTGCTGCTGTGCACAGGTATATAAAGGCTCAGAGCCTATTATGACACGCGCAGCCAGCGTTCCATTGCCACATTCCATCTACTGCAGGCAGGATACCTGGCTGGCTGAATGTCGCTGAGAAGCTCACAGAGACCGCCATAAGCAACAGTTTAACAGAATGCCACAGACTAATCAACCAAACTTTTTGGGTTGGGTTCTCTTTTATAGTCTGCAGGCATTAAATGAAAGAAGTCAGTGTTCCAGCAGAAGGAGACAACGTTTCAGAAAAGGCATTGTAGCAAACCAAAAAAGAAATTTTAAGCGCAGCAGTGTAACCAGCGCACATACCTGTTAGCTCGGGTGAGTTTAAAAGGCTGCTGTTGATAACAAGGGCATTTGCTAAATAGATGGTGTGTGTGCAACAATATACTGAAAGGTCAATTATATTGTGCAGCTTATCTCACCACCTGTAGTTATTTAGGTGAAAGCTCCAAAATGCTTGCCTAATATGTCTGTTTATCCAAAAGGAAGTAGAAAGGGAGAGCTAGAAAGATAGCATTGCATCACATTACATGGCAATGCAATGCACAGTTGCTGAAGTTGAACCAAAATGAGCTTGTAATCTGGCTTCTGCAACTTTGAACATGAAAAATCCAATGAGGAGAAGAAAAGCAGAGCCAAAGAGTCCATCCCAAAATCCGACAAACAAGCAAAATGAACAAAAAACATTGAATTCAATTCTTTCTGATTTTAGAAACTGCATTAAAGAAGGGGTGCACCGGTCCTGGAGATACTGCAATACCAGGTCAATGCGTGGAGTGGACAGAGCAAGCTCTTTTTCCATCTCCCTGTTCTAAAAATCCATTTAATATATGGTCCCCAGATAGGGGACGTATCAGATATTAAACTGATAAGAACAGATTTTTTGATTGAAGCTGCATCCAAGGCACTGAAAAATGTGACCGAAGTCACACCAAAACAGCGCACGAGGCGAGGATTCATGTGGACCCTTCCCGGAGGAGAGGGTCCCCAATAAACCATCCCCATCCCTCCGAGCCAGAAGGCCACAGCGAGGGTCAGGGATCTCCGATGCTCTCCCTAGCCGAAGCCGGAGAAGAGCCGTTTTCGTGCTCCCAGCTTCCATCTAGGCTGCCACCCTAGTGGAGCTGGAGCCTGTGTTGGTTTCTCAGCCCAAAGCTGACCGGACCTCCGACCGGGTTTATAAATATTCCCCTTCCTAGCCCGGAGGCCAGGAATAGGGGGGGTTGCTCAGAAAGTATGATTGGCAAAGGTGCGGCGTGCTACGAAGCCAAGTCTTTCTGGGGTTCCCAGTCCCAGTAAGCTTGGACTCCCACCAGGGCGCCTACTCCTGGGGCACATTGCTCCAAAGCCCTCACACTTACCCAGCCTAGTGACTTCGATCCTGGAGGGCCATGTTTTCCATCAGATAACTCTATGAGCCACCTGGCGTACTAACAAGTGCACCAAACCAGTGTGTAATATGCATCAATTTACTAGGACAGCCCAAGGACAAAACTGCCTTTTCAAAAGATACTACACTTGATCTTAGCCAAAAGGCCGAGAAGCGATAACCAGAATTGGTTTCAAACTACGGAGCCACCCAAGGATCCTAAAAAGTCCATTTGTGGAGATGAGCTCCTGGACTCCCGTTAAGAAGACATGTTGTCAACCTCTAGATCCCTTACATGCCTGCACTTTTCGGCTTGCTGCTGCTGCAATCCACGCGTTTTAGATCTGCATAACTCCACCTCTTTAAACACAGCACCTTCACCCCCTGCTGTTCCCACCCGCCTCAACACCGTTGGAAGGGAGGAGAACCAATTAAGGCGGGGGGTGGGGTGGAACGAGCAGCTGTCTACCCTTAGCAGGAGGGCTCCTGATTACATACCTCTCCTGCTGCTGCTGCTGCTGGCTGTCCAGCAGCAGACTGAAGGTGGCTGCTGCTGTGCACAGGTATATAAAGGCTCAGAGCCTATTATGACACGCGCAGCCAGCGTTCCATTGCCACATTCCATCTACTGCAGGCAGGATACCTGGCTGGCTGAATGTCGCTGAGAAGCTCACAGAGACCGCCATAAGCAACAGTTTAACAGAATGCCACAGACTAATCAACCAAACTTTTTGGGTTGGGTTCTCTTTTATAGTCTGCAGGCATTAAATGAAAGAAGTCAGTGTTCCAGCAGAAGGAGACAACGTTTCAGAAAAGGCATTGTAGCAAACCAAAAAAGAAATTTTAAGCGCAGCAGTGTAACCAGCGCACATACCTGTTAGCTCGGGTGAGTTTAAAAGGCTGCTGTTGATAACAAGGGCATTTGCTAAATAGATGGTGTGTGTGCAACAATATACTGAAAGGTCAATTATATTGTGCAGCTTATCTCACCACCTGTAGTTATTTAGGTGAAAGCTCCAAAATGCTTGCCTAATATGTCTGTTTATCCAAAAGGAAGTAGAAAGGGAGAGCTAGAAAGATAGCATTGCATCACATTACATGGCAATGCAATGCACAGTTGCTGAAGTTGAACCAAAATGAGCTTGTAATCTGGCTTCTGCAACTTTGAACATGAAAAATCCAATGAGGAGAAGAAAAGCAGAGCCAAAGAGTCCATCCCAAAATCCGACAAACAAGCAAAATGAACAAAAAACATTGAATTCAATTCTTTCTGATTTTAGAAACTGCATTAAAGAAGGGGTGCACCGGTCCTGGAGATACTGCAATACCAGGTCAATGCGTGGAGTGGACAGAGCAAGCTCTTTTTCCATCTCCCTGTTCTAAAAATCCATTTAATATATGGTCCCCAGATAGGGGACGTATCAGATATTAAACTGATAAGAACAGATACTACACTTGATCTTAGCCAAAAGGCCGAGAAGCGATAACCAGAATTGGTTTCAAACTACGGAGCCACCCAAGGATCCTAAAAAGTCCATTTGTGGAGATGAGCTCCTGGACTCCCGTTAAGAAGACATGTTGTCAACCTCTAGATCCCTTACTTGCCTGCACTTTTCGGCTTGCTGCTGCTGCAATCCACGCGTTTTAGATCTGCATAACTCCACCTCTTTAAACACAGCACCTTCACCCCCTGCTGTTCCCACCCGCCTCAACACCGTTGGAAGGGAGGAGAACCAATTAAGGCGGGGGGTGGGGTGGAACGAGCAGCTGTCTACCCTTAGCAGGAGGGCTCCTGATTACATACCTCTCCTGCTGCTGCTGCTGCTGCTGGCTGTCCAGCAGCAGACTGAAGGTGGCTGCTGCTGTGCACAGGTATATAAAGGCTCAGAGCCTATTATGACACGCGCAGCCAGCGTTCCATTGCCACATTCCATCTACTGCAGGCAGGATACCTGGCTGGCTGAATGTCGCTGAGAAGCTCACAGAGACCGCCATAAGCAACAGTTTAACAGAATGCCACAGACTAATCAACCAAACTTTTTGGGTTGGGTTCTCTTTTATAGTCTGCAGGCATTAAATGAAAGAAGTCAGTGTTCCAGCAGAAGGAGACAACGTTTCAGAAAAGGCATTGTAGCAAACCAAAAAAGAAATTTTAAGCGCAGCAGTGTAACCAGCGCACATACCTGTTAGCTCGGGTGAGTTTAAAAGGCTGCTGTTGATAACAAGGGCATTTGCTAAATAGATGGTGTGTGTGCAACAATATACTGAAAGGTCAATTATATTGTGCAGCTTATCTCACCACCTGTAGTTATTTAGGTGAAAGCTCCAAAATGCTTGCCTAATATGTCTGTTTATCCAAAAGGAAGTAGAAAGGGAGAGCTAGAAAGATAGCATTGCATCACATTACATGGCAATGCAATGCACAGTTGCTGAAGTTGAACCAAAATGAGCTTGTAATCTGGCTTCTGCAACTTTGAACATGAAAAATCCAATGAGGAGAAGAAAAGCAGAGCCAAAGAGTCCATCCCAAAATCCGACAAACAAGCAAAATGAACAAAAAACATTGAATTCAATTCTTTCTGATTTTAGAAACTGCATTAAAGAAGGGGTGCACCGGTCCTGGAGATACTGCAATACCAGGTCAATGCGTGGAGTGGACAGAGCAAGCTCTTTTTCCATCTCCCTGTTCTAAAAATCCATTTAATATATGGTCCCCAGATAGGGGACGTATCAGATATTAAACTGATAAGAACAGATACTACACTTGATCTTAGCCAAAAGGCCGAGAAGCGATAACCAGAATTGGTTTCAAACTACGGAGCCACCCAAGGATCCTAAAAAGTCCATTTGTGGAGATGAGCTCCTGGACTCCCGTTAAGAAGACATGTTGTCAACCTCTAGATCCCTTACATGCCTGCACTTTTCGGCTTGCTGCTGCTGCAATCCACGCGTTTTAGATCTGCATAACTCCACCTCTTTAAACACAGCACCTTCACCCCCTGCTGTTCCCACCCGCCTCAACACCGTTGGAAGGGAGGAGAACCAATTAAGGCGGGGGGTGGGGTGGAACGAACAGCTGTCTACCCTTAGCAGGAGGGCTCCTGATTACATACCTCTCCTGCTGCTGCTGCTGCTGCTGGCTGTCCAGCAGCAGACTGAAGGTGGCTGCTGCTGTGCACAGGTATATAAAGGCTCAGAGCCTATTATGACACGCGCAGCCAGCGTTCCATTGCCACATTCCATCTACTGCAGGCAGGATACCTGGCTGGCTGAATGTCGCTGAGAAGCTCACAGAGACCGCCATAAGCAACAGTTTAACAGAATGCCACAGACTAATCAACCAAACTTTTTGGGTTGGGTTCTCTTTTATAGTCTGCAGGCATTAAATGAAAGAAGTCAGTGTTCCAGCAGAAGGAGACAACGTTTCAGAAAAGGCATTGTAGCAAACCAAAAAAGAAATTTTAAGCGCAGCAGTGTAACCAGCGCACATACCTGTTAGCTCGGGTGAGTTTAAAAGGCTGCTGTTGATAACAAGGGCATTTGCTAAATAGATGGTGTGTGTGCAACAATATACTGAAAGGTCAATTATATTGTGCAGCTTATCTCACCACCTGTAGTTATTTAGGTGAAAGCTCCAAAATGCTTGCCTAATATGTCTGTTTATCCAAAAGGAAGTAGAAAGGGAGAGCTAGAAAGATAGCATTGCATCACATTACATGGCAATGCAATGCACAGTTGCTGAAGTTGAACCAAAATGAGCTTGTAATCTGGCTTCTGCAACTTTGAACATGAAAAATCCAATGAGGAGAAGAAAAGCAGAGCCAAAGAGTCCATCCCAAAATCCGACAAACAAGCAAAATGAACAAAAAACATTGAATTCAATTCTTTCTGATTTTAGAAACTGCATTAAAGAAGGGGTGCACCGGTCCTGGAGATACTGCAATACCAGGTCAATGCGTGGAGTGGACAGAGCAAGCTCTTTTTCCATCTCCCTGTTCTAAAAATCCATTTAATATATGGTCCCCAGATAGGGGACGTATCAGATATTAAACTGATAAGAACAGATACTACACTTGATCTTAGCCAAAAGGCCGAGAAGCGATAACCAGAATTGGTTTCAAACTACGGAGCCACCCAAGGATCCTAAAAAGTCCATTTGTGGAGATGAGCTCCTGGACTCCCGTTAAGAAGACATGTTGTCAACCTCTAGATCCCTTACATGCCTGCACTTTTCGGCTTGCTGCTTCTGCAATCCACGCGTTTTAGATCTGCATAACTCCACCTCTTTAAACACAGCACCTTCACCCCCTGCTGTTCCCACCCGCCTCAACACCGTTGGAAGGGAGGAGAACCAATTAAGGCGGGGGGTGGGGTGGAACGAGCAGCTGTCTACCCTTAGCAGGAGGGCTCCTGATTACATACCTCTCCTGCTGCTGCTGCTGCTGGCTGTCCAGCAGCAGACTGAAGGTGGCTGCTGCTGTGCACAGGTATATAAAGGCTCAGAGCCTATTATGACACGCGCAGCCAGCGTTCCATTGCCACATTCCATCTACTGCAGGCAGGATACCTGGCTGGCTGAATGTCGCTGAGAAGCTCACAGAGACCGCCATAAGCAACAGTTTAACAGAATGCCACAGACTAATCAACCAAACTTTTTGGGTTGGGTTCTCTTTTATAGTCTGCAGGCATTAAATGAAAGAAGTCAGTGTTCCAGCAGAAGGAGACAACGTTTCAGAAAAGGCATTGTAGCAAACCAAAAAAGAAATTTTAAGCGCAGCAGTGTAACCAGCGCACATACCTGTTAGCTCGGGTGAGTTTAAAAGGCTGCTGTTGATAACAAGGGCATTTGCTAAATAGATGGTGTGTGTGCAACAATATACTGAAAGGTCAATTATATTGTGCAGCTTATCTCACCACCTGTAGTTATTTAGGTGAAAGCTCCAAAATGCTTGCCTAATATGTCTGTTTATCCAAAAGGAAGTAGAAAGGGAGAGCTAGAAAGATAGCATTGCATCACATTACATGGCAATGCAATGCACAGTTGCTGAAGTTGAACCAAAATGAGCTTGTAATCTGGCTTCTGCAACTTTGAACATGAAAAATCCAATGAGGAGAAGAAAAGCAGAGCCAAAGAGTCCATCCCAAAATCCGACAAACAAGCAAAATGAACAAAAAACATTGAATTCAATTCTTTCTGATTTTAGAAACTGCATTAAAGAAGGGGTGCACCGGTCCTGGAGATACTGCAATACCAGGTCAATGCGTGGAGTGGACAGAGCAAGCTCTTTTTCCATCTCCCTGTTCTAAAAATCCATTTAATGTATGGTCCCCAGATAGGGGACGTATCAGATATTAAACTGATATGAACAGATTTTTTTTGATTGAAGCTGCATCCAAGGCACTGAAAAATGTGACCGAAGTCACACCAAAACAGCGCACGAGGCGAGGATTCATGTGGACCCTTCCCGGAGGAGAGGGTCCCCAATAAACCATCCCCATCCCTCCGAGCCCGAAGGCCACAGCGAGGGTCAGGGATCTCCGATGCTCTCCCTAGCCGAAGCCGGAGAAGAGCCGTTTTCGTGCTCCCAGCTTCCATCTAGGCTGCCACCCTAGTGGAGCTGGAGCCTCTGTTGGTTTCTCAGCCCAAAGCTGACCGGACCTCCGACCGGGTTTATAAAAATTCCCCTTCCTAGCCCGGAGGCCAGGAATAGGGGGGGTTGCTCAGAAAGTATGATTGGCAAAGGTGCGGCGTGCTACGAAGCCAAGTCTTTCTGGGGTTCCCAGTCCCAGTAAGCTTGGACTCCCACCAGGGCGCCTACTCCTGGGGCACATTGCTCCAAAGCCCTCACACTTACCCAGCCTAGTGACTTCGATCCTGGAGGGCCATGTTTTCCATCAGATAACTCTATGAGCCACCTGGCGTACTAACAAGTGCACCAAACCAGTGTGTAATATGCATAAATTTACTAGGGCAGCCCAAGGACAAAACTGCCTTTTCAAAAGATACTACACTTGATCTTAGCCAAAAGGCCGAGAAGCGATAACCAGAATTGGTTTCAAACTACGGAGCCACCCAAGGATCCTAAAAAGTCCATTTGTGGAGATGAGCTCCTGGACTCCCGTTAAGAAGACATGTTGTCAACCTCTAGATCCCTTACATGCCTGCACTTTTCGGCTTGCTGCTGCTGCAATCCACGCGTTTTAGATCTGCATAACTCCACCTCTTTAAACACAGCACCTTCACCCCCTGCTGTTCCCACCCGCCTCAACACCGTTGGAAGGGAGGAGAACCAATTAAGGCGGGGGGTGGGGTGGAACGAGCAGCTGTCTACCCTTAGCAGGAGGGCTCCTGATTACATACCTCTCCTGCTGCTGCTGCTGCTGCTGGCTGTCCAGCAGCAGACTGAAGGTGGCTGCTGCTGTGCACAGGTATATAAAGGCTCAGAGCCTATTATGACACGCGCAGCCAGCGTTCCATTGCCACATTCCATCTACTGCAGGCAGGATACCTGGCTGGCTGAATGTCGCTGAGAAGCTCACAGAGACCGCCATAAGCAACAGTTTAACAGAATGCCACAGACTAATCAACCAAACTTTTTGGGTTGGGTTCTCTTTTATAGTCTGCAGGCATTAAATGAAAGAAGTCAGTGTTCCAGCAGAAGGAGACAACGTTTCAGAAAAGGCATTGTAGCAAACCAAAAAAGAAATTTTAAGCGCAGCAGTGTAACCAGCGCACATACCTGTTAGCTCGGGTGAGTTTAAAAGGCTGCTGTTGATAACAAGGGCATTTGCTAAATAGATGGTGTGTGTGCAACAATATACTGAAAGGTCAATTATATTGTGCAGCTTATCTCACCACCTGTAGTTATTTAGGTGAAAGCTCCAAAATGCTTGCCTAATATGTCTGTTTATCCAAAAGGAAGTAGAAAGGGAGAGCTAGAAAGATAGCATTGCATCACATTACATGGCAATGCAATGCACAGTTGCTGAAGTTGAACCAAAATGAGCTTGTAATCTGGCTTCTGCAACTTTGAACATGAAAAATCCAATGAGGAGAAGAAAAGCAGAGCCAAAGAGTCCATCCCAAAATCCGACAAACAAGCAAAATGAACAAAAAACATTGAATTCAATTCTTTCTGATTTTAGAAACTGCATTAAAGAAGGGGTGCACCGGTCCTGGAGATACTGCAATACCAGGTCAATGCGTGGAGTGGACAGAGCAAGCTCTTTTTCCATCTCCCTGTTCTAAAAATCCATTTAATATATGGTCCCCAGATAGGGGACGTATCAGATATTAAACTGATAAGAACAGATACTACACTTGATCTTAGCCAAAAGGCCGAGAAGCGATAACCAGAATTGGTTTCAAACTACGGAGCCACCCAAGGATCCTAAAAAGTCCATTTGTGGAGATGAGCTCCTGGACTCCCGTTAAGAAGACATGTTGTCAACCTCTAGATCCCTTACATGCCTGCACTTTTCGGCTTGCTGCTGCTGCAATCCACGCGTTTTAGATCTGCATAACTCCACCTCTTTAAACACAGCACCTTCACCCCCTGCTGTTCCCACCCGCCTCAACACCGTTGGAAGGGAGGAGAACCAATTAAGGTGGGGGGTGGGGTGGAACGAGCAGCTGTCTACCCTTAGCAGGAGGGCTCCTGATTACATACCTCTCCTGCTGCTGCTGCTGCTGGCTGTCCAGCAGCAGACTGAAGGTGGCTGCTGCTGTGCACAGGTATATAAAGGCTCAGAGCCTATTATGACACGCGCAGCCAGCGTTCCATTGCCACATTCCATCTACTGCAGGCAGGATACCTGGCTGGCTGAATGTCGCTGAGAAGCTCACAGAGACCGCCATAAGCAACAGTTTAACAGAATGCCACAGACTAATCAACCAAACTTTTTGGGTTGGGTTCTCTTTTATAGTCTGCAGGCATTAAATGAAAGAAGTCAGTGTTCCAGCAGAAGGAGACAACGTTTCAGAAAAGGCATTGTAGCAAACCAAAAAAGAAATTTTAAGCGCAGCAGTGTAACCAGCGCACATACCTGTTAGCTCGGGTGAGTTTAAAAGGCTGCTGTTGATAACAAGGGCATTTGCTAAATAGATGGTGTGTGTGCAACAATATACTGAAAGGTCAATTATATTGTGCAGCTTATCTCACCACCTGTAGTTATTTAGGTGAAAGCTCCAAAATGCTTGCCTAATATGTCTGTTTATCCAAAAGGAAGTAGAAAGGGAGAGCTAGAAAGATAGCATTGCATCACATTACATGGCAATGCAATGCACAGTTGCTGAAGTTGAACCAAAATGAGCTTGTAATCTGGCTTCTGCAACTTTGAACATGAAAAATCCAATGAGGAGAAGAAAAGCAGAGCCAAAGAGTCCATCCCAAAATCCGACAAACAAGCAAAATGAACAAAAAACATTGAATTCAATTCTTTCTGATTTTAGAAACTGCATTAAAGAAGGGGTGCACCCGTCCTGGAGATACTGCAATACCAGGTCAATGCGTGGAGTGGACAGAGCAAGCTCTTTTTCCATCTCCCTGTTCTAAAAATCCATTTAATATATGGTCCCCAGATAGGGGACGTATCAGATATTAAACTGATAAGAACAGATACTACACTTGATCTTAGCCAAAAGGCCGAGAAGCGATAACCAGAATTGGTTTCAAACTACGGAGCCACCCAAGGATCCTAAAAAGTCCATTTGTGGAGATGAGCTCCTGGACTCCCGTTAAGAAGACATGTTGTCAACCTCTAGATCCCTTACATGCCTGCACTTTTCGGCTTGCTGCTGCTGCAATCCACGCGTTTTAGATCTGCATAACTCCACCTCTTTAAACACAGCACCTTCACCCCCTGCTGTTCCCACCCGCCTCAACACCGTTGGAAGGGAGGAGAACCAATTAAGGCGGGGGGTGGGGTGGAACGAGCAGCTGTCTACCCTTAGCAGGAGGGCTCCTGATTACATACCTCTCCTGCTGCTGCTGCTGCTGGCTGTCCAGCAGCAGACTGAAGGTGGCTGCTGCTGTGCACAGGTATATAAAGGCTCAGAGCCTATTATGACACGCGCAGCCAGCGTTCCATTGCCACATTCCATCTACTGCAGGCAGGATACCTGGCTGGCTGAATGTCGCTGAGAAGCTCACAGAGACCGCCATAAGCAACAGTTTAACAGAATGCCACAGACTAATCAACCAAACTTTTTGGGTTGGGTTCTCTTTTATAGTCTGCAGGCATTAAATGAAAGAAGTCAGTGTTCCAGCAGAAGGAGACAACGTTTCAGAAAAGGCATTGTAGCAAACCAAAAAAGAAATTTTAAGCGCAGCAGTGTAACCAGCGCACATACCTGTTAGCTCGGGTGAGTTTAAAAGGCTGCTGTTGATAACAAGGGCATTTGCTAAATAGATGGTGTGTGTGCAACAATATACTGAAAGGTCAATTATATTGTGCAGCTTATCTCACCACCTGTAGTTATTTAGGTGAAAGCTCCAAAATGCTTGCCTAATATGTCTGTTTATCCAAAAGGAAGTAGAAAGGGAGAGCTAGAAAGATAGCATTGCATCACATTACATGGCAATGCAATGCACAGTTGCTGAAGTTGAACCAAAATGAGCTTGTAATCTGGCTTCTGCAACTTTGAACATGAAAAATCCAATGAGGAGAAGAAAAGCAGAGCCAAAGAGTCCATCCCAAAATCCGACAAACAAGCAAAATGAACAAAAAACATTGAATTCAATTCTTTCTGATTTTAGAAACTGCATTAAAGAAGGGGTGCACCGGTCCTGGAGATACTGCAATACCAGGTCAATGCGTGGAGTGGACAGAGCAAGCTCTTTTTCCATCTCCCTGTTCTAAAAATCCATTTAATATATGGTCCCCAGATAGGGGACGTATCAGATATTAAACTGATAAGAACAGATACTACACTTGATCTTAGCCAAAAGGCCGAGAAGCGATAACCAGAATTGGTTTCAAACTACGGAGCCACCCAAGGATCCTAAAAAGTCCATTTGTGGAGATGAGCTCCTGGACTCCCGTTAAGAAGACATGTTGTCAACCTCTAGATCCCTTACATGCCTGCACTTTTCGGCTTGCTGCTGCTGCAATCCACGCGTTTTAGATCTGCATAACTCCACCTCTTTAAACACAGCACCTTCACCCCCTGCTGTTCCCACCCGCCTCAACACCGTTGGAAGGGAGGAGAACCAATTAAGGCGGGGGGTGGGGTGGAACGAGCAGCTGTCTACCCTTAGCAGGAGGGCTCCTGATTACATACCTCTCCTGCTGCTGCTGCTGCTGCTGGCTGTCCAGCAGCAGACTGAAGGTGGCTGCTGCTGTGCACAGGTATATAAAGGCTCAGAGCCTATTATGACACGCGCAGCCAGCGTTCCATTGCCACATTCCATCTACTGCAGGCAGGATACCTGGCTGGCTGAATGTCGCTGAGAAGCTCACAGAGACCGCCATAAGCAACAGTTTAACAGAATGCCACAGACTAATCAACCAAACTTTTTGGGTTGGGTTCTCTTTTATAGTCTGCAGGCATTAAATGAAAGAAGTCAGTGTTCCAGCAGAAGGAGACAACGTTTCAGAAAAGGCATTGTAGCAAACCAAAAAAGAAATTTTAAGCGCAGCAGTGTAACCAGCGCACATACCTGTTAGCTCGGGTGAGTTTAAAAGGCTGCTGTTGATAACAAGGGCATTTGCTAAATAGATGGTGTGTGTGCAACAATATACTGAAAGGTCAATTATATTGTGCAGCTTATCTCACCACCTGTAGTTATTTAGGTGAAAGCTCCAAAATGCTTGCCTAATATGTCTGTTTATCCAAAAGGAAGTAGAAAGGGAGAGCTAGAAAGATAGCATTGCATCACATTACATGGCAATGCAATGCACAGTTGCTGAAGTTGAACCAAAATGAGCTTGTAATCTGGCTTCTGCAACTTTGAACATGAAAAATCCAATGAGGAGAAGAAAAGCAGAGCCAAAGAGTCCATCCCAAAATCCGACAAACAAGCAAAATGAACAAAAAACATTGAATTCAATTCTTTCTGATTTTAGAAACTGCATTAAAGAAGGGGTGCACCGGTCCTGGAGATACTGCAATACCAGGTCAATGCGTGGAGTGGACAGAGCAAGCTCTTTTTCCATCTCCCTGTTCTAAAAATCCATTTAATATATGGTCCCCAGATAGGGGACGTATCAGATATTAAACTGATAAGAACAGATACTACACTTGATCTTAGCCAAAAGGCCGAGAAGCGATAACCAGAATTGGTTTCAAACTACGGAGCCACCCAAGGATCCTAAAAAGTCCATTTGTGGAGATGAGCTCCTGGACTCCCGTTAAGAAGACATGTTGTCAACCTCTAGATCCCTTACATGCCTGCACTTTTCGGCTTGCTGCTGCTGCAATCCACGCGTTTTAGATCTGCATAACTCCACCTCTTTAAACACAGCACCTTCACCCCCTGCTGTTCCCACCCGCCTCAACACCGTTGGAAGGGAGGAGAACCAATTAAGGCGGGGGGTGGGGTGGAACGAGCAGCTGTCTACCCTTAGCAGGAGGGCTCCTGATTACATACCTCTCCTGCTGCTGCTGCTGCTGGCTGTCCAGCAGCAGACTGAAGGTGGCTGCTGCTGTGCACAGGTATATAAAGGCTCAGAGCCTATTATGACACGCGCAGCCAGCGTTCCATTGCCACATTCCATCTACTGCAGGCAGGATACCTGGCTGGCTGAATGTCGCTGAGAAGCTCACAGAGACCGCCATAAGCAACAGTTTAACAGAATGCCACAGACTAATCAACCAAACTTTTTGGGTTGGGTTCTCTTTTATAGTCTGCAGGCATTAAATGAAAGAAGTCAGTGTTCCAGCAGAAGGAGACAACGTTTCAGAAAAGGCATTGTAGCAAACCAAAAAAGAAATTTTAAGCGCAGCAGTGTAACCAGCGCACATACCTGTTAGCTCGGGTGAGTTTAAAAGGCTGCTGTTGATAACAAGGGCATTTGCTAAATAGATGGTGTGTGTGCAACAATATACTGAAAGGTCAATTATATTGTGCAGCTTATCTCACCACCTGTAGTTATTTAGGTGAAAGCTCCAAAATGCTTGCCTAATATGTCTGTTTATCCAAAAGGAAGTAGAAAGGGAGAGCTAGAAAGATAGCATTGCATCACATTACATGGCAATGCAATGCACAGTTGCTGAAGTTGAACCAAAATGAGCTTGTAATCTGGCTTCTGCAACTTTGAACATGAAAAATCCAATGAGGAGAAGAAAAGCAGAGCCAAAGAGTCCATCCCAAAATCCGACAAACAAGCAAAATGAACAAAAAACATTGAATTCAATTCTTTCTGATTTTAGAAACTGCATTAAAGAAGGGGTGCACCGGTCCTGGAGATACTGCAATACCAGGTCAATGCGTGGAGTGGACAGAGCAAGCTCTTTTTCCATCTCCCTGTTCTAAAAATCCATTTAATATATGGTCCCCAGATAGGGGACGTATCAGATATTAAACTGATAAGAACAGATACTACACTTGATCTTAGCCAAAAGGCCGAGAAGCGATAACCAGAATTGGTTTCAAACTACGGAGCCACCCAAGGATCCTAAAAAGTCCATTTGTGGAGATGAGCTCCTGGACTCCCGTTAAGAAGACATGTTGTCAACCTCTAGATCCCTTACATGCCTGCACTTTTCGGCTTGCTGCTGCTGCAATCCACGCGTTTTAGATCTGCATAACTCCACCTCTTTAAACACAGCACCTTCACCCCCTGCTGTTCCCACCCGCCTCAACACCGTTGGAAGGGAGGAGAACCAATTAAGGCGGGGGGTGGGGTGGAACGAGCAGCTGTCTACCCTTAGCAGGAGGGCTCCTGATTACATACCTCTCCTGCTGCTGCTGCTGCTGGCTGTCCAGCAGCAGACTGAAGGTGGCTGCTGCTGTGCACAGGTATATAAAGGCTCAGAGCCTATTATGACACGCGCAGCCAGCGTTCCATTGCCACATTCCATCTACTGCAGGCAGGATACCTGGCTGGCTGAATGTCGCTGAGAAGCTCACAGAGACCGCCATAAGCAACAGTTTAACAGAATGCCACAGACTAATCAACCAAACTTTTTGGGTTGGGTTCTCTTTTATAGTCTGCAGGCATTAAATGAAAGAAGTCAGTGTTCCAGCAGAAGGAGACAACGTTTCAGAAAAGGCATTGTAGCAAACCAAAAAAGAAATTTTAAGCGCAGCAGTGTAACCAGCGCACATACCTGTTAGCTCGGGTGAGTTTAAAAGGCTGCTGTTGATAACAAGGGCATTTGCTAAATAGATGGTGTGTGTGCAACAATATACTGAAAGGTCAATTATATTGTGCAGCTTATCTCACCACCTGTAGTTATTTAGGTGAAAGCTCCAAAATGCTTGCCTAATATGTCTGTTTATCCAAAAGGAAGTAGAAAGGGAGAGCTAGAAAGATAGCATTGCATCACATTACATGGCAATGCAATGCACAGTTGCTGAAGTTGAACCAAAATGAGCTTGTAATCTGGCTTCTGCAACTTTGAACATGAAAAATCCAATGAGTAGAAGAAAAGCAGAGCCAAAGAGTCCATCCCAAAATCCGACAAACAAGCAAAATGAACAAAAAACATTGAATTCAATTCTTTCTGATTTTAGAAACTGCATTAAAGAAGGGGTGCACCGGTCCTGGAGATACTGCAATACCAGGTCAATGCGTGGAGTGGACAGAGCAAGCTCTTTTTCCATCTCCCTGTTCTAAAAATCCATTTAATATATGGTCCCCAGATAGGGGACGTATCAGATATTAAACTGATAAGAACAGATACTACACTTGATCTTAGCCAAAAGGCCGAGAAGCGATAACCAGAATTGGTTTCAAACTACGGAGCCACCCAAGGATCCTAAAAAGTCCATTTGTGGAGATGAGCTCCTGGACTCCCGTTAAGAAGACATGTTGTCAACCTCTAGATCCCTTACATGCCTGCACTTTTCGGCTTGCTGCTGCTGCAATCCACGCGTTTTAGATCTGCATAACTCCACCTCTTTAAACACAGCACCTTCACCCCCTGCTGTTCCCACCCGCCTCAACACCGTTGGAAGGGAGGAGAACCAATTAAGGCGGGGGGTGGGGTGGAACGAGCAGCTGTCTACCCTTAGCAGGAGGGCTCCTGATTACATACCTCTCCTGCTGCTGCTGCTGCTGGCTGTCCAGCAGCAGACTGAAGGTGGCTGCTGCTGTGCACAGGTATATAAAGGCTCAGAGCCTATTATGACACGCGCAGCCAGCGTTCCATTGCCACATTCCATCTACTGCAGGCAGGATACCTGGCTGGCTGAATGTCGCTGAGAAGCTCACAGAGACCGCCATAAGCAACAGTTTAACAGAATGCCACAGACTAATCAACCAAACTTTTTGGGTTGGGTTCTCTTTTATAGTCTGCAGGCATTAAATGAAAGAAGTCAGTGTTCCAGCAGAAGGAGACAACGTTTCAGAAAAGGCATTGTAGCAAACCAAAAAAGAAATTTTAAGCGCAGCAGTGTAACCAGCGCACATACCTGTTAGCTCGGGTGAGTTTAAAAGGCTGCTGTTGATAACAAGGGCATTTGCTAAATAGATGGTGTGTGTGCAACAATATACTGAAAGGTCAATTATATTGTGCAGCTTATCTCACCACCTGTAGTTATTTAGGTGAAAGCTCCAAAATGCTTGCCTAATATGTCTGTTTATCCAAAAGGAAGTAGAAAGGGAGAGCTAGAAAGATAGCATTGCATCACATTACATGGCAATGCAATGCACAGTTGCTGAAGTTGAACCAAAATGAGCTTGTAATCTGGCTTCTGCAACTTTGAACATGAAAAATCCAATGAGGAGAAGAAAAGCAGAGCCAAAGAGTCCATCCCAAAATCCGACAAACAAGCAAAATGAACAAAAAACATTGAATTCAATTCTTTCTGATTTTAGAAACTGCATTAAAGAAGGGGTGCACCGGTCCTGGAGATACTGCAATACCAGGTCAATGCGTGGAGTGGACAGAGCAAGCTCTTTTTCCATCTCCCTGTTCTAAAAATCCATTTAATATATGGTCCCCAGATAGGGGACGTATCAGATATTAAACTGATAAGAACAGATACTACACTTGATCTTAGCCAAAAGGCCGAGAAGCGATAACCAGAATTGGTTTCAAACTACGGAGCCACCCAAGGATCCTAAAAAGTCCATTTGTGGAGATGAGCTCCTGGACTCCCGTTAAGAAGACATGTTGTCAACCTCTAGATCCCTTACATGCCTGCACTTTTCGGCTTGCTGCTGCTGCAATCCACGCGTTTTAGATCTGCATAACTCCACCTCTTTAAACACAGCACCTTCACCCCCTGCTGTTCCCACCCGCCTCAACACCGTTGGAAGGGAGGAGAACCAATTAAGGCGGGGGGTGGGGTGGAACGAGCAGCTGTCTACCCTTAGCAGGAGGGCTCCTGATTACATACCTCTCCTGCTGCTGCTGCTGCTGGCTGTCCAGCAGCAGACTGAAGGTGGCTGCTGCTGTGCACAGGTATATAAAGGCTCAGAGCCTATTATGACACGCGCAGCCAGCGTTCCATTGCCACATTCCATCTACTGCAGGCAGGATACCTGGCTGGCTGAATGTCGCTGAGAAGCTCACAGAGACCGCCATAAGCAACAGTTTAACAGAATGCCACAGACTAATCAACCAAACTTTTTGGGTTGGGTTCTCTTTTATAGTCTGCAGGCATTAAATGAGAGAAGTCAGTGTTCCAGCAGAAGGAGACAACGTTTCAGAAAAGGCATTGTAGCAAACCAAAAAAGAAATTTTAAGCGCAGCAGTGTAACCAGCGCACATACCTGTTAGCTCGGGTGAGTTTAAAAGGCTGCTGTTGATAACAAGGGCATTTGCTAAATAGATGGTGTGTGTGCAACAATATACTGAAAGGTCAATTATATTGTGCAGCTTATCTCACCACCTGTAGTTATTTAGGTGAAAGCTCCAAAATGCTTGCCTAATATGTCTGTTTATCCAAAAGGAAGTAGAAAGGGAGAGCTAGAAAGATAGCATTGCATCACATTACATGGCAATGCAATGCACAGTTGCTGAAGTTGAACCAAAATGAGCTTGTAATCTGGCTTCTGCAACTTTGAACATGAAAAATCCAATGAGGAGAAGAAAAGCAGAGCCAAAGAGTCCATCCCAAAATCCGACAAACAAGCAAAATGAACAAAAAACATTGAATTCAATTCTTTCTGATTTTAGAAACTGCATTAAAGAAGGGGTGCACCGGTCCTGGAGATACTGCAATACCAGGTCAATGCGTGGAGTGGACAGAGCAAGCTCTTTTTCCATCTCCCTGTTCTAAAAATCCATTTAATATATGGTCCCCAGATAGGGGACGTATCAGATATTAAACTGATAAGAACAGATACTACACTTGATCTTAGCCAAAAGGCCGAGAAGCGATAACCAGAATTGGTTTCAAACTACGGAGCCACCCAAGGATCCTAAAAAGTCCATTTGTGGAGATGAGCTCCTGGACTCCCGTTAAGAAGACATGTTGTCAACCTCTAGATCCCTTACATGCCTGCACTTTTCGGCTTGCTGCTGCTGCAATCCACGCGTTTTAGATCTGCATAACTCCACCTCTTTAAACACAGCACCTTCACCCCCTGCTGTTCCCACCCGCCTCAACACCGTTGGAAGGGAGGAGAACCAATTAAGGCGGGGGGTGGGGTGGAACGAGCAGCTGTCTACCCTTAGCAGGAGGGCTCCTGATTACATACCTCTCCTGCTGCTGCTGCTGCTGGCTGTCCAGCAGCAGACTGAAGGTGGCTGCTGCTGTGCACAGGTATATAAAGGCTCAGAGCCTATTATGACACGCGCAGCCAGCGTTCCATTGCCACATTCCATCTACTGCAGGCAGGATACCTGGCTGGCTGAATGTCGCTGAGAAGCTCACAGAGACCGCCATAAGCAACAGTTTAACAGAATGCCACAGACTAATCAACCAAACTTTTTGGGTTGGGTTCTCTTTTATAGTCTGCAGGCATTAAATGAAAGAAGTCAGTGTTCCAGCAGAAGGAGACAACGTTTCAGAAAAGGCATTGTAGCAAACCAAAAAAGAAATTTTAAGCGCAGCAGTGTAACCAGCGCACATACCTGTTAGCTCGGGTGAGTTTAAAAGGCTGCTGTTGATAACAAGGGCATTTGCTAAATAGATGGTGTGTGTGCAACAATATACTGAAAGGTCAATTATATTGTGCAGCTTATCTCACCACCTGTAGTTATTTAGGTGAAAGCTCCAAAATGCTTGCCTAATATGTCTGTTTATCCAAAAGGAAGTAGAAAGGGAGAGCTAGAAAGATAGCATTGCATCACATTACATGGCAATGCAATGCACAGTTGCTGAAGTTGAACCAAAATGAGCTTGTAATCTGGCTTCTGCAACTTTGAACATGAAAAATCCAATGAGGAGAAGAAAAGCAGAGCCAAAGAGTCCATCCCAAAATCCGACAAACAAGCAAAATGAACAAAAAACATTGAATTCAATTCTTTCTGATTTTAGAAACTGCATTAAAGAAGGGGTGCACCGGTCCTGGAGATACTGCAATACCAGGTCAATGCGTGGAGTGGACAGAGCAAGCTCTTTTTCCATCTCCCTGTTCTAAAAATCCATTTAATATATGGTCCCCAGATAGGGGACGTATCAGATATTAAACTGATAAGAACAGATACTACACTTGATCTTAGCCAAAAGGCCGAGAAGCGATAACCAGAATTGGTTTCAAACTACGGAGCCACCCAAGGATCCTAAAAAGTCCATTTGTGGAGATGAGCTCCTGGACTCCCGTTAAGAAGACATGTTGTCAACCTCTAGATCCCTTACATGCCTGCACTTTTCGGCTTGCTGCTGCTGCAATCCACGCGTTTTAGATCTGCATAACTCCACCTCTTTAAACACAGCACCTTCACCCCCTGCTGTTCCCACCCGCCTCAACACCGTTGGAAGGGAGGAGAACCAATTAAGGCGGGGGGTGGGGTGGAACGAGCAGCTGTCTACCCTTAGCAGGAGGGCTCCTGATTACATACCTCTCCAGCTGCTGCTGCTGCTGGCTGTCCAGCAGCAGACTGAAGGTGGCTGCTGCTGTGCACAGGTATATAAAGGCTCAGAGCCTATTATGACACGTGCAGCCAGCGTTCCATTGCCACATTCCATCTACTGCAGGCAGGATACCTGGCTGGCTGAATGTCGCTGAGAAGCTCACAGAGACCGCCATAAGCAACAGTTTAACAGAATGCCACAGACTAATCAACCAAACTTTTTGGGTTGGGTTCTCTTTTATAGTCTGCAGGCATTAAATGAAAGAAGTCAGTGTTCCAGCAGAAGGAGACAACGTTTCAGAAAAGGCATTGTAGCAAACCAAAAAAGAAATTTTAAGCGCAGCAGTGTAACCAGCGCACATACCTGTTAGCTCGGGTGAGTTTAAAAGGCTGCTGTTGATAACAAGGGCATTTGCTAAATAGATGGTGTGTGTGCAACAATATACTGAAAGGTCAATTATATTGTGCAGCTTATCTCACCACCTGTAGTTATTTAGGTGAAAGCTCCAAAATGCTTGCCTAATATGTCTGTTTATCCAAAAGGAAGTAGAAAGGGAGAGCTAGAAAGATAGCATTGCATCACATTACATGGCAATGCAATGCACAGTTGCTGAAGTTGAACCAAAATGAGCTTGTAATCTGGCTTCTGCAACTTTGAACATGAAAAATCCAATGAGGAGAAGAAAAGCAGAGCCAAAGAGTCCATCCCAAAATCCGACAAACAAGCAAAATGAACAAAAAACATTGAATTCAATTCTTTCTGATTTTAGAAACTGCATTAAAGAAGGGGTGCACCGGTCCTGGAGATACTGCAATACCAGGTCAATGCGTGGAGTGGACAGAGCAAGCTCTTTTTCCATCTCCCTGTTCTAAAAATCCATTTAATATATGGTCCCCAGATAGGGGACGTATCAGATATTAAACTGATAAGAACAGATACTACACTTGATCTTAGCCAAAAGGCCGAGAAGCGATAACCAGAATTGGTTTCAAACTACGGAGCCACCCAAGGATCCTAAAAAGTCCATTTGTGGAGATGAGCTCCTGGACTCCCGTTAAGAAGACATGTTGTCAACCTCTAGATCCCTTACATGCCTGCACTTTTCGGCTTGCTGCTGCTGCAATCCACGCGTTTTAGATCTGCATAACTCCACCTCTTTAAACACAGCACCTTCACCCCCTGCTGTTCCCACCCGCCTCAACACCGTTGGAAGGGAGGAGAACCAATTAAGGCGGGGGGTGGGGTGGAACGAGCAGCTGTCTACCCTTAGCAGGAGGGCTCCTGATTACATACCTCTCCTGCTGCTGCTGCTGCTGGCTGTCCAGCAGCAGACTGAAGGTGGCTGCTGCTGTGCACAGGTATATAAAGGCTCAGAGCCTATTATGACACGCGCAGCCAGCGTTCCATTGCCACATTCCATCTACTGCAGGCAGGATACCTGGCTGGCTGAATGTCGCTGAGAAGCTCACAGAGACCGCCATAAGCAACAGTTTAACAGAATGCCACAGACTAATCAACCAAACTTTTTGGGTTGGGTTCTCTTTTATAGTCTGCAGGCATTAAATGAAAGAAGTCAGTGTTCCAGCAGAAGGAGACAACGTTTCAGAAAAGGCATTGTAGCAAACCAAAAAAGAAATTTTAAGCGCAGCAGTGTAACCAGCGCACATACCTGTTAGCTCGGGTGAGTTTAAAAGGCTGCTGTTGATAACAAGGGCATTTGCTAAATAGATGGTGTGTGTGCAACAATATACTGAAAGGTCAATTATATTGTGCAGCTTATCTCACCACCTGTAGTTATTTAGGTGAAAGCTCCAAAATGCTTGCCTAATATGTCTGTTTATCCAAAAGGAAGTAGAAAGGGAGAGCTAGAAAGATAGCATTGCATCACATTACATGGCAATGCAATGCACAGTTGCTGAAGTTGAACCAAAATGAGCTTGTAATCTGGCTTCTGCAACTTTGAACATGAAAAATCCAATGAGGAGAAGAAAAGCAGAGCCAAAGAGTCCATCCCAAAATCCGACAAACAAGCAAAATGAACAAAAAACATTGAATTCAATTCTTTCTGATTTTAGAAACTGCATTAAAGAAGGGGTGCACCGGTCCTGGAGATACTGCAATACCAGGTCAATGCGTGGAGTGGACAGAGCAAGCTCTTTTTCCATCTCCCTGTTCTAAAAATCCATTTAATATATGGTCCCCAGATAGGGGACGTATCAGATATTAAACTGATAAGAACAGATACTACACTTGATCTTAGCCAAAAGGCCGAGAAGCGATAACCAGAATTGGTTTCAAACTACGGAGCCACCCAAGGATCCTAAAAAGTCCATTTGTGGAGATGAGCTCCTGGACTCCCGTTAAGAAGACATGTTGTCAACCTCTAGATCCCTTACATGCCTGCACTTTTCGGCTTGCTGCTGCTGCAATCCACGCGTTTTAGATCTGCATAACTCCACCTCTTTAAACACAGCACCTTCACCCCCTGCTGTTCCCACCCGCCTCAACACCGTTGGAAGGGAGGAGAACCAATTAAGGCGGGGGGTGGGGTGGAACGAGCAGCTGTCTACCCTTAGCAGGAGGGCTCCTGATTACATACCTCTCCTGCTGCTGCTGCTGCTGGCTGTCCAGCAGCAGACTGAAGGTGGCTGCTGCTGTGCACAGGTATATAAAGGCTCAGAGCCTATTATGACACGCGCAGCCAGCGTTCCATTGCCACATTCCATCTACTGCAGGCAGGATACCTGGCTGGCTGAATGTCGCTGAGAAGCTCACAGAGACCGCCATAAGCAACAGTTTAACAGAATGCCACAGACTAATCAACCAAACTTTTTGGGTTGGGTTCTCTTTTATAGTCTGCAGGCATTAAATGAAAGAAGTCAGTGTTCCAGCAGAAGGAGACAACGTTTCAGAAAAGGCATTGTAGCAAACCAAAAAAGAAATTTTAAGCGCAGCAGTGTAACCAGCGCACATACCTGTTAGCTCGGGTGAGTTTAAAAGGCTGCTGTTGATAACAAGGGCATTTGCTAAATAGATGGTGTGTGTGCAACAATATACTGAAAGGTCAATTATATTGTGCAGCTTATCTCACCACCTGTAGTTATTTAGGTGAAAGCTCCAAAATGCTTGCCTAATATGTCTGTTTATCCAAAAGGAAGTAGAAAGGGAGAGCTAGAAAGATAGCATTGCATCACATTACATGGCAATGCAATGCACAGTTGCTGAAGTTGAACCAAAATGAGCTTGTAATCTGGCTTCTGCAACTTTGAACATGAAAAATCCAATGAGGAGAAGAAAAGCAGAGACAAAGAGTCCATCCCAAAATCCGACAAACAAGCAAAATGAACAAAAAACATTGAATTCAATTCTTTCTGATTTTAGAAACTGCATTAAAGAAGGGGTGCACCGGTCCTGGAGATACTGCAATACCAGGTCAATGCGTGGAGTGGACAGAACAAGCTCTTTTTCCATCTCCCTGTTCTAAAAATCCATTTAATATATGGTCCCCAGATAGGGGACGTATCAGATATTAAACTGATAAGAACAGATACTACACTTGATCTTAGCCAAAAGGCCGAGAAGCGATAACCAGAATTGGTTTCAAACTACGGAGCCACCCAAGGATCCTAAAAAGTCCATTTGTGGAGATGAGCTCCTGGACTCCCGTTAAGAAGACATGTTGTCAACCTCTAGATCCCTTACATGCCTGCACTTTTCGGCTTGCTGCTGCTGCAATCCACGCGTTTTAGATCTGCATAACTCCACCTCTTTAAACACAGCACCTTCACCCCCTGCTGTTCCCACCCGCCTCAACACCGTTGGAAGGGAGGAGAACCAATTAAGGCGGGGGGTGGGGTGGAACGAGCAGCTGTCTACCCTTAGCAGGAGGGCTCCTGATTACATACCTCTCCTGCTGCTGCTGCTGCTGGCTGTCCAGCAGCAGACTGAAGGTGGCTGCTGCTGTGCACAGGTATATAAAGGCTCAGAGCCTATTATGACACGCGCAGCCAGCGTTCCATTGCCACATTCCATCTACTGCAGGCAGGATACCTGGCTGGCTGAATGTCGCTGAGAAGCTCACAGAGACCGCCATAAGCAACAGTTTAACAGAATGCCACAGACTAATCAACCAAACTTTTTGGGTTGGGTTCTCTTTTATAGTCTGCAGGCATTAAATGAAAGAAGTCAGTGTTCCAGCAGAAGGAGACAACGTTTCAGAAAAGGCATTGTAGCAAACCAAAAAAGAAATTTTAAGCGCAGCAGTGTAACCAGCGCACATACCTGTTAGCTCGGGTGAGTTTAAAAGGCTGCTGTTGATAACAAGGGCATTTGCTAAATAGATGGTGTGTGTGCAACAATATACTGAAAGGTCAATTATATTGTGCAGCTTATCTCACCACCTGTAGTTATTTAGGTGAAAGCTCCAAAATGCTTGCCTAATATGTCTGTTTATCCAAAAGGAAGTAGAAAGGGAGAGCTAGAAAGATAGCATTGCATCACATTACATGGCAATGCAATGCACAGTTGCTGAAGTTGAACCAAAATGAGCTTGTAATCTGGCTTCTGCAACTTTGAACATGAAAAATCCAATGAGGAGAAGAAAAGCAGAGCCAAAGAGTCCATCCCAAAATCCGACAAACAAGCAAAATGAACAAAAAACATTGAATTCAATTCTTTCTGATTTTAGAAACTGCATTAAAGAAGGGGTGCACCGGTCCTGGAGATACTGCAATACCAGGTCAATGCGTGGAGTGGACAGAGCAAGCTCTTTTTCCATCTCCCTGTTCTAAAAATCCATTTAATATATGGTCCCCAGATAGGGGACGTATCAGATATTAAACTGATAAGAACAGATACTACACTTGATCTTAGCCAAAAGGCCGAGAAGCGATAACCAGAATTGGTTTCAAACTACGGAGCCACCCAAGGATCCTAAAAAGTCCATTTGTGGAGATGAGCTCCTGGACTCCCGTTAAGAAGACATGTTGTCAACCTCTAGATCCCTTACATGCCTGCACTTTTCGGCTTGCTGCTGCTGCAATCCACGCGTTTTAGATCTGCATAACTCCACCTCTTTAAACACAGCACCTTCACCCCCTGCTGTTCCCACCCGCCTCAACACCGTTGGAAGGGAGGAGAACCAATTAAGGCGGGGGGTGGGGTGGAACGAGCAGCTGTCTACCCTTAGCAGGAGGGCTCCTGATTACATACCTCTCCTGCTGCTGCTGCTGCTGGCTGTCCAGCAGCAGACTGAAGGTGGCTGCTGCTGTGCACAGGTATATAAAGGCTCAGAGCCTATTATGACACGCGCAGCCAGCGTTCCATTGCCACATTCCATCTACTGCAGGCAGGATACCTGGCTGGCTGAATGTCGCTGAGAAGCTCACAGAGACCGCCATAAGCAACAGTTTAACAGAATGCCACAGACTAATCAACCAAACTTTTTGGGTTGGGTTCTCTTTTATAGTCTGCAGGCATTAAATGAAAGAAGTCAGTGTTCCAGCAGAAGGAGACAACGTTTCAGAAAAGGCATTGTAGCAAACCAAAAAAGAAATTTTAAGCGCAGCAGTGTAACCAGCGCACATACCTGTTAGCTCGGGTGAGTTTAAAAGGCTGCTGTTGATAACAAGGGCATTTGCTAAATAGATGGTGTGTGTGCAACAATATACTGAAAGGTCAATTATATTGTGCAGCTTATCTCACCACCTGTAGTTATTTAGGTGAAAGCTCCAAAATGCTTGCCTAATATGTCTGTTTATCCAAAAGGAAGTAGAAAGGGAGAGCTAGAAAGATAGCATTGCATCACATTACATGGCAATGCAATGCACAGTTGCTGAAGTTGAACCAAAATGAGCTTGTAATCTGGCTTCTGCAACTTTGAACATGAAAAATCCAATGAGGAGAAGAAAAGCAGAGACAAAGAGTCCATCCCAAAATCCGACAAACAAGCAAAATGAACAAAAAACATTGAATTCAATTCTTTCTGATTTTAGAAACTGCATTAAAGAAGGGGTGCACCGGTCCTGGAGATACTGCAATACCAGGTCAATGCGTGGAGTGGACAGAGCAAGCTCTTTTTCCATCTCCCTGTTCTAAAAATCCATTTAATATATGGTCCCCAGATAGGGGACGTATCAGATATTAAACTGATAAGAACAGATACTACACTTGATCTTAGCCAAAAGGCCGAGAAGCGATAACCAGAATTGGTTTCAAACTACGGAGCCACCCAAGGATCCTAAAAAGTCCATTTGTGGAGATGAGCTCCTGGACTCCCGTTAAGAAGACATGTTGTCAACCTCTAGATCCCTTACATGCCTGCACTTTTCGGCTTGCTGCTGCTGCAATCCACGCGTTTTAGATCTGCATAACTCCACCTCTTTAAACACAGCACCTTCACCCCCTGCTGTTCCCACCCGCCTCAACACCGTTGGAAGGGAGGAGAACCAATTAAGGCGGGGGGTGGGGTGGAACGAGCAGCTGTCTACCCTTAGCAGGAGGGCTCCTGATTACATACCTCTCCTGCTGCTGCTGCTGCTGCTGGCTGTCCAGCAGCAGACTGAAGGTGGCTGCTGCTGTGCACAGGTATATAAAGGCTCAGAGCCTATTATGACACGCGCAGCCAGCGTTCCATTGCCACATTCCATCTACTGCAGGCAGGATACCTGGCTGGCTGAATGTCGCTGAGAAGCTCACAGAGACCGCCATAAGCAACAGTTTAACAGAATGCCACAGACTAATCAACCAAACTTTTTGGGTTGGGTTCTCTTTTATAGTCTGCAGGCATTAAATGAAAGAAGTCAGTGTTCCAGCAGAAGGAGACAACGTTTCAGAAAAGGCATTGTAGCAAACCAAAAAAGAAATTTTAAGCGCAGCAGTGTAACCAGCGCACATACCTGTTAGCTCGGGTGAGTTTAAAAGGCTGCTGTTGATAACAAGGGCATTTGCTAAATAGATGGTGTGTGTGCAACAATATACTGAAAGGTCAATTATATTGTGCAGCTTATCTCACCACCTGTAGTTATTTAGGTGAAAGCTCCAAAATGCTTGCCTAATATGTCTGTTTATCCAAAAGGAAGTAGAAAGGGAGAGCTAGAAAGATAGCATTGCATCACATTACATGGCAATGCAATGCACAGTTGCTGAAGTTGAACCAAAATGAGCTTGTAATCTGGCTTCTGCAACTTTGAACATGAAAAATCCAATGAGGAGAAGAAAAGCAGAGCCAAAGAGTCCATCCCAAAATCCGACAAACAAGCAAAATGAACAAAAAACATTGAATTCAATTCTTTCTGATTTTAGAAACTGCATTAAAGAAGGGGTGCACCGGTCCTGGAGATACTGCAATACCAGGTCAATGCGTGGAGTGGACAGAGCAAGCTCTTTTTCCATCTCCCTGTTCTAAAAATCCATTTAATATATGGTCCCCAGATAGGGGACGTATCAGATATTAAACTGATAAGAACAGATACTACACTTGATCTTAGCCAAAAGGCCGAGAAGCGATAACCAGAATTGGTTTCAAACTACGGAGCCACCCAAGGATCCTAAAAAGTCCATTTGTGGAGATGAGCTCCTGGACTCCCGTTAAGAAGACATGTTGTCAACCTCTAGATCCCTTACATGCCTGCACTTTTCGGCTTGCTGCTGCTGCAATCCACGCGTTTTAGATCTGCATAACTCCACCTCTTTAAACACAGCACCTTCACCCCCTGCTGTTCCCACCCGCCTCAACACCGTTGGAAGGGAGGAGAACCAATTAAGGCGGGGGGTGGGGTGGAACGAGCAGCTGTCTACCCTTAGCAGGAGGGCTCCTGATTACATACCTCTCCTGCTGCTGCTGCTGCTGGCTGTCCAGCAGCAGACTGAAGGTGGCTGCTGCTGTGCACAGGTATATAAAGGCTCAGAGCCTATTATGACACGCGCAGCCAGCGTTCCATTGCCACATTCCATCTACTGCAGGCAGGATACCTGGCTGGCTGAATGTCGCTGAGAAGCTCACAGAGACCGCCATAAGCAACAGTTTAACAGAATGCCACAGACTAATCAACCAAACTTTTTGGGTTGGGTTCTCTTTTATAGTCTGCAGGCATTAAATGAAAGAAGTCAGTGTTCCAGCAGAAGGAGACAACGTTTCAGAAAAGGCATTGTAGCAAACCAAAAAAGAAATTTTAAGCGCAGCAGTGTAACCAGCGCACATACCTGTTAGCTCGGGTGAGTTTAAAAGGCTGCTGTTGATAACAAGGGCATTTGCTAAATAGATGGTGTGTGTGCAACAATATACTGAAAGGTCAATTATATTGTGCAGCTTATCTCACCACCTGTAGTTATTTAGGTGAAAGCTCCAAAATGCTTGCCTAATATGTCTGTTTATCCAAAAGGAAGTAGAAAGGGAGAGCTAGAAAGATAGCATTGCATCACATTACATGGCAATGCAATGCACAGTTGCTGAAGTTGAACCAAAATGAGCTTGTAATCTGGCTTCTGCAACTTTGAACATGAAAAATCCAATGAGGAGAAGAAAAGCAGAGCCAAAGAGTCCATCCCAAAATCCGACAAACAAGCAAAATGAACAAAAAACATTGAATTCAATTCTTTCTGATTTTAGAAACTGCATTAAAGAAGGGGTGCACCGGTCCTGGAGATACTGCAATACCAGGTCAATGCGTGGAGTGGACAGAGCAAGCTCTTTTTCCATCTCCCTGTTCTAAAAATCCATTTAATATATGGTCCCCAGATAGGGGACGTATCAGATATTAAACTGATAAGAACAGATACTACACTTGATCTTAGCCAAAAGGCCGAGAAGCGATAACCAGAATTGGTTTCAAACTACGGAGCCACCCAAGGATCCTAAAAAGTCCATTTGTGGAGATGAGCTCCTGGACTCCCGTTAAGAAGACATGTTGTCAACCTCTAGATCCCTTACATGCCTGCACTTTTCGGCTTGCTGCTGCTGCAATCCACGCGTTTTAGATCTGCATAACTCCACCTCTTTAAACACAGCACCTTCACCCCCTGCTGTTCCCACCCGCCTCAACACCGTTGGAAGGGAGGAGAACCAATTAAGGCGGGGGGTGGGGTGGAACGAGCAGCTGTCTACCCTTAGCAGGAGGGCTCCTGATTACATACCTCTCCTGCTGCTGCTGCTGCTGGCTGTCCAGCAGCAGACTGAAGGTGGCTGCTGCTGTGCACAGGTATATAAAGGCTCAGAGCCTATTATGACACGCGCAGCCAGCGTTCCATTGCCACATTCCATCTACTGCAGGCAGGATACCTGGCTGGCTGAATGTCGCTGAGAAGCTCACAGAGACCGCCATAAGCAACAGTTTAACAGAATGCCACAGACTAATCAACCAAACTTTTTGGGTTGGGTTCTCTTTTATAGTCTGCAGGCATTAAATGAAAGAAGTCAGTGTTCCAGCAGAAGGAGACAACGTTTCAGAAAAGGCATTGTAGCAAACCAAAAAAGAAATTTTAAGCGCAGCAGTGTAACCAGCGCACATACCTGTTAGCTCGGGTGAGTTTAAAAGGCTGCTGTTGATAACAAGGGCATTTGCTAAATAGATGGTGTGTGTGCAACAATATACTGAAAGGTCAATTATATTGTGCAGCTTATCTCACCACCTGTAGTTATTTAGGTGAAAGCTCCAAAATGCTTGCCTAATATGTCTGTTTATCCAAAAGGAAGTAGAAAGGGAGAGCTAGAAAGATAGCATTGCATCACATTACATGGCAATGCAAAGCACAGTTGCTGAAGTTGAACCAAAATGAGCTTGTAATCTGGCTTCTGCAACTTTGAACATGAAAAATCCAATGAGGAGAAGAAAAGCAGAGCCAAAGAGTCCATCCCAAAATCCGACAAACAAGCAAAATGAACAAAAAACATTGAATTCAATTCTTTCTGATTTTAGAAACTGCATTAAAGAAGGGGTGCACCGGTCCTGGAGATACTGCAATACCAGGTCAATGCGTGGAGTGGACAGAGCAAGCTCTTTTTCCATCTCCCTGTTCTAAAAATCCATTTAATATATGGTCCCCAGATAGGGGACGTATCAGATATTAAACTGATAAGAACAGATACTACACTTGATCTTAGCCAAAAGGCCGAGAAGCGATAACCAGAATTGGTTTCAAACTACGGAGCCACCCAAGGATCCTAAAAAGTCCATTTGTGGAGATGAGCTCCTGGACTCCCGTTAAGAAGACATGTTGTCAACCTCTAGATCCCTTACATGCCTGCACTTTTCGGCTTGCTGCTGCTGCAATCCACGCGTTTTAGATCTGCATAACTCCACCTCTTTAAACACAGCACCTTCACCCCCTGCTGTTCCCACCCGCCTCAACACCGTTGGAAGGGAGGAGAACCAATTAAGGCGGGGGGTGGGGTGGAACGAGCAGCTGTCTACCCTTAGCAGGAGGGCTCCTGATTACATACCTCTCCTGCTGCTGCTGCTGCTGGCTGTCCAGCAGCAGACTGAAGGTGGCTGCTGCTGTGCACAGGTATATAAAGGCTCAGAGCCTATTATGACACGCGCAGCCAGCGTTCCATTGCCACATTCCATCTACTGCAGGCAGGATACCTGGCTGGCTGAATGTCGCTGAGAAGCTCACAGAGACCGCCATAAGCAACAGTTTAACAGAATGCCACAGACTAATCAACCAAACTTTTTGGGTTGGGTTCTCTTTTATAGTCTGCAGGCATTAAATGAAAGAAGTCAGTGTTCCAGCAGAAGGAGACAACGTTTCAGAAAAGGCATTGTAGCAAACCAAAAAAGAAATTTTAAGCGCAGCAGTGTAACCAGCGCACATACCTGTTAGCTCGGGTGAGTTTAAAAGGCTGCTGTTGATAACAAGGGCATTTGCTAAATAGATGGTGTGTGTGCAACAATATACTGAAAGGTCAATTATATTGTGCAGCTTATCTCACCACCTGTAGTTATTTAGGTGAAAGCTCCAAAATGCTTGCCTAATATGTCTGTTTATCCAAAAGGAAGTAGAAAGGGAGAGCTAGAAAGATAGCATTGCATCACATTACATGGCAATGCAATGCACAGTTGCTGAAGTTGAACCAAAATGAGCTTGTAATCTGGCTTCTGCAACTTTGAACATGAAAAATCCAATGAGGAGAAGAAAAGCAGAGACAAAGAGTCCATCCCAAAATCCGACAAACAAGCAAAATGAACAAAAAACATTGAATTCAATTCTTTCTGATTTTAGAAACTGCATTAAAGAAGGGGTGCACCGGTCCTGGAGATACTGCAATACCAGGTCAATGCGTGGAGTGGACAGAGCAAGCTCTTTTTCCATCTCCCTGTTCTAAAAATCCATTTAATATATGGTCCCCAGATAGGGGACGTATCAGATATTAAACTGATAAGAACAGATACTACACTTGATCTTAGCCAAAAGGCCGAGAAGCGATAACCAGAATTGGTTTCAAACTACGGAGCCACCCAAGGATCCTAAAAAGTCCATTTGTGGAGATGAGCTCCTGGACTCCCGTTAAGAAGACATGTTGTCAACCTCTAGATCCCTTACATGCCTGCACTTTTCGGCTTGCTGCTGCTGCAATCCACGCGTTTTAGATCTGCATAACTCCACCTCTTTAAACACAGCACCTTCACCCCCTGCTGTTCCCACCCGCCTCAACACCGTTGGAAGGGAGGAGAACCAATTAAGGCGGGGGGTGGGGTGGAACGAGCAGCTGTCTACCCTTAGCAGGAGGGCTCCTGATTACATACCTCTCCTGCTGCTGCTGCTGCTGGCTGTCCAGCAGCAGACTGAAGGTGGCTGCTGCTTTGCACAGGTATATAAAGGCTCAGAGCCTATTATGACACGCGCAGCCAGCGTTCCATTGCCACATTCCATCTACTGCAGGCAGGATACCTGGCTGGCTGAATGTCGCTGAGAAGCTCACAGAGACCGCCATAAGCAACAGTTTAACAGAATGCCACAGACTAATCAACCAAACTTTTTGGGTTGGGTTCTCTTTTATAGTCTGCAGGCATTAAATGAAAGAAGTCAGTGTTCCAGCAGAAGGAGACAACGTTTCAGAAAAGGCATTGTAGCAAACCAAAAAAGAAATTTTAAGCGCAGCAGTGTAACCAGCGCACATACCTGTTAGCTCGGGTGAGTTTAAAAGGCTGCTGTTGATAACAAGGGCATTTGCTAAATAGATGGTGTGTGTGCAACAATATACTGAAAGGTCAATTATATTGTGCAGCTTATCTCACCACCTGTAGTTATTTAGGTGAAAGCTCCAAAATGCTTGCCTAATATGTCTGTTTATCCAAAAGGAAGTAGAAAGGGAGAGCTAGAAAGATAGCATTGCATCACATTACATGGCAATGCAATGCACAGTTGCTGAAGTTGAACCAAAATGAGCTTGTAATCTGGCTTCTGCAACTTTGAACATGAAAAATCCAATGAGGAGAAGAAAAGCAGAGCCAAAGAGTCCATCCCAAAATCCGACAAACAAGCAAAATGAACAAAAAACATTGAATTCAATTCTTTCTGATTTTAGAAACTGCATTAAAGAAGGGGTGCACCGGTCCTGGAGATACTGCAATACCAGGTCAATGCGTGGAGTGGACAGAGCAAGCTCTTTTTCCATCTCCCTGTTCTAAAAATCCATTTAATATATGGTCCCCAGATAGGGGACGTATCAGATATTAAACTGATAAGAACAGATACTACACTTGATCTTAGCCAAAAGGCCGAGAAGCGATAACCAGAATTGGTTTCAAACTACGGAGCCACCCAAGGATCCTAAAAAGTCCATTTGTGGAGATGAGCTCCTGGACTCCCGTTAAGAAGACATGTTGTCAACCTCTAGATCCCTTACATGCCTGCACTTTTCGGCTTGCTGCTGCTGCAATCCACGCGTTTTAGATCTGCATAACTCCACCTCTTTAAACACAGCACCTTCACCCCCTGCTGTTCCCACCCGCCTCAACACCGTTGGAAGGGAGGAGAACCAATTAAGGCGGGGGGTGGGGTGGAACGAGCAGCTGTCTACCCTTAGCAGGAGGGCTCCTGATTACATACCTCTCCTGCTGCTGCTGCTGCTGGCTGTCCAGCAGCAGACTGAAGGTGGCTGCTGCTGTGCACAGGTATATAAAGGCTCAGAGCCTATTATGACACGCGCAGCCAGCGTTCCATTGCCACATTCCATCTACTGCAGGCAGGATACCTGGCTGGCTGAATGTCGCTGAGAAGCTCACAGAGACCGCCATAAGCAACAGTTTAACAGAATGCCACAGACTAATCAACCAAACTTTTTGGGTTGGGTTCTCTTTTATAGTCTGCAGGCATTAAATGAAAGAAGTCAGTGTTCCAGCAGAAGGAGACAACGTTTCAGAAAAGGCATTGTAGCAAACCAAAAAAGAAATTTTAAGCGCAGCAGTGTAACCAGCGCACATACCTGTTAGCTCGGGTGAGTTTAAAAGGCTGCTGTTGATAACAAGGGCATTTGCTAAATAGATGGTGTGTGTGCAACAATATACTGAAAGGTCAATTATATTGTGCAGCTTATCTCACCACCTGTAGTTATTTAGGTGAAAGCTCCAAAATGCTTGCCTAATATGTCTGTTTATCCAAAAGGAAGTAGAAAGGGAGAGCTAGAAAGATAGCATTGCATCACATTACATGGCAATGCAATGCACAGTTGCTGAAGTTGAACCAAAATGAGCTTGTAATCTGGCTTCTGCAACTTTGAACATGAAAAATCCAATGAGGAGAAGAAAAGCAGAGCCAAAGAGTCCATCCCAAAATCCGACAAACAAGCAAAATGAACAAAAAACATTGAATTCAATTCTTTCTGATTTTAGAAACTGCATTAAAGAAGGGGTGCACCGGTCCTGGAGATACTGCAATACCAGGTCAATGCGTGGAGTGGACAGAGCAAGCTCTTTTTCCATCTCCCTGTTCTAAAAATCCATTTAATATATGGTCCCCAGATAGGGGACGTATCAGATATTAAACTGATAAGAACAGATACTACACTTGATCTTAGCCAAAAGGCCGAGAAGCGATAACCAGAATTGGTTTCAAACTACGGAGCCACCCAAGGATCCTAAAAAGTCCATTTGTGGAGATGAGCTCCTGGACTCCCGTTAAGAAGACATGTTGTCAACCTCTAGATCCCTTACATGCCTGCACTTTTCGGCTTGCTGCTGCTGCAATCCACGCGTTTTAGATCTGCATAACTCCACCTCTTTAAACACAGCACCTTCACCCCCTGCTGTTCCCACCCGCCTCAACACCGTTGGAAGGGAGGAGAACCAATTAAGGCGGGGGGTGGGGTGGAACGAGCAGCTGTCTACCCTTAGCAGGAGGGCTCCTGATTACATACCTCTCCTGCTGCTGCTGCTGCTGGCTGTCCAGCAGCAGACTGAAGGTGGCTGCTGCTGTGCACAGGTATATAAAGGCTCAGAGCCTATTATGACACGCGCAGCCAGCGTTCCATTGCCACATTCCATCTACTGCAGGCAGGATACCTGGCTGGCTGAATGTCGCTGAGAAGCTCACAGAGACCGCCATAAGCAACAGTTTAACAGAATGCCACAGACTAATCAACCAAACTTTTTGGGTTGGGTTCTCTTTTATAGTCTGCAGGCATTAAATGAAAGAAGTCAGTGTTCCAGCAGAAGGAGACAACGTTTCAGAAAAGGCATTGTAGCAAACCAAAAAAGAAATTTTAAGCGCAGCAGTGTAACCAGCGCACATACCTGTTAGCTCGGGTGAGTTTAAAAGGCTGCTGTTGATAACAAGGGCATTTGCTAAATAGATGGTGTGTGTGCAACAATATACTGAAAGGTCAATTATATTGTGCAGCTTATCTCACCACCTGTAGTTATTTAGGTGAAAGCTCCAAAATGCTTGCCTAATATGTCTGTTTATCCAAAAGGAAGTAGAAAGGGAGAGCTAGAAAGATAGCATTGCATCACATTACATGGCAATGCAATGCACAGTTGCTGAAGTTGAACCAAAATGAGCTTGTAATCTGGCTTCTGCAACTTTGAACATGAAAAATCCAATGAGGAGAGGAAAAGCAGAGCCAAAGAGTCCATCCCAAAATCCGACAAACAAGCAAAATGAACAAAAAACATTGAATTCAATTCTTTCTGATTTTAGAAACTGCATTAAAGAAGGGGTGCACCGGTCCTGGAGATACTGCAATACCAGGTCAATGCGTGGAGTGGACAGAGCAAGCTCTTTTTCCATCTCCCTGTTCTAAAAATCCATTTAATATATGGTCCCCAGATAGGGGACGTATCAGATATTAAACTGATAAGAACAGATACTACACTTGATCTTAGCCAAAAGGCCGAGAAGCGATAACCAGAATTGGTTTCAAACTACGGAGCCACCCAAGGATCCTAAAAAGTCCATTTGTGGAGATGAGCTCCTGGACTCCCGTTAAGAAGACATGTTGTCAACCTCTAGATCCCTTACATGCCTGCACTTTTCGGCTTGCTGCTGCTGCAATCCACGCGTTTTAGATCTGCATAACTCCACCTCTTTAAACACAGCACCTTCACCCCCTGCTGTTCCCACCCGCCTCAACACCGTTGGAAGGGAGGAGAACCAATTAAGGCGGGGGGTGGGGTGGAACGAGCAGCTGTCTACCCTTAGCAGGAGGGCTCCTGATTACATACCTCTCCTGCTGCTGCTGCTGCTGGCTGTCCAGCAGCAGACTGAAGGTGGCTGCTGCTGTGCACAGGTATATAAAGGCTCAGAGCCTATTATGACACGCGCAGCCAGCGTTCCATTGCCACATTCCATCTACTGCAGGCAGGATACCTGGCTGGCTGAATGTCGCTGAGAAGCTCACAGAGACCGCCATAAGCAACAGTTTAACAGAATGCCACAGACTAATCAACCAAACTTTTTGGGTTGGGTTCTCTTTTATAGTCTGCAGGCATTAAATGAAAGAAGTCAGTGTTCCAGCAGAAGGAGACAACGTTTCAGAAAAGGCATTGTAGCAAACCAAAAAAGAAATTTTAAGCGCAGCAGTGTAACCAGCGCACATACCTGTTAGCTCGGGTGAGTTTAAAAGGCTGCTGTTGATAACAAGGGCATTTGCTAAATAGATGGTGTGTGTGCAACAATATACTGAAAGGTCAATTATATTGTGCAGCTTATCTCACCACCTGTAGTTATTTAGGTGAAAGCTCCAAAATGCTTGCCTAATATGTCTGTTTATCCAAAAGGAAGTAGAAAGGGAGAGCTAGAAAGATAGCATTGCATCACATTACATGGCAATGCAATGCACAGTTGCTGAAGTTGAACCAAAATGAGCTTGTAATCTGGCTTCTGCAACTTTGAACATGAAAAATCCAATGAGGAGAAGAAAAGCAGAGCCAAAGAGTCCATCCCAAAATCCGACAAACAAGCAAAATGAACAAAAAACATTGAATTCAATTCTTTCTGATTTTAGAAACTGCATTAAAGAAGGGGTGCACCGGTCCTGGAGATACTGCAATACCAGGTCAATGCGTGGAGTGGACAGAGCAAGCTCTTTTTCCATCTCCCTGTTCTAAAAATCCATTTAATATATGGTCCCCAGATAGGGGACGTATCAGATATTAAACTGATAAGAACAGATACTACACTTGATCTTAGCCAAAAGGCCGAGAAGCGATAACCAGAATTGGTTTCAAACTACGGAGCCACCCAAGGATCCTAAAAAGTCCATTTGTGGAGATGAGCTCCTGGACTCCCGTTAAGAAGACATGTTGTCAACCTCTAGATCCCTTACATGCCTGCACTTTTCGGCTTGCTGCTGCTGCAATCCACGCGTTTTAGATCTGCATAACTCCACCTCTTTAAACACAGCACCTTCACCCCCTGCTGTTCCCACCCGCCTCAACACCGTTGGAAGGGAGGAGAACCAATTAAGGCGGGGGGTGGGGTGGAACGAGCAGCTGTCTACCCTTAGCAGGAGGGCTCCTGATTACATACCTCTCCTGCTGCTGCTGCTGCTGGCTGTCCAGCAGCAGACTGAAGGTGGCTGCTGCTGTGCACAGGTATATAAAGGCTCAGAGCCTATTATGACACGCGCAGCCAGCGTTCCATTGCCACATTCCATCTACTGCAGGCAGGATACCTTGCTGGCTGAATGTCGCTGAGAAGCTCACAGAGACCGCCATAAGCAACAGTTTAACAGAATGCCACAGACTAATCAACCAAACTTTTTGGGTTGGGTTCTCTTTTATAGTCTGCAGGCATTAAATGAAAGAAGTCAGTGTTCCAGCAGAAGGAGACAACGTTTCAGAAAAGGCATTGTAGCAAACCAAAAAAGAAATTTTAAGCGCAGCAGTGTAACCAGCGCACATACCTGTTAGCTCGGGTGAGTTTAAAAGGCTGCTGTTGATAACAAGGGCATTTGCTAAATAGATGGTGTGTGTGCAACAATATACTGAAAGGTCAATTATATTGTGCAGCTTATCTCACCACCTGTAGTTATTTAGGTGAAAGCTCCAAAATGCTTGCCTAATATGTCTGTTTATCCAAAAGGAAGTAGAAAGGGAGAGCTAGAAAGATAGCATTGCATCACATTACATGGCAATGCAATGCACAGTTGCTGAAGTTGAACCAAAATGAGCTTGTAATCTGGCTTCTGCAACTTTGAACATGAAAAATCCAATGAGGAGAAGAAAAGCAGAGCCAAAGAGTCCATCCCAAAATCCGACAAACAAGCAAAATGAACAAAAAACATTGAATTCAATTCTTTCTGATTTTAGAAACTGCATTAAAGAAGGGGTGCACCGGTCCTGGAGATACTGCAATACCAGGTCAATGCGTGGAGTGGACAGAGCAAGCTCTTTTTCCATCTCCCTGTTCTAAAAATCCATTTAATATATGGTCCCCAGATAGGGGACGTATCAGATATTAAACTGATAAGAACAGATACTACACTTGATCTTAGCCAAAAGGCCGAGAAGCGATAACCAGAATTGGTTTCAAACTACGGAGCCACCCAAGGATCCTAAAAAGTCCATTTGTGGAGATGAGCTCCTGGACTCCCGTTAAGAAGACATGTTGTCAACCTCTAGATCCCTTACATGCCTGCACTTTTCGGCTTGCTGCTGCTGCAATCCACGCGTTTTAGATCTGCATAACTCCACCTCTTTAAACACAGCACCTTCACCCCCTGCTGTTCCCACCCGCCTCAACACCGTTGGAAGGGAGGAGAACCAATTAAGGCGGGGGGTGGGGTGGAACGAGCAGCTGTCTACCCTTAGCAGGAGGGCTCCTGATTACATACCTCTCCTGCTGCTGCTGCTGCTGGCTGTCCAGCAGCAGACTGAAGGTGGCTGCTGCTGTGCACAGGTATATAAAGGCTCAGAGCCTATTATGACACGCGCAGCCAGCGTTCCATTGCCACATTCCATCTACTGCAGGCAGGATACCTGGCTGGCTGAATGTCGCTGAGAAGCTCACAGAGACCGCCATAAGCAACAGTTTAACAGAATGCCACAGACTAATCAACCAAACTTTTTGGGTTGGGTTCTCTTTTATAGTCTGCAGGCATTAAATGAAAGAAGTCAGTGTTCCAGCAGAAGGAGACAACGTTTCAGAAAAGGCATTGTAGCAAACCAAAAAAGAAATTTTAAGCGCAGCAGTGTAACCAGCGCACATACCTGTTAGCTCGGGTGAGTTTAAAAGGCTGCTGTTGATAACAAGGGCATTTGCTAAATAGATGGTGTGTGTGCAACAATATACTGAAAGGTCAATTATATTGTGCAGCTTATCTCACCACCTGTAGTTATTTAGGTGAAAGCTCCAAAATGCTTGCCTAATATGTCTGTTTATCCAAAAGGAAGTAGAAAGGGAGAGCTAGAAAGATAGCATTGCATCACATTACATGGCAATGCAATGCACAGTTGCTGAAGTTGAACCAAAATGAGCTTGTAATCTGGCTTCTGCAACTTTGAACATGAAAAATCCAATGAGGAGAAGAAAAGCAGAGCCAAAGAGTCCATCCCAAAATCCGACAAACAAGCAAAATGAACAAAAAACATTGAATTCAATTCTTTCTGATTTTAGAAACTGCATTAAAGAAGGGGTGCACCGGTCCTGGAGATACTGCAATACCAGGTCAATGCGTGGAGTGGACAGAGCAAGCTCTTTTTCCATCTCCCTGTTCTAAAAATCCATTTAATATATGGTCCCCAGATAGGGGACGTATCAGATATTAAACTGATAAGAACAGATACTACACTTGATCTTAGCCAAAAGGCCGAGAAGCGATAACCAGAATTGGTTTCAAACTACGGAGCCACCCAAGGATCCTAAAAAGTCCATTTGTGGAGATGAGCTCCTGGACTCCCGTTAAGAAGACATGTTGTCAACCTCTAGATCCCTTACATGCCTGCACTTTTCGGCTTGCTGCTGCTGCAATCCACGCGTTTTAGATCTGCATAACTCCACCTCTTTAAACACAGCACCTTCACCCCCTGCTGTTCCCACCCGCCTCAACACCGTTGGAAGGGAGGAGAACCAATTAAGGCGGGGGGTGGGGTGGAACGAGCAGCTGTCTACCCTTAGCAGGAGGGCTCCTGATTACATACCTCTCCTGCTGCTGCTGCTGCTGGCTGTCCAGCAGCAGACTGAAGGTGGCTGCTGCTGTGCACAGGTATATAAAGGCTCAGAGCCTATTATGACACGCGCAGCCAGCGTTCCATTGCCACATTCCATCTACTGCAGGCAGGATACCTGGCTGGCTGAATGTCGCTGAGAAGCTCACAGAGACCGCCATAAGCAACAGTTTAACAGAATGCCACAGACTAATCAACCAAACTTTTTGGGTTGGGTTCTCTTTTATAGTCTGCAGGCATTAAATGAAAGAAGTCAGTGTTCCAGCAGAAGGAGACAACGTTTCAGAAAAGGCATTGTAGCAAACCAAAAAAGAAATTTTAAGCGCAGCAGTGTAACCAGCGCACATACCTGTTAGCTCGGGTGAGTTTAAAAGGCTGCTGTTGATAACAAGGGCATTTGCTAAATAGATGGTGTGTGTGCAACAATATACTGAAAGGTCAATTATATTGTGCAGCTTATCTCACCACCTGTAGTTATTTAGGTGAAAGCTCCAAAATGCTTGCCTAATATGTCTGTTTATCCAAAAGGAAGTAGAAAGGGAGAGCTAGAAAGATAGCATTGCATCACATTACATGGCAATGCAATGCACAGTTGCTGAAGTTGAACCAAAATGAGCTTGTAATCTGGCTTCTGCAACTTTGAACATGAAAAATCCAATGAGGAGAAGAAAAGCAGAGCCAAAGAGTCCATCCCAAAATCCGACAAACAAGCAAAATGAACAAAAAACATTGAATTCAATTCTTTCTGATTTTAGAAACTGCATTAAAGAAGGGGTGCACCGGTCCTGGAGATACTGCAATACCAGGTCAATGCGTGGAGTGGACAGAGCAAGCTCTTTTTCCATCTCCCTGTTCTAAAAATCCATTTAATATATGGTCCCCAGATAGGGGACGTATCAGATATTAAACTGATAAGAACAGATACTACACTTGATCTTAGCCAAAAGGCCGAGAAGCGATAACCAGAATTGGTTTCAAACTACGGAGCCACCCAAGGATCTTAAAAAGTCCATTTGTGGAGATGAGCTCCTGGACTCCCGTTAAGAAGACATGTTGTCAACCTCTAGATCCCTTACATGCCTGCACTTTTCGGCTTGCTGCTGCTGCAATCCACGCGTTTTAGATCTGCATAACTCCACCTCTTTAAACACAGCACCTTCACCCCCTGCTGTTCCCACCCGCCTCAACACCGTTGGAAGGGAGGAGAACCAATTAAGGCGGGGGGTGGGGTGGAACGAGCAGCTGTCTACCCTTAGCAGGAGGGCTCCTGATTACATACCTCTCCTGCTGCTGCTGCTGCTGGCTGTCCAGCAGCAGACTGAAGGTGGCTGCTGCTGTGCACAGGTATATAAAGGCTCAGAGCCTATTATGACACGCGCAGCCAGCGTTCCATTGCCACATTCCATCTACTGCAGGCAGGATACCTGGCTGGCTGAATGTCGCTGAGAAGCTCACAGAGACCGCCATAAGCAACAGTTTAACAGAATGCCACAGACTAATCAACCAAACTTTTTGGGTTGGGTTCTCTTTTATAGTCTGCAGGCATTAAATGAAAGAAGTCAGTGTTCCAGCAGAAGGAGACAACGTTTCAGAAAAGGCATTGTAGCAAACCAAAAAAGAAATTTTAAGCGCAGCAGTGTAACCAGCGCACATACCTGTTAGCTCGGTTGAGTTTAAAAGGCTGCTGTTGATAACAAGGGCATTTGCTAAATAGATGGTGTGTGTGCAACAATATACTGAAAGGTCAATTATATTGTGCAGCTTATCTCACCACCTGTAGTTATTTAGGTGAAAGCTCCAAAATGCTTGCCTAATATGTCTGTTTATCCAAAAGGAAGTAGAAAGGGAGAGCTAGAAAGATAGCATTGCATCACATTACATGGCAATGCAATG
The DNA here is from genome assembly GCF_046119375.1 of Phyllobates terribilis. Taxonomy (NCBI): domain Eukaryota; kingdom Metazoa; phylum Chordata; class Amphibia; order Anura; family Dendrobatidae; genus Phyllobates; species Phyllobates terribilis. The sequence goes on along the minus strand of NW_027363529.1, from coordinate 260,205 downwards.
CACAGTTGCTGAAGTTGAACCAAAATGAGCTTGTAATCTGGCTTCTGCAACTTTGAACATGAAAAATCCAATGAGGAGAAGAAAAGCAGAGCCAAAGAGTCCATCCCAAAATCCGACAAACAAGCAAAATGAACAAAAAACATTGAATTCAATTCTTTCTGATTTTAGAAACTGCATTAAAGAAGGGGTGCACCGGTCCTGGAGATACTGCAATACCAGGTCAATGCGTGGAGTGGACAGAGCAAGCTCTTTTTCCATCTCCCTGTTCTAAAAATCCATTTAATATATGGTCCCCAGATAAGGGACGTATCAGATATTAAACTGATAAGAACAGATTTTTTGATTGAAGCTGCATCCAAGGCACTGAAAAATGTGACCGAAGTCACACCAAAACAGCGCACGAGGCGAGGATTCATGTGGACCCTTCCCGGAGGAGAGGGTCCCCAATAAACCATCCCCATCCCTCCGAGCCAGAAGGCCACAGCGAGGGTCAGGGATCTCCGATGCTCTCCCTAGCCGAAGCCGTAGAAGAGCCGTTTTCGTGCTCCCAGCTTCCATCTAGGCTGCCACCCTAGTGGAGCTGGAGCCTGTGTTGGTTTCTCAGCCCAAAGCTGACCGGACCTCCGACCGTGTTTATAAAAATTCCCCTTCCTAGCCCGGAGGCCAGGAATAGGGGGGGTTGCTCAGAAAGTATGATTGGCAAAGGTGCGGCGTGCTACGAAGCCAAGTCTTTCTGGGGTTCCCAGTCCCAGTAAGCTTGGACTCCCACCAGGGCGCCTACTCCTGGGGCACATTGCTCCAAAGCCCTCACACTTACCCAGCCTAGTAACTTCGATCCTGGAGGGCCATGTTTTCCATCAGATAACTCTATGAGCCACCTGGCGTACTAACAAGTGCACCAAACCAGTGTGTAATATGCATCAATTTACTAGGGCAGCCCAAGGACAAAACTGCCTTTTCAAAAGATACTACACTTGATCTTAGCCAAAAGGCCGAGAAGCGATAACCAGAATTGGTTTCAAACTACGGAGCCACCCAAGGATCCTAAAAAGTCCATTTGTGGAGATGAGCTCCTGGACTCCCGTTAAGAAGACATGTTGTCAACCTCTAGATCCCTTACATGCCTGCACTTTTCGGCTTGCTGCTGCTGCAATCCACGCGTTTTAGATCTGCATAACTCCACCTCTTTAAACACAGCACCTTCACCCCCTGCTGTTCCCACCCGCCTCAACACCGTTGGAAGGGAGGAGAACCAATTAAGGCGGGGGGTGGGGTGGAACGAGCAGCTGTCTACCCTTAGCAGGAGGGCTCCTGATTACATACCTCTCCTGCTGCTGCTGCTGCTGGCTGTCCAGCAGCAGACTGAAGGTGGCTGCTGCTGTGCACAGGTATATAAAGGCTCAGAGCCTATTATGACACGCGCAGCCAGCGTTCCATTGCCACATTCCATCTACTGCAGGCAGGATACCTGGCTGGCTGAATGTCGCTGAGAAGCTCACAGAGACCGCCATAAGCAACAGTTTAACAGAATGCCACAGACTAATCAACCAAACTTTTTGGGTTGGGTTCTCTTTTATAGTCTGCAGGCATTAAATGAAAGAAGTCAGTGTTCCAGCAGAAGGAGACAACGTTTCAGAAAAGGCATTGTAGCAAACCAAAAAAGAAATTTTAAGCGCAGCAGTGTAACCAGCGCACATACCTGTTAGCTCGGGTGAGTTTAAAAGGCTGCTGTTGATAACAAGGGCATTTGCTAAATAGATGGTGTGTGTGCAACAATATACTGAAAGGTCAATTATATTGTGCAGCTTATCTCACCACCTGTAGTTATTTAGGTGAAAGCTCCAAAATGCTTGCCTAATATGTCTGTTTATCCAAAAGGAAGTAGAAAGGGAGAGCTAGAAAGATAGCATTGCATCACATTACATGGCAATGCAATGCACAGTTGCTGAAGTTGAACCAAAATGAGCTTGTAATCTGGCTTCTGCAACTTTGAACATGAAAAATCCAATGAGGAGAAGAAAAGCAGAGCCAAAGAGTCCATCCCAAAATCCGACAAACAAGCAAAATGAACAAAAAACATTGAATTCAATTCTTTCTGATTTTAGAAACTGCATTAAAGAAGGGGTGCACCGGTCCTGGAGATACTGCAATACCAGGTCAATGCGTGGAGTGGACAGAGCAAGCTCTTTTTCCATCTCCCTGTTCTAAAAATCCATTTAATATATGGTCCCCAGATAGGGGACGTATCAGATATTAAACTGATAAGAACAGATACTACACTTGATCTTAGCCAAAAGGCCGAGAAGCGATAACCAGAATTGGTTTCAAACTACGGAGCCACCCAAGGATCCTAAAAAGTCCATTTGTGGAGATGAGCTCCTGGACTCCCGTTAAGAAGACATGTTGTCAACCTCTAGATCCCTTACATGCCTGCACTTTTCGGCTTGCTGCTGCTGCAATCCACGCGTTTTAGATCTGCATAACTCCACCTCTTTAAACACAGCACCTTCACCCCCTGCTGTTCCCACCCGCCTCAACACCGTTGGAAGGGAGGAGAACCAATTAAGGCGGGGGGTGGGGTGGAACGAGCAGCTGTCTACCCTTAGCAGGAGGGCTCCTGATTACATACCTCTCCTGCTGCTGCTGCTGGCTGTCCAGCAGCAGACTGAAGGTGGCTGCTGCTGTGCACAGGTATATAAAGGCTCAGAGCCTATTATGACACGCGCAGCCAGCGTTCCATTGCCACATTCCATCTACTGCAGGCAGGATACCTGGCTGGCTGAATGTCGCTGAGAAGCTCACAGAGACCGCCATAAGCAACAGTTTAACAGAATGCCACAGACTAATCAACCAAACTTTTTGGGTTGGGTTCTCTTTTATAGTCTGCAGGCATTAAATGAAAGAAGTCAGTGTTCCAGCAGAAGGAGACAACGTTTCAGAAAAGGCATTGTAGCAAACCAAAAAAGAAATTTTAAGCGCAGCAGTGTAACCAGCGCACATACCTGTTAGCTCGGGTGAGTTTAAAAGGCTGCTGTTGATAACAAGGGCATTTGCTAAATAGATGGTGTGTGTGCAACAATACACTGAAAGGTCAATTATATTGTGCAGCTTATCTCACCACCTGTAGTTATTTAGGTGAAAGCTCCAAAATGCTTGCCTAATATGTCTGTTTATCCAAAAGGAAGTAGAAAGGGAGAGCTAGAAAGATAGCATTGCATCACATTACATGGCAATGCAATGCACAGTTGCTGAAGTTGAACCAAAATGAGCTTGTAATCTGGCTTCTGCAACTTTGAACATGAAAAATCCAATGAGGAGAAGAAAAGCAGAGCCAAAGAGTCCATCCCAAAATCCGACAAACAAGCAAAATGAACAAAAAACATTGAATTCAATTCTTTCTGATTTTAGAAACTGCATTAAAGAAGGGGTGCACCGGTCCTGGAGATACTGCAATACCAGGTCAATGCGTGGAGTGGACAGAGCAAGCTCTTTTTCCATCTCCCTGTTCTAAAAATCCATTTAATATATGGTCCCCAGATAGGGGACGTATCAGATATTAAACTGATAAGAACAGATACTACACTTGATCTTAGCCAAAAGGCCGAGAAGCGATAACCAGAATTGGTTTCAAACTACGGAGCCACCCAAGGATCCTAAAAAGTCCATTTGTGGAGATGAGCTCCTGGACTCCCGTTAAGAAGACATGTTGTCAACCTCTAGATCCCTTACATGCCTGCACTTTTCGGCTTGCTGCTGCTGCAATCCACGCGTTTTAGATCTGCATAACTCCACCTCTTTAAACACAGCACCTTCACCCCCTGCTGTTCCCACCCGCCTCAACACCGTTGGAAGGGAGGAGAACCAATTAAGGCGGGGGGTGGGGTGGAACGAGCAGCTGTCTACCCTTAGCAGGAGGGCTCCTGATTACATACCTCTCCTGCTGCTGCTGCTGCTGGCTGTCCAGCAGCAGACTGAAGGTGGCTGCTGCTGTGCACAGGTATATAAAGGCTCAGAGCCTATTATGACACGCGCAGCCAGCGTTCCATTGCCACATTCCATCTACTGCAGGCAGGATACCTGGCTGGCTGAATGTCGCTGAGAAGCTCACAGAGACCGCCATAAGCAACAGTTTAACAGAATGCCACAGACTAATCAACCAAACTTTTTGGGTTGGGTTCTCTTTTATAGTCTGCAGGCATTAAATGAAAGAAGTCAGTGTTCCAGCAGAAGGAGACAACGTTTCAGAAAAGGCATTGTAGCAAACCAAAAAAGAAATTTTAAGCGCAGCAGTGTAACCAGCGCACATACCTGTTAGCTCGGGTGAGTTTAAAAGGCTGCTGTTGATAACAAGGGCATTTGCTAAATAGATGGTGTGTGTGCAACAATATACTGAAAGGTCAATTATATTGTGCAGCTTATCTCACCACCTGTAGTTATTTAGGTGAAAGCTCCAAAATGCTTGCCTAATATGTCTGTTTATCCAAAAGGAAGTAGAAAGGGAGAGCTAGAAAGATAGCATTGCATCACATTACATGGCAATGCAATGCACAGTTGCTGAAGTTGAACCAAAATGAGCTTGTAATCTGGCTTCTGCAACTTTGAACATGAAAAATCCAATGAGGAGAAGAAAAGCAGAGCCAAAGAGTCCATCCCAAAATCCGACAAACAAGCAAAATGAACAAAAAACATTGAATTCAATTCTTTCTGATTTTAGAAACTGCATTAAAGAAGGGGTGCACCGGTCCTGGAGATACTGCAATACCAGGTCAATGCGTGGAGTGGACAGAGCAAGCTCTTTTTCCATCTCCCTGTTCTAAAAATCCATTTAATATATGGTCCCCAGATAGGGGACGTATCAGATATTAAACTGATAAGAACAGATACTACACTTGATCTTAGCCAAAAGGCCGAGAAGCGATAACCAGAATTGGTTTCAAACTACGGAGCCACCCAAGGATCCTAAAAAGTCCATTTGTGGAGATGAGCTCCTGGACTCCCGTTAAGAAGACATGTTGTCAACCTCTAGATCCCTTACATGCCTGCACTTTTCGGCTTGCTGCTGCTGCAATCCACGCGTTTTAGATCTGCATAACTCCACCTCTTTAAACACAGCACCTTCACCCCCTGCTGTTCCCACCCGCCTCAACACCGTTGGAAGGGAGGAGAACCAATTAAGGCGGGGGGTGGGGTGGAACGAGCAGCTGTCTACCCTTAGCAGGAGGGCTCCTGATTACATACCTCTCCTGCTGCTGCTGCTGGCTGTCCAGCAGCAGACTGAAGGTGGCTGCTGCTGTGCACAGGTATATAAAGGCTCAGAGCCTATTATGACACGCGCAGCCAGCGTTCCATTGCCACATTCCATCTACTGCAGGCAGGATACCTGGCTGGCTGAATGTCGCTGAGAAGCTCACAGAGACCGCCATAAGCAACAGTTTAACAGAATGCCACAGACTAATCAACCAAACTTTTTGGGTTGGGTTCTCTTTTATAGTCTGCAGGCATTAAATGAAAGAAGTCAGTGTTCCAGCAGAAGGAGACAACGTTTCAGAAAAGGCATTGTAGCAAACCAAAAAAGAAATTTTAAGCGCAGCAGTGTAACCAGCGCACATACCTGTTAGCTCGGGTGAGTTTAAAAGGCTGCTGTTGATAACAAGGGCATTTGCTAAATAGATGGTGTGTGTGCAACAATACACTGAAAGGTCAATTATATTGTGCAGCTTATCTCACCACCTGTAGTTATTTAGGTGAAAGCTCCAAAATGCTTGCCTAATATGTCTGTTTATCCAAAAGGAAGTAGAAAGGGAGAGCTAGAAAGATAGCATTGCATCACATTACATGGCAATGCAATGCACAGTTGCTGAAGTTGAACCAAAATGAGCTTGTAATCTGGCTTCTGCAACTTTGAACATGAAAAATCCAATGAGGAGAAGAAAAGCAGAGCCAAAGAGTCCATCCCAAAATCCGACAAACAAGCAAAATGAACAAAAAACATTGAATTCAATTCTTTCTGATTTTAGAAACTGCATTAAAGAAGGGGTGCACCGGTCCTGGAGATACTGCAATACCAGGTCAATGCGTGGAGTGGACAGAGCAAGCTCTTTTTCCATCTCCCTGTTCTAAAAATCCATTTAATATATGGTCCCCAGATAGGGGACGTATCAGATATTAAACTGATAAGAACAGATACTACACTTGATCTTAGCCAAAAGGCCGAGAAGCGATAACCAGAATTGGTTTCAAACTACGGAGCCACCCAAGGATCCTAAAAAGTCCATTTGTGGAGATGAGCTCCTGGACTCCCGTTAAGAAGACATGTTGTCAACCTCTAGATCCCTTACATGCCTGCACTTTTCGGCTTGCTGCTGCTGCAATCCACGCGTTTTAGATCTGCATAACTCCACCTCTTTAAACACAGCACCTTCACCCCCTGCTGTTCCAACCCGCCTCAACACCGTTGGAAGGGAGGAGAACCAATTAAGGCGGGGGGGGGGTGGAACGAGCAGCTGTCTACCCTTAGCAGGAGGGCTCCTGATTACATACCTCTCCTGCTGCTGCTGCTGCTGGCTGTCCAGCAGCAGACTGAAGGTGGCTGCTGCTGTGCACAGGTATATAAAGGCTCAGAGCCTATTATGACACGCGCAGCCAGCGTTCCATTGCCACATTCCATCTACTGCAGGCAGGATACCTGGCTGGCTGAATGTCGCTGAGAAGCTCACAGAGACCGCCATAAGCAACAGTTTAACAGAATGCCACAGACTAATCAACCAAACTTTTTGGGTTGGGTTCTCTTTTATAGTCTGCAGGCATTAAATGAAAGAAGTCAGTGTTCCAGCAGAAGGAGACAACGTTTCAGAAAAGGCATTGTAGCAAACCAAAAAAGAAATTTTAAGCGCAGCAGTGTAACCAGCGCACATACCTGTTAGCTCGGGTGAGTTTAAAAGGCTGCTGTTGATAACAAGGGCATTTGCTAAATAGATGGTGTGTGTGCAACAATATACTGAAAGGTCAATTATATTGTGCAGCTTATCTCACCACCTGTAGTTATTTAGGTGAAAGCTCCAAAATGCTTGCCTAATATGTCTGTTTATCCAAAAGGAAGTAGAAAGGGAGAGCTAGAAAGATAGCATTGCATCACATTACATGGCAATGCAATGCACAGTTGCTGAAGTTGAACCAAAATGAGCTTGTAATCTGGCTTCTGCAACTTTGAACATGAAAAATCCAATGAGGAGAAGAAAAGCAGAGCCAAAGAGTCCATCCCAAAATCCGACAAACAAGCAAAATGAACAAAAAACATTGAATTCAATTCTTTCTGATTTTAGAAACTGCATTAAAGAAGGGGTGCACCGGTCCTGGAGATACTGCAATACCAGGTCAATGCGTGGAGTGGACAGAGCAAGCTCTTTTTCCATCTCCCTGTTCTAAAAATCCATTTAATATATGGTCCCCAGATAGGGGACGTATCAGATATTAAACTGATAAGAACAGATACTACACTTGATCTTAGCCAAAAGGCCGAGAAGCGATAACCAGAATTGGTTTCAAACTACGGAGCCACCCAAGGATCCTAAAAAGTCCATTTGTGGAGATGAGCTCCTGGACTCCCGTTAAGAAGACATGTTGTCAACCTCTAGATCCCTTACATGCCTGCACTTTTCGGCTTGCTGCTGCTGCAATCCACGCGTTTTAGATCTGCATAACTCCACCTCTTTAAACACAGCACCTTCACCCCCTGCTGTTCCCACCCGCCTCAACACCGTTGGAAGGGAGGAGAACCAATTAAGGCGGGGGGTGGGGTGGAACGAGCAGCTGTCTACCCTTAGCAGGAGGGCTCCTGATTACATACCTCTCCTGCTGCTGCTGCTGCTGGCTGTCCAGCAGCAGACTGAAGGTGGCTGCTGCTGTGCACAGGTATATAAAGTCTCAGAGCCTATTATGACACGCGCAGCCAGCGTTCCATTGCCACATTCCATCTACTGCAGGCAGGATACCTGGCTGGCTGAATGTCGCTGAGAAGCTCACAGAGACCGCCATAAGCAACAGTTTAACAGAATGCCACAGACTAATCAACCAAACTTTTTGGGTTGGGTTCTCTTTTATAGTCTGCAGGCATTAAATGAAAGAAGTCAGTGTTCCAGCAGAAGGAGACAACGTTTCAGAAAAGGCATTGTAGCAAACCAAAAAAGAAATTTTAAGCGCAGCAGTGTAACCAGCGCACATACCTGTTAGCTCGGGTGAGTTTAAAAGGCTGCTGTTGATAACAAGGGCATTTGCTAAATAGATGGTGTGTGTGCAACAATATACTGAAAGGTCAATTATATTGTGCAGCTTATCTCACCACCTGTAGTTATTTAGGTGAAAGCTCCAAAATGCTTGCCTAATATGTCTGTTTATCCAAAAGGAAGTAGAAAGGGAGAGCTAGAAAGATAGCATTGCATCACATTACATGGCAATGCAATGCACAGTTGCTGAAGTTGAACGAAAATGAGCTTGTAATCTGGCTTCTGCAACTTTGAACATGAAAAATCCAATGAGGAGAAGAAAAGCAGAGCCAAAGAGTCCATCCCAAAATCCGACAAACAAGCAAAATGAACAAAAAACATTGAATTCAATTCTTTCTGATTTTAGAAACTGCATTAAAGAAGGGGTGCACCGGTCCTGGAGATACTGCAATACCAGGTCAATGCGTGGAGTGGACAGAGCAAGCTCTTTTTCCATCTCCCTGTTCTAAAAATCCATTTAATATATGGTCCCCAGATAGGGGACGTATCAGATATTAAACTGATAAGAACAGATACTACACTTGATCTTAGCCAAAAGGCCGAGAAGCGATAACCAGAATTGGTTTCAAACTACGGAGCCACCCAAGGATCCTAAAAAGTCCATTTGTGGAGATGAGCTCCTGGACTCCCGTTAAGAAGACATGTTGTCAACCTCTAGATCCCTTACATGCCTGCACTTTTCGGCTTGCTGCTGCTGCAATCCACGCGTTTTAGATCTGCATAACTCCACCTCTTTAAACACAGCACCTTCAACCCCTGCTGTTCCCACCCGCCTCAACACCGTTGGAAGGGAGGAGAACCAATTAAGGCGGGGGGTGGGGTGGAACGAGCAGCTGTCTACCCTTAGCAGGAGGGCTCCTGATTACATACCTCTCCTGCTGCTGCTGCTGCTGGCTGTCCAGCAGCAGACTGAAGGTGGCTGCTGCTGTGCACAGGTATATAAAGGCTCAGAGCCTATTATGACACGCGCAGCCAGCGTTCCATTGCCACATTCCATCTACTGCAGGCAGGATACCTGGCTGGCTGAATGTCGCTGAGAAGCTCACAGAGACCGCCATAAGCAACAGTTTAACAGAATGCCACAGACTAATCAACCAAACTTTTTGGGTTGGGTTCTCTTTTATAGTCTGCAGGCATTAAATGAAAGAAGTCAGTGTTCCAGCAGAAGGAGACAACGTTTCAGAAAAGGCATTGTAGCAAACCAAAAAAGAAATTTTAAGCGCAGCAGTGTAACCAGCGCACATACCTGTTAGCTCGGGTGAGTTTAAAAGGCTGCTGTTGATAACAAGGGCATTTGCTAAATAGATGGTGTGTGTGCAACAATATACTGAAAGGTCAATTATATTGTGCAGCTTATCTCACCACCTGTAGTTATTTAGGTGAAAGCTCCAAAATGCTTGCCTAATATGTCTGTTTATCCAAAAGGAAGTAGAAAGGGAGAGCTAGAAAGATAGCATTGCATCACATTACATGGCAATGCAATGCACAGTTGCTGAAGTTGAACCAAAATGAGCTTGTAATCTGGCTTCTGCAACTTTGAACATGAAAAATCCAATGAGGAGAAGAAAAGCAGAGCCAAAGAGTCCATCCCAAAATCCGACAAACAAGCAAAATGAACAAAAAACATTGAATTCAATTCTTTCTGATTTTAGAAACTGCATTAAAGAAGGGGTGCACCGGTCCTGGAGATACTGCAATACCAGGTCAATGCGTGGAGTGGACAGAGCAAGCTCTTTTTCCATCTCCCTGTTCTAAAAATCCATTTAATATATGGTCCCCAGATAGGGGACGTATCAGATATTAAACTGATAAGAACAGATACTACACTTGATCTTAGCCAAAAGGCCGAGAAGCGATAACCAGAATTGGTTTCAAACTACGGAGCCACCCAAGGATCCTAAAAAGTCCATTTGTGGAGATGAGCTCCTGGACTCCCGTTAAGAAGACATGTTGTCAACCTCTAGATCCCTTACATGCCTGCACTTTTCGGCTTGCTGCTGCTGCAATCCACGCGTTTTAGATCTGCATAACTCCACCTCTTTAAACACAGCACCTTCACCCCCTGCTGTTCCCACCCGCCTCAACACCGTTGGAAGGGAGGAGAACCAATTAAGGTGGGGGGTGGGGTGGAACGAGCAGCTGTCTACCCTTAGCAGGAGGGCTCCTGATTACATACCTCTCCTGCTGCTGCTGCTGCTGGCTGTCCAGCAGCAGACTGAAGGTGGCTGCTGCTGTGCACAGGTATATAAAGGCTCAGAGCCTATTATGACACGCGCAGCCAGCGTTCCATTGCCACATTCCATCTACTGCAGGCAGGATACCTGGCTGGCTGAATGTCGCTGAGAAGCTCACAGAGACCGCCATAAGCAACAGTTTAACAGAATGCCACAGACTAATCAACCAAACTTTTTGGGTTGGGTTCTCTTTTATAGTCTGCAGGCATTAAATGAAAGAAGTCAGTGTTCCAGCAGAAGGAGACAACGTTTCAGAAAAGGCATTGTAGCAAACCAAAAAAGAAATTTTAAGCGCAGCAGTGTAACCAGCGCACATACCTGTTAGCTCGGGTGAGTTTAAAAGGCTGCTGTTGATAACAAGGGCATTTGCTAAATAGATGGTGTGTGTGCAACAATATACTGAAAGGTCAATTATATTGTGCAGCTTATCTCACCACCTGTAGTTATTTAGGTGAAAGCTCCAAAATGCTTGCCTAATATGTCTGTTTATCCAAAAGGAAGTAGAAAGGGAGAGCTAGAAAGATAGCATTGCATCACATTACATGGCAATGCAATGCACAGTTGCTGAAGTTGAACCAAAATGAGCTTGTAATCTGGCTTCTGCAACTTTGAACATGAAAAATCCAATGAGGAGAAGAAAAGCAGAGCCAAAGAGTCCATCCCAAAATCTGACAAACAAGCAAAATGAACAAAAAACATTGAATTCAATTCTTTCTGATTTTAGAAACTGCATTAAAGAAGGGGTGCACCGGTCCTGGAGATACTGCAATACCAGGTCAATGCGTGGAGTGGACAGAGCAAGCTCTTTTTCCATCTCCCTGTTCTAAAAATCCATTTAATATATGGTCCCCAGATAGGGGACGTATCAGATATTAAACTGATAAGAACAGATACTACACTTGATCTTAGCCAAAAGGCCGAGAAGCGATAACCAGAATTGGTTTCAAACTACGGAGCCACCCAAGGATCCTAAAAAGTCCATTTGTGGAGATGAGCTCCTGGACTCCCGTTAAGAAGACATGTTGTCAACCTCTAGATCCCTTACATGCCTGCACTTTTCGGCTTGCTGCTGCTGCAATCCACGCGTTTTAGATCTGCATAACTCCACCTCTTTAAACACAGCACCTTCACCCCCTGCTGTTCCCACCCGCCTCAACACCGTTGGAAGGGAGGAGAACCAATTAAGGCGGGGGGTGGGGTGGAACGAGCAGCTGTCTACCCTTAGCAGGAGGGCTCCTGATTACATACCTCTCCTGCTGCTGCTGCTGCTGGCTGTCCAGCAGCAGACTGAAGGTGGCTGCTGCTGTGCACAGGTATATAAAGGCTCAGAGCCTATTATGACACGCGCAGCCAGCGTTCCATTGCCACATTCCATCTACTGCAGGCAGGATACCTGGCTGGCTGAATGTCGCTGAGAAGCTCACAGAGACCGCCATAAGCAACAGTTTAACAGAATGCCACAGACTAATCAACCAAACTTTTTGGGTTGGGTTCTCTTTTATAGTCTGCAGGCATTAAATGAAAGAAGTCAGTGTTCCAGCAGAAGGAGACAACGTTTCAGAAAAGGCATTGTAGCAAACCAAAAAAGAAATTTTAAGCGCAGCAGTGTAACCAGCGCACATACCTGTTAGCTCGGGTGAGTTTAAAAGGCTGCTGTTGATAACAAGGGCATTTGCTAAATAGATGGTGTGTGTGCAACAATATACTGAAAGGTCAATTATATTGTGCAGCTTATCTCACCACCTGTAGTTATTTAGGTGAAAGCTCCAAAATGCTTGCCTAATATGTCTGTTTATCCAAAAGGAAGTAGAAAGGGAGAGCTAGAAAGATAGCATTGCATCACATTACATGGCAATGCAATGCACAGTTGCTGAAGTTGAACCAAAATGAGCTTGTAATCTGGCTTCTGCAACTTTGAACATGAAAAATCCAATGAGGAGAAGAAAAGCAGAGCCAAAGAGTCCATCCCAAAATCCGACAAACAAGCAAAATGAACAAAAAACATTGAATTCAATTCTTTCTGATTTTAGAAACTGCATTAAAGAAGGGGTGCACCGGTCCTGGAGATACTGCAATACCAGGTCAATGCGTGGAGTGGACAGAGCAAGCTCTTTTTCCATCTCCCTGTTCTAAAAATCCATTTAATATATGGTCCCCAGATAGGGGACGTATCAGATATTAAACTGATAAGAACAGATACTACACTTGATCTTAGCCAAAAGGCCGAGAAGCGATAACCAGAATTGGTTTCAAACTACGGAGCCACCCAAGGATCCTAAAAAGTCCATTTGTGGAGATGAGCTCCTGGACTCCCGTTAAGAAGACATGTTGTCAACCTCTAGATCCCTTACATGCCTGCACTTTTCGGCTTGCTGCTGCTGCAATCCACGCGTTTTAGATCTGCATAACTCCACCTCTTTAAACACAGCACCTTCACCCCCTGCTGTTCCCACCCGCCTCAACACCGTTGGAAGGGAGGAGAACCAATTAAGGCGGGGGGTGGGGTGGAACGAGCAGCTGTCTACCCTTAGCAGGAGGGCTCCTGATTACATACCTCTCCTGCTGCTGCTGCTGCTGGCTGTCCAGCAGCAGACTGAAGGTGGCTGCTGCTGTGCACAGGTATATAAAGGCTCAGAGCCTATTATGACACGCGCAGCCAGCGTTCCATTGCCACATTCCATCTACTGCAGGCAGGATACCTGGCTGGCTGAATGTCGCTGAGAAGCTCACAGAGACCGCCATAAGCAACAGTTTAACAGAATGCCACAGACTAATCAACCAAACTTTTTGGGTTGGGTTCTCTTTTATAGTCTGCAGGCATTAAATGAAAGAAGTCAGTGTTCCAGCAGAAGGAGACAACGTTTCAGAAAAGGCATTGTAGCAAACCAAAAAAGAAATTTTAAGCGCAGCAGTGTAACCAGCGCACATACCTGTTAGCTCGGGTGAGTTTAAAAGGCTGCTGTTGATAACAAGGGCATTTGCTAAATAGATGGTGTGTGTGCAACAATATACTGAAAGGTCAATTATATTGTGCAGCTTATCTCACCACCTGTAGTTATTTAGGTGAAAGCTCCAAAATGCTTGCCTAATATGTCTGTTTATCCAAAAGGAAGTAGAAAGGGAGAGCTAGAAAGATAGCATTGCATCACATTACATGGCAATGCAATGCACAGTTGCTGAAGTTGAACCAAAATGAGCTTGTAATCTGGCTTCTGCAACTTTGAACATGAAAAATCCAATGAGGAGAAGAAAAGCAGAGCCAAAGAGTCCATCCCAAAATCCGACAAACAAGCAAAATGAACAAAAAACATTGAATTCAATTCTTTCTGATTTTAGAAACTGCATTAAAGAAGGGGTGCACCGGTCCTGGAGATACTGCAATACCAGGTCAATGCGTGGAGTGGACAGAGCAAGCTCTTTTTCCATCTCCCTGTTCTAAAAATCCATTTAATATATGGTCCCCAGATAGGGGACGTATCAGATATTAAACTGATAAGAACAGATACTACACTTGATCTTAGCCAAAAGGCCGAGAAGCGATAACCAGAATTGGTTTCAAACTACGGAGCCACCCAAGGATCCTAAAAAGTCCATTTGTGGAGATGAGCTCCTGGACTCCCGTTAAGAAGACATGTTGTCAACCTCTAGATCCCTTACATGCCTGCACTTTTCGGCTTGCTGCTGCTGCAATCCACGCGTTTTAGATCTGCATAACTCCACCTCTTTAAACACAGCACCTTCACCCCCTGCTGTTCCCACCCGCCTCAACACCGTTGGAAGGGAGGAGAACCAATTAAGGCGGGGGGTGGGGTGGAACGAGCAGCTGTCTACCCTTAGCAGGAGGGCTCCTGATTACATACCTCTCCTGCTGCTGCTGCTGCTGCTGGCTGTCCAGCAGCAGACTGAAGGTGGCTGCTGCTGTGCACAGGTATATAAAGGCTCAGAGCCTATTATGACACGCGCAGCCAGCGTTCCATTGCCACATTCCATCTACTGCAGGCAGGATACCTGGCTGGCTGAATGTCGCTGAGAAGCTCACAGAGACCGCCATAAGCAACAGTTTAACAGAATGCCACAGACTAATCAACCAAACTTTTTGGGTTGGGTTCTCTTTTATAGTCTGCAGGCATTAAATGAAAGAAGTCAGTGTTCCAGCAGAAGGAGACAACGTTTCAGAAAAGGCATTGTAGCAAACCAAAAAAGAAATTTTAAGCGCAGCAGTGTAACCAGCGCACATACCTGTTAGCTCGGGTGAGTTTAAAAGGCTGCTGTTGATAACAAGGGCATTTGCTAAATAGATGGTGTGTGTGCAACAATATACTGAAAGGTCAATTATATTGTGCAGCTTATCTCACCACCTGTAGTTATTTAGGTGAAAGCTCCAAAATGCTTGCCTAATATGTCTGTTTATCCAAAAGGAAGTAGAAAGGGAGAGCTAGAAAGATAGCATTGCATCACATTACATGGCAATGCAATGCACAGTTGCTGAAGTTGAACCAAAATGAGCTTGTAATCTGGCTTCTGCAACTTTGAACATGAAAAATCCAATGAGGAGAAGAAAAGCAGAGCCAAAGAGTCCATCCCAAAATCCGACAAACAAGCAAAATGAACAAAAAACATTGAATTCAATTCTTTCTGATTTTAGAAACTGCATTAAAGAAGGGGTGCACCGGTCCTGGAGATACTGCAATACCAGGTCAATGCGTGGAGTGGACAGAGCAAGCTCTTTTTCCATCTCCCTGTTCTAAAAATCCATTTAATATATGGTCCCCAGATAGGGGACGTATCAGATATTAAACTGATAAGAACAGATACTACACTTGATCTTAGCCAAAAGGCCGAGAAGCGATAACCAGAATTGGTTTCAAACTACGGAGCCACCCAAGGATCCTAAAAAGTCCATTTGTGGAGATGAGCTCCTGGACTCCCGTTAAGAAGACATGTTGTCAACCTCTAGATCCCTTACATGCCTGCACTTTTCGGCTTGCTGTTGCTGCAATCCACGCGTTTTAGATCTGCATAACTCCACCTCTTTAAACACAGCACCTTCACCCCCTGCTGTTCCCACCCGCCTCAACACCGTTGGAAGGGAGGAGAACCAATTAAGGCGGGGGGTGGGGTGGAACGAGCAGCTGTCTACCCTTAGCAGGAGGGCTCCTGATTACATACCTCTCCTGCTGCTGCTGCTGCTGGCTGTCCAGCAGCAGACTGAAGGTGGCTGCTGCTGTGCACAGGTATATAAAGGCTCAGAGCCTATTATGACACGCGCAGCCAGCGTTCCATTGCCACATTCCATCTACTGCAGGCAGGATACCTGGCTGGCTGAATGTCGCTGAGAAGCTCACAGAGACCGCCATAAGCAACAGTTTAACAGAATGCCACAGACTAATCAACCAAACTTTTTGGGTTGGGTTCTCTTTTATAGTCTGCAGGCATTAAATGAAAGAAGTCAGTGTTCCAGCAGAAGGAGACAACGTTTCAGAAAAGGCATTGTAGCAAACCAAAAAAGAAATTTTAAGCGCAGCAGTGTAACCAGCGCACATACCTGTTAGCTCGGGTGAGTTTAAAAGGCTGCTGTTGATAACAAGGGCATTTGCTAAATAGATGGTGTGTGTGCAACAATATACTGAAAGGTCAATTATATTGTGCAGCTTATCTCACCACCTGTAGTTATTTAGGTGAAAGCTCCAAAATGCTTGCCTAATATGTCTGTTTATCCAAAAGGAAGTAGAAAGGGAGAGCTAGAAAGATAGCATTGCATCACATTACATGGCAATGCAATGCACAGTTGCTGAAGTTGAACCAAAATGAGCTTGTAATCTGGCTTCTGCAACTTTGAACATGAAAAATCCAATGAGGAGAAGAAAAGCAGAGCCAAAGAGTCCATCCCAAAATCCGACAAACAAGCAAAATGAACAAAAAACATTGAATTCAATTCTTTCTGATTTTAGAAACTGCATTAAAGAAGGGGTGCACCGGTCCTGGAGATACTGCAATACCAGGTCAATGCGTGGAGTGGACAGAGCAAGCTCTTTTTCCATCTCCCTGTTCTAAAAATCCATTTAATATATGGTCCCCAGATAGGGGACGTATCAGATATTAAACTGATAAGAACAGATACTACACTTGATCTTAGCCAAAAGGCCGAGAAGCGATTACCAGAATTGGTTTCAAACTACGGAGCCACCCAAGGATCCTAAAAAGTCCATTTGTGGAGATGAGCTCCTGGACTCCCGTTAAGAAGACATGTTGTCAACCTCTAGATCCCTTACATGCCTGCACTTTTCGGCTTGCTGCTGCTGCAATCCACGCGTTTTAGATCTGCATAACTCCACCTCTTTAAACACAGCACCTTCACCCCCTGCTGTTCCCACCCGCCTCAACACCGTTGGAAGGGAGGAGAACCAATTAAGGCGGGGGGTGGGGTGGAACGAGCAGCTGTCTACCCTTAGCAGGAGGGCTCCTGATTACATACCTCTCCTGCTGCTGCTGCTGCTGCTGGCTGTCCAGCAGCAGACTGAAGGTGGCTGCTGCTGTGCACAGGTATATAAAGGCTCAGAGCCTATTATGACACGCGCAGCCAGCGTTCCATTGCCACATTCCATCTACTGCAGGCAGGATACCTGGCTGGCTGAATGTCGCTGAGAAGCTCACAGAGACCGCCATAAGCAACAGTTTAACAGAATGCCACAGACTAATCAACCAAACTTTTTGGGTTGGGTTCTCTTTTATAGTCTGCAGGCATTAAATGAAAGAAGTCAGTGTTCCAGCAGAAGGAGACAACGTTTCAGAAAAGGCATTGTAGCAAACCAAAAAAGAAATTTTAAGCGCAGCAGTGTAACCAGCGCACATACCTGTTAGCTCGGGTGAGTTTAAAAGGCTGCTGTTGATAACAAGGGCATTTGCTAAATAGATGGTGTGTGTGCAACAATATACTGAAAGGTCAATTATATTGTGCAGCTTATCTCACCACCTGTAGTTATTTAGGTGAAAGCTCCAAAATGCTTGCCTAATATGTCTGTTTATCCAAAAGGAAGTAGAAAGGGAGAGCTAGAAAGATAGCATTGCATCACATTACATGGCAATGCAATGCACAGTTGCTGAAGTTGAACCAAAATGAGCTTGTAATCTGGCTTCTGCAACTTTGAACATGAAAAATCCAATGAGGAGAAGAAAAGCAGAGCCAAAGAGTCCATCCCAAAATCCGACAAACAAGCAAAATGAACAAAAAACATTGAATTCAATTCTTTCTGATTTTAGAAACTGCATTAAAGAAGGGGTGCACCGGTCCTAGAGATACTGCAATACCAGGTCAATGCGTGGAGTGGACAGAGCAAGCTCTTTTTCCATCTCCCTGTTCTAAAAATCCATTTAATATATGGTCCCCAGATAGGGGACGTATCAGATATTAAACTGATAAGAACAGATACTACACTTGATCTTAGCCAAAAGGCCGAGAAGCGATAACCAGAATTGGTTTCAAACTACGGAGCCACCCAAGGATCCTAAAAAGTCCATTTGTGGAGATGAGCTCCTGGACTCCCGTTAAGAAGACATGTTGTCAACCTCTAGATCCCTTACATGCCTGCACTTTTCGGCTTGCTGCTGCTGCAATCCACGCGTTTTAGATCTGCATAACTCCACCTCTTTAAACACAGCACCTTCACCCCCTGCTGTTCCCACCCGCCTCAACACCGTTGGAAGGGAGGAGAACCAATTAAGGCGGGGGGTGGGGTGGAACGAGCAGCTGTCTACCCTTAGCAGGAGGGCTCCTGATTACATACCTCTCCTGCTGCTGCTGCTGCTGGCTGTCCAGCAGCAGACTGAAGGTGGCTGCTGCTGTGCACAGGTATATAAAGGCTCAGAGCCTATTATGACACGCGCAGCCAGCGTTCCATTGCCACATTCCATCTACTGCAGGCAGGATACCTGGCTGGCTGAATGTCGCTGAGAAGCTCACAGAGACCGCCATAAGCAACAGTTTAACAGAATGCCACAGACTAATCAACCAAACTTTTTGGGTTGGGTTCTCTTTTATAGTCTGCAGGCATTAAATGAAAGAAGTCAGTGTTCCAGCAGAAGGAGACAACGTTTCAGAAAAGGCATTGTAGCAAACCAAAAAAGAAATTTTAAGCGCAGCAGTGTAACCAGCGCACATACCTGTTAGCTCGGGTGAGTTTAAAAGGCTGCTGTTGATAACAAGGGCATTTGCTAAATAGATGGTGTGTGTGCAACAATATACTGAAAGGTCAATTATATTGTGCAGCTTATCTCACCACCTGTAGTTATTTAGGTGAAAGCTCCAAAATGCTTGCCTAATATGTCTGTTTATCCAAAAGGAAGTAGAAAGGGAGAGCTAGAAAGATAGCATTGCATCACATTACATGGCAATGCAATGCACAGTTGCTGAAGTTGAACCAAAATGAGCTTGTAATCTGGCTTCTGCAACTTTGAACATGAAAAATCCAATGAGGAGAAGAAAAGCAGAGCCAAAGAGTCCATCCCAAAATCCGACAAACAAGCAAAATGAACAAAAAACATTGAATTCAATTCTTTCTGATTTTAGAAACTGCATTAAAGAAGGGGTGCACCGGTCCTGGAGATACTGCAATACCAGGTCAATGCGTGGAGTGGACAGAGCAAGCTCTTTTTCCATCTCCCTGTTCTAAAAATCCATTTAATATATGGTCCCCAGATAGGGGACGTATCAGATATTAAACTGATAAGAACAGATACTACACTTGATCTTAGCCAAAAGGCCGAGAAGCGATAACCAGAATTGGTTTCAAACTACGGAGCCACCCAAGGATCCTAAAAAGTCCATTTGTGGAGATGAGCTCCTGGACTCCCGTTAAGAAGACATGTTGTCAACCTCTAGATCCCTTACATGCCTGCACTTTTCGGCTTGCTGCTGCTGCAATCCACGCGTTTTAGATCTGCATAACTCCACCTCTTTAAACACAGCACCTTCACCCCCTGCTGTTCCCACCCGCCTCAACACCGTTGGAAGGGAGGAGAACCAATTAAGGCGGGGGGTGGGGTGGAACGAGCAGCTGTCTACCCTTAGCAGGAGGGCTCCTGATTACATACCTCTCCTGCTGCTGCTGCTGCTGCTGGCTGTCCAGCAGCAGACTGAAGGTGGCTGCTGCTGTGCACAGGTATATAAAGGCTCAGAGCCTATTATGACACGCGCAGCCAGCGTTCCATTGCCACATTCCATCTACTGCAGGCAGGATACCTGGCTGGCTGAATGTCGCTGAGAAGCTCACAGAGACCGCCATAAGCAACAGTTTAACAGAATGCCACAGACTAATCAACCAAACTTTTTGGGTTGGGTTCTCTTTTATAGTCTGCAGGCATTAAATGAAAGAAGTCAGTGTTCCAGCAGAAGGAGACAACGTTTCAGAAAAGGCATTGTAGCAAACCAAAAAAGAAATTTTAAGCGCAGCAGTGTAACCAGCGCACATACCTGTTAGCTCGGGTGAGTTTAAAAGGCTGCTGTTGATAACAAGGGCATTTGCTAAATAGATGGTGTGTGTGCAACAATATACTGAAAGGTCAATTATATTGTGCAGCTTATCTCACCACCTGTAGTTATTTAGGTGAAAGCTCCAAAATGCTTGCCTAATATGTCTGTTTATCCAAAAGGAAGTAGAAAGGGAGAGCTAGAAAGATAGCATTGCATCACATTACATGGCAATGCAATGCACAGTTGCTGAAGTTGAACCAAAATGAGCTTGTAATCTGGCTTCTGCAACTTTGAACATGAAAAATCCAATGAGGAGAAGAAAAGCAGAGCCAAAGAGTCCATCCCAAAATCCGACAAACAAGCAAAATGAACAAAAAACATTGAATTCAATTCTTTCTGATTTTAGAAACTGCATTAAAGAAGGGGTGCACCGGTCCTGGAGATACTGCAATACCAGGTCAATGCGTGGAGTGGACAGAGCAAGCTCTTTTTCCATCTCCCTGTTCTAAAAATCCATTTAATATATGGTCCCCAGATAGGGGACGTATCAGATATTAAACTGATAAGAACAGATACTACACTTGATCTTAGCCAAAAGGCCGAGAAGCGATAACCAGAATTGGTTTCAAACTACGGAGCCACCCAAGGATCCTAAAAAGTCCATTTGTGGAGATGAGCTCCTGGACTCCCGTTAAGAAGACATGTTGTCAACCTCTAGATCCCTTACATGCCTGCACTTTTCGGCTTGCTGTTGCTGCAATCCACGCGTTTTAGATCTGCATAACTCCACCTCTTTAAACACAGCACCTTCACCCCCTGCTGTTCCCACCCGCCTCAACACCGTTGGAAGGGAGGAGAACCAATTAAGGCGGGGGGTGGGGTGGAACGAGCAGCTGTCTACCCTTAGCAGGAGGGCTCCTGATTACATACCTCTCCTGCTGCTGCTGCTGCTGCTGGCTGTCCAGCAGCAGACTGAAGGTGGCTGCTGCTGTGCACAGGTATATAAAGGCTCAGAGCCTATTATGACACGCGCAGCCAGCGTTCCATTGCCACATTCCATCTACTGCAGGCAGGATACCTGGCTGGCTGAATGTCGCTGAGAAGCTCACAGAGACCGCCATAAGCAACAGTTTAACAGAATGCCACAGACTAATCAACCAAACTTTTTGGGTTGGGTTCTCTTTTATAGTCTGCAGGCATTAAATGAAAGAAGTCAGTGTTCCAGCAGAAGGAGACAACGTTTCAGAAAAGGCATTGTAGCAAACCAAAAAAGAAATTTTAAGCGCAGCAGTGTAACCAGCGCACATACCTGTTAGCTCGGGTGAGTTTAAAAGGCTGCTGTTGATAACAAGGGCATTTGCTAAATAGATGGTGTGTGTGCAACAATATACTGAAAGGTCAATTATATTGTGCAGCTTATCTCACCACCTGTAGTTATTTAGGTGAAAGCTCCAAAATGCTTGCCTAATATGTCTGTTTATCCAAAAGGAAGTAGAAAGGGAGAGCTAGAAAGATAGCATTGCATCACATTACATGGCAATGCAATGCACAGTTGCTGAAGTTGAACCAAAATGAGCTTGTAATCTGGCTTCTGCAACTTTGAACATGAAAAATCCAATGAGGAGAAGAAAAGCAGAGCCAAAGAGTCCATCCCAAAATCCGACAAACAAGCAAAATGAACAAAAAACATTGAATTCAATTCTTTCTGATTTTAGAAACTGCATTAAAGAAGGGGTGCACCGGTCCTGGAGATACTGCAATACCAGGTCAATGCGTGGAGTGGACAGAGCAAGCTCTTTTTCCATCTCCCTGTTCTAAAAATCCATTTAATATATGGTCCCCAGATAGGGGACGTATCAGATATTAAACTGATAAGAACAGATACTACACTTGATCTTAGCCAAAAGGCCGAGAAGCGATAACCAGAATTGGTTTCAAACTACGGAGCCACCCAAGGATCCTAAAAAGTCCATTTGTGGAGATGAGCTCCTGGACTCCCGTTAAGAAGACATGTTGTCAACCTCTAGATCCCTTACATGCCTGCACTTTTCGGCTTGCTGTTGCTGCAATCCACGCGTTTTAGATCTGCATAACTCCACCTCTTTAAACACAGCACCTTCACCCCCTGCTGTTCCCACCCGCCTCAACACCGTTGGAAGGGAGGAGAACCAATTAAGGCGGGGGGTGGGGTGGAACGAGCAGCTGTCTACCCTTAGCAGGAGGGCTCCTGATTACATACCTCTCCTGCTGCTGCTGCTGCTGCTGGCTGTCCAGCAGCAGACTGAAGGTGGCTGCTGCTGTGCACAGGTATATAAAGGCTCAGAGCCTATTATGACACGCGCAGCCAGCGTTCCATTGCCACATTCCATCTACTGCAGGCAGGATACCTGGCTGGCTGAATGTCGCTGAGAAGCTCACAGAGACCGCCATAAGCAACAGTTTAACAGAATGCCACAGACTAATCAACCAAACTTTTTGGGTTGGGTTCTCTTTTATAGTCTGCAGGCATTAAATGAAAGAAGTCAGTGTTCCAGCAGAAGGAGACAACGTTTCAGAAAAGGCATTGTAGCAAACCAAAAAAGAAATTTTAAGCGCAGCAGTGTAACCAGCGCACATACCTGTTAGCTCGGGTGAGTTTAAAAGGCTGCTGTTGATAACAAGGGCATTTGCTAAATAGATGGTGTGTGTGCAACAATATACTGAAAGGTCAATTATATTGTGCAGCTTATCTCACCACCTGTAGTTATTTAGGTGAAAGCTCCAAAATGCTTGCCTAATATGTCTGTTTATCCAAAAGGAAGTAGAAAGGGAGAGCTAGAAAGATAGCATTGCATCACATTACATGGCAATGCAATGCACAGTTGCTGAAGTTGAACCAAAATGAGCTTGTAATCTGGCTTCTGCAACTTTGAACATGAAAAATCCAATGAGGAGAAGAAAAGCAGAGCCAAAGAGTCCATCCCAAAATCCGACAAACAAGCAAAATGAACAAAAAACATTGAATTCAATTCTTTCTGATTTTAGAAACTGCATTAAAGAAGGGGTGCACCGGTCCTGGAGATACTGCAATACCAGGTCAATGCGTGGAGTGGACAGAGCAAGCTCTTTTTCCATCTCCCTGTTCTAAAAATCCATTTAATATATGGTCCCCAGATAGGGGACGTATCAGATATTAAACTGATAAGAACAGATACTACACTTGATCTTAGCCAAAAGGCCGAGAAGCGATAACCAGAATTGGTTTCAAACTACGGAGCCACCCAAGGATCCTAAAAAGTCCATTTGTGGAGATGAGCTCCTGGACTCCCGTTAAGAAGACATGTTGTCAACCTCTAGATCCCTTACATGCCTGCACTTTTCGGCTTGCTGCTGCTGCAATCCACGCGTTTTAGATCTGCATAACTCCACCTCTTTAAACACAGCACCTTCACCCCCTGCTGTTCCCACCCGCCTCAACACCGTTGGAAGGGAGGAGAACCAATTAAGGCGGGGGGTGGGGTGGAACGAGCAGCTGTCTACCCTTAGCAGGAGGGCTCCTGATTACATACCTCTCCTGCTGCTGCTGCTGCTGCTGGCTGTCCAGCAGCAGACTGAAGGTGGCTGCTGCTGTGCACAGGTATATAAAGGCTCAGAGCCTATTATGACACGCGCAGCCAGCGTTCCATTGCCACATTCCATCTACTGCAGGCAGGATACCTGGCTGGCTGAATGTCGCTGAGAAGCTCACAGAGACCGCCATAAGCAACAGTTTAACAGAATGCCACAGACTAATCAACCAAACTTTTTGGGTTGGGTTCTCTTTTATAGTCTGCAGGCATTAAATGAAAGAAGTCAGTGTTCCAGCAGAAGGAGACAACGTTTCAGAAAAGGCATTGTAGCAAACCAAAAAAGAAATTTTAAGCGCAGCAGTGTAACCAGCGCACATACCTGTTAGCTCGGGTGAGTTTAAAAGGCTGCTGTTGATAACAAGGGCATTTGCTAAATAGATGGTGTGTGTGCAACAATATACTGAAAGGTCAATTATATTGTGCAGCTTATCTCACCACCTGTAGTTATTTAGGTGAAAGCTCCAAAATGCTTGCCTAATATGTCTGTTTATCCAAAAGGAAGTAGAAAGGGAGAGCTAGAAAGATAGCATTGCATCACATTACATGGCAATGCAATGCACAGTTGCTGAAGTTGAACCAAAATGAGCTTGTAATCTGGCTTCTGCAACTTTGAACATGAAAAATCCAATGAGGAGAAGAAAAGCAGAGCCAAAGAGTCCATCCCAAAATCCGACAAACAAGCAAAATGAACAAAAAACATTGAATTCAATTCTTTCTGATTTTAGAAACTGCATTAAAGAAGGGGTGCACCGGTCCTGGAGATACTGCAATACCAGGTCAATGCGTGGAGTGGACAGAGCAAGCTCTTTTTCCATCTCCCTGTTCTAAAAATCCATTTAATATATGGTCCCCAGATAGGGGACGTATCAGATATTAAACTGATAAGAACAGATACTACACTTGATCTTAGCCAAAAGGCCGAGAAGCGATAACCAGAATTGGTTTCAAACTACGGAGCCACCCAAGGATCCTAAAAAGTCCATTTGTGGAGATGAGCTCCTGGACTCCCGTTAAGAAGACATGTTGTCAACCTCTAGATCCCTTACATGCCTGCACTTTTCGGCTTGCTGCTGCTGCAATCCACGCGTTTTAGATCTGCATAACTCCACCTCTTTAAACACAGCACCTTCACCCCCTGCTGTTCCCACCCGCCTCAACACCGTTGGAAGGGAGGAGAACCAATTAAGGCGGGGGGTGGGGTGGAACGAGCAGCTGTCTACCCTTAGCAGGAGGGCTCCTGATTACATACCTCTCCTGCTGCTGCTGCTGCTGCTGGCTGTCCAGCAGCAGACTGAAGGTGGCTGCTGCTGTGCACAGGTATATAAAGGCTCAGAGCCTATTATGACACGCGCAGCCAGCGTTCCATTGCCACATTCCATCTACTGCAGGCAGGATACCTGGCTGGCTGAATGTCGCTGAGAAGCTCACAGAGACCGCCATAAGCAACAGTTTAACAGAATGCCACAGACTAATCAACCAAACTTTTTGGGTTGGGTTCTCTTTTATAGTCTGCAGGCATTAAATGAAAGAAGTCAGTGTTCCAGCAGAAGGAGACAACGTTTCAGAAAAGGCATTGTAGCAAACCAAAAAAGAAATTTTAAGCGCAGCAGTGTAACCAGCGCACATACCTGTTAGCTCGGGTGAGTTTAAAAGGCTGCTGTTGATAACAAGGGCATTTGCTAAATAGATGGTGTGTGTGCAACAATATACTGAAAGGTCAATTATATTGTGCAGCTTATCTCACCACCTGTAGTTATTTAGGTGAAAGCTCCAAAATGCTTGCCTAATATGTCTGTTTATCCAAAAGGAAGTAGAAAGGGAGAGCTAGAAAGATAGCATTGCATCACATTACATGGCAATGCAATGCACAGTTGCTGAAGTTGAACCAAAATGAGCTTGTAATCTGGCTTCTGCAACTTTGAACATGAAAAATCCAATGAGGAGAAGAAAAGCAGAGCCAAAGAGTCCATCCCAAAATCCGACAAACAAGCAAAATGAACAAAAAACATTGAATTCAATTCTTTCTGATTTTAGAAACTGCATTAAAGAAGGGGTGCACCGGTCCTGGAGATACTGCAATACCAGGTCAATGCGTGGAGTGGACAGAGCAAGCTCTTTTTCCATCTCCCTGTTCTAAAAATCCATTTAATATATGGTCCCCAGATAGGGGACGTATCAGATATTAAACTGATAAGAACAGATACTACACTTGATCTTAGCCAAAAGGCCGAGAAGCGATAACCAGAATTGGTTTCAAACTACGGAGCCACCCAAGGATCCTAAAAAGTCCATTTGTGGAGATGAGCTCCTGGACTCCCGTTAAGAAGACATGTTGTCAACCTCTAGATCCCTTACATGCCTGCACTTTTCGGCTTGCTGCTGCTGCAATCCACGCGTTTTAGATCTGCATAACTCCACCTCTTTAAACACAGCACCTTCACCCCCTGCTGTTCCCACCCGCCTCAACACCGTTGGAAGGGAGGAGAACCAATTAAGGCGGGGGGTGGGGTGGAACGAGCAGCTGTCTACCCTTAGCAGGAGGGCTCCTGATTACATACCTCTCCTGCTGCTGCTGCTGCTGCTGGCTGTCCAGCAGCAGACTGAAGGTGGCTGCTGCTGTGCACAGGTATATAAAGGCTCAGAGCCTATTATGACACGCGCAGCCAGCGTTCCATTGCCACATTCCATCTACTGCAGGCAGGATACCTGGCTGGCTGAATGTCGCTGAGAAGCTCACAGAGACCGCCATAAGCAACAGTTTAACAGAATGCCACAGACTAATCAACCAAACTTTTTGGGTTGGGTTCTCTTTTATAGTCTGCAGGCATTAAATGAAAGAAGTCAGTGTTCCAGCAGAAGGAGACAACGTTTCAGAAAAGGCATTGTAGCAAACCAAAAAAGAAATTTTAAGCGCAGCAGTGTAACCAGCGCACATACCTGTTAGCTCGGGTGAGTTTAAAAGGCTGCTGTTGATAACAAGGGCATTTGCTAAATAGATGGTGTGTGTGCAACAATATACTGAAAGGTCAATTATATTGTGCAGCTTATCTCACCACCTGTAGTTATTTAGGTGAAAGCTCCAAAATGCTTGCCTAATATGTCTGTTTATCCAAAAGGAAGTAGAAAGGGAGAGCTAGAAAGATAGCATTGCATCACATTACATGGCAATGCAATGCACAGTTGCTGAAGTTGAACCAAAATGAGCTTGTAATCTGGCTTCTGCAACTTTGAACATGAAAAATCCAATGAGGAGAAGAAAAGCAGAGCCAAAGAGTCCATCCCAAAATCCGACAAACAAGCAAAATGAACAAAAAACATTGAATTCAATTCTTTCTGATTTTAGAAACTGCATTAAAGAAGGGGTGCACCGGTCCTGGAGATACTGCAATACCAGGTCAATGCGTGGAGTGGACAGAGCAAGCTCTTTTTCCATCTCCCTGTTCTAAAAATCCATTTAATATATGGTCCCCAGATAGGGGACGTATCAGATATTAAACTGATAAGAACAGATTTTTTGATTGAAGCTGCATCCAAGGCACTGAAAAATGTGACCGAAGTCACACCAAAACAGCGCACGAGGCGAGGATTCATGTGGACCCTTCCCGGAGGAGAGGGTCCCCAATAAACCATCCCCATCCCTCCGAGCCAGAAGGCCACAGCGAGGGTCAGGGATCTCCGATGCTCTCCCTAGCCGAAGCCGGAGAAGAGCCGTTTTCGTGCTCCCAGCTTCCATCTAGGCTGCCACCCTAGTGGAGCTGGAGTCTGTGTTGGTTTCTCAGCCCAAAGCTGACCGGACCTCCGACCGGGTTTATAAAAATTCCCCTTCCTAGCCCGGAGGCCAGGAATAGGGGGGGTTGCTCAGAAAGTATGATTGGCAAAGGTGCGGCGTGCTACGAAGCCAAGTCTTTCTGGGGTTCCCAGTCCCAGTAAGCTTGGACTCCCACCAGGACGCCTACTCCTGGGGCACATTGCTCCAAAGCCCTCACACTTACCCAGCCTAGTGACTTCGATCCTGGAGGGCCATGTTTTCCATCAGATAACTCTATGAGCCACCTGGCGTACTAACAAGTGCACCAAACCAGTGTGTAATATGCATCAATTTACTAGGGCAGCCCAAGGACAAAACTGCCTTTTCAAAAGATACTACACTTGATCTTAGCCAAAAGGCCGAGAAGCGATAACCAGAATTGGTTTCAAACTACGGAGCCACCCAAGGATCCTAAAAAGTCCATTTGTGGAGATGAGCTCCTGGACTCCCGTTAAGAAGACATGTTGTCAACCTCTAGATCCCTTACATGCCTGCACTTTTCGGCTTGCTGCTGCTGCAATCCACGCGTTTTAGATCTGCATAACTCCACCTCTTTAAACACAGCACCTTCACCCCCTGCTGTTCCCACCCGCCTCAACACCGTTGGAAGGGAGGAGAACCAATTAAGGCGGGGGGTGGGGTGGAACGAGCAGCTGTCTACCCTTAGCAGGAGGGCTCCTGATTACATACCTCTCCTGCTGCTGCTGCTGCTGCTGGCTGTCCAGCAGCAGACTGAAGGTGGCTGCTGCTGTGCACAGGTATATAAAGGCTCAGAGCCTATAATGACACGCGCAGCCAGCGTTCCATTGCCACATTCCATCTACTGCAGGCAGGATACCTGGCTGGCTGAATGTCGCTGAGAAGCTCACAGAGACCGCCTTAAGCAACAGTTTAACAGAATGCCACAGACTAATCAACCAAACTTTTTGGGTTGGGTTCTCTTTTATAGTCTGCAGGCATTAAATGAAAGAAGTCAGTGTTCCAGCAGAAGGAGACAACGTTTCAGAAAAGGCATTGTAGCAAACCAAAAAAGAAATTTTAAGCGCAGCAGTGTAACCAGCGCACATACCTGTTAGCTCGGGTGAGTTTAAAAGGCTGCTGTTGATAACAAGGGCATTTGCTAAATAGATGGTGTGTGTGCAACAATATACTGAAAGGTCAATTATATTGTGCAGCTTATCTCACCACCTGTAGTTATTTAGGTGAAAGCTCCAAAATGCTTGCCTAATATGTCTGTTTATCCAAAAGGAAGTAGAAAGGGAGAGCTAGAAAGATAGCATTGCATCACATTACATGGCAATGCAATGCACAGTTGCTGAAGTTGAACCAAAATGAGCTTGTAATCTGGCTTCTGCAACTTTGAACATGAAAAATCCAATGAGGAGAAGAAAAGCAGAGCCAAAGAGTCCATCCCAAAATCCGACAAACAAGCAAAATGAACAAAAAACATTGAATTCAATTCTTTCTGATTTTAGAAACTGCATTAAAGAAGGGGTGCACCGGTCCTGGAGATACTGCAATACCAGGTCAATGCGTGGAGTGGACAGAGCAAGCTCTTTTTCCATCTCCCTGTTCTAAAAATCCATTTAATATATGGTCCCCAGATAGGGGACGTATCAGATATTAAACTGATAAGAACAGATACTACACTTGATCTTAGCCAAAAGGCCGAGAAGCGATAACCAGAATTGGTTTCAAACTACGGAGCCACCCAAGGATCCTAAAAAGTCCATTTGTGGAGATGAGCTCCTGGACTCCCGTTAAGAAGACATGTTGTCAACCTCTAGATCCCTTACATGCCTGCACTTTTCGGCTTGCTGCTGCTGCAATCCACGCGTTTTAGATCTGCATAACTCCACCTCTTTAAACACAGCACCTTCACCCCCTGCTGTTCCCACCCGCCTCAACACCGTTGGAAGGGAGGAGAACCAATTAAGGCGGGGGGTGGGGTGGAACGAGCAGCTGTCTACCCTTAGCAGGAGGGCTCCTGATTACATACCTCTCCTGCTGCTGCTGCTGCTGCTGGCTGTCCAGCAGCAGACTGAAGGTGGCTGCTGCTGTGCACAGGTATATAAAGGCTCAGAGCCTATTATGACACGCGCAGCCAGCGTTCCATTGCCACATTCCATCTACTGCAGGCAGGATACCTGGCTGGCTGAATGTCGCTGAGAAGCTCACAGAGACCGCCATAAGCAACAGTTTAACAGAATGCCACAGACTAATCAACCAAACTTTTTGGGTTGGGTTCTCTTTTATAGTCTGCAGGCATTAAATGAAAGAAGTCAGTGTTCCAGCAGAAGGAGACAACGTTTCAGAAAAGGCATTGTAGCAAACCAAAAAAGAAATTTTAAGCGCAGCAGTGTAACCAGCGCACATACCTGTTAGCTCGGGTGAGTTTAAAAGGCTGCTGTTGATAACAAGGGCATTTGCTAAATAGATGGTGTGTGTGCAACAATATACTGAAAGGTCAATTATATTGTGCAGCTTATCTCACCACCTGTAGTTATTTAGGTGAAAGCTCCAAAATGCTTGCCTAATATGTCTGTTTATCCAAAAGGAAGTAGAAAGGGAGAGCTAGAAAGATAGCATTGCATCACATTACATGGCAATGCAATGCACAGTTGCTGAAGTTGAACCAAAATGAGCTTGTAATCTGGCTTCTGCAACTTTGAACATGAAAAATCCAATGAGGAGAAGAAAAGCAGAGCCAAAGAGTCCATCCCAAAATCCGACAAACAAGCAAAATGAACAAAAAACATTGAATTCAATTCTTTCTGATTTTAGAAACTGCATTAAAGAAGGGGTGCACCGGTCCTGGAGATACTGCAATACCAGGTCAATGCGTGGAGTGGACAGAGCAAGCTCTTTTTCCATCTCCCTGTTCTAAAAATCCATTTAATATATGGTCCCCAGATAGGGGACGTATCAGATATTAAACTGATAAGAACAGATACTACACTTGATCTTAGCCAAAAGGCCGAGAAGCGATAACCAGAATTGGTTTCAAACTACGGAGCCACCCAAGGATCCTAAAAAGTCCATTTGTGGAGATGAGCTCCTGGACTCCCGTTAAGAAGACATGTTGTCAACCTCTAGATCCCTTACATGCCTGCACTTTTCGGCTTGCTGCTGCTGCAATCCACGCGTTTTAGATCTGCATAACTCCACCTCTTTAAACACAGCACCTTCACCCCCTGCTGTTCCCACCCGCCTCAACACCGTTGGAAGGGAGGAGAACCAATTAAGGCGGGGGGTGGGGTGGAACGAGCAGCTGTCTACCCTTAGCAGGAGGGCTCCTGATTACATACCTCTCCTGCTGCTGCTGCTGCTGCTGGCTGTCCAGCAGCAGACTGAAGGTGGCTGCTGCTGTGCACAGGTATATAAAGGCTCAGAGCCTATTATGACACGCGCAGCCAGCGTTCCATTGCCACATTCCATCTACTGCAGGCAGGATACCTGGCTGGCTGAATGTCGCTGAGAAGCTCACAGAGACCGCCATAAGCAACAGTTTAACAGAATGCCACAGACTAATCAACCAAACTTTTTGGGTTGGGTTCTCTTTTATAGTCTGCAGGCATTAAATGAAAGAAGTCAGTGTTCCAGCAGAAGGAGACAACGTTTCAGAAAAGGCATTGTAGCAAACCAAAAAAGAAATTTTAAGCGCAGCAGTGTAACCAGCGCACATACCTGTTAGCTCGGGTGAGTTTAAAAGGCTGCTGTTGATAACAAGGGCATTTGCTAAATAGATGGTGTGTGTGCAACAATATACTGAAAGGTCAATTATATTGTGCAGCTTATCTCACCACCTGTAGTTATTTAGGTGAAAGCTCCAAAATGCTTGCCTAATATGTCTGTTTATCCAAAAGGAAGTAGAAAGGGAGAGCTAGAAAGATAGCATTGCATCACATTACATGGCAATGCAATGCACAGTTGCTGAAGTTGAACCAAAATGAGCTTGTAATCTGGCTTCTGCAACTTTGAACATGAAAAATCCAATGAGGAGAAGAAAAGCAGAGCCAAAGAGTCCATCCCAAAATCCGACAAACAAGCAAAATGAACAAAAAACATTGAATTCAATTCTTTCTGATTTTAGAAACTGCATTAAAGAAGGGGTGCACCGGTCCTGGAGATACTGCAATACCAGGTCAATGCGTGGAGTGGACAGAGCAAGCTCTTTTTCCATCTCCCTGTTCTAAAAATCCATTTAATATATGGTCCCCAGATAGGGGACGTATCAGATATTAAACTGATAAGAACAGATTTTTTGATTGAAGCTGCATCCAAGGCACTGAAAAATGTGACCGAAGTCACACCAAAACAGCGCACGAGGCGAGGATTCATGTGGACCCTTCCCGGAGGAGAGGGTCCCCAATAAACCATCCCCATCCCTCCGAGCCAGAAGGCCACAGCGAGGGTCAGGGATCTCCGATGCTCTCCCTAGCCGAAGCCGGAGAAGAGCCGTTTTCGTGCTCCCAGCTTCCATCTAGGCTGCCACCCTAGTGGAGCTGGAGTCTGTGTTGGTTTCTCAGCCCAAAGCTGACCGGACCTCCGACCGGGTTTATAAAAATTCCCCTTCCTAGCCCGGAGGCCAGGAATAGGGGGGGTTGCTCAGAAAGTATGATTGGCAAAGGTGCGGCGTGCTACGAAGCCAAGTCTTTCTGGGGTTCCCAGTCCCAGTAAGCTTGGACTCCCACCAGGACGCCTACTCCTGGGGCACATTGCTCCAAAGCCCTCACACTTACCCAGCCTAGTGACTTCGATCCTGGAGGGCCATGTTTTCCATCAGATAACTCTATGAGCCACCTGGCGTACTAACAAGTGCACCAAACCAGTGTGTAATATGCATCAATTTACTAGGGCAGCCCAAGGACAAAACTGCCTTTTCAAAAGATACTACACTTGATCTTAGCCAAAAGGCCGAGAAGCGATAACCAGAATTGGTTTCAAACTACGGAGCCACCCAAGGATCCTAAAAAGTCCATTTGTGGAGATGAGCTCCTGGACTCCCGTTAAGAAGACATGTTGTCAACCTCTAGATCCCTTACATGCCTGCACTTTTCGGCTTGCTGCTGCTGCAATCCACGCGTTTTAGATCTGCATAACTCCACCTCTTTAAACACAGCACCTTCACCCCCTGCTGTTCCCACCCGCCTCAACACCGTTGGAAGGGAGGAGAACCAATTAAGGCGGGGGGTGGGGTGGAACGAGCAGCTGTCTACCCTTAGCAGGAGGGCTCCTGATTACATACCTCTCCTGCTGCTGCTGCTGCTGCTGGCTGTCCAGCAGCAGACTGAAGGTGGCTGCTGCTGTGCACAGGTATATAAAGGCTCAGAGCCTATTATGACACGCGCAGCCAGCGTTCCATTGCCACATTCCATCTACTGCAGGCAGGATACCTGGCTGGCTGAATGTCGCTGAGAAGCTCACAGAGACCGCCATAAGCAACAGTTTAACAGAATGCCACAGACTAATCAACCAAACTTTTTGGGTTGGGTTCTCTTTTATAGTCTGCAGGCATTAAATGAAAGAAGTCAGTGTTCCAGCAGAAGGAGACAACGTTTCAGAAAAGGCATTGTAGCAAACCAAAAAAGAAATTTTAAGCGCAGCAGTGTAACCAGCGCACATACCTGTTAGCTCGGGTGAGTTTAAAAGGCTGCTGTTGATAACAAGGGCATTTGCTAAATAGATGGTGTGTGTGCAACAATATACTGAAAGGTCAATTATATTGTGCAGCTTATCTCACCACCTGTAGTTATTTAGGTGAAAGCTCCAAAATGCTTGCCTAATATGTCTGTTTATCCAAAAGGAAGTAGAAAGGGAGAGCTAGAAAGATAGCATTGCATCACATTACATGGCAATGCAATGCACAGTTGCTGAAGTTGAACCAAAATGAGCTTGTAATCTGGCTTCTGCAACTTTGAACATGAAAAATCCAATGAGGAGAAGAAAAGCAGAGCCAAAGAGTCCATCCCAAAATCCGACAAACAAGCAAAATGAACAAAAAACATTGAATTCAATTCTTTCTGATTTTAGAAACTGCATTAAAGAAGGGGTGCACCGGTCCTGGAGATACTGCAATACCAGGTCAATGCGTGGAGTGGACAGAGCAAGCTCTTTTTCCATCTCCCTGTTCTAAAAATCCATTTAATATATGGTCCCCAGATAGGGGACGTATCAGATATTAAACTGATAAGAACAGATACTACACTTGATCTTAGCCAAAAGGCCGAGAAGCGATAACCAGAATTGGTTTCAAACTACGGAGCCACCCAAGGATCCTAAAAAGTCCATTTGTGGAGATGAGCTCCTGGACTCCCATTAAGAAGACATGTTGTCAACCTCTAGATCCCTTACATGCCTGCACTTTTCGGCTTGCTGCTGCTGCAATCCACGCGTTTTAGATCTGCATAACTCCACCTCTTTAAACACAGCACCTTCACCCCCTGCTGTTCCCACCCGCCTCAACACCGTTGGAAGGGAGGAGAACCAATTAAGGCGGGGGGTGGGGTGGAACGAGCAGCTGTCTACCCTTAGCAGGAGGGCTCCTGATTACATACCTCTCCTGCTGCTGCTGCTGGCTGTCCAGCAGCAGACTGAAGGTGGCTGCTGCTGTGCACAGGTATATAAAGGCTCAGAGCCTATTATGACACGCGCAGCCAGCGTTCCATTGCCACATTCCATCTACTGCAGGCAGGATACCTGGCTGGCTGAATGTCGCTGAGAAGCTCACAGAGACCGCCATAAGCAACAGTTTAACAGAATGCCACAGACTAATCAACCAAACTTTTTGGGTTGGGTTCTCTTTTATAGTCTGCAGGCATTAAATGAAAGAAGTCAGTGTTCCAGCAGAAGGAGACAACGTTTCAGAAAAGGCATTGTAGCAAACCAAAAAAGAAATTTTAAGCGCAGCAGTGTAACCAGCGCACATACCTGTTAGCTCGGGTGAGTTTAAAAGGCTGCTGTTGATAACAAGGGCATTTGCTAAATAGATGGTGTGTGTGCAACAATATACTGAAAGGTCAATTATATTGTGCAGCTTATCTCACCACCTGTAGTTATTTAGGTGAAAGCTCCAAAATGCTTGCCTAATATGTCTGTTTATCCAAAAGGAAGTAGAAAGGGAGAGCTAGAAAGATAGCATTGCATCACATTACATGGCAATGCAATGCACAGCTGCTGAAGTTGAACCAAAATGAGCTTGTAATCTGGCTTCTGCAACTTTGAACATGAAAAATCCAATGAGGAGAAGAAAAGCAGAGCCAAAGAGTCCATCCCAAAATCCGACAAACAAGCAAAATGAACAAAAAACATTGAATTCAATTCTTTCTGATTTTAGAAACTGCATTAAAGAAGGGGTGCACCGGTCCTGGAGATACTGCAATACCAGGTCAATGCGTGGAGTGGACAGAGCAAGCTCTTTTTCCATCTCCCTGTTCTAAAAATCCATTTAATATATGGTCCCCAGATAGGGGACGTATCAGATATTAAACTGATAAGAACAGATTTTTTGATTGAAGCTGCATCCAAGGCACTGAAAAATGTGACCGAAGTCACACCAAAACAGCGCACGAGGCGAGGATTCATGTGGACCCTTCCCGGAGGAGAGGGTCCCCAATAAACCATCCCCATCCCTCCGAGCCAGAAGGCCACAGCGAGGGTCAGGGATCTCCGATGCTCTCCCTAGCCGAAGCCGGAGAAGAGCCGTTTTCGTGCTCCCAGCTTCCATCTAGGCTGCCACCCTAGTGGAGCTGGAGTCTGTGTTGGTTTCTCAGCCCAAAGCTGACCGGACCTCCGACCGGGTTTATAAAAATTCCCCTTCCTAGCCCGGAGGCCAGGAATAGGGGGGGTTGCTCAGAAAGTATGATTGGCAAAGGTGCGGCGTGCTACGAAGCCAAGTCTTTCTGGGGTTCCCAGTCCCAGTAAGCTTGGACTCCTACCAGGACGCCTACTCCTGGGGCACATTGCTCCAAAGCCCTCACACTTACCCAGCCTAGTGACTTCGATCCTGGAGGGCCATGTTTTCCATCAGATAACTCTATGAGCCACCTGGCGTACTAACAAGTGCACCAAACCAGTGTGTAATATGCATCAATTTACTAGGGCAGCCCAAGGACAAAACTGCCTTTTCAAAAGATACTACACTTGATCTTAGCCAAAAGGCCGAGAAGCGATAACCAGAATTGGTTTCAAACTACGGAGCCACCCAAGGATCCTAAAAAGTCCATTTGTGGAGATGAGCTCCTGGACTCCCGTTAAGAAGACATGTTGTCAACCTCTAGATCCCTTACATGCCTGCACTTTTCGGCTTGCTGCTGCTGCAATCCACGCGTTTTAGATCTGCATAACTCCACCTCTTTAAACACAGCACCTTCACCCCCTGCTGTTCCCACCCGCCTCAACACCGTTGGAAGGGAGGAGAACCAATTAAGGCGGGGGGTGGGGTGGAACGAGCAGCTGTCTACCCTTAGCAGGAGGGCTCCTGATTACATACCTCTCCTGCTGCTGCTGCTGCTGCTGGCTGTCCAGCAGCAGACTGAAGGTGGCTGCTGCTGTGCACAGGTATATAAAGGCTCAGAGCCTATTATGACACGCGCAGCCAGCGTTCCATTGCCACATTCCATCTACTGCAGGCAGGATACCTGGCTGGCTGAATGTCGCTGAGAAGCTCACAGAGACCGCCATAAGCAACAGTTTAACAGAATGCCACAGACTAATCAACCAAACTTTTTGGGTTGGGTTCTCTTTTATAGTCTGCAGGCATTAAATGAAAGAAGTCAGTGTTCCAGCAGAAGGAGACAACGTTTCAGAAAAGGCATTGTAGCAAACCAAAAAAGAAATTTTAAGCGCAGCAGTGTAACCAGCGCACATACCTGTTAGCTCGGGTGAGTTTAAAAGGCTGCTGTTGATAACAAGGGCATTTGCTAAATAGATGGTGTGTGTGCAACAATATACTGAAAGGTCAATTATATTGTGCAGCTTATCTCACCACCTGTAGTTATTTAGGTGAAAGCTCCAAAATGCTTGCCTAATATGTCTGTTTATCCAAAAGGAAGTAGAAAGGGAGAGCTAGAAAGATAGCATTGCATCACATTACATGGCAATGCAATGCACAGTTGCTGAAGTTGAACCAAAATGAGCTTGTAATCTGGCTTCTGCAACTTTGAACATGAAAAATCCAATGAGGAGAAGAAAAGCAGAGCCAAAGAGTCCATCCCAAAATCCGACAAACAAGCAAAATGAACAAAAAACATTGAATTCAATTCTTTCTGATTTTAGAAACTGCATTAAAGAAGGGGTGCACCGGTCCTGGAGATACTGCAATACCAGGTCAATGCGTGGAGTGGACAGAGCAAGCTCTTTTTCCATCTCCCTGTTCTAAAAATCCATTTAATATATGGTCCCCAGATAGGGGACGTATCAGATATTAAACTGATAAGAACAGATACTACACTTGATCTTAGCCAAAAGGCCGAGAAGCGATAACCAGAATTGGTTTCAAACTACGGAGCCACCCAAGGATCCTAAAAAGTCCATTTGTGGAGATGAGCTCCTGGACTCCCGTTAAGAAGACATGTTGTCAACCTCTAGATCCCTTACATGCCTGCACTTTTCGGCTTGCTGCTGCTGCAATCCACGCGTTTTAGATCTGCATAACTCCACCTCTTTAAACACAGCACCTTCACCCCCTGCTGTTCCCACCCGCCTCAACACCGTTGGAAGGGAGGAGAACCAATTAAGGCGGGGGGTGGGGTGGAACGAGCAGCTGTCTACCCTTAGCAGGAGGGCTCCTGATTACATACCTCTCCTGCTGCTGCTGCTGCTGCTGGCTGTCCAGCAGCAGACTGAAGGTGGCTGCTGCTGTGCACAGGTATATAAAGGCTCAGAGCCTATTATGACACGCGCAGCCAGCGTTCCATTGCCACATTCCATCTACTGCAGGCAGGATACCTGGCTGGCTGAATGTCGCTGAGAAGCTCACAGAGACCGCCATAAGCAACAGTTTAACAGAATGCCACAGACTAATCAACCAAACTTTTTGGGTTGGGTTCTCTTTTATAGTCTGCAGGCATTAAATGAAAGAAGTCAGTGTTCCAGCAGAAGGAGACAACGTTTCAGAAAAGGCATTGTAGCAAACCAAAAAAGAAATTTTAAGCGCAGCAGTGTAACCAGCGCACATACCTGTTAGCTCGGGTGAGTTTAAAAGGCTGCTGTTGATAACAAGGGCATTTGCTAAATAGATGGTGTGTGTGCAACAATATACTGAAAGGTCAATTATATTGTGCAGCTTATCTCACCACCTGTAGTTATTTAGGTGAAAGCTCCAAAATGCTTGCCTAATATGTCTGTTTATCCAAAAGGAAGTAGAAAGGGAGAGCTAGAAAGATAGCATTGCATCACATTACATGGCAATGCAATGCACAGTTGCTGAAGTTGAACCAAAATGAGCTTGTAATCTGGCTTCTGCAACTTTGAACATGAAAAATCCAATGAGGAGAAGAAAAGCAGAGCCAAAGAGTCCATCCCAAAATCCGACAAACAAGCAAAATGAACAAAAAACATTGAATTCAATTCTTTCTGATTTTAGAAACTGCATTAAAGAAGGGGTGCACCGGTCCTGGAGATACTGCAATACCAGGTCAATGCGTGGAGTGGACAGAGCAAGCTCTTTTTCCATCTCCCTGTTCTAAAAATCCATTTAATATATGGTCCCCAGATAGGGGACGTATCAGATATTAAACTGATAAGAACAGATACTACACTTGATCTTAGCCAAAAGGCCGAGAAGCGATAACCAGAATTGGTTTCAAACTACGGAGCCACCCAAGGATCCTAAAAAGTCCATTTGTGGAGATGAGCTCCTGGACTCCCGTTAAGAAGACATGTTGTCAACCTCTAGATCCCTTACATGCCTGCACTTTTCGGCTTGCTGCTGCTGCAATCCACGCGTTTTAGATCTGCATAACTCCACCTCTTTAAACACAGCACCTTCACCCCCTGCTGTTCCCACCCGCCTCAACACCGTTGGAAGGGAGGAGAACCAATTAAGGCGGGGGGTGGGGTGGAACGAGCAGCTGTCTACCCTTAGCAGGAGGGCTCCTGATTACATACCTCTCCTGCTGCTGCTGCTGCTGCTGGCTGTCCAGCAGCAGACTGAAGGTGGCTGCTGCTGTGCACAGGTATATAAAGGCTCAGAGCCTATTATGACACGCGCAGCCAGCGTTCCATTGCCACATTCCATCTACTGCAGGCAGGATACCTGGCTGGCTGAATGTCGCTGAGAAGCTCACAGAGACCGCCATAAGCAACAGTTTAACAGAATGCCACAGACTAATCAACCAAACTTTTTGGGTTGGGTTCTCTTTTATAGTCTGCAGGCATTAAATGAAAGAAGTCAGTGTTCCAGCAGAAGGAGACAACGTTTCAGAAAAGGCATTGTAGCAAACCAAAAAAGAAATTTTAAGCGCAGCAGTATAACCAGCGCACATACCTGTTAGCTCGGGTGAGTTTAAAAGGCTGCTGTTGATAACAAGGGCATTTGCTAAATAGATGGTGTGTGTGCAACAATATACTGAAAGGTCAATTATATTGTGCAGCTTATCTCACCACCTGTAGTTATTTAGGTGAAAGCTCCAAAATGCTTGCCTAATATGTCTGTTTATCCAAAAGGAAGTAGAAAGGGAGAGCTAGAAAGATAGCATTGCATCACATTACATGGCAATGCAATGCACAGTTGCTGAAGTTGAACCAAAATGAGCTTGTAGTCTGGCTTCTGCAACTTTGAACATGAAAAATCCAATGAGGAGAAGAAAAGCAGAGCCAAAGAGTCCATCCCAAAATCCGACAAACAAGCAAAATGAACAAAAAACATTGAATTCAATTCTTTCTGATTTTAGAAACTGCATTAAAGAAGGGGTGCACCGGTCCTGGAGATACTGCAATACCAGGTCAATGCGTGGAGTGGACAGAGCAAGCTCTTTTTCCATCTCCCTGTTCTAAAAATCCATTTAATATATGGTCCCCAGATAGGGGACGTATCAGATATTAAACTGATAAGAACAGATACTACACTTGATCTTAGCCAAAAGGCCGAGAAGCGATAACCAGAATTGGTTTCAAACTACGGAGCCACCCAAGGATCCTAAAAAGTCCATTTGTGGAGATGAGCTCCTGGACTCCCGTTAAGAAGACATGTTGTCAACCTCTAGATCCCTTACATGCCTGCACTTTTCGGCTTGCTGCTGCTGCAATCCACGCGTTTTAGATCTGCATAACTCCACCTCTTTAAACACAGCACCTTCACCCCCTGCTGTTCCCACCCGCCTCAACACCGTTGGAAGGGAGGAGAACCAATTAAGGCGGGGGGTGGGGTGGAACGAGCAGCTGTCTACCCTTAGCAGGAGGGCTCCTGATTACATACCTCTCCTGCTGCTGCTGCTGCTGCTGGCTGTCCAGCAGCAGACTGAAGGTGGCTGCTGCTGTGCACAGGTATATAAAGGCTCAGAGCCTATTATGACACGCGCAGCCAGCGTTCCATTGCCACATTCCATCTACTGCAGGCAGGATACCTGGCTGGCTGAATGTCGCTGAGAAGCTCACAGAGACCGCCATAAGCAACAGTTTAACAGAATGCCACAGACTAATCAACCAAACTTTTTGGGTTGGGTTCTCTTTTATAGTCTGCAGGCATTAAATGAAAAAAGTCAGTGTTCCAGCAGAAGGAGACAACGTTTCAGAAAAGGCATTGTAGCAAACCAAAAAAGAAATTTTAAGCGCAGCAGTGTAACCAGCGCACATACCTGTTAGCTCGGGTGAGTTTAAAAGGCTGCTGTTGATAACAAGGGCATTTGCTAAATAGATGGTGTGTGTGCAACAATATACTGAAAGGTCAATTATATTGTGCAGCTTATCTCACCACCTGTAGTTATTTAGGTGAAAGCTCCAAAATGCTTGCCTAATATGTCTGTTTATCCAAAAGGAAGTAGAAAGGGAGAGCTAGAAAGATAGCATTGCATCACATTACATGGCAATGCAATGCACAGTTGCTGAAGTTGAACCAAAATGAGCTTGTAATCTGGCTTCTGCAACTTTGAACATGAAAAATCCAATGAGGAGAAGAAAAGCAGAGCCAAAGAGTCCATCCCAAAATCCGACAAACAAGCAAAATGAACAAAAAACATTGAATTCAATTCTTTCTGATTTTAGAAACTGCATTAAAGAAGGGGTGCACCGGTCCTGGAGATACTGCAATACCAGGTCAATGCGTGGAGTGGACAGAGCAAGCTCTTTTTCCATCTCCCTGTTCTAAAAATCCATTTAATATATGGTCCCAGATAGGGGACGTATCAGATATTAAACTGATAAGAACAGATACTACACTTGATCTTAGCCAAAAGGCCGAGAAGCGATAACCAGAATTGGTTTCAAACTACGGAGCCACCCAAGGATCCTAAAAAGTCCATTTGTGGAGATGAGCTCCTGGACTCCCGTTAATAAGACATGTTGTCAACCTCTAGATCCCTTACATGCCTGCACTTTTCGGCTTGCTGCTGCTGCAATCCACGCGTTTTAGATCTGCATAACTCCACCTCTTTAAACACAGCACCTTCACCCCCTGCTGTTCCCACCCGCCTCAACACCGTTGGAAGGGAGGAGAACCAATTAAGGCGGGGGGTGGGGTGGAACGAGCAGCTGTCTACCCTTAGCAGGAGGGCTCCTGATTACATACCTCTCCTGCTGCTGCTGCTGCTGCTGGCTGTCCAGCAGCAGACTGAAGGTGGCTGCTGCTGTGCACAGGTATATAAAGGCTCAGAGCCTATTATGACACGCGCAGCCAGCGTTCCATTGCCACATTCCATCTACTGCAGGCAGGATACCTGGCTGGCTGAATGTCGCTGAGAAGCTCACAGAGACCGCCATAAGCAACAGTTTAACAGAATGCCACAGACTAATCAACCAAACTTTTTGGGTTGGGTTCTCTTTTATAGTCTGCAGGCATTAAATGAAAAAAGTCAGTGTTCCAGCAGAAGGAGACAACGTTTCAGAAAAGGCATTGTAGCAAACCAAAAAAGAAATTTTAAGCGCAGCAGTGTAACCAGCGCACATACCTGTTAGCTCGGGTGAGTTTAAAAGGCTGCTGTTGATAACAAGGGCATTTGCTAAATAGATGGTGTGTGTGCAACAATATACTGAAAGGTCAATTATATTGTGGAGCTTATCTCACCACCTGTAGTTATTTAGGTGAAAGCTCCAAAATGCTTGCCTAATATGTCTGTTTATCCAAAAGGAAGTAGAAAGGGAGAGCTAGAAAGATAGCATTGCATCACATTACATGGCAATGCAATGCACAGTTGCTGAAGTTGAACCAAAATGAGCTTGTAATCTGGCTTCTGCAACTTTGAACATGAAAAATCCAATGAGGAGAAGAAAAGCAGAGCCAAAGAGTCCATCCCAAAATCCGACAAACAAGCAAAATGAACAAAAAACATTGAATTCAATTCTTTCTGATTTTAGAAACTGCATTAAAGAAGGGGTGCACCGGTCCTGGAGATACTGCAATACCAGGTCAATGCGTGGAGTGGACAGAGCAAGCTCTTTTTCCATCTCCCTGTTCTAAAAATCCATTTAATATATGGTCCCCAGATAGGGGACGTATCAGATATTAAACTGATAAGAACAGATACTACACTTGATCTTAGCCAAAAGGCCGAGAAGCGATAACCAGAATTGGTTTCAAACTACGGAGCCACCCAAGGATCCTAAAAAGTCCATTTGTGGACATGAGCTCCTGGACTCCCGTTAAGAAG
Source organism: Phyllobates terribilis (assembly GCF_046119375.1). Lineage (NCBI taxonomy): Eukaryota > Metazoa > Chordata > Amphibia > Anura > Dendrobatidae > Phyllobates > Phyllobates terribilis. The sequence continues at coordinate 218,000 of NW_027363529.1, read as the reverse complement.
ACATGTTGTCAACCTCTAGATCCCTTACATGCCTGCACTTTTCGGCTTGCTGCTGCTGCAATCCACGCGTTTTAGATCTGCATAACTCCACCTCTTTAAACACAGCACCTTCACCCCCTGCTGTTCCCACCCGCCTCAACACCGTTGGAAGGGAGGAGAACCAATTAAGGCGGGGGGTGGGGTGGAACGAGCAGCTGTCTACCCTTAGCAGGAGGGCTCCTGATTACATACCTCTCCTGCTGCTGCTGCTGCTGCTGGCTGTCCAGCAGCAGACTGAAGGTGGCTGCTCCTGTGCACAGGTATATAAAGGCTCAGAGCCTATTATGACACGCGCAGCCAGCGTTCCATTGCCACATTCCATCTACTGCAGGCAGGATACCTGGCTGGCTGAATGTCGCTGAGAAGCTCACAGAGACCGCCATAAGCAACAGTTTAACAGAATGCCACAGACTAATCAACCAAACTTTTTGGGTTGGGTTCTCTTTTATAGTCTGCAGGCATTAAATGAAAGAAGTCAGTGTTCCAGCAGAAGGAGACAACGTTTCAGAAAAGGCATTGTAGCAAACCAAAAAAGAAATTTTAAGCGCAGCAGTGTAACCAGCGCACATACCTGTTAGCTCGGGTGAGTTTAAAAGGCTGCTGTTGATAACAAGGGCATTTGCTAAATAGATGGTGTGTGTGCAACAATATACTGAAAGGTCAATTATATTGTGCAGCTTATCTCACCACCTGTAGTTATTTAGGTGAAAGCTCCAAAATGCTTGCCTAATATGTCTGTTTATCCAAAAGGAAGTAGAAAGGGAGAGCTAGAAAGATAGCATTGCATCACATTACATGGCAATGCAATGCACAGTTGCTGAAGTTGAACCAAAATGAGCTTGTAATCTGGCTTCTGCAACTTTGAACATGAAAAATCCAATGAGGAGAAGAAAAGCAGAGCCAAAGAGTCCATCCCAAAATCCGACAAACAAGCAAAATGAACAAAAAACATTGAATTCAATTCTTTCTGATTTTAGAAACTGCATTAAAGAAGGGGTGCACCGGTCCTGGAGATACTGCAATACCAGGTCAATGCGTGGAGTGGACAGAGCAAGCTCTTTTTCCATCTCCCTGTTCTAAAAATCCATTTAATATATGGTCCCCAGATAGGGGACGTATCAGATATTAAACTGATAAGAACAGATACTACACTTGATCTTAGCCAAAAGGCCGAGAAGCGATAACCAGAATTGGTTTCAAACTACGGAGCCACCCAAGGATCCTAAAAAGTCCATTTGTGGAGATGAGCTCCTGGACTCCCGTTAAGAAGACATGTTGTCAACCTCTAGATCCCTTACATGCCTGCACTTTTCGGCTTGCTGCTGCTGCAATCCACGCGTTTTAGATCTGCATAACTCCACCTCTTTAAACACAGCACCTTCACCCCCTGCTGTTCCCACCCGCCTCAACACCGTTGGAAGGGAGGAGAACCAATTAAGGCGGGGGGTGGGGTGGAACGAGCAGCTGTCTACCCTTAGCAGGAGGGCTCCTGATTACATACCTCTCCTGCTGCTGCTGCTGCTGCTGGCTGTCCAGCAGCAGACTGAAGGTGGCTGCTGCTGTGCACAGGTATATAAAGGCTCAGAGCCTATTATGACACGCGCAGCCAGCGTTCCATTGCCACATTCCATCTACTGCAGGCAGGATACCTGGCTGGCTGAATGTCGCTGAGAAGCTCACAGAGACCGCCATAAGCAACAGTTTAACAGAATGCCACAGACTAATCAACCAAACTTTTTGGGTTGGGTTCTCTTTTATAGTCTGCAGGCATTAAATGAAAGAAGTCAGTGTTCCAGCAGAAGGAGACAACGTTTCAGAAAAGGCATTGTAGCAAACCAAAAAAGAAATTTTAAGCGCAGCAGTGTAACCAGCGCACATACCTGTTAGCTCGGGTGAGTTTAAAAGGCTGCTGTTGATAACAAGGGCATTTGCTAAATAGATGGTGTGTGTGCAACAATATACTGAAAGGTCAATTATATTGTGCAGCTTATCTCACCACCTGTAGTTATTTAGGTGAAAGCTCCAAAATGCTTGCCTAATATGTCTGTTTATCCAAAAGGAAGTAGAAAGGGAGAGCTAGAAAGATAGCATTGCATCACATTACATGGCAATGCAATGCACAGTTGCTGAAGTTGAACCAAAATGAGCTTGTAATCTGGCTTCTGCAACTTTGAACATGAAAAATCCAATGAGGAGAAGAAAAGCAGAGCCAAAGAGTCCATCCCAAAATCCGACAAACAAGCAAAATGAACAAAAAACATTGAATTCAATTCTTTCTGATTTTAGAAACTGCATTAAAGAAGGGGTGCACCGGTCCTGGAGATACTGCAATACCAGGTCAATGCGTGGAGTGGACAGAGCAAGCTCTTTTTCCATCTCCCTGTTCTAAAAATCCATTTAATATATGGTCCCCAGATAGGGGACGTATCAGATATTAAACTGATAAGAACAGATACTACACTTGATCTTAGCCAAAAGGCCGAGAAGCGATAACCAGAATTGGTTTCAAACTACGGAGCCACCCAAGGATCCTAAAGAGTCCATTTGTGGAGATGAGCTCCTGGACTCCCGTTAAGAAGACATGTTGTCAACCTCTAGATCCCTTACATGCCTGCACTTTTCGGCTTGCTGCTGCTGCAATCCACGCGTTTTAGATCTGCATAACTCCACCTCTTTAAACACAGCACCTTCACCCCCTGCTGTTCCCACCCGCCTCAACACCGTTGGAAGGGAGGAGAACCAATTAAGGCGGGGGGTGGGGTGGAACGAGCAGCTGTCTACCCTTAGCAGGAGGGCTCCTGATTACATACCTCTCCTGCTGCTGCTGCTGCTGCTGGCTGTCCAGCAGCAGACTGAAGGTGGCTGCTGCTGTGCACAGGTATATAAAGGCTCAGAGCCTATTATGACACGCGCAGCCAGCGTTCCATTGCCACATTCCATCTACTGCAGGCAGGATACCTGGCTGGCTGAATGTCGCTGAGAAGCTCACAGAGACCGCCATAAGCAACAGTTTAACAGAATGCCACAGACTAATCAACCAAACTTTTTGGGTTGGGTTCTCTTTTATAGTCTGCAGGCATTAAATGAAAGAAGTCAGTGTTCCAGCAGAAGGAGACAACGTTTCAGAAAAGGCATTGTAGCAAACCAAAAAAGAAATTTTAAGCGCAGCAGTGTAACCAGCGCACATACCTGTTAGCTCGGGTGAGTTTAAAAGGCTGCTGTTGATAACAAGGGCATTTGCTAAATAGATGGTGTGTGTGCAACAATATACTGAAAGGTCAATTATATTGTGCAGCTTATCTCACCACCTGTAGTTATTTAGGTGAAAGCTCCAAAATGCTTGCCTAATATGTCTGTTTATCCAAAAGGAAGTAGAAAGGGAGAGCTAGAAAGATAGCATTGCATCACATTACATGGCAATGCAATGCACAGTTGCTGAAGTTGAACCAAAATGAGCTTGTAATCTGGCTTCTGCAACTTTGAACATGAAAAATCCAATGAGGAGAAGAAAAGCAGAGCCAAAGAGTCCATCCCAAAATCCGACAAACAAGCAAAATGAACAAAAAACATTGAATTCAATTCTTTCTGATTTTAGAAACTGCATTAAAGAAGGGGTGCACCGGTCCTGGAGATACTGCAATACCAGGTCAATGCGTGGAGTGGACAGAGCAAGCTCTTTTTCCATCTCCCTGTTCTAAAAATCCATTTAATATATGGTCCCCAGATAGGGGACGTATCAGATATTAAACTGATAAGAACAGATACTACACTTGATCTTAGCCAAAAGGCCGAGAAGCGATAACCAGAATTGGTTTCAAACTACGGAGCCACCCAAGGATCCTAAAAAGTCCATTTGTGGAGATGAGCTCCTGGACTCCCGTTAAGAAGACATGTTGTCAACCTCTAGATCCCTTACATGCCTGCACTTTTCGGCTTGCTGCTGCTGCAATCCACGCGTTTTAGATCTGCATAACTCCACCTCTTTAAACACAGCACCTTCACCCCCTGCTGTTCCCACCCGCCTCAACACCGTTGGAAGGGAGGAGAACCAATTAAGGCGGGGGGTGGGGTGGAACGAGCAGCTGTCTACCCTTAGCAGGAGGGCTCCTGATTACATACCTCTCCTGCTGCTGCTGCTGCTGCTGGCTGTCCAGCAGCAGACTGAAGGTGGCTGCTGCTGTGCACAGGTATATAAAGGCTCAGAGCCTATTATGACACGCGCAGCCAGCGTTCCATTGCCACATTCCATCTACTGCAGGCAGGATACCTGGCTGGCTGAATGTCGCTGAGAAGCTCACAGAGACCGCCATAAGCAACAGTTTAACAGAATGCCACAGACTAATCAACCAAACTTTTTGGGTTGGGTTCTCTTTTATAGTCTGCAGGCATTAAATGAAAGAAGTCAGTGTTCCAGCAGAAGGAGACAACGTTTCAGAAAAGGCATTGTAGCAAACCAAAAAAGAAATTTTAAGCGCAGCAGTGTAACCAGCGCACATACCTGTTAGCTCGGGTGAGTTTAAAAGGCTGCTGTTGATAACAAGGGCATTTGCTAAATAGATGGTGTGTGTGCAACAATATACTGAAAGGTCAATTATATTGTGCAGCTTATCTCACCACCTGTAGTTATTTAGGTGAAAGCTCCAAAATGCTTGCCTAATATGTCTGTTTATCCAAAAGGAAGTAGAAAGGGAGAGCTAGAAAGATAGCATTGCATCACATTACATGGCAATGCAATGCACAGTTGCTGAAGTTGAACCAAAATGAGCTTGTAATCTGGCTTCTGCAACTTTGAACATGAAAAATCCAATGAGGAGAAGAAAAGCAGAGCCAAAGAGTCCATCCCAAAATCCGACAAACAAGCAAAATGAACAAAAAACATTGAATTCAATTCTTTCTGATTTTAGAAACTGCAATAAAGAAGGGGTGCACCGGTCCTGGAGATACTGCAATACCAGGTCAATGCGTGGAGTGGACAGAGCAAGTTCTTTTTCCATCTCCCTGTTCTAAAAATCCATTTAATATATGGTCCCCAGATAGGGGACGTATCAGATATTAAACTGATAAGAACAGATACTACACTTGATCTTAGCCAAAAGGCCGAGAAGCGATAACCAGAATTGGTTTCAAACTACGGAGCCACCCAAGGATCCTAAAAAGTCCATTTGTGGAGATGAGCTCCTGGACTCCCGTTAAGAAGACATGTTGTCAACCTCTAGATCCCTTACATGCCTGCACTTTTCGGCTTGCTGCTGCTGCAATCCACGCGTTTTAGATCTGCATAACTCCACCTCTTTAAACACAGCACCTTCACCCCCTGCTGTTCCCACCCGCCTCAACACCGTTGGAAGGGAGGAGAACCAATTAAGGCGGGGGGTGGGGTGGAACGAGCAGCTGTCTACCCTTAGCAGGAGGGCTCCTGATTACATACCTCTCCTGCTGCTGCTGCTGCTGCTGGCTGTCCAGCAGCAGACTGAAGGTGGCTGCTGCTGTGCACAGGTATATAAAGGCTCAGAGCCTATTATGACACGCGCAGCCAGCGTTCCATTGCCACATTCCATCTACTGCAGGCAGGATACCTGGCTGGCTGAATGTCGCTGAGAAGCTCACAGAGACCGCCATAAGCAACAGTTTAACAGAATGCCACAGACTAATCAACCAAACTTTTTGGGTTGGGTTCTCTTTTATAGTCTGCAGGCATTAAATGAAAGAAGTCAGTGTTCCAGCAGAAGGAGACAACGTTTCAGAAAAGGCATTGTAGCAAACCAAAAAAGAAATTTTAAGCGCAGCAGTGTAACCAGCGCACATACCTGTTAGCTCGGGTGAGTTTAAAAGGCTGCTGTTGATAACAAGGGCATTTGCTAAATAGATGGTGTGTGTGCAACAATATACTGAAAGGTCAATTATATTGTGCAGCTTATCTCACCACCTGTAGTTATTTAGGTGAAAGCTCCAAAATGCTTGCCTAATATGTCTGTTTATCCAAAAGGAAGTAGAAAGGGAGAGCTAGAAAGATAGCATTGCATCACATTACATGGCAATGCAATGCACAGTTGCTGAAGTTGAACCAAAATGAGCTTGTAATCTGGCTTCTGCAACTTTGAACATGAAAAATCCAATGAGGAGAAGAAAAGCAGAGCCAAAGAGTCCATCCCAAAATCCGACAAACAAGCAAAATGAACAAAAAACATTGAATTCAATTCTTTCTGATTTTAGAAACTGCAATAAAGAAGGGGTGCACCGGTCCTGGAGATACTGCAATACCAGGTCAATGCGTGGAGTGGACAGAGCAAGTTCTTTTTCCATCTCCCTGTTCTAAAAATCCATTTAATATATGGTCCCCAGATAGGGGACGTATCAGATATTAAACTGATAAGAACAGATACTACACTTGATCTTAGCCAAAAGGCCGAGAAGCGATAACCAGAATTGGTTTCAAACTACGGAGCCACCCAAGGATCCTAAAAAGTCCATTTGTGGAGATGAGCTCCTGGACTCCCGTTAAGAAGACATGTTGTCAACCTCTAGATCCCTTACATGCCTGCACTTTTCGGCTTGCTGCTGCTGCAATCCACGCGTTTTAGATCTGCATAACTCCACCTCTTTAAACACAGCACCTTCACCCCCTGCTGTTCCCACCCGCCTCAACACCGTTGGAAGGGAGGAGAACCAATTAAGGCGGGGGGTGGGGTGGAACGAGCAGCTGTCTACCCTTAGCAGGAGGGCTCCTGATTACATACCTCTCCTGCTGCTGCTGCTGCTGCTGGCTGTCCAGCAGCAGACTGAAGGTGGCTGCTGCTGTGCACAGGTATATAAAGGCTCAGAGCCTATTATGACACGCGCAGCCAGCGTTCCATTGCCACATTCCATCTACTGCAGGCAGGATACCTGGCTGGCTGAATGTCGCTGAGAAGCTCACAGAGACCGCCATAAGCAACAGTTTAACAGAATGCCACAGACTAATCAACCAAACTTTTTGGGTTGGGTTCTCTTTTATAGTCTGCAGGCATTAAATGAAAGAAGTCAGTGTTCCAGCAGAAGGAGACAACGTTTCAGAAAAGGCATTGTAGCAAACCAAAAAAGAAATTTTAAGCGCAGCAGTGTAACCAGCGCACATACCTGTTAGCTCGGGTGAGTTTAAAAGGCTGCTGTTGATAACAAGGGCATTTGCTAAATAGATGGTGTGTGTGCAACAATATACTGAAAGGTCAATTATATTGTGCAGCTTATCTCACCACCTGTAGTTATTTAGGTGAAAGCTCCAAAATGCTTGCCTAATATGTCTGTTTATCCAAAAGGAAGTAGAAAGGGAGAGCTAGAAAGATAGCATTGCATCACATTACATGGCAATGCAATGCACAGTTGCTGAAGTTGAACCAAAATGAGCTTGTAATCTGGCTTCTGCAACTTTGAACATGAAAAATCCAATGAGGAGAAGAAAAGCAGAGCCAAAGAGTCCATCCCAAAATCCGACAAACAAGCAAAATGAACAAAAAACATTGAATTCAATTCTTTCTGATTTTAGAAACTGCATTAAAGAAGGGGTGCACCGGTCCTGGAGATACTGCAATACCAGGTCAATGCGTGGAGTGGACAGAGCAAGCTCTTTTTCCATCTCCCTGTTCTAAAAATCCATTTAATATATGGTCCCCAGATAGGGGACGTATCAGATATTAAACTGATAAGAACAGATACTACACTTGATCTTAGCCAAAAGGCCGAGAAGCGATAACCAGAATTGGTTTCAAACTACGGAGCCACCCAAGGATCCTAAAGAGTCCATTTGTGGAGATGAGCTCCTGGACTCCCGTTAAGAAGACATGTTGTCAACCTCTAGATCCCTTACATGCCTGCACTTTTCGGCTTGCTGCTGCTGCAATCCACGCGTTTTAGATCTGCATAACTCCACCTCTTTAAACACAGCACCTTCACCCCCTGCTGTTCCCACCCGCCTCAACACCGTTGGAAGGGAGGAGAACCAATTAAGGCGGGGGGTGGGGTGGAACGAGCAGCTGTCTACCCTTAGCAGGAGGGCTCCTGATTACATACCTCTCCTGCTGCTGCTGCTGCTGCTGGCTGTCCAGCAGCAGACTGAAGGTGGCTGCTGCTGTGCACAGGTATATAAAGGCTCAGAGCCTATTATGACACGCGCAGCCAGCGTTCCATTGCCACATTCCATCTACTGCAGGCAGGATACCTGGCTGGCTGAATGTCGCTGAGAAGCTCACAGAGACCGCCATAAGCAACAGTTTAACAGAATGCCACAGACTAATCAACCAAACTTTTTGGGTTGGGTTCTCTTTTATAGTCTGCAGGCATTAAATGAAAGAAGTCAGTGTTCCAGCAGAAGGAGACAACGTTTCAGAAAAGGCATTGTAGCAAACCAAAAAAGAAATTTTAAGCGCAGCAGTGTAACCAGCGCACATACCTGTTAGCTCGGGTGAGTTTAAAAGGCTGCTGTTGATAACAAGGGCATTTGCTAAATAGATGGTGTGTGTGCAACAATATACTGAAAGGTCAATTATATTGTGCAGCTTATCTCACCACCTGTAGTTATTTAGGTGAAAGCTCCAAAATGCTTGCCTAATATGTCTGTTTATCCAAAAGGAAGTAGAAAGGGAGAGCTAGAAAGATAGCATTGCATCACATTACATGGCAATGCAATGCACAGTTGCTGAAGTTGAACCAAAATGAGCTTGTAATCTGGCTTCTGCAACTTTGAACATGAAAAATCCAATGAGGAGAAGAAAAGCAGAGCCAAAGAGTCCATCCCAAAATCCGACAAACAAGCAAAATGAACAAAAAACATTGAATTCAATTCTTTCTGATTTTAGAAACTGCATTAAAGAAGGGGTGCACCGGTCCTGGAGATACTGCAATACCAGGTCAATGCGTGGAGTGGACAGAGCAAGCTCTTTTTCCATCTCCCTGTTCTAAAAATCCATTTAATATATGGTCCCCAGATAGGGGACGTATCAGATATTAAACTGATAAGAACAGATACTACACTTGATCTTAGCCAAAAGGCCGAGAAGCGATAACCAGAATTGGTTTCAAACTACGGAGCCACCCAAGGATCCTAAAAAGTCCATTTGTGGAGATGAGCTCCTGGACTCCCGTTAAGAAGACATGTTGTCAACCTCTAGATCCCTTACATGCCTGCACTTTTCGGCTTGCTGCTGCTGCAATCCACGCGTTTTAGATCTGCATAACTCCACCTCTTTAAACACAGCACCTTCACCCCCTGCTGTTCCCACCCGCCTCAACACCGTTGGAAGGGAGGAGAACCAATTAAGGCGGGGGGTGGGGTGGAACGAGCAGCTGTCTACCCTTAGCAGGAGGGCTCCTGATTACATACCTCTCCTGCTGCTGCTGCTGCTGCTGGCTGTCCAGCAGCAGACTGAAGGTGGCTGCTGCTGTGCACAGGTATATAAAGGCTCAGAGCCTATTATGACACGCGCAGCCAGCGTTCCATTGCCACATTCCATCTACTGCAGGCAGGATACCTGGCTGGCTGAATGTCGCTGAGAAGCTCACAGAGACCGCCATAAGCAACAGTTTAACAGAATGCCACAGACTAATCAACCAAACTTTTTGGGTTGGGTTCTCTTTTATAGTCTGCAGGCATTAAATGAAAGAAGTCAGTGTTCCAGCAGAAGGAGACAACGTTTCAGAAAAGGCATTGTAGCAAACCAAAAAAGAAATTTTAAGCGCAGCAGTGTAACCAGCGCACATACCTGTTAGCTCGGGTGAGTTTAAAAGGCTGCTGTTGATAACAAGGGCATTTGCTAAATAGATGGTGTGTGTGCAACAATATACTGAAAGGTCAATTATATTGTGCAGCTTATCTCACCACCTGTAGTTATTTAGGTGAAAGCTCCAAAATGCTTGCCTAATATGTCTGTTTATCCAAAAGGAAGTAGAAAGGGAGAGCTAGAAAGATAGCATTGCATCACATTACATGGCAATGCAATGCACAGTTGCTGAAGTTGAACCAAAATGAGCTTGTAATCTGGCTTCTGCAACTTTGAACATGAAAAATCCAATGAGGAGAAGAAAAGCAGAGCCAAAGAGTCCATCCCAAAATCCGACAAACAAGCAAAATGAACAAAAAACATTGAATTCAATTCTTTCTGATTTTAGAAACTGCATTAAAGAAGGGGTGCACCGGTCCTGGAGATACTGCAATACCAGGTCAATGCGTGGAGTGGACAGAGCAAGCTCTTTTTCCATCTCCCTGTTCTAAAAATCCATTTAATATATGGTCCCCAGATAGGGGACGTATCAGATATTAAACTGATAAGAACAGATACTACACTTGATCTTAGCCAAAAGGCCGAGAAGCGATAACCAGAATTGGTTTCAAACTACGGAGCCACCCAAGGATCCTAAAGAGTCCATTTGTGGAGATGAGCTCCTGGACTCCCGTTAAGAAGACATGTTGTCAACCTCTAGATCCCTTACATGCCTGCACTTTTCGGCTTGCTGCTGCTGCAATCCACGCGTTTTAGATCTGCATAACTCCACCTCTTTAAACACAGCACCTTCACCCCCTGCTGTTCCCACCCGCCTCAACACCGTTGGAAGGGAGGAGAACCAATTAAGGCGGGGGGTGGGGTGGAACGAGCAGCTGTCTACCCTTAGCAGGAGGGCTCCTGATTACATACCTCTCCTGCTGCTGCTGCTGCTGCTGGCTGTCCAGCAGCAGACTGAAGGTGGCTGCTGCTGTGCACAGGTATATAAAGGCTCAGAGCCTATTATGACACGCGCAGCCAGCGTTCCATTGCCACATTCCATCTACTGCAGGCAGGATACCTGGCTGGCTGAATGTCGCTGAGAAGCTCACAGAGACCGCCATAAGCAACAGTTTAACAGAATGCCACAGACTAATCAACCAAACTTTTTGGGTTGGGTTCTCTTTTATAGTCTGCAGGCATTAAATGAAAGAAGTCAGTGTTCCAGCAGAAGGAGACAACGTTTCAGAAAAGGCATTGTAGCAAACCAAAAAAGAAATTTTAAGCGCAGCAGTGTAACCAGCGCACATACCTGTTAGCTCGGGTGAGTTTAAAAGGCTGCTGTTGATAACAAGGGCATTTGCTAAATAGATGGTGTGTGTGCAACAATATACTGAAAGGTCAATTATATTGTGCAGCTTATCTCACCACCTGTAGTTATTTAGGTGAAAGCTCCAAAATGCTTGCCTAATATGTCTGTTTATCCAAAAGGAAGTAGAAAGGGAGAGCTAGAAAGATAGCATTGCATCACATTACATGGCAATGCAATGCACAGTTGCTGAAGTTGAACCAAAATGAGCTTGTAATCTGGCTTCTGCAACTTTGAACATGAAAAATCCAATGAGGAGAAGAAAAGCAGAGCCAAAGAGTCCATCCCAAAATCCGACAAACAAGCAAAATGAACAAAAAACATTGAATTCAATTCTTTCTGATTTTAGAAACTGCATTAAAGAAGGGGTGCACCGGTCCTGGAGATACTGCAATACCAGGTCAATGCGTGGAGTGGACAGAGCAAGCTCTTTTTCCATCTCCCTGTTCTAAAAATCCATTTAATATATGGTCCCCAGATAGGGGACGTATCAGATATTAAACTGATAAGAACAGATACTACACTTGATCTTAGCCAAAAGGCCGAGAAGCGATAACCAGAATTGGTTTCAAACTACGGAGCCACCCAAGGATCCTAAAAAGTCCATTTGTGGAGATGAGCTCCTGGACTCCCGTTAAGAAGACATGTTGTCAACCTCTAGATCCCTTACATGCCTGCACTTTTCGGCTTGCTGCTGCTGCAATCCACGCGTTTTAGATCTGCATAACTCCACCTCTTTAAACACAGCACCTTCACCCCCTGCTGTTCCCACCCGCCTCAACACCGTTGGAAGGGAGGAGAACCAATTAAGGCGGGGGGTGGGGTGGAACGAGCAGCTGTCTACCCTTAGCAGGAGGGCTCCTGATTACATACCTCTCCTGCTGCTGCTGCTGCTGCTGGCTGTCCAGCAGCAGACTGAAGGTGGCTGCTGCTGTGCACAGGTATATAAAGGCTCAGAGCCTATTATGACACGCGCAGCCAGCGTTCCATTGCCACATTCCATCTACTGCAGGCAGGATACCTGGCTGGCTGAATGTCGCTGAGAAGCTCACAGAGACCGCCATAAGCAACAGTTTAACAGAATGCCACAGACTAATCAACCAAACTTTTTGGGTTGGGTTCTCTTTTATAGTCTGCAGGCATTAAATGAAAGAAGTCAGTGTTCCAGCAGAAGGAGACAACGTTTCAGAAAAGGCATTGTAGCAAACCAAAAAAGAAATTTTAAGCGCAGCAGTGTAACCAGCGCACATACCTGTTAGCTCGGGTGAGTTTAAAAGGCTGCTGTTGATAACAAGGGCATTTGCTAAATAGATGGTGTGTGTGCAACAATATACTGAAAGGTCAATTATATTGTGCAGCTTATCTCACCACCTGTAGTTATTTAGGTGAAAGCTCCAAAATGCTTGCCTAATATGTCTGTTTATCCAAAAGGAAGTAGAAAGGGAGAGCTAGAAAGATAGCATTGCATCACATTACATGGCAATGCAATGCACAGTTGCTGAAGTTGAACCAAAATGAGCTTGTAATCTGGCTTCTGCAACTTTGAACATGAAAAATCCAATGAGGAGAAGAAAAGCAGAGCCAAAGAGTCCATCCCAAAATCCGACAAACAAGCAAAATGAACAAAAAACATTGAATTCAATTCTTTCTGATTTTAGAAACTGCGTTAAAGAAGGGGTGCACCGGTCCTGGAGATACTGCAATACCAGGTCAATGCGTGGAGTGGACAGAGCAAGCTCTTTTTCCATCTCCCTGTTCTAAAAATCCATTTAATATATGGTCCCCAGATAGGGGACGTATCAGATATTAAACTGATAAGAACAGATACTACACTTGATCTTAGCCAAAAGGCCGAGAAGCGATAACCAGAATTGGTTTCAAACTACGGAGCCACCCAAGGATCCTAAAAAGTCCATTTGTGGAGATGAGCTCCTGGACTCCCGTTAAGAAGACATGTTGTCAACCTCTAGATCCCTTACATGCCTGCACTTTTCGGCTTGCTGCTGCTGCAATCCACGCGTTTTAGATCTGCATAACTCCACCTCTTTAAACACAGCACCTTCACCCCCTGCTGTTCCCACCCGCCTCAACACCGTTGGAAGGGAGGAGAACCAATTAAGGCGGGGGATGGGGTGGAACGAGCAGCTGTCTACCCTTAGCAGGAGGGCTCCTGATTACATACCTCTCCTGCTGCTGCTGCTGCTGCTGGCTGTCCAGCAGCAGACTGAAGGTGGCTGCTGCTGTGCACAGGTATATAAAGGCTCAGAGCCTATTATGACACGCGCAGCCAGCGTTCCATTGCCACATTCCATCTACTGCAGGCAGGATACCTGGCTGGCTGAATGTCGCTGAGAAGCTCACAGAGACCGCCATAAGCAACAGTTTAACAGAATGCCACAGACTAATCAACCAAACTTTTTGGGTTGGGTTCTCTTTTATAGTCTGCAGGCATTAAATGAAAGAAGTCAGTGTTCCAGCAGAAGGAGACAACGTTTCAGAAAAGGCATTGTAGCAAACCAAAAAAGAAATTTTAAGCGCAGCAGTGTAACCAGCGCACATACCTGTTAGCTCGGGTGAGTTTAAAAGGCTGCTGTTGATAACAAGGGCATTTGCTAAATAGATGGTGTGTGTGCAACAATATACTGAAAGGTCAATTATATTGTGCAGCTTATCTCACCACCTGTAGTTATTTAGGTGAAAGCTCCAAAATGCTTGCCTAATATGTCTGTTTATCCAAAAGGAAGTAGAAAGGGAGAGCTAGAAAGATAGCATTGCATCACATTACATGGCAATGCAATGCACAGTTGCTGAAGTTGAACCAAAATGAGCTTGTAATCTGGCTTCTGCAACTTTGAACATGAAAAATCCAATGAGGAGAAGAAAAGCAGAGCCAAAGAGTCCATCCCAAAATCCGACAAACAAGCAAAATGAACAAAAAACATTGAATTCAATTCTTTCTGATTTTAGAAACTGCATTAAAGAAGGGGTGCACCGGTCCTGGAGATACTGCAATACCAGGTCAATGCGTGGAGTGGACAGAGCAAGCTCTTTTTCCATCTCCCTGTTCTAAAAATCCATTTAATATATGGTCCCCAGATAGGGGACGTATCAGATATTAAACTGATAAGAACAGATTTTTTTCTTTTTCATTTTGTTCTTATATTTCAGTTGTTATTTCTCTTCTAATATTTCTCTTGCCTTATAATCTGTTCATGCTACAAGGTTCCACAGATGAAAGTTCCATAGACTCTTGGCTCTTTTTTTCCAATTCTCTTCAGATCTAACAGGTAATAAATATATATTTCACTTAGTGCTAATTTTATGCATTCACTTTCACTTATAAAATCTCTTTTAAAAAGCAATATATTTCGGACTTTCCATAGCGCATTCTTTATTCCATTTATCATTATCCAGATGACTCTTTCTTTTTCTTTTGATTGACATGTAAAATTTCCATATAAAACTACTTCGTGATTTAAAAACTTAAGACCAGTAACAAACTTTAAGAGACTTCCAACTTCTTTCCAGACATTTTGGGCATAAAAACAGTTCCAAAAGGTGTGTAAAACTGTTTCCTCTCTAACACAGCCTGTTCTAGGGCATCTTGCAGTATTGCACAATCCCCTTCTGTGTTGAAAAAATCTAACAGGAACACATTCTTGCACTATTGCCCATGCCAAGTCTTTATATTCATTTGTTAGATAAGGTGCATAAGTCATTCTCCAAATTCTTCCACTTTTAGTGTATGTAAAGTTTGCCACTGCTGTCATCGTTTCTTTTCTCTTTGTCTCTAGAGCCAGTCTTCTTGAATTTGACAGCATCTCCACATCTATTTCAGGTAAGTTATAAAGTCTAATTGTTTTTTCTAGTAAGACATATTGTTTTGGCGGTGTAATTAGGACAGGAGAATTTTGGGGCAATGTTATCCACTTTCTTTTCCTAAAGATATCTCCAGCTGCATATCTTAAGTAGAAAGACCAATGAGTTCTTAGATTGGTCATTTTGAAGCAAAAACTAAAGAACTTTAGGTACAAAAATTTTTTGATATTTGGGATATTCTTTCCACCATATTTATGCTGCTTGTACATTGTCTCTCTTCGAACCTTCTCCATTTTTGATCCCCACAGAAAAAGAAAAATTTGTCTCTGGAGAAACTTTACTGTGTTCTCATTCGGAGGGTACACCATACTTAAAAACAACATTATCGGCAACAACAAAGACTTAATGATCAAGTTTTTACCTTCCATTGATAATTTTCTGAGTTTCCATAAACTTATCTTCTTTTGCATTTTCTCCTTCACCAACTGCCAACTTTCTTCTCCATCATTCTTCTTTGTAAACACAACACCTAAAATTTTGATCTTATCACTTCTTATTTTAAGTTGAGGAATCTGCGCATCTGACCAATCACCGAATCCAAGACATTCGCTCTTCTCCAAGTTCAGTTTGAAGGCAGATGCTAAACAGAAAAAATCAGTAGTTCTTACTGCTCTTCTCAGCGATTGTTCTGAGTCGCACAGGATCGTGATGTCATCCATGTACCCCAGTGACTTAGTACTTAGTCCATTTCCACCTGGTATGGGTACACCTTTCACCATCTTATCTTTCCTCAACATTGCCAGTAGAGGCTCGATTGCGCAGATAAAAAGCAGAGGCGAGAGTGGGCATCCTTGTTTGACGCCCGACTTTAGAAAAACTTCTGAAGATAAAAAACCATTAATTAAAATCCTGCTAAAACTTCCATCATATAAAAGTGCAATGTGCTTAATAAAAACATCCGGGAATTTCATTTTCTTTAACACAGAATACAGGTACTTATGAGAGACTCTGTCGTACGCTTTCTGGAAATCAAGGGACAGAAGAGCTAGCTTTTGCTTCCTCTCTTGCTGATACCATATTGCGTCCCGTATAATATTCAAGTTTTCTGCAATTGTACGACCAGGCACACCACATACCTGATCAGGATGCACGACCTTCTCTATCACCTTCTTCATTCTGTTCACCATGATTTTTGCCATAATTTTATAATCTACGTTGAGTAACGTGATTGGTCTCCAGTTCTCTAGATTAGTCTTATCTCCTTTTTTAAAAAGCAGGGTGACCACACCACTTCTCCAAGATTCAGGCAATTTGTCACATAAAAAGACAGCTTTAAAAATCTCAAACAGGTCGTCTTTTAAAATCTCCCAAAAAGTAAGATAAAATTCAATTTGTAGTCCGTCAGTACCCGGTGTTTTTCCTCTAGAAAAGCTTTTGATTGCACTTAGCAGTTCTTCTTCACAGATATCTTCAATCAACAACTCTTGATCTTGCTTTTCAAGGTGATTCTGCAATGAATTAAAAGCATCAGGTAAAAAATCAGCGTCAATTTTCTTTTCGCTAAAAAGATTTTGATAAAAAGTTTGCGCTTTGTCCAACAGTCCATCTTTAGTTGTTTCACCATCAAGTTCTTTAATTAATTCTTTGCGTTCTAAAGATTTTTTGAAAAAGAACCTGGAACATGTTTCATTTTTTTCCATATGTTCTACCTTGGCGTTGAAAATTATTTCTTTGCCTTTCTGTTCAATTGCTTTTTTAATGTCTTCTTTGACTTGTAAAATAACATCCTCCATATCTATCCCTGCATTTCTGAGTTTGTAACCTGTTTGCAGTTTTGTATTCAGGTCTTTAAACCATTTCTGATTCTGTCTGGCCTTCCTTTTGCCAGCTAAGAGAAAAAAATGTCTAATTTGAAACTTCACATACTCCCACCATTCTAGAATTCTTTTGTAATAACGTTTTTTCCCCTGTAGTTTTTTATAAAATTTCAAAAATTCCTCTTTTATACTTTCATCTTCCAGCAGCAGAGTGTTCAACTTCCAGACACCTCGCCCTTTCTCTAGACTGGGCAATTCCAAGTGAGTAATTAATGTTTTGTGGTCAGAAAAGATGTTACCTGTTAGATCCACTTTATTCACTTTAAAACTCTGTGATGTCAGAACAAAGTCAATTCTTGATTTTAGAAGATTGTTCTCCCAAGTGTATCCTGGTTCAGAGGTATTCTTTACTCTCCAGACATCATTCAGGCAAGTATCGTCGATTAGATTTTTTAACTGCATCTCAGTTTTGTCTTTCCTTCTAGTACCTGATGTCCTATTTTCATCAGACCGGATACAATTGAAGTCACCGCCAACCACAGTTGGTGTAGGACCAGGTATAAAGAGTTTGATGATATCTAATAAACTGTATCTTTCCTCTTTAATCGGAGATGCATAAACATTAATCAGCTTGAACTCGGATCCACAGTAACTCACATTAACAACTAGTGCACGTCCAGGTTCAACTTCAGTGAACGAGGTAACCTTAAAGTCTTTGTTTTTAAACAGGACGCCAACACCAGTAGCACGCGATCCATTTTCACCGGACCAGATGGAAGGTCCGTTCGCCCAATCTTCCCTTAGTTTGTTATAGTTAGGGTCATGGTCAATGCCGCATTCTTGAAGTAAAAAAATATCAGCATCTAAAGTCATCAGGTAAGAAAATAAAGCAGCTCTCTTGACAGAGCCCTTTAAACTCCTCACATTTAGTGAGGCAATTTTGAGTGTAGCCATAAATCATTTAAACAGAACTTGAGTCCGTATCTGACATGAATCCGACCGGGGTAGAGGGACCCGCAGAAACGTCCGTGTCTGAGAATTCCTCGATGTTCACCGGATCAGATGGGTTTACAGGTTTAGGAACTGAGATGATCGGTTTAGGTGAGTAATTAGGGAGGACTATTTTCAAACGCCCAGCAGGTCTTTTGCTGGCGCTCTCTCCCTTAAACAAACTCGACTTCTCCTTTTTCCTTTTCCTCAAAACCTCCACGTCAATGTCAATCTCCTCCTCCTCCTCACCACCAGCCTCCTTAGAAGACTCCTCTCCCATCTCCACTTCAGACTCAGCTGGATTCTCCTCCACCACATGACCATCTGGACTCTCCGACCAATCCTTGAGAACAATGCTATCCCCAGGCGGGTCCCCAGCAGTGTCCTTGGGCGGATCCCCAGAAGGGTTCCCGGGAGGGTCCTTGGATTTGTCTGTTTGTTCTTCAGGACTGGACCGCTTCGGAGGGGCTCCCCCCCGAGCTGCATCTGCATAGCTGAAGGTCTTTTTTCTCAACGGACAATCCCGAAAAGAGTGCCCAGGGATACGGCAGATATTACAGATCATCTGATTTGGGCAGTTCAGAGTGACATGTCCTTTTTGATAGCACTTCTTGCAAAGAGCGTTCTCCTCCTTGCAGCTCTCAAAGGAATGCCCAAAGTCCATACATTTTCTGCAGAAGATAGGCATCCCTGGATAGAAGAGTCTTCCTCTCTCTCTGCCAATCAGGAAGCTCTGAGGCGGATGATTGAGTCCACCAATTCCCAAACCTTCTCTCAGCTTCACGATGAACTTGTATTTTCCGGTCCACAACCTCTCAGAGTTCATGATTTTGTGAGAGAAGTGGACCTCAGAGCAATAGTTATGCAGAAACGCAGCCACATCCTTTTCAGAGACATGCGGATTGCTCATATGAACCACCACAGACTTCTCTTCTGCCAGGCAGAGGGTCACAAAACACAGTCCTTTAAGATCTTCCTCCTGAAGTCTCAGCTTGATCTGATGGTAAAAATTCTGAGATGCCACTTCAGAGGTCAGGGTAAGCACAAAGCGTCCAGGAGCATCTTGAAGTGCCAGAATGTTCTCCCTTTTCACCTGCAGGATCTCAAGCAGGACCTTCCTCACGAAGAAAGACAGGGAGAACTTGTCACGGGCTCGCTCTTCAACTTCAATCTTGAAAGAGTTCTTGATCTTCAAGTCGCCAGCTCCAGCAGAACGGAG
Organism: Phyllobates terribilis; assembly: GCF_046119375.1. NCBI lineage: Eukaryota > Metazoa > Chordata > Amphibia > Anura > Dendrobatidae > Phyllobates > Phyllobates terribilis. The sequence goes on along the minus strand of NW_027363529.1, from coordinate 199,016 downwards.
AGTAGCCGATGTCGCCATCGCCATATTCAGGTAAGTCGATCGCCTTCTTGGTTCTCTTCAGCACGCACACCCCCTATAGCAGCAGGAGGCTTAAGACAGTAGAACTGCCGATGCCTCAAGGCCGAGGATGCGATAGGCTTTGGAGTCTTCCAGCAACAACACTTGGTCGTAGCCAAAAGGCCGAGAAGCGATAACCAGAATTGGTTTCAAACTACGGAGCCACCCAAGGATCCTAAAAAGTCCATTTGTGGAGATGAGCTCCTGGACTCCCGTTAAGAAGACATGTTGTCAACCTCTAGATCCCTTACATGCCTGCACTTTTCGGCTTGCTGCTGCTGCAATCCACGCGTTTTAGATCTGCATAACTCCACCTCTTTAAACACAGCACCTTCACCCCCTGCTGTTCCCACCCGCCTCAACACCGTTGGAAGGGAGGAGAACCAATTAAGGCGGGGGGTGGGGTGGAACGAGCAGCTGTCTACCCTTAGCAGGAGGGCTCCTGATTACATACCTCTCCTGCTGCTGCTGCTGCTGCTGGCTGTCCAGCAGCAGACTGAAGGTGGCTGCTGCTGTGCACAGGTATATAAAGGCTCAGAGCCTATTATGACACGCGCAGCCAGCGTTCCATTGCCACATTCCATCTACTGCAGGCAGGATACCTGGCTGGCTGAATGTCGCTGAGAAGCTCACAGAGACCGCCATAAGCAACAGTTTAACAGAATGCCACAGACTAATCAACCAAACTTTTTGGGTTGGGTTCTCTTTTATAGTCTGCAGGCATTAAATGAAAGAAGTCAGTGTTCCAGCAGAAGGAGACAACGTTTCAGAAAAGGCATTGTAGCAAACCAAAAAAGAAATTTTAAGCGCAGCAGTGTAACCAGCGCACATACCTGTTAGCTCGGGTGAGTTTAAAAGGCTGCTGTTGATAACAAGGGCATTTGCTAAATAGATGGTGTGTGTGCAACAATATACTGAAAGGTCAATTATATTGTGCAGCTTATCTCACCACCTGTAGTTATTTAGGTGAAAGCTCCAAAATGCTTGCCTAATATGTCTGTTTATCCAAAAGGAAGTAGAAAGGGAGAGCTAGAAAGATAGCATTGCATCACATTACATGGCAATGCAATGCACAGTTGCTGAAGTTGAACCAAAATGAGCTTGTAATCTGGCTTCTGCAACTTTGAACATGAAAAATCCAATGAGGAGAAGAAAAGCAGAGCCAAAGAGTCCATCCCAAAATCCGACAAAGAAGCAAAATGAACAAAAAACATTGAATTCAATTCTTTCTGATTTTAGAAACTGCATTAAAGAAGGGGTGCACCGGTCCTGGAGATACTGCAATACCAGGTCAATGCGTGGAGTGGACAGAGCAAGCTCTTTTTCCATCTCCCTGTTCTAAAAATCCATTTAATATATGGTCCCCAGATAGGGGACGTATCAGATATTAAACTGATAAGAACAGATACTACACTTGATCTTAGCCAAAAGGCCGAGAAGCGATAACCAGAATTGGTTTCAAACTACGGAGCCACCCAAGGATCCTAAAAAGTCCATTTGTGGAGATGAGCTCCTGGACTCCCGTTAAGAAGACATGTTGTCAACCTCTAGATCCCTTACATGCCTGCACTTTTCGGCTTGCTGCTGCTGCAATCCACGCGTTTTAGATCTGCATAACTCCACCTCTTTAAACACAGCACCTTCACCCCCTGCTGTTCCCACCCGCCTCAACACCGTTGGAAGGGAGGAGAACCAATTAAGGCGGGGGGTGGGGTGGAACGAGCAGCTGTCTACCCTTAGCAGGAGGGCTCCTGATTACATACCTCTCCTGCTGCTGCTGCTGCTGCTGGCTGTCCAGCAGCAGACTGAAGGTGGCTGCTGCTGTGCACAGGTATATAAAGGCTCAGAGCCTATTATGACACGCGCAGCCAGCGTTCCATTGCCACATTCCATCTACTGCAGGCAGGATACCTGGCTGGCTGAATGTCGCTGAGAAGCTCACAGAGACCGCCATAAGCAACAGTTTAACAGAATGCCACAGACTAATCAACCAAACTTTTTGGGTTGGGTTCTCTTTTATAGTCTGCAGGCATTAAATGAAAGAAGTCAGTGTTCCAGCAGAAGGAGACAACGTTTCAGAAAAGGCATTGTAGCAAACCAAAAAAGAAATTTTAAGCGCAGCAGTGTAACCAGCGCACATACCTGTTAGCTCGGGTGAGTTTAAAAGGCTGCTGTTGATAACAAGGGCATTTGCTAAATAGATGGTGTGTGTGCAACAATATACTGAAAGGTCAATTATATTGTGCAGCTTATCTCACCACCTGTAGTTATTTAGGTGAAAGCTCCAAAATGCTTGCCTAATATGTCTGTTTATCCAAAAGGAAGTAGAAAGGGAGAGCTAGAAAGATAGCATTGCATCACATTACATGGCAATGCAATGCACAGTTGCTGAAGTTGAACCAAAATGAGCTTGTAATCTGGCTTCTGCAACTTTGAACATGAAAAATCCAATGAGGAGAAGAAAAGCAGAGCCAAAGAGTCCATCCCAAAATCCGACAAACAAGCAAAATGAACAAAAAACATTGAATTCAATTCTTTCTGATTTTAGAAACTGCATTAAAGAAGGGGTGCACCGGTCCTGGAGATACTGCAATACCAGGTCAATGCGTGGAGTGGACAGAGCAAGCTCTTTTTCCATCTCCCTGTTCTAAAAATCCATTTAATATATGGTCCCCAGATAGGGGACGTATCAGATATTAAACTGATAAGAACAGATACTACACTTGATCTTAGCCAAAAGGCCGAGAAGCGATAACCAGAATTGGTTTCAAACTACGGAGCCACCCAAGGATCCTAAAAAGTCCATTTGTGGAGATGAGCTCCTGGACTCCCGTTAAGAAGACATGTTGTCAACCTCTAGATCCCTTACATGCCTGCACTTTTCGGCTTGCTGCTGCTGCAATCCACGCGTTTTAGATCTGCATAACTCCACCTCTTTAAACACAGCACCTTCACCCCCTGCTGTTCCCACCCGCCTCAACACCGTTGGAAGGGAGGAGAACCAATTAAGGCGGGGGGTGGGGTGGAACGAGCAGCTGTCTACCCTTAGCAGGAGGGCTCCTGATTACATACCTCTCCTGCTGCTGCTGCTGCTGCTGGCTGTCCAGCAGCAGACTGAAGGTGGCTGCTGCTGTGCACAGGTATATAAAGGCTCAGAGCCTATTATGACACGCGCAGCCAGCGTTCCATTGCCACATTCCATCTACTGCAGGCAGGATACCTGGCTGGCTGAATGTCGCTGAGAAGCTCACAGAGACCGCCATAAGCAACAGTTTAACAGAATGCCACAGACTAATCAACCAAACTTTTTGGGTTGGGTTCTCTTTTATAGTCTGCAGGCATTAAATGAAAGAAGTCAGTGTTCCAGCAGAAGGAGACAACGTTTCAGAAAAGGCATTGTAGCAAACCAAAAAAGAAATTTTAAGCGCAGCAGTGTAACCAGCGCACATACCTGTTAGCTCGGGTGAGTTTAAAAGGCTGCTGTTGATAACAAGGGCATTTGCTAAATAGATGGTGTGTGTGCAACAATATACTGAAAGGTCAATTATATTGTGCAGCTTATCTCACCACCTGTAGTTATTTAGGTGAAAGCTCCAAAATGCTTGCCTAATATGTCTGTTTATCCGAAAGGAAGTAGAAAGGGAGAGCTAGAAAGATAGCATTGCATCACATTACATGGCAATGCAATGCACAGTTGCTGAAGTTGAACCAAAATGAGCTTGTAATCTGGCTTCTGCAACTTTGAACATGAAAAATCCAATGAGGAGAAGAAAAGCAGAGCCAAAGAGTCCATCCCAAAATCCGACAAACAAGCAAAATGAACAAAAAACATTGAATTCAATTCTTTCTGATTTTAGAAACTGCATTAAAGAAGGGGTGCACCGGTCCTGGAGATACTGCAATACCAGGTCAATGCGTGGAGTGGACAGAGCAAGCTCTTTTTCCATCTCCCTGTTCTAAAAATCCATTTAATATATGGTCCCCAGATAGGGGACGTATCAGATATTAAACTGATAAGAACAGATACTACACTTGATCTTAGCCAAAAGGCCGAGAAGCGATAACCAGAATTGGTTTCAAACTACGGAGCCACCCAAGGATCCTAAAAAGTCCATTTGTGGAGATGAGCTCCTGGACTCCCGTTAAGAAGACATGTTGTCAACCTCTAGATCCCTTACATGCCTGCACTTTTCGGCTTGCTGCTGCTGCAATCCACGCGTTTTAGATCTGCATAACTCCACCTCTTTAAACACAGCACCTTCACCCCCTGCTGTTCCCACCCGCCTCAACACCGTTGGAAGGGAGGAGAACCAATTAAGGCGGGGGGTGGGGTGGAACGAGCAGCTGTCTACCCTTAGCAGGAGGGCTCCTGATTACATACCTCTCCTGCTGCTGCTGCTGCTGCTGGCTGTCCAGCAGCAGACTGAAGGTGGCTGCTGCTGTGCACAGGTATATAAAGGCTCAGAGCCTATTATGACACGCGCAGCCAGCGTTCCATTGCCACATTCCATCTACTGCAGGCAGGATACCTGGCTGGCTGAATGTCGCTGAGAAGCTCACAGAGACCGCCATAAGCAACAGTTTAACAGAATGCCACAGACTAATCAACCAAACTTTTTGGGTTGGGTTCTCTTTTATAGTCTGCAGGCATTAAATGAAAGAAGTCAGTGTTCCAGCAGAAGGAGACAACGTTTCAGAAAAGGCATTGTAGCAAACCAAAAAAGAAATTTTAAGCGCAGCAGTGTAACCAGCGCACATACCTGTTAGCTCGGGTGAGTTTAAAAGGCTGCTGTTGATAACAAGGGCATTTGCTAAATAGATGGTGTGTGTGCAACAATATACTGAAAGGTCAATTATATTGTGCAGCTTATCTCACCACCTGTAGTTATTTAGGTGAAAGCTCCAAAATGCTTGCCTAATATGTCTGTTTATCCAAAAGGAAGTAGAAAGGGAGAGCTAGAAAGATAGCATTGCATCACATTACATGGCAATGCAATGCACAGTTGCTGAAGTTGAACCAAAATGAGCTTGTAATCTGGCTTCTGCAACTTTGAACATGAAAAATCCAATGAGGAGAAGAAAAGCAGAGCCAAAGAGTCCATCCCAAAATCCGACAAACAAGCAAAATGAACAAAAAACATTGAATTCAATTCTTTCTGATTTTAGAAACTGCATTAAAGAAGGGGTGCACCGGTCCTGGAGATACTGCAATACCAGGTCAATGCGTGGAGTGGACAGAGCAAGCTCTTTTTCCATCTCCCTGTTCTAAAAATCCATTTAATATATGGTCCCCAGATAGGGGACGTATCAGATATTAAACTGATAAGAACAGATACTACACTTGATCTTAGCCAAAAGGCCGAGAAGCGATAACCAGAATTGGTTTCAAACTACGGAGCCACCCAAGGATCCTAAAAAGTCCATTTGTGGAGATGAGCTCCTGGACTCCCGTTAAGAAGACATGTTGTCAACCTCTAGATCCCTTACATGCCTGCACTTTTCGGCTTGCTGCTGCTGCAATCCACGCGTTTTAGATCTGCATAACTCCACCTCTTTAAACACAGCACCTTCACCCCCTGCTGTTCCCACCCGCCTCAACACCGTTGGAAGGGAGGAGAACCAATTAAGGCGGGGGGTGGGGTGGAACGAGCAGCTGTCTACCCTTAGCAGGAGGGCTCCTGATTACATACCTCTCCTGCTGCTGCTGCTGCTGCTGGCTGTCCAGCAGCAGACTGAAGGTGGCTGCTGCTGTGCACAGGTATATAAAGGCTCAGAGCCTATTATGACACGCGCAGCCAGCGTTCCATTGCCACATTCCATCTACTGCAGGCAGGATACCTGGCTGGCTGAATGTCGCTGAGAAGCTCACAGAGACCGCCATAAGCAACAGTTTAACAGAATGCCACAGACTAATCAACCAAACTTTTTGGGTTGGGTTCTCTTTTATAGTCTGCAGGCATTAAATGAAAGAAGTCAGTGTTCCAGCAGAAGGAGACAACGTTTCAGAAAAGGCATTGTAGCAAACCAAAAAAGAAATTTTAAGCGCAGCAGTGTAACCAGCGCACATACCTGTTAGCTCGGGTGAGTTTAAAAGGCTGCTGTTGATAACAAGGGCATTTGCTAAATAGATGGTGTGTGTGCAACAATATACTGAAAGGTCAATTATATTGTGCAGCTTATCTCACCACCTGTAGTTATTTAGGTGAAAGCTCCAAAATGCTTGCCTAATATGTCTGTTTATCCAAAAGGAAGTAGAAAGGGAGAGCTAGAAAGATAGCATTGCATCACATTACATGGCAATGCAATGCACAGTTGCTGAAGTTGAACCAAAATGAGCTTGTAATCTGGCTTCTGCAACTTTGAACATGAAAAATCCAATGAGGAGAAGAAAAGCAGAGCCAAAGAGTCCATCCCAAAATCCGACAAACAAGCAAAATGAACAAAAAACATTGAATTCAATTCTTTCTGATTTTAGAAACTGCATTAAAGAAGGGGTGCACCGGTCCTGGAGATACTGCAATACCAGGTCAATGCGTGGAGTGGACAGAGCAAGCTCTTTTTCCATCTCCCTGTTCTAAAAATCCATTTAATATATGGTCCCCAGATAGGGGACGTATCAGATATTAAACTGATAAGAACAGATACTACACTTGATCTTAGCCAAAAGGCCGAGAAGCGATAACCAGAATTGGTTTCAAACTACGGAGCCACCCAAGGATCCTAAAAAGTCCATTTGTGGAGATGAGCTCCTGGACTCCCGTTAAGAAGACATGTTGTCAACCTCTAGATCCCTTACATGCCTGCACTTTTCGGCTTGCTGCTGCTGCAATCCACGCGTTTTAGATCTGCATAACTCCACCTCTTTAAACACAGCACCTTCACCCCCTGCTGTTCCCACCCGCCTCAACACCGTTGGAAGGGAGGAGAACCAATTAAGGCGGGGGGTGGGGTGGAACGAGCAGCTGTCTACCCTTAGCAGGAGGGCTCCTGATTACATACCTCTCCTGCTGCTGCTGCTGCTGCTGGCTGTCCAGCAGCAGACTGAAGGTGGCTGCTGCTGTGCACAGGTATATAAAGGCTCAGAGCCTATTATGACACGCGCAGCCAGCGTTCCATTGCCACATTCCATCTACTGCAGGCAGGATACCTGGCTGGCTGAATGTCGCTGAGAAGCTCACAGAGACCGCCATAAGCAACAGTTTAACAGAATGCCACAGACTAATCAACCAAACTTTTTGGGTTGGGTTCTCTTTTATAGTCTGCAGGCATTAAATGAAAGAAGTCAGTGTTCCAGCAGAAGGAGACAACGTTTCAGAAAAGGCATTGTAGCAAACCAAAAAAGAAATTTTAAGCGCAGCAGTGTAACCAGCGCACATACCTGTTAGCTCGGGTGAGTTTAAAAGGCTGCTGTTGATAACAAGGGCATTTGCTAAATAGATGGTGTGTGTGCAACAATATACTGAAAGGTCAATTATATTGTGCAGCTTATCTCACCACCTGTAGTTATTTAGGTGAAAGCTCCAAAATGCTTGCCTAATATGTCTGTTTATCCAAAAGGAAGTAGAAAGGGAGAGCTAGAAAGATAGCATTGCATCACATTACATGGCAATGCAATGCACAGTTGCTGAAGTTGAACCAAAATGAGCTTGTAATCTGGCTTCTGCAACTTTGAACATGAAAAATCCAATGAGGAGAAGAAAAGCAGAGCCAAAGAGTCCATCCCAAAATCCGACAAACAAGCAAAATGAACAAAAAACATTGAATTCAATTCTTTCTGATTTTAGAAACTGCATTAAAGAAGGGGTGCACCGGTCCTGGAGATACTGCAATACCAGGTCAATGCGTGGAGTGGACAGAGCAAGCTCTTTTTCCATCTCCCTGTTCTAAAAATCCATTTAATATATGGTCCCCAGATAGGGGACGTATCAGATATTAAACTGATAAGAACAGATACTACACTTGATCTTAGCCAAAAGGCCGAGAAGCGATAACCAGAATTGGTTTCAAACTACGGAGCCACCCAAGGATCCTAAAAAGTCCATTTGTGGAGATGAGCTCCTGGACTCCCGTTAAGAAGACATGTTGTCAACCTCTAGATCCCTTACATGCCTGCACTTTTCGGCTTGCTGCTGCTGCAATCCACGCGTTTTAGATCTGCATAACTCCACCTCTTTAAACACAGCACCTTCACCCCCTGCTGTTCCCACCCGCCTCAACACCGTTGGAAGGGAGGAGAACCAATTAAGGCGGGGGGTGGGGTGGAACGAGCAGCTGTCTACCCTTAGCAGGAGGGCTCCTGATTACATACCTCTCCTGCTGCTGCTGCTGCTGCTGGCTGTCCAGCAGCAGACTGAAGGTGGCTGCTGCTGTGCACAGGTATATAAAGGCTCAGAGCCTATTATGACACGCGCAGCCAGCGTTCCATTGCCACATTCCATCTACTGCAGGCAGGATACCTGGCTGGCTGAATGTCGCTGAGAAGCTCACAGAGACCGCCATAAGCAACAGTTTAACAGAATGCCACAGACTAATCAACCAAACTTTTTGGGTTGGGTTCTCTTTTATAGTCTGCAGGCATTAAATGAAAGAAGTCAGTGTTCCAGCAGAAGGAGACAACGTTTCAGAAAAGGCATTGTAGCAAACCAAAAAAGAAATTTTAAGCGCAGCAGTGTAACCAGCGCACATACCTGTTAGCTCGGGTGAGTTTAAAAGGCTGCTGTTGATAACAAGGGCATTTGCTAAATAGATGGTGTGTGTGCAACAATATACTGAAAGGTCAATTATATTGTGCAGCTTATCTCACCACCTGTAGTTATTTAGGTGAAAGCTCCAAAATGCTTGCCTAATATGTCTGTTTATCCAAAAGGAAGTAGAAAGGGAGAGCTAGAAAGATAGCATTGCATCACATTACATGGCAATGCAATGCACAGTTGCTGAAGTTGAACCAAAATGAGCTTGTAATCTGGCTTCTGCAACTTTGAACATGAAAAATCCAATGAGGAGAAGAAAAGCAGAGCCAAAGAGTCCATCCCAAAATCCGACAAACAAGCAAAATGAACAAAAAACATTGAATTCAATTCTTTCTGATTTTAGAAACTGCATTAAAGAAGGGGTGCACCGGTCCTGGAGATACTGCAATACCAGGTCAATGCGTGGAGTGGACAGAGCAAGCTCTTTTTCCATCTCCCTGTTCTAAAAATCCATTTAATATATGGTCCCCAGATAGGGGACGTATCAGATATTAAACTGATAAGAACAGATACTACACTTGATCTTAGCCAAAAGGCCGAGAAGCGATAACCAGAATTGGTTTCAAACTACGGAGCCACCCAAGGATCCTAAAAAGTCCATTTGTGGAGATGAGCTCCTGGACTCCCGTTAAGAAGACATGTTGTCAACCTCTAGATCCCTTACATGCCTGCACTTTTCGGCTTGCTGCTGCTGCAATCCACGCGTTTTAGATCTGCATAACTCCACCTCTTTAAACACAGCACCTTCACCCCCTGCTGTTCCCACCCGCCTCAACACCGTTGGAAGGGAGGAGAACCAATTAAGGCGGGGGGTGGGGTGGAACGAGCAGCTGTCTACCCTTAGCAGGAGGGCTCCTGATTACATACCTCTCCTGCTGCTGCTGCTGCTGCTGGCTGTCCAGCAGCAGACTGAAGGTGGCTGCTGCTGTGCACAGGTATATAAAGGCTCAGAGCCTATTATGACACGCGCAGCCAGCGTTCCATTGCCACATTCCATCTACTGCAGGCAGGATACCTGGCTGGCTGAATGTCGCTGAGAAGCTCACAGAGACCGCCATAAGCAACAGTTTAACAGAATGCCACAGACTAATCAACCAAACTTTTTGGGTTGGGTTCTCTTTTATAGTCTGCAGGCATTAAATGAAAGAAGTCAGTGTTCCAGCAGAAGGAGACAACGTTTCAGAAAAGGCATTGTAGCAAACCAAAAAAGAAATTTTAAGCGCAGCAGTGTAACCAGCGCACATACCTGTTAGCTCGGGTGAGTTTAAAAGGCTGCTGTTGATAACAAGGGCATTTGCTAAATAGATGGTGTGTGTGCAACAATATACTGAAAGGTCAATTATATTGTGCAGCTTATCTCACCACCTGTAGTTATTTAGGTGAAAGCTCCAAAATGCTTGCCTAATATGTCTGTTTATCCAAAAGGAAGTAGAAAGGGAGAGCTAGAAAGATAGCATTGCATCACATTACATGGCAATGCAATGCACAGTTGCTGAAGTTGAACCAAAATGAGCTTGTAATCTGGCTTCTGCAACTTTGAACATGAAAAATCCAATGAGGAGAAGAAAAGCAGAGCCAAAGAGTCCATCCCAAAATCCGACAAACAAGCAAAATGAACAAAAAACATTGAATTCAATTCTTTCTGATTTTAGAAACTGCATTAAAGAAGGGGTGCACCGGTCCTGGAGATACTGCAATACCAGGTCAATGCGTGGAGTGGACAGAGCAAGCTCTTTTTCCATCTCCCTGTTCTAAAAATCCATTTAATATATGGTCCCCAGATAGGGGACGTATCAGATATTAAACTGATAAGAACAGATACTACACTTGATCTTAGCCAAAAGGCCGAGAAGCGATAACCAGAATTGGTTTCAAACTACGGAGCCACCCAAGGATCCTAAAAAGTCCATTTGTGGAGATGAGCTCCTGGACTCCCGTTAAGAAGACATGTTGTCAACCTCTAGATCCCTTACATGCCTGCACTTTTCGGCTTGCTGCTGCTGCAATCCACGCGTTTTAGATCTGCATAACTCCACCTCTTTAAACACAGCACCTTCACCCCCTGCTGTTCCCACCCGCCTCAACACCGTTGGAAGGGAGGAGAACCAATTAAGGCGGGGGGTGGGGTGGAACGAGCAGCTGTCTACCCTTAGCAGGAGGGCTCCTGATTACATACCTCTCCTGCTGCTGCTGCTGGCTGTCCAGCAGCAGACTGAAGGTGGCTGCTGCTGTGCACAGGTATATAAAGGCTCAGAGCCTATTATGACACGCGCAGCCAGCGTTCCATTGCCACATTCCATCTACTGCAGGCAGGATACCTGGCTGGCTGAATGTCGCTGAGAAGCTCACAGAGACCGCCATAAGCAACAGTTTAACAGAATGCCACAGACTAATCAACCAAACTTTTTGGGTTGGGTTCTCTTTTATAGTCTGCAGGCATTAAATGAAAGAAGTCAGTGTTCCAGCAGAAGGAGACAACGTTTCAGAAAAGGCATTGTAGCAAACCAAAAAAGAAATTTTAAGCGCAGCAGTGTAACCAGCGCACATACCTGTTAGCTCGGGTGAGTTTAAAAGGCTGCTGTTGATAACAAGGGCATTTGCTAAATAGATGGTGTGTGTGCAACAATATACTGAAAGGTCAATTATATTGTGCAGCTTATCTCACCACCTGTAGTTATTTAGGTGAAAGCTCCAAAATGCTTGCCTAATATGTCTGTTTATCCAAAAGGAAGTAGAAAGGGAGAGCTAGAAAGATAGCATTGCATCACATTACATGGCAATGCAATGCACAGTTGCTGAAGTTGAACCAAAATGAGCTTGTAATCTGGCTTCTGCAACTTTGAACATGAAAAATCCAATGAGGAGAAGAAAAGCAGAGCCAAAGAGTCCATCCCAAAATCCGACAAACAAGCAAAATGAACAAAAAACATTGAATTCAATTCTTTCTGATTTTAGAAACTGCATTAAAGAAGGGGTGCACTGGTCCTGGAGATACTGCAATACCAGGTCAATGCGTGGAGTGGACAGAGCAAGCTCTTTTTCCATCTCCCTGTTCTAAAAATCCATTTAATATATGGTCCCCAGATAGGGGACGTATCAGATATTAAACTGATAAGAACAGATACTACACTTGATCTTAGCCAAAAGGCCGAGAAGCGATAACCAGAATTGGTTTCAAACTACGGAGCCACCCAAGGATCCTAAAAAGTCCATTTGTGGAGATGAGCTCCTGGACTCCCGTTAAGAAGACATGTTGTCAACCTCTAGATCCCTTACATGCCTGCACTTTTCGGCTTGCTGCTGCTGCAATCCACGCATTTTAGATCTGCATAACTCCACCTCTTTAAACACAGCACCTTCACCCCCTGCTGTTCCCACCCGCCTCAACACCGTTGGAAGGGAGGAGAACCAATTAAGGCGGGGGGTGGGGTGGAACGAGCAGCTGTCTACCCTTAGCAGGAGGGCTCCTGATTACATACCTCTCCTGCTGCTGCTGCTGCTGGCTGTCCAGCAGCAGACTGAAGGTGGCTGCTGCTGTGCACAGGTATATAAAGGCTCAGAGCCTATTATGACACGCGCAGCCAGCGTTCCATTGCCACATTCCATCTACTGCAGGCAGGATACCTGGCTGGCTGAATGTCGCTGAGAAGCTCACAGAGACCGCCATAAGCAACAGTTTAACAGAATGCCACAGACTAATCAACCAAACTTTTTGGGTTGGGTTCTCTTTTATAGTCTGCAGGCATTAAATGAAAGAAGTCAGTGTTCCAGCAGAAGGAGACAACGTTTCAGAAAAGGCATTGTAGCAAACCAAAAAAGAAATTTTAAGCGCAGCAGTGTAACCAGCGCACATACCTGTTAGCTCGGGTGAGTTTAAAAGGCTGCTGTTGATAACAAGGGCATTTGCTAAATAGATGGTGTGTGTGCAACAATATACTGAAAGGTCAATTATATTGTGCAGCTTATCTCACCACCTGTAGTTATTTAGGTGAAAGCTCCAAAATGCTTGCCTAATATGTCTGTTTATCCAAAAGGAAGTAGAAAGGGAGAGCTAGAAAGATAGCATTGCATCACATTACATGGCAATGCAATGCACAGTTGCTGAAGTTGAACCAAAATGAGCTTGTAATCTGGCTTCTGCAACTTTGAACATGAAAAATCCAATGAGGAGAAGAAAAGCAGAGCCAAAGAGTCCATCCCAAAATCCGACAAACAAGCAAAATGAACAAAAAACATTGAATTCAATTCTTTCTGATTTTAGAAACTGCATTAAAGAAGGGGTGCACCGGTCCTGGAGATACTGCAATACCAGGTCAATGCGTGGAGTGGACAGAGCAAGCTCTTTTTCCATCTCCCTGTTCTAAAAATCCATTTAATATATGGTCCCCAGATAGGGGACGTATCAGATATTAAACTGATAAGAACAGATTTTTTTTTTTTTTTTAAAGCCCGAATTCGTGTACAAAACCCGAGTGCGCTTAAAAAAGTGACAAGTGCCACAAAAAAAGTGCACTAGGATGCTGGTCTTCTTGAAACCCTCTCCAAAAGGAGAAGGGTCCCCCAAACCATTCCCCGTCCCTCCGAGCCAAAAGGCCACAGCGAGGAACAGGGACAAAAAGCCACCTCCAGCCGAAGCCAGAGGCGACCCAATCTTACCCCCAGCACCTGCCCGAGTTCTCACCCGAGCAAGGCACTGGGAGCCAAAGACTGTGCTCCCCTCCCGGAAGAGGGAAGCCAACAACGCTCTCCTCCCAAAAGAGGAGAGCCAGGGGGGTTCAGGGGGGAGCGGAACCTGATGGCCACACACTCCCCCCCTAGACCTGCCAAGAGAGGAACCCGTAAGGGAACCGCATCCCGACAAAATCCTAGTAGGACGTGACACACGTGAATAAGTGGACACACAGTGACAAAGAAATTAAATAAATAGTGAAGGTTTCACAGTATAATACTGCCCGGACCTTCGACCGGGAATTGAAAAATTCCCCATCCTAAGGCCAGAAGGCCCGGAATAAGGGTGTGTGCGAAGAAAGAAAATTTGAAGTGCTTGTGCAAATGTGCCATAAACTCAAGTGGGGTTCCCAATCCCAGTGAGTTAAGGCACCCCAGGGTCACCACTCCTGGGGCACTTCACACTTCGGGCTTTCGATCTTCCCCGGCCCAATGGCGTCGATCCTGGGGGGCCATGCTTTCCACCAGATGACTATATTAGCCACCTGGCGTACTAACAAGCGCCTAAACCCCAGTGTGCATAATGTATCAATCTACTAGGGCGGCCAACATCCAAAACCGCCTTTTCGAAAGATACTACACTTGATCTTAGCCAAAAGGCCGAGAAGCGATAACCAGAATTGGTTTCAAACTACGGAGCCACCCAAGGATCCTAAAAAGTCCATTTGTGGAGATGAGCTCCTGGACTCCCGTTAAGAAGACATGTTGTCAACCTCTAGATCCCTTACATGCCTGCACTTTTCGGCTTGCTGCTGCTGCAATCCACGCGTTTTAGATCTGCATAACTCCACCTCTTTAAACACAGCACCTTCACCCCCTGCTGTTCCCACCCGCCTCAACACCGTTGGAAGGGAGGAGAACCAATTAAGGCGGGGGGTGGGGTGGAACGAGCAGCTGTCTACCCTTAGCAGGAGGGCTCCTGATTACATACCTCTCCTGCTGCTGCTGCTGCTGCTGGCTGTCCAGCAGCAGACTGAAGGTGGCTGCTGCTGTGCACAGGTATATAAAGGCTCAGAGCCTATTATGACACGCGCAGCCAGCGTTCCATTGCCACATTCCATCTACTGCAGGCAGGATACCTGGCTGGCTGAATGTCGCTGAGAAGCTCACAGAGACCGCCATAAGCAACAGTTTAACAGAATGCCACAGACTAATCAACCAAACTTTTTGGGTTGGGTTCTCTTTTATAGTCTGCAGGCATTAAATGAAAGAAGTCAGTGTTCCAGCAGAAGGAGACAACGTTTCAGAAAAGGCATTGTAGCAAACCAAAAAAGAAATTTTAAGCGCAGCAGTGTAACCAGCGCACATACCTGTTAGCTCGGGTGAGTTTAAAAGGCTGCTGTTGATAACAAGGGCATTTGCTAAATAGATGGTGTGTGTGCAACAATATACTGAAAGGTCAATTATATTGTGCAGCTTATCTCACCACCTGTAGTTATTTAGGTGAAAGCTCCAAAATGCTTGCCTAATATGTCTGTTTATCCAAAAGGAAGTAGAAAGGGAGAGCTAGAAAGATAGCATTGCATCACATTACATGGCAATGCAATGCACAGTTGCTGAAGTTGAACCAAAATGAGCTTGTAATCTGGCTTCTGCAACTTTGAACATGAAAAATCCAATGAGGAGAAGAAAAGCAGAGCCAAAGAGTCCATCCCAAAATCCGACAAACAAGCAAAATGAACAAAAAACATTGAATTCAATTCTTTCTGATTTTAGAAACTGCATTAAAGAAGGGGTGCACCGGTCCTGGAGATACTGCAATACCAGGTCAATGCGTGGAGTGGACAGAGCAAGCTCTTTTTCCATCTCCCTGTTCTAAAAATCCATTTAATATATGGTCCCCAGATAGGGGACGTATCAGATATTAAACTGATAAGAACAGATACTACACTTGATCTTAGCCAAAAGGCCGAGAAGCGATAACCAGAATTGGTTTCAAACTACGGAGCCACCCAAGGATCCTAAAAAGTCCATTTGTGGAGATGAGCTCCTGGACTCCCGTTAAGAAGACATGTTGTCAACCTCTAGATCCCTTACATGCCTGCACTTTTCGGCTTGCTGCTGCTGCAATCCACGCGTTTTAGATCTGCATAACTCCACCTCTTTAAACACAGCACCTTCACCCCCTGCTGTTCCCACCCGCCTCAACACCGTTGGAAGGGAGGAGAACCAATTAAGGCGGGGGGTGGGGTGGAACGAGCAGCTGTCTACCCTTAGCAGGAGGGCTCCTGATTACATACCTCTCCTGCTGCTGCTGCTGCTGCTGGCTGTCCAGCAGCAGACTGAAGGTGGCTGCTGCTGTGCACAGGTATATAAAGGCTCAGAGCCTATTATGACACGCGCAGCCAGCGTTCCATTGCCACATTCCATCTACTGCAGGCAGGATACCTGGCTGGCTGAATGTCGCTGAGAAGCTCACAGAGACCGCCATAAGCAACAGTTTAACAGAATGCCACAGACTAATCAACCAAACTTTTTGGGTTGGGTTCTCTTTTATAGTCTGCAGGCATTAAATGAAAGAAGTCAGTGTTCCAGCAGAAGGAGACAACGTTTCAGAAAAGGCATTGTAGCAAACCAAAAAAGAAATTTTAAGCGCAGCAGTGTAACCAGCGCACATACCTGTTAGCTCGGGTGAGTTTAAAAGGCTGCTGTTGATAACAAGGGCATTTGCTAAATAGATGGTGTGTGTGCAACAATATACTGAAAGGTCAATTATATTGTGCAGCTTATCTCACCACCTGTAGTTATTTAGGTGAAAGCTCCAAAATGCTTGCCTAATATGTCTGTTTATCCAAAAGGAAGTAGAAAGGGAGAGCTAGAAAGATAGCATTGCATCACATTACATGGCAATGCAATGCACAGTTGCTGAAGTTGAACCAAAATGAGCTTGTAATCTGGCTTCTGCAACTTTGAACATGAAAAATCCAATGAGGAGAAGAAAAGCAGAGCCAAAGAGTCCATCCCAAAATCCGACAAACAAGCAAAATGAACAAAAAACATTGAATTCAATTCTTTCTGATTTTAGAAACTGCATTAAAGAAGGGGTGCACCGGTCCTGGAGATACTGCAATACCAGGTCAATGCGTGGAGTGGACAGAGCAAGCTCTTTTTCCATCTCCCTGTTCTAAAAATCCATTTAATATATGGTCCCCAGATAGGGGACGTATCAGATATTAAACTGATAAGAACAGATACTACACTTGATCTTAGCCAAAAGGCCGAGAAGCGATAACCAGAATTGGTTTCAAACTACGGAGCCACCCAAGGATCCTAAAAAGTCCATTTGTGGAGATGAGCTCCTGGACTCCCGTTAAGAAGACATGTTGTCAACCTCTAGATCCCTTACATGCCTGCACTTTTCGGCTTGCTGCTGCTGCAATCCACGCATTTTAGATCTGCATAACTCCACCTCTTTAAACACAGCACCTTCACCCCCTGCTGTTCCCACCCGCCTCAACACCGTTGGAAGGGAGGAGAACCAATTAAGGCGGGGGGTGGGGTGGAACGAGCAGCTGTCTACCCTTAGCAGGAGGGCTCCTGATTACATACCTCTCCTGCTGCTGCTGCTGCTGCTGGCTGTCCAGCAGCAGACTGAAGGTGGCTGCTGCTGTGCACAGGTATATAAAGGCTCAGAGCCTATTATGACACGCGCAGCCAGCGTTCCATTGCCACATTCCATCTACTGCAGGCAGGATACCTGGCTGGCTGAATGTCGCTGAGAAGCTCACAGAGACCGCCATAAGCAACAGTTTAACAGAATGCCACAGACTAATCAACCAAACTTTTTGGGTTGGGTTCTCTTTTATAGTCTGCAGGCATTAAATGAAAGAAGTCAGTGTTCCAGCAGAAGGAGACAACGTTTCAGAAAAGGCATTGTAGCAAACCAAAAAAGAAATTTTAAGCGCAGCAGTGTAACCAGCGCACATACCTGTTAGCTCGGGTGAGTTTAAAAGGCTGCTGTTGATAACAAGGGCATTTGCTAAATAGATGGTGTGTGTGCAACAATATACTGAAAGGTCAATTATATTGTGCAGCTTATCTCACCACCTGTAGTTATTTAGGTGAAAGCTCCAAAATGCTTGCCTAATATGTCTGTTTATCCAAAAGGAAGTAGAAAGGGAGAGCTAGAAAGATAGCATTGCATCACATTACATGGCAATGCAATGCACAGTTGCTGAAGTTGAACCAAAATGAGCTTGTAATCTGGCTTCTGCAACTTTGAACATGAAAAATCCAATGAGGAGAAGAAAAGCAGAGCCAAAGAGTCCATCCCAAAATCCGACAAACAAGCAAAATGAACAAAAAACATTGAATTCAATTCTTTCTGATTTTAGAAACTGCATTAAAGAAGGGGTGCACCGGTCCTGGAGATACTGCAATACCAGGTCAATGCGTGGAGTGGACAGAGCAAGCTCTTTTTCCATCTCCCTGTTCTAAAAATCCATTTAATATATGGTCCCCAGATAGGGGACGTATCAGATATTAAACTGATAAGAACAGATACTACACTTGATCTTAGCCAAAAGGCCGAGAAGCGATAACCAGAATTGGTTTCAAACTACGGAGCCACCCAAGGATCCTAAAAAGTCCATTTGTGGAGATGAGCTCCTGGACTCCCGTTAAGAAGACATGTTGTCAACCTCTAGATCCCTTACATGCCTGCACTTTTCGGCTTGCTGCTGCTGCAATCCACGCGTTTTAGATCTGCATAACTCCACCTCTTTAAACACAGCACCTTCACCCCCTGCTGTTCCCACCCGCCTCAACACCGTTGGAAGGGAGGAGAACCAATTAAGGCGGGGGGTGGGGTGGAACGAGCAGCTGTCTACCCTTAGCAGGAGGGCTCCTGATTACATACCTCTCCTGCTGCTGCTGCTGCTGCTGGCTGTCCAGCAGCAGACTGAAGGTGGCTGCTGCTGTGCACAGGTATATAAAGGCTCAGAGCCTATTATGACACGCGCAGCCAGCGTTCCATTGCCACATTCCATCTACTGCAGGCAGGATACCTGGCTGGCTGAATGTCGCTGAGAAGCTCACAGAGACCGCCATAAGCAACAGTTTAACAGAATGCCACAGACTAATCAACCAAACTTTTTGGGTTGGGTTCTCTTTTATAGTCTGCAGGCATTAAATGAAAGAAGTCAGTGTTCCAGCAGAAGGAGACAACGTTTCAGAAAAGGCATTGTAGCAAACCAAAAAAGAAATTTTAAGCGCAGCAGTGTAACCAGCGCACATACCTGTTAGCTCGGGTGAGTTTAAAAGGCTGCTGTTGATAACAAGGGCATTTGCTAAATAGATGGTGTGTGTGCAACAATATACTGAAAGGTCAATTATATTGTGCAGCTTATCTCACCACCTGTAGTTATTTAGGTGAAAGCTCCAAAATGCTTGCCTAATATGTCTGTTTATCCAAAAGGAAGTAGAAAGGGAGAGCTAGAAAGATAGCATTGCATCACATTACATGGCAATGCAATGCACAGTTGCTGAAGTTGAACCAAAATGAGCTTGTAATCTGGCTTCTGCAACTTTGAACATGAAAAATCCAATGAGGAGAAGAAAAGCAGAGCCAAAGAGTCCATCCCAAAATCCGACAAACAAGCAAAATGAACAAAAAACATTGAATTCAATTCTTTCTGATTTTAGAAACTGCATTAAAGAAGGGGTGCACCGGTCCTGGAGATACTGCAATACCAGGTCAATGCGTGGAGTGGACAGAGCAAGCTCTTTTTCCATCTCCCTGTTCTAAAAATCCATTTAATATATGGTCCCCAGATAGGGGACGTATCAGATATTAAACTGATAAGAACAGATACTACACTTGATCTTAGCCAAAAGGCCGAGAAGCGATAACCAGAATTGGTTTCAAACTACGGAGCCACCCAAGGATCCTAAAAAGTCCATTTGTGGAGATGAGCTCCTGGACTCCCGTTAAGAAGACATGTTGTCAACCTCTAGATCCCTTACATGCCTGCACTTTTCGGCTTGCTGCTGCTGCAATCCACGCGTTTTAGATCTGCATAACTCCACCTCTTTAAACACAGCACCTTCACCCCCTGCTGTTCCCACCCGCCTCAACACCGTTGGAAGGGAGGAGAACCAATTAAGGCGGGGGGTGGGGTGGAACGAGCAGCTGTCTACCCTTAGCAGGAGGGCTCCTGATTACATACCTCTCCTGCTGCTGCTGCTGCTGCTGGCTGTCCAGCAGCAGACTGAAGGTGGCTGCTGCTGTGCACAGGTATATAAAGGCTCAGAGCCTATTATGACACGCGCAGCCAGCGTTCCATTGCCACATTCCATCTACTGCAGGCAGGATACCTGGCTGGCTGAATGTCGCTGAGAAGCTCACAGAGACCGCCATAAGCAACAGTTTAACAGAATGCCACAGACTAATCAACCAAACTTTTTGGGTTGGGTTCTCTTTTATAGTCTGCAGGCATTAAATGAAAGAAGTCAGTGTTCCAGCAGAAGGAGACAACGTTTCAGAAAAGGCATTGTAGCAAACCAAAAAAGAAATTTTAAGCGCAGCAGTGTAACCAGCGCACATACCTGTTAGCTCGGGTGAGTTTAAAAGGCTGCTGTTGATAACAAGGGCATTTGCTAAATAGATGGTGTGTGTGCAACAATATACTGAAAGGTCAATTATATTGTGCAGCTTATCTCACCACCTGTAGTTATTTAGGTGAAAGCTCCAAAATGCTTGCCTAATATGTCTGTTTATCCAAAAGGAAGTAGAAAGGGAGAGCTAGAAAGATAGCATTGCATCACATTACATGGCAATGCAATGCACAGTTGCTGAAGTTGAACCAAAATGAGCTTGTAATCTGGCTTCTGCAACTTTGAACATGAAAAATCCAATGAGGAGAAGAAAAGCAGAGCCAAAGAGTCCATCCCAAAATCCGACAAACAAGCAAAATGAACAAAAAACATTGAATTCAATTCTTTCTGATTTTAGAAACTGCATTAAAGAAGGGGTGCACCGGTCCTGGAGATACTGCAATACCAGGTCAATGCGTGGAATGGACAGAGCAAGCTCTTTTTCCATCTCCCTGTTCTAAAAATCCATTTAATATATGGTCCCCAGATAGGGGACGTATCAGATATTAAACTGATAAGAACAGATACTACACTTGATCTTAGCCAAAAGGCCGAGAAGCGATAACCAGAATTGGTTTCAAACTACGGAGCCACCCAAGGATCCTAAAAAGTCCATTTGTGGAGATGAGCTCCTGGACTCCCGTTAAGAAGACATGTTGTCAACCTCTAGATCCCTTACATGCCTGCACTTTTCGGCTTGCTGCTGCTGCAATCCACGCGTTTTAGATCTGCATAACTCCACCTCTTTAAACACAGCACCTTCACCCCCTGCTGTTCCCACCCGCCTCAACACCGTTGGAAGGGAGGAGAACCAATTAAGGCGGGGGGTGGGGTGGAACGAGCAGCTGTCTACCCTTAGCAGGAGGGCTCCTGATTACATACCTCTCCTGCTGCTGCTGCTGCTGGCTGTCCAGCAGCAGACTGAAGGTGGCTGCTGCTGTGCACAGGTATATAAAGGCTCAGAGCCTATTATGACACGCGCAGCCAGCGTTCCATTGCCACATTCCATCTACTGCAGGCAGGATACCTGGCTGGCTGAATGTCGCTGAGAAGCTCACAGAGACCGCCATAAGCAACAGTTTAACAGAATGCCACAGACTAATCAACCAAACTTTTTGGGTTGGGTTCTCTTTTATAGTCTGCAGGCATTAAATGAAAGAAGTCAGTGTTCCAGCAGAAGGAGACAACGTTTCAGAAAAGGCATTGTAGCAAACCAAAAAAGAAATTTTAAGCGCAGCAGTGTAACCAGCGCACATACCTGTTAGCTCGGGTGAGTTTAAAAGGCTGCTGTTGATAACAAGGGCATTTGCTAAATAGATGGTGTGTGTGCAACAATATACTGAAAGGTCAATTATATTGTGCAGCTTATCTCACCACCTGTAGTTATTTAGGTGAAAGCTCCAAAATGCTTGCCTAATATGTCTGTTTATCCAAAAGGAAGTAGAAAGGGAGAGCTAGAAAGATAGCATTGCATCACATTACATGGCAATGCAATGCACAGTTGCTGAAGTTGAACCAAAATGAGCTTGTAATCTGGCTTCTGCAACTTTGAACATGAAAAATCCAATGAGGAGAAGAAAAGCAGAGCCAAAGAGTCCATCCCAAAATCCGACAAACAAGCAAAATGAACAAAAAACATTGAATTCAATTCTTTCTGATTTTAGAAACTGCATTAAAGAAGGGGTGCACCGGTCCTGGAGATACTGCAATACCAGGTCAATGCGTGGAGTGGACAGAGCAAGCTCTTTTTCCATCTCCCTGTTCTAAAAATCCATTTAATATATGGTCCCCAGATAGGGGACGTATCAGATATTAAACTGATAAGAACAGATACTACACTTGATCTTAGCCAAAAGGCCGAGAAGCGATAACCAGAATTGGTTTCAAACTACGGAGCCACCCAAGGATCCTAAAAAGTCCATTTGTGGAGATGAGCTCCTGGACTCCCGTTAAGAAGACATGTTGTCAACCTCTAGATCCCTTACATGCCTGCACTTTTCGGCTTGCTGCTGCTGCAATCCACGCGTTTTAGATCTGCATAACTCCACCTCTTTAAACACAGCACCTTCACCCCCTGCTGTTCCCACCCGCCTCAACACCGTTGGAAGGGAGGAGAACCAATTAAGGCGGGGGGTGGGGTGGAACGAGCAGCTGTCTACCCTTAGCAGGAGGGCTCCTGATTACATACCTCTCCTGCTGCTGCTGCTGCTGCTGGCTGTCCAGCAGCAGACTGAAGGTGGCTGCTGCTGTGCACAGGTATATAAAGGCTCAGAGCCTATTATGACACGCGCAGCCAGCGTTCCATTGCCACATTCCATCTACTGCAGGCAGGATACCTGGCTGGCTGAATGTCGCTGAGAAGCTCACAGAGACCGCCATAAGCAACAGTTTAACAGAATGCCACAGACTAATCAACCAAACTTTTTGGGTTGGGTTCTCTTTTATAGTCTGCAGGCATTAAATGAAAGAAGTCAGTGTTCCAGCAGAAGGAGACAACGTTTCAGAAAAGGCATTGTAGCAAACCAAAAAAGAAATTTTAAGCGCAGCAGTGTAACCAGCGCACATACCTGTTAGCTCGGGTGAGTTTAAAAGGCTGCTGTTGATAACAAGGGCATTTGCTAAATAGATGGTGTGTGTGCAACAATATACTGAAAGGTCAATTATATTGTGCAGCTTATCTCACCACGTGTAGTTATTTAGGTGAAAGCTCCAAAATGCTTGCCTAATATGTCTGTTTATCCAAAAGGAAGTAGAAAGGGAGAGCTAGAAAGATAGCATTGCATCACATTACATGGCAATGCAATGCACAGTTGCTGAAGTTGAACCAAAATGAGCTTGTAATCTGGCTTCTGCAACTTTGAACATGAAAAATCCAATGAGGAGAAGAAAAGCAGAGCCAAAGAGTCCATCCCAAAATCCGACAAACAAGCAAAATGAACAAAAAACATTGAATTCAATTCTTTCTGATTTTAGAAACTGCATTAAAGAAGGGGTGCACCGGTCCTGGAGATACTGCAATACCAGGTCAATGCGTGGAGTGGACAGAGCAAGCTCTTTTTCCATCTCCCTGTTCTAAAAATCCATTTAATATATGGTCCCCAGATAGGGGACGTATCAGATATTAAACTGATAAGAACAGATACTACACTTGATCTTAGCCAAAAGGCCGAGAAGCGATAACCAGAATTGGTTTCAAACTACGGAGCCACCCAAGGATCCTAAAAAGTCCATTTGTGGAGATGAGCTCCTGGACTCCCGTTAAGAAGACATGTTGTCAACCTCTAGATCCCTTACATGCCTGCACTTTTCGGCTTGCTGCTGCTGCAATCCACGCATTTTAGATCTGCATAACTCCACCTCTTTAAACACAGCACCTTCACCCCCTGCTGTTCCCACCCGCCTCAACACCGTTGGAAGGGAGGAGAACCAATTAAGGCGGGGGGTGGGGTGGAACGAGCAGCTGTCTACCCTTAGCAGGAGGGCTCCTGATTACATACCTCTCCTGCTGCTGCTGCTGCTGCTGGCTGTCCAGCAGCAGACTGAAGGTGGCTGCTGCTGTGCACAGGTATATAAAGGCTCAGAGCCTATTATGACACGCGCAGCCAGCGTTCCATTGCCACATTCCATCTACTGCAGGCAGGATACCTGGCTGGCTGAATGTCGCTGAGAAGCTCACAGAGACCGCCATAAGCAACAGTTTAACAGAATGCCACAGACTAATCAACCAAACTTTTTGGGTTGGGTTCTCTTTTATAGTCTGCAGGCATTAAATGAAAGAAGTCAGTGTTCCAGCAGAAGGAGACAACGTTTCAGAAAAGGCATTGTAGCAAACCAAAAAAGAAATTTTAAGCGCAGCAGTGTAACCAGCGCACATACCTGTTAGCTCGGGTGAGTTTAAAAGGCTGCTGTTGATAACAAGGGCATTTGCTAAATAGATGGTGTGTGTGCAACAATATACTGAAAGGTCAATTATATTGTGCAGCTTATCTCACCACCTGTAGTTATTTAGGTGAAAGCTCCAAAATGCTTGCCTAATATGTCTGTTTATCCAAAAGGAAGTAGAAAGGGAGAGCTAGAAAGATAGCATTGCATCACATTACATGGCAATGCAATGCACAGTTGCTGAAGTTGAACCAAAATGAGCTTGTAATCTGGCTTCTGCAACTTTGAACATGAAAAATCCAATGAGGAGAAGAAAAGCAGAGCCAAAGAGTCCATCCCAAAATCCGACAAACAAGCAAAATGAACAAAAAACATTGAATTCAATTCTTTCTGATTTTAGAAACTGCATTAAAGAAGGGGTGCACCGGTCCTGGAGATACTGCAATACCAGGTCAATGCGTGGAGTGGACAGAGCAAGCTCTTTTTCCATCTCCCTGTTCTAAATATCCATTTAATATATGGTCCCCAGATAGGGGACGTATCAGATATTAAACTGATAAGAACAGATACTACACTTGATCTTAGCCAAAAGGCCGAGAAGCGATAACCAGAATTGGTTTCAAACTACGGAGCCACCCAAGGATCCTAAAAAGTCCATTTGTGGAGATGAGCTCCTGGACTCCCGTTAAGAAGACATGTTGTCAACCTCTAGATCCCTTACATGCCTGCACTTTTCGGCTTGCTGCTGCTGCAATCCACGCGTTTTAGATCTGCATAACTCCACCTCTTTAAACACAGCACCTTCACCCCCTGCTGTTCCCACCCGCCTCAACACCGTTGGAAGGGAGGAGAACCAATTAAGGCGGGGGGTGGGGTGGAACGAGCAGCTGTCTACCCTTAGCAGGAGGGCTCCTGATTACATACCTCTCCTGCTGCTGCTGCTGCTGCTGGCTGTCCAGCAGCAGACTGAAGGTGGCTGCTGCTGTGCACAGGTATATAAAGGCTCAGAGCCTATTATGACACGCGCAGCCAGCGTTCCATTGCCACATTCCATCTACTGCAGGCAGGATACCTGGCTGGCTGAATGTCGCTGAGAAGCTCACAGAGACCGCCATAAGCAACAGTTTAACAGAATGCCACAGACTAATCAACCAAACTTTTTGGGTTGGGTTCTCTTTTATAGTCTGCAGGCATTAAATGAAAGAAGTCAGTGTTCCAGCAGAAGGAGACAACGTTTCAGAAAAGGCATTGTAGCAAACCAAAAAAGAAATTTTAAGCGCAGCAGTGTAACCAGCGCACATACCTGTTAGCTCGGGTGAGTTTAAAAGGCTGCTGTTGATAACAAGGGCATTTGCTAAATAGATGGTGTGTGTGCAACAATATACTGAAAGGTCAATTATATTGTGCAGCTTATCTCACCACCTGTAGTTATTTAGGTGAAAGCTCCAAAATGCTTGCCTAATATGTCTGTTTATCCAAAAGGAAGTAGAAAGGGAGAGCTAGAAAGATAGCATTGCATCACATTACATGGCAATGCAATGCACAGTTGCTGAAGTTGAACCAAAATGAGCTTGTAATCTGGCTTCTGCAACTTTGAACATGAAAAATCCAATGAGGAGAAGAAAAGCAGAGCCAAAGAGTCCATCCCAAAATCCGACAAACAAGCAAAATGAACAAAAAACATTGAATTCAATTCTTTCTGATTTTAGAAACTGCATTAAAGAAGGGGTGCACCGGTCCTGGAGATACTGCAATACCAGGTCAATGCGTGGAGTGGACAGAGCAAGCTCTTTTTCCATCTCCCTGTTCTAAAAATCCATTTAATATATGGTCCCCAGATAGGGGACGTATCAGATATTAAACTGATAAGAACAGATACTACACTTGATCTTAGCCAAAAGGCCGAGAAGCGATAACCAGAATTGGTTTCAAACTACGGAGCCACCCAAGGATCCTAAAAAGTCCATTTGTGGAGATGAGCTCCTGGACTTCCGTTAAGAAGACATGTTGTCAACCTCTAGATCCCTTACATGCCTGCACTTTTCGGCTTGCTGCTGCTGCAATCCACGCGTTTTAGATCTGCATAACTCCACCTCTTTAAACACAGCACCTTCACCCCCTGCTGTTCCCACCCGCCTCAACACCGTTGGAAGGGAGGAGAACCAATTAAGGCGGGGGGTGGGGTGGAACGAGCAGCTGTCTACCCTTAGCAGGAGGGCTCCTGATTACATACCTCTCCTGCTGCTGCTGCTGCTGCTGGCTGTCCAGCAGCAGACTGAAGGTGGCTGCTGCTGTGCACAGGTATATAAAGGCTCAGAGCCTATTATGACACGCGCAGCCAGCGTTCCATTGCCACATTCCATCTACTGCAGGCAGGATACCTGGCTGGCTGAATGTCGCTGAGAAGCTCACAGAGACCGCCATAAGCAACAGTTTAACAGAATGCCACAGACTAATCAACCAAACTTTTTGGGTTGGGTTCTCTTTTATAGTCTGCAGGCATTAAATGAAAGAAGTCAGTGTTCCAGCAGAAGGAGACAACGTTTCAGAAAAGGCATTGTAGCAAACCAAAAAAGAAATTTTAAGCGCAGCAGTGTAACCAGCGCACATACCTGTTAGCTCGGGTGAGTTTAAAAGGCTGCTGTTGATAACAAGGGCATTTGCTAAATAGATGGTGTGTGTGCAACAATATACTGAAAGGTCAATTATATTGTGCAGCTTATCTCACCACCTGTAGTTATTTAGGTGAAAGCTCCAAAATGCTTGCCTAATATGTCTGTTTATCCAAAAGGAAGTAGAAAGGGAGAGCTAGAAAGATAGCATTGCATCACATTACATGGCAATGCAATGCACAGTTGCTGAAGTTGAACCAAAATGAGCTTGTAATCTGGCTTCTGCAACTTTGAACATGAAAAATCCAATGAGGAGAAGAAAAGCAGAGCCAAAGAGTCCATCCCAAAATCCGACAAACAAGCAAAATGAACAAAAAACATTGAATTCAATTCTTTCTGATTTTAGAAACTGCATTAAAGAAGGGGTGCACCGGTCCTGGAGATACTGCAATACCAGGTCAATGCGTGGAGTGGACAGAGCAAGCTCTTTTTCCATCTCCCTGTTCTAAAAATCCATTTAATATATGGTCCCCAGATAGGGGACGTATCAGATATTAAACTGATAAGAACAGATACTACACTTGATCTTAGCCAAAAGGCCGAGAAGCGATAACCAGAATTGGTTTCAAACTACGGAGCCACCCAAGGATCCTAAAAAGTCCATTTGTGGAGATGAGCTCCTGGACTTCCGTTAAGAAGACATGTTGTCAACCTCTAGATCCCTTACATGCCTGCACTTTTCGGCTTGCTGCTGCTGCAATCCACGCGTTTTAGATCTGCATAACTCCACCTCTTTAAACACAGCACCTTCACCCCCTGCTGTTCCCACCCGCCTCAACACCGTTGGAAGGGAGGAGAACCAATTAAGGCGGGGGGTGGGGTGGAACGAGCAGCTGTCTACCCTTAGCAGGAGGGCTCCTGATTACATACCTCTCCTGCTGCTGCTGCTGCTGCTGGCTGTCCAGCAGCAGACTGAAGGTGGCTGCTGCTGTGCACAGGTATATAAAGGCTCAGAGCCTATTATGACACGCGCAGCCAGCGTTCCATTGCCACATTCCATCTACTGCAGGCAGGATACCTGGCTGGCTGAATGTCGCTGAGAAGCTCACAGAGACCGCCATAAGCAACAGTTTAACAGAATGCCACAGACTAATCAACCAAACTTTTTGGGTTGGGTTCTCTTTTATAGTCTGCAGGCATTAAATGAAAGAAGTCAGTATTCCAGCAGAAGGAGACAACGTTTCAGAAAAGGCATTGTAGCAAACCAAAAAAGAAATTTTAAGCGCAGCAGTGTAACCAGCGCACATACCTGTTAGCTCGGGTGAGTTTAAAAGGCTGCTGTTGATAACAAGGGCATTTGCTAAATAGATGGTGTGTGTGCAACAATATACTGAAAGGTCAATTATATTGTGCAGCTTATCTCACCACCTGTAGTTATTTAGGTGAAAGCTCCAAAATGCTTGCCTAATATGTCTGTTTATCCAAAAGGAAGTAGAAAGGGAGAGCTAGAAAGATAGCATTGCATCACATTACATGGCAATGCAATGCACAGTTGCTGAAGTTGAACCAAAATGAGCTTGTAATCTGGCTTCTGCAACTTTGAACATGAAAAATCCAATGAGGAGAAGAAAAGCAGAGCCAAAGAGTCCATCCCAAAATCCGACAAACAAGCAAAATGAACAAAAAACATTGAATTCAATTCTTTCTGATTTTAGAAACTGCATTAAAGAAGGGGTGCACCGGTCCTGGAGATACTGCAATACCAGGTCAATGCGTGGAGTGGACAGAGCAAGCTCTTTTTCCATCTCCCTGTTCTAAAAATCCATTTAATATATGGTCCCCAGATAGGGGACGTATCAGATATTAAACTGATAAGAACAGATACTACACTTGATCTTAGCCAAAAGGCCGAGAAGCGATAACCAGAATTGGTTTCAAACTACGGAGCCACCCAAGGATCCTAAAAAGTCCATTTGTGGAGATGAGCTCCTGGACTCCCGTTAAGAAGACATGTTGTCAACCTCTAGATCCCTTACATGCCTGCACTTTTCGGCTTGCTGCTGCTGCAATCCACGCGTTTTAGATCTGCATAACTCCACCTCTTTAAACACAGCACCTTCACCCCCTGCTGTTCCCACCCGCCTCAACACCGTTGGAAGGGAGGAGAACCAATTAAGGCGGGGGGTGGGGTGGAACGAGCAGCTGTCTACCCTTAGCAGGAGGGCTCCTGATTACATACCTCTCCTGCTGCTGCTGCTGCTGCTGGCTGTCCAGCAGCAGACTGAAGGTGGCTGCTGCTGTGCACAGGTATATAAAGGCTCAGAGCCTATTATGACACGCGCAGCCAGCGTTCCATTGCCACATTCCATCTACTGCAGGCAGGATACCTGGCTGGCTGAATGTCGCTGAGAAGCTCACAGAGACCGCCATAAGCAACAGTTTAACAGAATGCCACAGACTAATCAACCAAACTTTTTGGGTTGGGTTCTCTTTTATAGTCTGCAGGCATTAAATGAAAGAAGTCAGTGTTCCAGCAGAAGGAGACAACGTTTCAGAAAAGGCATTGTAGCAAACCAAAAAAGAAATTTTAAG
This sequence comes from Phyllobates terribilis, assembly GCF_046119375.1. Classification (NCBI taxonomy): domain Eukaryota; kingdom Metazoa; phylum Chordata; class Amphibia; order Anura; family Dendrobatidae; genus Phyllobates; species Phyllobates terribilis. Next base: position 169,801 of record NW_027363529.1, on the reverse strand, counting down.
CGCAGCAGTGTAACCAGCGCACATACCTGTTAGCTCGGGTGAGTTTAAAAGGCTGCTGTTGATAACAAGGGCATTTGCTAAATAGATGGTGTGTGTGCAACAATATACTGAAAGGTCAATTATATTGTGCAGCTTATCTCACCACCTGTAGTTATTTAGGTGAAAGCTCCAAAATGCTTGCCTAATATGTCTGTTTATCCAAAAGGAAGTAGAAAGGGAGAGCTAGAAAGATAGCATTGCATCACATTACATGGCAATGCAATGCACAGTTGCTGAAGTTGAACCAAAATGAGCTTGTAATCTGGCTTCTGCAACTTTGAACATGAAAAATCCAATGAGGAGAAGAAAAGCAGAGCCAAAGAGTCCATCCCAAAATCCGACAAACAAGCAAAATGAACAAAAAACATTGAATTCAATTCTTTCTGATTTTAGAAACTGCATTAAAGAAGGGGTGCACCGGTCCTGGAGATACTGCAATACCAGGTCAATGCGTGGAGTGGACAGAGCAAGCTCTTTTTCCATCTCCCTGTTCTAAAAATCCATTTAATATATGGTCCCCAGATAGGGGACGTATCAGATATTAAACTGATAAGAACAGATACTACACTTGATCTTAGCCAAAAGGCCGAGAAGCGATAACCAGAATTGGTTTCAAACTACGGAGCCACCCAAGGATCCTAAAAAGTCCATTTGTGGAGATGAGCTCCTGGACTCCCGTTAAGAAGACATGTTGTCAACCTCTAGATCCCTTACATGCCTGCACTTTTCGGCTTGCTGCTGCTGCAATCCACGCGTTTTAGATCTGCATAACTCCACCTCTTTAAACACAGCACCTTCACCCCCTGCTGTTCCCACCCGCCTCAACACCGTTGGAAGGGAGGAGAACCAATTAAGGCGGGGGGTGGGGTGGAACGAGCAGCTGTCTACCCTTAGCAGGAGGGCTCCTGATTACATACCTCTCCTGCTGCTGCTGCTGCTGGCTGTCCAGCAGCAGACTGAAGGTGGCTGCTGCTGTGCACAGGTATATAAAGGCTCAGAGCCTATTATGACACGCGCAGCCAGCGTTCCATTGCCACATTCCATCTACTGCAGGCAGGATACCTGGCTGGCTGAATGTCGCTGAGAAGCTCACAGAGACCGCCATAAGCAACAGTTTAACAGAATGCCACAGACTAATCAACCAAACTTTTTGGGTTGGGTTCTCTTTTATAGTCTGCAGGCATTAAATGAAAGAAGTCAGTGTTCCAGCAGAAGGAGACAACGTTTCAGAAAAGGCATTGTAGCAAACCAAAAAAGAAATTTTAAGCGCAGCAGTGTAACCAGCGCACATACCTGTTAGCTCGGGTGAGTTTAAAAGGCTGCTGTTGATAACAAGGGCATTTGCTAAATAGATGGTGTGTGTGCAACAATATACTGAAAGGTCAATTATATTGTGCAGCTTATCTCACCACCTGTAGTTATTTAGGTGAAAGCTCCAAAATGCTTGCCTAATATGTCTGTTTATCCAAAAGGAAGTAGAAAGGGAGAGCTAGAAAGATAGCATTGCATCACATTACATGGCAATGCAATGCACAGTTGCTGAAGTTGAACCAAAATGAGCTTGTAATCTGGCTTCTGCAACTTTGAACATGAAAAATCCAATGAGGAGAAGAAAAGCAGAGCCAAAGAGTCCATCCCAAAATCCGACAAACAAGCAAAATGAACAAAAAACATTGAATTCAATTCTTTCTGATTTTAGAAACTGCATTAAAGAAGGGGTGCACCGGTCCTGGAGATACTGCAATACCAGGTCAATGCGTGGAGTGGACAGAGCAAGCTCTTTTTCCATCTCCCTGTTCTAAAAATCCATTTAATATATGGTCCCCAGATAGGGGACGTATCAGATATTAAACTGATAAGAACAGATACTACACTTGATCTTAGCCAAAAGGCCGAGAAGCGATAACCAGAATTGGTTTCAAACTACGGAGCCACCCAAGGATCCTAAAAAGTCCATTTGTGGAGATGAGCTCCTGGACTCCCGTTAAGAAGACATGTTGTCAACCTCTAGATCCCTTACATGCCTGCACTTTTCGGCTTGCTGCTGCTGCAATCCACGCGTTTTAGATCTGCATAACTCCACCTCTTTAAACACAGCACCTTCACCCCCTGCTGTTCCCACCCGCCTCAACACCGTTGGAAGGGAGGAGAACCAATTAAGGCGGGGGGTGGGGTGGAACGAGCAGCTGTCTACCCTTAGCAGGAGGGCTCCTGATTACATACCTCTCCTGCTGCTGCTGCTGCTGCTGGCTGTCCAGCAGCAGACTGAAGGTGGCTGCTGCTGTGCACAGGTATATAAAGGCTCAGAGCCTATTATGACACGCGCAGCCAGCGTTCCATTGCCACATTCCATCTACTGCAGGCAGGATACCTGGCTGGCTGAATGTCGCTGAGAAGCTCACAGAGACCGCCATAAGCAACAGTTTAACAGAATGCCACAGACTAATCAACCAAACTTTTTGGGTTGGGTTCTCTTTTATAGTCTGCAGGCATTAAATGAAAGAAGTCAGTATTCCAGCAGAAGGAGACAACGTTTCAGAAAAGGCATTGTAGCAAACCAAAAAAGAAATTTTAAGCGCAGCAGTGTAACCAGCGCACATACCTGTTAGCTCGGGTGAGTTTAAAAGGCTGCTGTTGATAACAAGGGCATTTGCTAAATAGATGGTGTGTGTGCAACAATATACTGAAAGGTCAATTATATTGTGCAGCTTATCTCACCACCTGTAGTTATTTAGGTGAAAGCTCCAAAATGCTTGCCTAATATGTCTGTTTATCCAAAAGGAAGTAGAAAGGGAGAGCTAGAAAGATAGCATTGCATCACATTACATGGCAATGCAATGCACAGTTGCTGAAGTTGAACCAAAATGAGCTTGTAATCTGGCTTCTGCAACTTTGAACATGAAAAATCCAATGAGGAGAAGAAAAGCAGAGCCAAAGAGTCCATCCCAAAATCCGACAAACAAGCAAAATGAACAAAAAACATTGAATTCAATTCTTTCTGATTTTAGAAACTGCATTAAAGAAGGGGTGCACCGGTCCTGGAGATACTGCAATACCAGGTCAATGCGTGGAGTGGACAGAGCAAGCTCTTTTTCCATCTCCCTGTTCTAAAAATCCATTTAATATATGGTCCCCAGATAGGGGACGTATCAGATATTAAACTGATAAGAACAGATACTACACTTGATCTTAGCCAAAAGGCCGAGAAGCGATAACCAGAATTGGTTTCAAACTACGGAGCCACCCAAGGATCCTAAAAAGTCCATTTGTGGAGATGAGCTCCTGGACTCCCGTTAAGAAGACATGTTGTCAACCTCTAGATCCCTTACATGCCTGCACTTTTCGGCTTGCTGCTGCTGCAATCCACGCGTTTTAGATCTGCATAACTCCACCTCTTTAAACACAGCACCTTCACCCCCTGCTGTTCCCACCCGCCTCAACACCGTTGGAAGGGAGGAGAACCAATTAAGGCGGGGGGTGGGGTGGAACGAGCAGCTGTCTACCCTTAGCAGGAGGGCTCCTGATTACATACCTCTCCTGCTGCTGCTGCTGCTGCTGGCTGTCCAGCAGCAGACTGAAGGTGGCTGCTGCTGTGCACAGGTATATAAAGGCTCAGAGCCTATTATGACACGCGCAGCCAGCGTTCCATTGCCACATTCCATCTACTGCAGGCAGGATACCTGGCTGGCTGAATGTCGCTGAGAAGCTCACAGAGACCGCCATAAGCAACAGTTTAACAGAATGCCACAGACTAATCAACCAAACTTTTTGGGTTGGGTTCTCTTTTATAGTCTGCAGGCATTAAATGAAAGAAGTCAGTGTTCCAGCAGAAGGAGACAACGTTTCAGAAAAGGCATTGTAGCAAACCAAAAAAGAAATTTTAAGCGCAGCAGTGTAACCAGCGCACATACCTGTTAGCTCGGGTGAGTTTAAAAGGCTGCTGTTGATAACAAGGGCATTTGCTAAATAGATGGTGTGTGTGCAACAATATACTGAAAGGTCAATTATATTGTGCAGCTTATCTCACCACCTGTAGTTATTTAGGTGAAAGCTCCAAAATGCTTGCCTAATATGTCTGTTTATCCAAAAGGAAGTAGAAAGGGAGAGCTAGAAAGATAGCATTGCATCACATTACATGGCAATGCAATGCACAGTTGCTGAAGTTGAACCAAAATGAGCTTGTAATCTGGCTTCTGCAACTTTGAACATGAAAAATCCAATGAGGAGAAGAAAAGCAGAGCCAAAGAGTCCATCCCAAAATCCGACAAACAAGCAAAATGAACAAAAAACATTGAATTCAATTCTTTCTGATTTTAGAAACTGCATTAAAGAAGGGGTGCACCGGTCCTGGAGATACTGCAATACCAGGTCAATGCGTGGAGTGGACAGAGCAAGCTCTTTTTCCATCTCCCTGTTCTAAAAATCCATTTAATATATGGTCCCCAGATAGGGGACGTATCAGATATTAAACTGATAAGAACAGATAAGGTTTCAACGCAATTTTATTGATTCAAAAGTATATTTACAAAGGTTTTAAAAAAGAACATTTATAACATTACAATAAAATGATAAAACATGATAATAATCAATTCAAGTTTTTTGTAAAAACACAATTTACCATCATAAAACCAATGTAACAATTAAGAAAATCATAATTACAGATGTACTTGGGTTTATTTAATTACTACTAATTGTGTTCCATAATTGTACACACCACATAGAAGCCGCTTCTTTTGCTCCATACAGTTTTTTATCTCTGAGATAGTAAATATACATTTCACTTAAAGCAATTTTTATACAGTCTGTTGAATCAATATGATCATGTTTGAAGAGTAAAATGTTTCTAACTTTCCACATGGCATTTTTAAAACAATTAATAATAATCCAGGCAACTCGGAATTGTTTAAAATTTGGACACTTAAAAAGACCATAAAAGACATAAAAGTGATTAAAATCTTTCAGGCCACATGCCCATTTTAAAAGTGGGCCTACCTTTCTCCAAACCTCCTGTGCAAAAGGACAATTCCAAAAGAGATGCAATACAGACTCACTTTCCCCGCATATATCTCTTGGACATTTGGCTCTCGCCACCAGCCCCCGCCTATGTTGAAACTCACGGGTAGGGAGGCACTGGTGGACGATAGCCCAGGCAAGGTCCTTGTGTACATTTGCAAGATATTTCCCGTACACATTTCGCCACACCGTTTTGGACCTTGCCTGTGAAAAATTGGAGACAGGAATTGTGTCCTCAGAGTGTCTGCAAGCAATAGATACCTTCCTTTGGTCCCCCAATATATCAGGCTCCAATTCCTGGAGACCTAAAAGTCTGACCGTTTTCTCAAGTATCACATACTGTTTAGGTGGGCACAGGAGCACAGGAGAACTTAAAGGTAGGCTAAACCACCTTTTAAAAATCATTCCTGATGCATATTTTAAAAAATAACTAAAAATGCCATCAGATTTAAAAACCTTAAAACAGAAGCAGAAATACTTTATATGGAAAAAGGTAAAAAAATTGGGTACATCTTTACCTCCATTAGATTTACATTTATACATCAGATCTCTTTTTAACTTTTCCATTTTTGAACCCCATAAAAACATAAAAACAATTCTTGTTACTTTCTTGATTTGTAAATTGGAAGGGGGAAACACCATTGCAACATACAACATAATGGGAATTAAAACGGCTTTAATAATTAAAATTTTACCTTCCATACTAAGGTTCCTTAAATTCCACAATGAGATCTTTTTTTCTATTTTATCCATTGCAGAGTCCCAGTTAGGGTCCCCCTCATTGGCTTGGTTAAAAATAATTCCTAAAATTTTTATGTGATTTTTCTGTATCACTATCCCAGGGGTCAAAGAGGAGTCCCATCCCCCCACATTAAAACAGTCACATTTATCTATATTTAATTTAAAACCTGAGGCTTCACAGAAAAATTGTGTGTTTCTCAATACCCTCCTCAGAGATGTGGAATCTGGACATAGTATGGTAACATCATCCATGTAACTTAGGGCTTTAAGTTGCATACCCCTACTCCCGGGAATAGGTACCCCTTTAATTACTTTATCTTTTCTCAGTATGGTTAATAGTGGTTCCATAACACAGATAAAGAGCAGTGGTGAGAGAGGGCACCCTTGTTTCACCCCTGATAATAGAGGAACCCCCTTCGTTAAAAACCCATTTACAGAAATTTGACTAAAACAAGAATGATATAAAAGCATAATGCGGGTTAAAATTTTCTCTGGAAACGCCATTTTTTTAAGAACCATAAAAAGAAATTCATGCGATACCCTGTCAAAAGCTTTTTCAAAGTCTAAGGATAAAATAGCAAGGTTTTGACTTCTCTCTTTTGAATACCATATGGTATCCCTAATTATGTTGAGGGACTCAGCTATGGTTCTTCCGGGAACACCACATACCTGGTTAGGGTGAATTAATTTGGCTATAAAGGGTTTTAAACGGACTGCAATAAGTTTAGCTAAAATTTTATAATCAAGGTTTAAAAGCGTAATAGGCCGCCAGTTTTTAAGTTGGCTCCTATCCCCTTTTTTATATATTAAAGATACCAGACCTCTCCTCCAAGATGGGGGTAATTTATTAGTATTAAAAGCTTCTTTAAACAATAAAAACATATCGTTCTTTAAAATTCCCCAAAAAGTCAGATAAAACTCAATCGGTAGACCGTCTTCCCCAGGGGCTTTCCCACTGGAGAAACTCTTAAAAATCTGTAAAAGTTCCTCACTGGTGAGATCCCTAGATAAAATACCCTGGTCTAAAATATCTAACTTAAAATCAAGGGAATTAATAGCATACTCTAAAAAGGATGGATCTATAACTTTAGTGTTAAAAAGAAGTTGATAAAAATTAAAAGCTTTTCCTAACATACCCTTAATATCATTTTCACCTTCAAGATTTAGGATTGCGTCCCTCCTCCCCATTACCTTTTTGAAAAAGAATCGGGAGCATTTCTCTCCTTCCTCCAGGTGCTGTACATGGGAGTTAAAAATTATTTGTTTTCCTTTTTCATTAAGAGCATTTTTTATTTCAGACTTAAGATTTGCAATATCATCATCCACATCAATACCAACTTCTTTTAGTTTAAAGAGTACTTGTAATCTCATATTAAAAACATAAAACCACTGCTTTTTCTTTTTTGCTTTCATTTTCCCTGCCTTAATAAAAAATAATTTAATCTTAGGTTTAATGCTCTCCCACCAATCCAGCATCGAGGCGCGGGGGTCTCTCTTTGATTGCCAGCACTGGTAGGCCTGCACAAACCTCTTTTGAATATCAATATCCTCTAGGAGAGTTGTATTTAATCTCCATGGGCCTCTTGAGGTATTTTGTTCCCCTGCTAACTCTAAAAACACAGATAAAACTTTATGATCAGAGAATAAATTAGATAAAAGAAAACATTTACAAGGTTTAAAGGCAGTAGAAGCAAATATGAAATCAATTCTAGAAGAAACTCTTCCATTGGACCATGTAACACCTGGATCCGCCGGCAAGAGTTCCTTCCAGCAGTCCTGTAATCTAAAATCATCAATTAAACTTTTCAACAAATAGGAGGTACGGTCTTTACGATTCACATCCCCACCCTGCCGGGATTCCCCATCACGTAAACAATTAAAATCTCCTCCCACTAGCAGGGGGGTTGACCCAACACAAAATAATGGCAATATTTCAAGTAAATCCGCCCTTTCCTGCTTCCCAGGAGGAGCGTACACATTTAATAAACGTAAAGAAAGTCCATTAAAAACAAGATGTATTAAAATAGCTCTACCAGGTATAATTTCAGTCACAGATTGAATGATGGTAGAATGTCCACGGCAAAGTAGTCCAACTCCGGCAGCACGACAGTCATTAGCACCGGACCACACAGAAGCGCCCAGTTTCCAGTCTTCTTTTAAGTCCTTATAATTTAAATTACTCTGTATACCACATTCTTGTAGAAAGCAGAAATCAAAGTCCAATGTCTCTAAATAAGAAAATAAAGCAGCCCTACGTGTAGGGCTCTTTAGGGACCTCACATTTAGTGAGGAGATTTTAAGAGGAACAGACATTAAGAAGAATCAGGATCTGAAGATGGGAAGAAGTCAATACACGGCACCTCCTCCTCCGCATCTCCAGGGGTCAGGATTTGATTAATATTACCGGGATCTGAAGCAGGCAAAAAGGCATCATCCACTTTTGGCTCCTCATCTGGACCTCGACATCCGTGTTTTCTTTGGATATCAGGTTGCTTTACGTCCTCCCGTTGTCTTTTCAGAGGCTGGGAGCTGTCCATCTTTTCCAAGTCCTGTGCATCTTCAGTCCTCATGGCGGTCTGGTCTATGGAACGGGTGTCATCCCTCTGGGTCGTCTTGTCCCCTGGTCTGGTCACGGAACTACTGCGACTTCTGGTTCGAGGACCAGGGCTCGACTGGGTCTTAGCCGGGTCCTTTTTACTTCGCGCCCTAGAGGTCTCTCTTTCCGACACACTGGTTGATCGATAAAGGAGCGTACCCTTTTTGCCCTTACCCAAGATCACCGATGATGGTGTGGCGAATCTGGGTGCTTGCTTAATCGGGGTACTAGAGGTCTCCTCAGTTCCACATAATGCCGGTGGTGCATTCATGCTGGATGAGGACCCTTCCTCTTGACTCTGAGATACGGCAACATCTAGAGCCAGAACATCGATCAATTCCACAGAGAGCGAACCCTCGGTTAATCTTATGGAACCCCTACGACCGTCCTTCTGTGGAACTACCAGCGGGCCCTCTGGCGGAGCCGTTGAAGGATTTGGTCCGGACCCGTCAGCGTGCGCCAACCCAGGTCCAGGGGCAGGTGTAGTAATACTCCCTCCGAAGTATTCTTGGATAGTCAGTTGACCTGACTTAAACATGTCATATGTTTTTGTCTTTTTGCTCGGACAATTCCTGAAGGCGTGACCTGCCTTCCCACATAGGTTACATACGATCTCAGAGTCACACGTGGCGGAGGTGTGCCCACTCTTACCGCACTTGTTGCAAAAGACTACATGAGCCCTTGTGCAATTTTCTCGTGTATGCCCATATTCATGACAATTCCGGCATTGAAGGGGCATTCCTGGGTAGCGTAGGAATCCCCTGACATTACCAATGGCAAAATTAGCAGGCGGGTGGTGAAGACCACCAATGCCGCTCTGATCTGGATGGAACTTCACCAGGTATTTCCTCTTCCCATTCCAGAAGCGCTGGGAGTTGAGGATATCATGTGAGAAGCGCACTGACTTGCAGTAACGCTTCAAAAAGGTTTCGATATCGCCCTCAGAGACGAATGGGCTGTACATGAAGATCACCAAGGGTACTTCCTCTTCACCGTACAGAAAGTCAAAGCTCAGCCCGTTCAGTCTCTCATCGTCCTTGTCCGCAACCATCAGTGCTGCATGGATATTATCACAGCATGATTTAGCCATAAAGGAAATGGTATATCGCCCACGGAATTCCTGATCATAAAGACACAGGATCTTATCTCGCTCCAGGTGGAAAAACCCAAAAAGAATCTCATGCACGATGTACTGCAGATTCTTCTCATGGCGCTGGCATTCATCCACCATGATTCTAATGGACTGTCGCAGTGGAGTCTCCCCCACCGCAAATCCAAAAGAAAAAGGCATTTTCGGCCATCAGGGACTAAGCCCTCCCCCAATAGTAACAAGGGAATGAATCCCACAAAAGCAGGAACAAACCCAAGACCGAGGGAGGGGTACCCCAAGAACTTACACAGCCCACTAAGCGATAAAGCTCAGCAAAGGAAAACGCCCTTATTTCCTCGGGTCGCCCCGAAGACAAGACGCGATCGCTCCCCGTTGTCCGGGGACTAAGCCGACCTGCCAATAGCTGCAAGGGGGTGAAGCTCCCTCCGTTAAGAGAGAGCGATCCCCCAAGGCCAACAAGTCGGGTACCCCAGGCACCTCCTAGCCGAGACCAAGGCAGCAACCGTTAGATCACTGCACCTGATCCTAGCCAAAAGGCCGAGAAGCGATAACCAGAATTGGTTTCAAACTACGGAGCCACCCAAGGATCCTAAAAAGTCCATTTGTGGAGATGAGCTCCTGGACTCCCGTTAAGAAGACATGTTGTCAACCTCTAGATCCCTTACATGCCTGCACTTTTCGGCTTGCTGCTGCTGCAATCCACGCGTTTTAGATCTGCATAACTCCACCTCTTTAAACACAGCACCTTCACCCCCTGCTGTTCCCACCCGCCTCAACACCGTTGGAAGGGAGGAGAACCAATTAAGGCGGGGGGTGGGGTGGAACGAGCAGCTGTCTACCCTTAGCAGGAGGGCTCCTGATTACATACCTCTCCTGCTGCTGCTGCTGCTGCTGGCTGTCCAGCAGCAGACTGAAGGTGGCTGCTGCTGTGCACAGGTATATAAAGGCTCAGAGCCTATTATGACACGCGCAGCCAGCGTTCCATTGCCACATTCCATCTACTGCAGGCAGGATACCTGGCTGGCTGAATGTCGCTGAGAAGCTCACAGAGACCGCCATAAGCAACAGTTTAACAGAATGCCACAGACTAATCAACCAAACTTTTTGGGTTGGGTTCTCTTTTATAGTCTGCAGGCATTAAATGAAAGAAGTCAGTGTTCCAGCAGAAGGAGACAACGTTTCAGAAAAGGCATTGTAGCAAACCAAAAAAGAAATTTTAAGCGCAGCAGTGTAACCAGCGCACATACCTGTTAGCTCGGGTGAGTTTAAAAGGCTGCTGTTGATAACAAGGGCATTTGCTAAATAGATGGTGTGTGTGCAACAATATACTGAAAGGTCAATTATATTGTGCAGCTTATCTCACCACCTGTAGTTATTTAGGTGAAAGCTCCAAAATGCTTGCCTAATATGTCTGTTTATCCAAAAGGAAGTAGAAAGGGAGAGCTAGAAAGATAGCATTGCATCACATTACATGGCAATGCAATGCACAGTTGCTGAAGTTGAACCAAAATGAGCTTGTAATCTGGCTTCTGCAACTTTGAACATGAAAAATCCAATGAGGAGAAGAAAAGCAGAGCCAAAGAGTCCATCCCAAAATCCGACAAACAAGCAAAATGAACAAAAAACATTGAATTCAATTCTTTCTGATTTTAGAAACTGCATTAAAGAAGGGGTGCACCGGTCCTGGAGATACTGCAATACCAGGTCAATGCGTGGAGTGGACAGAGCAAGCTCTTTTTCCATCTCCCTGTTCTAAAAATCCATTTAATATATGGTCCCCAGATAGGGGACGTATCAGATATTAAACTGATAAGAACAGATACTACACTTGATCTTAGCCAAAAGGCCGAGAAGCGATAACCAGAATTGGTTTCAAACTACGGAGCCACCCAAGGATCCTAAAAAGTCCATTTGTGGAGATGAGCTCCTGGACTCCCGTTAAGAAGACATGTTGTCAACCTCTAGATCCCTTACATGCCTGCACTTTTCGGCTTGCTGCTGCTGCAATCCACGCGTTTTAGATCTGCATAACTCCACCTCTTTAAACACAGCACCTTCACCCCCTGCTGTTCCCACCCGCCTCAACACCGTTGGAAGGGAGGAGAACCAATTAAGGCGGGGGGTGGGGTGGAACGAGCAGCTGTCTACCCTTAGCAGGAGGGCTCCTGATTACATACCTCTCCTGCTGCTGCTGCTGCTGCTGGCTGTCCAGCAGCAGACTGAAGGTGGCTGCTGCTGTGCACAGGTATATAAAGGCTCAGAGCCTATTATGACACGCGCAGCCAGCGTTCCATTGCCACATTCCATCTACTGCAGGCAGGATACCTGGCTGGCTGAATGTCGCTGAGAAGCTCACAGAGACCGCCATAAGCAACAGTTTAACAGAATGCCACAGACTAATCAACCAAACTTTTTGGGTTGGGTTCTCTTTTATAGTCTGCAGGCATTAAATGAAAGAAGTCAGTGTTCCAGCAGAAGGAGACAACGTTTCAGAAAAGGCATTGTAGCAAACCAAAAAAGAAATTTTAAGCGCAGCAGTGTAACCAGCGCACATACCTGTTAGCTCGGGTGAGTTTAAAAGGCTGCTGTTGATAACAAGGGCATTTGCTAAATAGATGGTGTGTGTGCAACAATATACTGAAAGGTCAATTATATTGTGCAGCTTATCTCACCACCTGTAGTTATTTAGGTGAAAGCTCCAAAATGCTTGCCTAATATGTCTGTTTATCCAAAAGGAAGTAGAAAGGGAGAGCTAGAAAGATAGCATTGCATCACATTACATGGCAATGCAATGCACAGTTGCTGAAGTTGAACCAAAATGAGCTTGTAATCTGGCTTCTGCAACTTTGAACATGAAAAATCCAATGAGGAGAAGAAAAGCAGAGCCAAAGAGTCCATCCCAAAATCCGACAAACAAGCAAAATGAACAAAAAACATTGAATTCAATTCTTTCTGATTTTAGAAACTGCATTAAAGAAGGGGTGCACCGGTCCTGGAGATACTGCAATACCAGGTCAATGCGTGGAGTGGACAGAGCAAGCTCTTTTTCCATCTCCCTGTTCTAAAAATCCATTTAATATATGGTCCCCAGATAGGGGACGTATCAGATATTAAACTGATAAGAACAGATACTACACTTGATCTTAGCCAAAAGGCCGAGAAGCGATAACCAGAATTGGTTTCAAACTACGGAGCCACCCAAGGATCCTAAAAAGTCCATTTGTGGAGATGAGCTCCTGGACTCCCGTTAAGAAGACATGTTGTCAACCTCTAGATCCCTTACATGCCTGCACTTTTCGGCTTGCTGCTGCTGCAATCCACGCGTTTTAGATCTGCATAACTCCACCTCTTTAAACACAGCACCTTCACCCCCTGCTGTTCCCACCCGCCTCAACACCGTTGGAAGGGAGGAGAACCAATTAAGGCGGGGGGTGGGGTGGAACGAGCAGCTGTCTACCCTTAGCAGGAGGGCTCCTGATTACATACCTCTCCTGCTGCTGCTGCTGCTGCTGGCTGTCCAGCAGCAGACTGAAGGTGGCTGCTGCTGTGCACAGGTATATAAAGGCTCAGAGCCTATTATGACACGCGCAGCCAGCGTTCCATTGCCACATTCCATCTACTGCAGGCAGGATACCTGGCTGGCTGAATGTCGCTGAGAAGCTCACAGAGACCGCCATAAGCAACAGTTTAACAGAATGCCACAGACTAATCAACCAAACTTTTTGGGTTGGGTTCTCTTTTATAGTCTGCAGGCATTAAATGAAAGAAGTCAGTGTTCCAGCAGAAGGAGACAACGTTTCAGAAAAGGCATTGTAGCAAACCAAAAAAGAAATTTTAAGCGCAGCAGTGTAACCAGCGCACATACCTGTTAGCTCGGGTGAGTTTAAAAGGCTGCTGTTGATAACAAGGGCATTTGCTAAATAGATGGTGTGTGTGCAACAATATACTGAAAGGTCAATTATATTGTGCAGCTTATCTCACCACCTGTAGTTATTTAGGTGAAAGCTCCAAAATGCTTGCCTAATATGTCTGTTTATCCAAAAGGAAGTAGAAAGGGAGAGCTAGAAAGATAGCATTGCATCACATTACATGGCAATGCAATGCACAGTTGCTGAAGTTGAACCAAAATGAGCTTGTAATCTGGCTTCTGCAACTTTGAACATGAAAAATCCAATGAGGAGAAGAAAAGCAGAGCCAAAGAGTCCATCCCAAAATCCGACAAACAAGCAAAATGAACAAAAAACATTGAATTCAATTCTTTCTGATTTTAGAAACTGCATTAAAGAAGGGGTGCACCGGTCCTGGAGATACTGCAATACCAGGTCAATGCGTGGAGTGGACAGAGCAAGCTCTTTTTCCATCTCCCTGTTCTAAAAATCCATTTAATATATGGTCCCCAGATAGGGGACGTATCAGATATTAAACTGATAAGAACAGATACTACACTTGATCTTAGCCAAAAGGCCGAGAAGCGATAACCAGAATTGGTTTCAAACTACGGAGCCACCCAAGGATCCTAAAAAGTCCATTTGTGGAGATGAGCTCCTGGACTCCCGTTAAGAAGACATGTTGTCAACCTCTAGATCCCTTACATGCCTGCACTTTTCGGCTTGCTGCTGCTGCAATCCACGCGTTTTAGATCTGCATAACTCCACCTCTTTAAACACAGCACCTTCACCCCCTGCTGTTCCCACCCGCCTCAACACCGTTGGAAGGGAGGAGAACCAATTAAGGCGGGGGGTGGGGTGGAACGAGCAGCTGTCTACCCTTAGCAGGAGGGCTCCTGATTACATACCTCTCCTGCTGCTGCTGCTGCTGCTGGCTGTCCAGCAGCAGACTGAAGGTGGCTGCTGCTGTGCACAGGTATATAAAGGCTCAGAGCCTATTATGACACGCGCAGCCAGCGTTCCATTGCCACATTCCATCTACTGCAGGCAGGATACCTGGCTGGCTGAATGTCGCTGAGAAGCTCACAGAGACCGCCATAAGCAACAGTTTAACAGAATGCCACAGACTAATCAACCAAACTTTTTGGGTTGGGTTCTCTTTTATAGTCTGCAGGCATTAAATGAAAGAAGTCAGTGTTCCAGCAGAAGGAGACAACGTTTCAGAAAAGGCATTGTAGCAAACCAAAAAAGAAATTTTAAGCGCAGCAGTGTAACCAGCGCACATACCTGTTAGCTCGGGTGAGTTTAAAAGGCTGCTGTTGATAACAAGGGCATTTGCTAAATAGATGGTGTGTGTGCAACAATATACTGAAAGGTCAATTATATTGTGCAGCTTATCTCACCACCTGTAGTTATTTAGGTGAAAGCTCCAAAATGCTTGCCTAATATGTCTGTTTATCCAAAAGGAAGTAGAAAGGGAGAGCTAGAAAGATAGCATTGCATCACATTACATGGCAATGCAATGCACAGTTGCTGAAGTTGAACCAAAATGAGCTTGTAATCTGGCTTCTGCAACTTTGAACATGAAAAATCCAATGAGGAGAAGAAAAGCAGAGCCAAAGAGTCCATCCCAAAATCCGACAAACAAGCAAAATGAACAAAAAACATTGAATTCAATTCTTTCTGATTTTAGAAACTGCATTAAAGAAGGGGTGCACCGGTCCTGGAGATACTGCAATACCAGGTCAATGCGTGGAGTGGACAGAGCAAGCTCTTTTTCCATCTCCCTGTTCTAAAAATCCATTTAATATATGGTCCCCAGATAGGGGACGTATCAGATATTAAACTGATAAGAACAGATACTACACTTGATCTTAGCCAAAAGGCCGAGAAGCGATAACCAGAATTGGTTTCAAACTACGGAGCCACCCAAGGATCCTAAAAAGTCCATTTGTGGAGATGAGCTCCTGGACTCCCGTTAAGAAGACATGTTGTCAACCTCTAGATCCCTTACATGCCTGCACTTTTCGGCTTGCTGCTGCTGCAATCCACGCGTTTTAGATCTGCATAACTCCACCTCTTTAAACACAGCACCTTCACCCCCTGCTGTTCCCACCCGCCTCAACACCGTTGGAAGGGAGGAGAACCAATTAAGGCGGGGGGTGGGGTGGAACGAGCAGCTGTCTACCCTTAGCAGGAGGGCTCCTGATTACATACCTCTCCTGCTGCTGCTGCTGCTGCTGGCTGTCCAGCAGCAGACTGAAGGTGGCTGCTGCTGTGCACAGGTATATAAAGGCTCAGAGCCTATTATGACACGCGCAGCCAGCGTTCCATTGCCACATTCCATCTACTGCAGGCAGGATACCTGGCTGGCTGAATGTCGCTGAGAAGCTCACAGAGACCGCCATAAGCAACAGTTTAACAGAATGCCACAGACTAATCAACCAAACTTTTTGGGTTGGGTTCTCTTTTATAGTCTGCAGGCATTAAATGAAAGAAGTCAGTGTTCCAGCAGAAGGAGACAACGTTTCAGAAAAGGCATTGTAGCAAACCAAAAAAGAAATTTTAAGCGCAGCAGTGTAACCAGCGCACATACCTGTTAGCTCGGGTGAGTTTAAAAGGCTGCTGTTGATAACAAGGGCATTTGCTAAATAGATGGTGTGTGTGCAACAATATACTGAAAGGTCAATTATATTGTGCAGCTTATCTCACCACCTGTAGTTATTTAGGTGAAAGCTCCAAAATGCTTGCCTAATATGTCTGTTTATCCAAAAGGAAGTAGAAAGGGAGAGCTAGAAAGATAGCATTGCATCACATTACATGGCAATGCAATGCACAGTTGCTGAAGTTGAACCAAAATGAGCTTGTAATCTGGCTTCTGCAACTTTGAACATGAAAAATCCAATGAGGAGAAGAAAAGCAGAGCCAAAGAGTCCATCCCAAAATCCGACAAACAAGCAAAATGAACAAAAAACATTGAATTCAATTCTTTCTGATTTTAGAAACTGCATTAAAGAAGGGGTGCACCGGTCCTGGAGATACTGCAATACCAGGTCAATGCGTGGAGTGGACAGAGCAAGCTCTTTTTCCATCTCCCTGTTCTAAAAATCCATTTAATATATGGTCCCCAGATAGGGGACGTATCAGATATTAAACTGATAAGAACAGATACTACACTTGATCTTAGCCAAAAGGCCGAGAAGCGATAACCAGAATTGGTTTCAAACTACGGAGCCACCCAAGGATCCTAAAAAGTCCATTTGTGGAGATGAGCTCCTGGACTCCCGTTAAGAAGACATGTTGTCAACCTCTAGATCCCTTACATGCCTGCACTTTTCGGCTTGCTGCTGCTGCAATCCACGCGTTTTAGATCTGCATAACTCCACCTCTTTAAACACAGCACCTTCACCCCCTGCTGTTCCCACCCGCCTCAACACCGTTGGAAGGGAGGAGAACCAATTAAGGCGGGGGGTGGGGTGGAACGAGCAGCTGTCTACCCTTAGCAGGAGGGCTCCTGATTACATACCTCTCCTGCTGCTGCTGCTGCTGCTGGCTGTCCAGCAGCAGACTGAAGGTGGCTGCTGCTGTGCACAGGTATATAAAGGCTCAGAGCCTATTATGACACGCGCAGCCAGCGTTCCATTGCCACATTCCATCTACTGCAGGCAGGATACCTGGCTGGCTGAATGTCGCTGAGAAGCTCACAGAGACCGCCATAAGCAACAGTTTAACAGAATGCCACAGACTAATCAACCAAACTTTTTGGGTTGGGTTCTCTTTTATAGTCTGCAGGCATTAAATGAAAGAAGTCAGTGTTCCAGCAGAAGGAGACAACGTTTCAGAAAAGGCATTGTAGCAAACCAAAAAAGAAATTTTAAGCGCAGCAGTGTAACCAGCGCACATACCTGTTAGCTCGGGTGAGTTTAAAAGGCTGCTGTTGATAACAAGGGCATTTGCTAAATAGATGGTGTGTGTGCAACAATATACTGAAAGGTCAATTATATTGTGCAGCTTATCTCACCACCTGTAGTTATTTAGGTGAAAGCTCCAAAATGCTTGCCTAATATGTCTGTTTATCCAAAAGGAAGTAGAAAGGGAGAGCTAGAAAGATAGCATTGCATCACATTACATGGCAATGCAATGCACAGTTGCTGAAGTTGAACCAAAATGAGCTTGTAATCTGGCTTCTGCAACTTTGAACATGAAAAATCCAATGAGGAGAAGAAAAGCAGAGCCAAAGAGTCCATCCCAAAATCCGACAAACAAGCAAAATGAACAAAAAACATTGAATTCAATTCTTTCTGATTTTAGAAACTGCATTAAAGAAGGGGTGCACCGGTCCTGGAGATACTGCAATACCAGGTCAATGCGTGGAGTGGACAGAGCAAGCTCTTTTTCCATCTCCCTGTTCTAAAAATCCATTTAATATATGGTCCCCAGATAGGGGACGTATCAGATATTAAACTGATAAGAACAGATACTACACTTGATCTTAGCCAAAAGGCCGAGAAGCGATAACCAGAATTGGTTTCAAACTACGGAGCCACCCAAGGATCCTAAAAAGTCCATTTGTGGAGATGAGCTCCTGGACTCCCGTTAAGAAGACATGTTGTCAACCTCTAGATCCCTTACATGCCTGCACTTTTCGGCTTGCTGCTGCTGCAATCCACGCGTTTTAGATCTGCATAACTCCACCTCTTTAAACACAGCACCTTCACCCCCTGCTGTTCCCACCCGCCTCAACACCGTTGGAAGGGAGGAGAACCAATTAAGGCGGGGGGTGGGGTGGAACGAGCAGCTGTCTACCCTTAGCAGGAGGGCTCCTGATTACATACCTCTCCTGCTGCTGCTGCTGCTGCTGGCTGTCCAGCAGCAGACTGAAGGTGGCTGCTGCTGTGCACAGGTATATAAAGGCTCAGAGCCTATTATGACACGCGCAGCCAGCGTTCCATTGCCACATTCCATCTACTGCAGGCAGGATACCTGGCTGGCTGAATGTCGCTGAGAAGCTCACAGAGACCGCCATAAGCAACAGTTTAACAGAATGCCACAGACTAATCAACCAAACTTTTTGGGTTGGGTTCTCTTTTATAGTCTGCAGGCATTAAATGAAAGAAGTCAGTGTTCCAGCAGAAGGAGACAACGTTTCAGAAAAGGCATTGTAGCAAACCAAAAAAGAAATTTTAAGCGCAGCAGTGTAACCAGCGCACATACCTGTTAGCTCGGGTGAGTTTAAAAGGCTGCTGTTGATAACAAGGGCATTTGCTAAATAGATGGTGTGTGTGCAACAATATACTGAAAGGTCAATTATATTGTGCAGCTTATCTCACCACCTGTAGTTATTTAGGTGAAAGCTCCAAAATGCTTGCCTAATATGTCTGTTTATCCAAAAGGAAGTAGAAAGGGAGAGCTAGAAAGATAGCATTGCATCACATTACATGGCAATGCAATGCACAGTTGCTGAAGTTGAACCAAAATGAGCTTGTAATCTGGCTTCTGCAACTTTGAACATGAAAAATCCAATGAGGAGAAGAAAAGCAGAGCCAAAGAGTCCATCCCAAAATCCGACAAACAAGCAAAATGAACAAAAAACATTGAATTCAATTCTTTCTGATTTTAGAAACTGCATTAAAGAAGGGGTGCACCGGTCCTGGAGATACTGCAATACCAGGTCAATGCGTGGAGTGGACAGAGCAAGCTCTTTTTCCATCTCCCTGTTCTAAAAATCCATTTAATATATGGTCCCCAGATAGGGGACGTATCAGATATTAAACTGATAAGAACAGATACTACACTTGATCTTAGCCAAAAGGCCGAGAAGCGATAACCAGAATTGGTTTCAAACTACGGAGCCACCCAAGGATCCTAAAAAGTCCATTTGTGGAGATGAGCTCCTGGACTCCCGTTAAGAAGACATGTTGTCAACCTCTAGATCCCTTACATGCCTGCACTTTTCGGCTTGCTGCTGCTGCAATCCACGCGTTTTAGATCTGCATAACTCCACCTCTTTAAACACAGCACCTTCACCCCCTGCTGTTCCCACCCGCCTCAACACCGTTGGAAGGGAGGAGAACCAATTAAGGCGGGGGGTGGGGTGGAACGAGCAGCTGTCTACCCTTAGCAGGAGGGCTCCTGATTACATACCTCTCCTGCTGCTGCTGCTGCTGCTGGCTGTCCAGCAGCAGACTGAAGGTGGCTGCTGCTGTGCACAGGTATATAAAGGCTCAGAGCCTATTATGACACGCGCAGCCAGCGTTCCATTGCCACATTCCATCTACTGCAGGCAGGATACCTGGCTGGCTGAATGTCGCTGAGAAGCTCACAGAGACCGCCATAAGCAACAGTTTAACAGAATGCCACAGACTAATCAACCAAACTTTTTGGGTTGGGTTCTCTTTTATAGTCTGCAGGCATTAAATGAAAGAAGTCAGTGTTCCAGCAGAAGGAGACAACGTTTCAGAAAAGGCATTGTAGCAAACCAAAAAAGAAATTTTAAGCGCAGCAGTGTAACCAGCGCACATACCTGTTAGCTCGGGTGAGTTTAAAAGGCTGCTGTTGATAACAAGGGCATTTGCTAAATAGATGGTGTGTGTGCAACAATATACTGAAAGGTCAATTATATTGTGCAGCTTATCTCACCACCTGTAGTTATTTAGGTGAAAGCTCCAAAATGCTTGCCTAATATGTCTGTTTATCCAAAAGGAAGTAGAAAGGGAGAGCTAGAAAGATAGCATTGCATCACATTACATGGCAATGCAATGCACAGTTGCTGAAGTTGAACCAAAATGAGCTTGTAATCTGGCTTCTGCAACTTTGAACATGAAAAATCCAATGAGGAGAAGAAAAGCAGAGCCAAAGAGTCCATCCCAAAATCCGACAAACAAGCAAAATGAACAAAAAACATTGAATTCAATTCTTTCTGATTTTAGAAACTGCATTAAAGAAGGGGTGCACCGGTCCTGGAGATACTGCAATACCAGGTCAATGCGTGGAGTGGACAGAGCAAGCTCTTTTTCCATCTCCCTGTTCTAAAAATCCATTTAATATATGGTCCCCAGATAGGGGACGTATCAGATATTAAACTGATAAGAACAGATACTACACTTGATCTTAGCCAAAAGGCCGAGAAGCGATAACCAGAATTGGTTTCAAACTACGGAGCCACCCAAGGATCCTAAAAAGTCCATTTGTGGAGATGAGCTCCTGGACTCCCGTTAAGAAGACATGTTGTCAACCTCTAGATCACTTACATGCCTGCACTTTTCGGCTTGCTGCTGCTGCAATCCACGCGTTTTAGATCTGCATAACTCCACCTCTTTAAACACAGCACCTTCACCCCCTGCTGTTCCCACCCGCCTCAACACCGTTGGAAGGGAGGAGAACCAATTAAGGCGGGGGGTGGGGTGGAACGAGCAGCTGTCTACCCTTAGCAGGAGGGCTCCTGATTACATACCTCTCCTGCTGCTGCTGCTGCTGGCTGTCCAGCAGCAGACTGAAGGTGGCTGCTGCTGTGCACAGGTATATAAAGGCTCAGAGCCTATTATGACACGCGCAGCCAGCGTTCCATTGCCACATTCCATCTACTGCAGGCAGGATACCTGGCTGGCTGAATGTCGCTGAGAAGCTCACAGAGACCGCCATAAGCAACAGTTTAA
Organism: Phyllobates terribilis; assembly: GCF_046119375.1. Lineage (NCBI taxonomy): Eukaryota > Metazoa > Chordata > Amphibia > Anura > Dendrobatidae > Phyllobates > Phyllobates terribilis. Next base: position 148,759 of record NW_027363529.1, on the reverse strand, counting down.
CAGAATGCCACAGACTAATCAACCAAACTTTTTGGGTTGGGTTCTCTTTTATAGTCTGCAGGCATTAAATGAAAGAAGTCAGTGTTCCAGCAGAAGGAGACAACGTTTCAGAAAAGGCATTGTAGCAAACCAAAAAAGAAATTTTAAGCGCAGCAGTGTAACCAGCGCACATACCTGTTAGCTCGGGTGAGTTTAAAAGGCTGCTGTTGATAACAAGGGCATTTGCTAAATAGATGGTGTGTGTGCAACAATATACTGAAAGGTCAATTATATTGTGCAGCTTATCTCACCACCTGTAGTTATTTAGGTGAAAGCTCCAAAATGCTTGCCTAATATGTCTGTTTATCCAAAAGGAAGTAGAAAGGGAGAGCTAGAAAGATAGCATTGCATCACATTACATGGCAATGCAATGCACAGTTGCTGAAGTTGAACCAAAATGAGCTTGTAATCTGGCTTCTGCAACTTTGAACATGAAAAATCCAATGAGGAGAAGAAAAGCAGAGCCAAAGAGTCCATCCCAAAATCCGACAAACAAGCAAAATGAACAAAAAACATTGAATTCAATTCTTTCTGATTTTAGAAACTGCATTAAAGAAGGGGTGCACCGGTCCTGGAGATACTGCAATACCAGGTCAATGCGTGGAGTGGACAGAGCAAGCTCTTTTTCCATCTCCCTGTTCTAAAAATCCATTTAATATATGGTCCCCAGATAGGGGACGTATCAGATATTAAACTGATAAGAACAGATACTACACTTGATCTTAGCCAAAAGGCCGAGAAGCGATAACCAGAATTGGTTTCAAACTACGGAGCCACCTAAGGATCCTAAAAAGTCCATTTGTGGAGATGAGCTCCTGGACTCCCGTTAAGAAGACATGTTGTCAACCTCTAGATCCCTTACATGCCTGCACTTTTCGGCTTGCTGCTGCTGCAATCCACGCGTTTTAGATCTGCATAACTCCACCTCTTTAAACACAGCACCTTCACCCCCTGCTGTTCCCACCCGCCTCAACACCGTTGGAAGGGAGGAGAACCAATTAAGGCGGGGGGTGGGGTGGAACGAGCAGCTGTCTACCCTTAGCAGGAGGGCTCCTGATTACATACCTCTCCTGCTGCTGCTGCTGCTGCTGGCTGTCCAGCAGCAGACTGAAGGTGGCTGCTGCTGTGCACAGGTATATAAAGGCTCAGAGCCTATTATGACACGCGCAGCCAGCGTTCCATTGCCACATTCCATCTACTGCAGGCAGGATACCTGGCTGGCTGAATGTCGCTGAGAAGCTCACAGAGACCGCCATAAGCAACAGTTTAACAGAATGCCACAGACTAATCAACCAAACTTTTTGGGTTGGGTTCTCTTTTATAGTCTGCAGGCATTAAATGAAAGAAGTCAGTGTTCCAGCAGAAGGAGACAACGTTTCAGAAAAGGCATTGTAGCAAACCAAAAAAGAAATTTTAAGCGCAGCAGTGTAACCAGCGCACATACCTGTTAGCTCGGGTGAGTTTAAAAGGCTGCTGTTGATAACAAGGGCATTTGCTAAATAGATGGTGTGTGTGCAACAATATACTGAAAGGTCAATTATATTGTGCAGCTTATCTCACCACCTGTAGTTATTTAGGTGAAAGCTCCAAAATGCTTGCCTAATATGTCTGTTTATCCAAAAGGAAGTAGAAAGGGAGAGCTAGAAAGATAGCATTGCATCACATTACATGGCAATGCAATGCACAGTTGCTGAAGTTGAACCAAAATGAGCTTGTAATCTGGCTTCTGCAACTTTGAACATGAAAAATCCAATGAGGAGAAGAAAAGCAGAGCCAAAGAGTCCATCCCAAAATCCGACAAACAAGCAAAATGAACAAAAAACATTGAATTCAATTCTTTCTGATTTTAGAAACTGCATTAAAGAAGGGGTGCACCGGTCCTGGAGATACTGCAATACCAGGTCAATGCGTGGAGTGGACAGAGCAAGCTCTTTTTCCATCTCCCTGTTCTAAAAATCCATTTAATATATGGTCCCCAGATAGGGGACGTATCAGATATTAAACTGATAAGAACAGATACTACACTTGATCTTAGCCAAAAGGCCGAGAAGCGATAACCAGAATTGGTTTCAAACTACGGAGCCACCCAAGGATCCTAAAAAGTCCATTTGTGGAGATGAGCTCCTGGACTCCCGTTAAGAAGACATGTTGTCAACCTCTAGATCCCTTACATGCCTGCACTTTTCGGCTTGCTGCTGCTGCAATCCACGCGTTTTAGATCTGCATAACTCCACCTCTTTAAACACAGCACCTTCACCCCCTGCTGTTCCCACCCGCCTCAACACCGTTGGAAGGGAGGAGAACCAATTAAGGCGGGGGGTGGGGTGGAACGAGCAGCTGTCTACCCTTAGCAGGAGGGCTCCTGATTACATACCTCTCCTGCTGCTGCTGCTGCTGCTGGCTGTCCAGCAGCAGACTGAAGGTGGCTGCTGCTGTGCACAGGTATATAAAGGCTCAGAGCCTATTATGACACGCGCAGCCAGCGTTCCATTGCCACATTCCATCTACTGCAGGCAGGATACCTGGCTGGCTGAATGTCGCTGAGAAGCTCACAGAGACCGCCATAAGCAACAGTTTAACAGAATGCCACAGACTAATCAACCAAACTTTTTGGGTTGGGTTCTCTTTTATAGTCTGCAGGCATTAAATGAAAGAAGTCAGTGTTCCAGCAGAAGGAGACAACGTTTCAGAAAAGGCATTGTAGCAAACCAAAAAAGAAATTTTAAGCGCAGCAGTGTAACCAGCGCACATACCTGTTAGCTCGGGTGAGTTTAAAAGGCTGCTGTTGATAACAAGGGCATTTGCTAAATAGATGGTGTGTGTGCAACAATATACTGAAAGGTCAATTATATTGTGCAGCTTATCTCACCACCTGTAGTTATTTAGGTGAAAGCTCCAAAATGCTTGCCTAATATGTCTGTTTATCCAAAAGGAAGTAGAAAGGGAGAGCTAGAAAGATAGCATTGCATCACATTACATGGCAATGCAATGCACAGTTGCTGAAGTTGAACCAAAATGAGCTTGTAATCTGGCTTCTGCAACTTTGAACATGAAAAATCCAATGAGGAGAAGAAAAGCAGAGCCAAAGAGTCCATCCCAAAATCCGACAAACAAGCAAAATGAACAAAAAACATTGAATTCAATTCTTTCTGATTTTAGAAACTGCATTAAAGAAGGGGTGCACCGGTCCTGGAGATACTGCAATACCAGGTCAATGCGTGGAGTGGACAGAGCAAGCTCTTTTTCCATCTCCCTGTTCTAAAAATCCATTTAATATATGGTCCCCAGATAGGGGACGTATCAGATATTAAACTGATAAGAACAGATACTACACTTGATCTTAGCCAAAAGGCCGAGAAGCGATAACCAGAATTGGTTTCAAACTACGGAGCCACCCAAGGATCCTAAAAAGTCCATTTGTGGAGATGAGCTCCTGGACTCCCGTTAAGAAGACATGTTGTCAACCTCTAGATCCCTTACATGCCTGCACTTTTCGGCTTGCTGCTGCTGCAATCCACGCGTTTTAGATCTGCATAACTCCACCTCTTTAAACACAGCACCTTCACCCCCTGCTGTTCCCACCCGCCTCAACACCGTTGGAAGGGAGGAGAACCAATTAAGGCGGGGGGTGGGGTGGAACGAGCAGCTGTCTACCCTTAGCAGGAGGGCTCCTGATTACATACCTCTCCTGCTGCTGCTGCTGCTGCTGCTGGCTGTCCAGCAGCAGACTGAAGGTGGCTGCTGCTGTGCACAGGTATATAAAGGCTCAGAGCCTATTATGACACGCGCAGCCAGCGTTCCATTGCCACATTCCATCTACTGCAGGCAGGATACCTGGCTGGCTGAATGTCGCTGAGAAGCTCACAGAGACCGCCATAAGCAACAGTTTAACAGAATGCCACAGACTAATCAACCAAACTTTTTGGGTTGGGTTCTCTTTTATAGTCTGCAGGCATTAAATGAAAGAAGTCAGTGTTCCAGCAGAAGGAGACAACGTTTCAGAAAAGGCATTGTAGCAAACCAAAAAAGAAATTTTAAGCGCAGCAGTGTAACCAGCGCACATACCTGTTAGCTCGGGTGAGTTTAAAAGGCTGCTGTTGATAACAAGGGCATTTGCTAAATAGATGGTGTGTGTGCAACAATATACTGAAAGGTCAATTATATTGTGCAGCTTATCTCACCACCTGTAGTTATTTAGGTGAAAGCTCCAAAATGCTTGCCTAATATGTCTGTTTATCCAAAAGGAAGTAGAAAGGGAGAGCTAGAAAGATAGCATTGCATCACATTACATGGCAATGCAATGCACAGTTGCTGAAGTTGAACCAAAATGAGCTTGTAATCTGGCTTCTGCAACTTTGAACATGAAAAATCCAATGAGGAGAAGAAAAGCAGAGCCAAAGAGTCCATCCCAAAATCCGACAAACAAGCAAAATGAACAAAAAACATTGAATTCAATTCTTTCTGATTTTAGAAACTGCATTAAAGAAGGGGTGCACCGGTCCTGGAGATACTGCAATACCAGGTCAATGCGTGGAGTGGACAGAGCAAGCTCTTTTTCCATCTCCCTGTTCTAAAAATCCATTTAATATATGGTCCCCAGATAGGGGACGTATCAGATATTAAACTGATAAGAACAGATACTACACTTGATCTTAGCCAAAAGGCCGAGAAGCGATAACCAGAATTGGTTTCAAACTACGGAGCCACCCAAGGATCCTAAAAAGTCCATTTGTGGAGATGAGCTCCTGGACTCCCGTTAAGAAGACATGTTGTCAACCTCTAGATCCCTTACATGCCTGCACTTTTCGGCTTGCTGCTGCTGCAATCCACGCGTTTTAGATCTGCATAACTCCACCTCTTTAAACACAGCACCTTCACCCCCTGCTGTTCCCACCCGCCTCAACACCGTTGGAAGGGAGGAGAACCAATTAAGGCGGGGGGTGGGGTGGAACGAGCAGCTGTCTACCCTTAGCAGGAGGGCTCCTGATTACATACCTCTCCTGCTGCTGCTGCTGCTGGCTGTCCAGCAGCAGACTGAAGATGGCTGCTGCTGTGCACAGGTATATAAAGGCTCAGAGCCTATTATGACACGCGCAGCCAGCGTTCCATTGCCACATTCCATCTACTGCAGGCAGGATACCTGGCTGGCTGAATGTCGCTGAGAAGCTCACAGAGACCGCCATAAGCAACAGTTTAACAGAATGCCACAGACTAATCAACCAAACTTTTTGGGTTGGGTTCTCTTTTATAGTCTGCAGGCATTAAATGAAAGAAGTCAGTGTTCCAGCAGAAGGAGACAACGTTTCAGAAAAGGCATTGTAGCAAACCAAAAAAGAAATTTTAAGCGCAGCAGTGTAACCAGCGCACATACCTGTTAGCTCGGGTGAGTTTAAAAGGCTGCTGTTGATAACAAGGGCATTTGCTAAATAGATGGTGTGTGTGCAACAATATACTGAAAGGTCAATTATATTGTGCAGCTTATCTCACCACCTGTAGTTATTTAGGTGAAAGCTCCAAAATGCTTGCCTAATATGTCTGTTTATCCAAAAGGAAGTAGAAAGGGAGAGCTAGAAAGATAGCATTGCATCACATTACATGGCAATGCAATGCACAGTTGCTGAAGTTGAACCAAAATGAGCTTGTAATCTGGCTTCTGCAACTTTGAACATGAAAAATCCAATGAGGAGAAGAAAAGCAGAGCCAAAGAGTCCATCCCAAAATCCGACAAACAAGCAAAATGAACAAAAAACATTGAATTCAATTCTTTCTGATTTTAGAAACTGCATTAAAGAAGGGGTGCACCGGTCCTGGAGATACTGCAATACCAGGTCAATGCGTGGAGTGGACAGAGCAAGCTCTTTTTCCATCTCCCTGTTCTAAAAATCCATTTAATATATGGTCCCCAGATAGGGGACGTATCAGATATTAAACTGATAAGAACAGATACTACACTTGATCTTAGCCAAAAGGCCGAGAAGCGATAACCAGAATTGGTTTCAAACTACGGAGCCACCCAAGGATCCTAAAAAGTCCATTTGTGGAGATGAGCTCCTGGACTCCCGTTAAGAAGACATGTTGTCAACCTCTAGATCCCTTACATGCCTGCACTTTTCGGCTTGCTGCTGCTGCAATCCACGCGTTTTAGATCTGCATAACTCCACCTCTTTAAACACAGCACCTTCACCCCCTGCTGTTCCCACCCGCCTCAACACCGTTGGAAGGGAGGAGAACCAATTAAGGCGGGGGGTGGGGTGGAACGAGCAGCTGTCTACCCTTAGCAGGAGGGCTCCTGATTACATACCTCTCCTGCTGCTGCTGCTGCTGCTGGCTGTCCAGCAGCAGACTGAAGGTGGCTGCTGCTGTGCACAGGTATATAAAGGCTCAGAGCCTATTATGACACGCGCAGCCAGCGTTCCATTGCCACATTCCATCTACTGCAGGCAGGATACCTGGCTGGCTGAATGTCGCTGAGAAGCTCACAGAGACCGCCATAAGCAACAGTTTAACAGAATGCCACAGACTAATCAACCAAACTTTTTGGGTTGGGTTCTCTTTTATAGTCTGCAGGCATTAAATGAAAGAAGTCAGTGTTCCAGCAGAAGGAGACAACGTTTCAGAAAAGGCATTGTAGCAAACCAAAAAAGAAATTTTAAGCGCAGCAGTGTAACCAGCGCACATACCTGTTAGCTCGGGTGAGTTTAAAAGGCTGCTGTTGATAACAAGGGCATTTGCTAAATAGATGGTGTGTGTGCAACAATATACTGAAAGGTCAATTATATTGTGCAGCTTATCTCACCACCTGTAGTTATTTAGGTGAAAGCTCCAAAATGCTTGCCTAATATGTCTGTTTATCCAAAAGGAAGTAGAAAGGGAGAGCTAGAAAGATAGCATTGCATCACATTACATGGCAATGCAATGCACAGTTGCTGAAGTTGAACCAAAATGAGCTTGTAATCTGGCTTCTGCAACTTTGAACATGAAAAATCCAATGAGGAGAAGAAAAGCAGAGCCAAAGAGTCCATCCCAAAATCCGACAAACAAGCAAAATGAACAAAAAACATTGAATTCAATTCTTTCTGATTTTAGAAACTGCATTAAAGAAGGGGTGCACCGGTCCTGGAGATACTGCAATACCAGGTCAATGCGTGGAGTGGACAGAGCAAGCTCTTTTTCCATCTCCCTGTTCTAAAAATCCATTTAATATATGGTCCCCAGATAGGGGACGTATCAGATATTAAACTGATAAGAACAGATACTACACTTGATCTTAGCCAAAAGGCCGAGAAGCGATAACCAGAATTGGTTTCAAACTACGGAGCCACCCAAGGATCCTAAAAAGTCCATTTGTGGAGATGAGCTCCTGGACTCCCGTTAAGAAGACATGTTGTCAACCTCTAGATCCCTTACATGCCTGCACTTTTCGGCTTGCTGCTGCTGCAATCCACGCGTTTTAGATCTGCATAACTCCACCTCTTTAAACACAGCACCTTCACCCCCTGCTGTTCCCACCCGCCTCAACACCGTTGGAAGGGAGGAGAACCAATTAAGGCGGGGGGTGGGGTGGAACGAGCAGCTGTCTACCCTTAGCAGGAGGGCTCCTGATTACATACCTCTCCTGCTGCTGCTGCTGCTGCTGGCTGTCCAGCAGCAGACTGAAGGTGGCTGCTGCTGTGCACAGGTATATAAAGGCTCAGAGCCTATTATGACACGCGCAGCCAGCGTTCCATTGCCACATTCCATCTACTGCAGGCAGGATACCTGGCTGGCTGAATGTCGCTGAGAAGCTCACAGAGACCGCCATAAGCAACAGTTTAACAGAATGCCACAGACTAATCAACCAAACTTTTTGGGTTGGGTTCTCTTTTATAGTCTGCAGGCATTAAATGAAAGAAGTCAGTGTTCCAGCAGAAGGAGACAACGTTTCAGAAAAGGCATTGTAGCAAACCAAAAAAGAAATTTTAAGCGCAGCAGTGTAACCAGCGCACATACCTGTTAGCTCGGGTGAGTTTAAAAGGCTGCTGTTGATAACAAGGGCATTTGCTAAATAGATGGTGTGTGTGCAACAATATACTGAAAGGTCAATTACATTGTGCAGCTTATCTCACCACCTGTAGTTATTTAGGTGAAAGCTCCAAAATGCTTGCCTAATATGTCTGTTTATCCAAAAGGAAGTAGAAAGGGAGAGCTAGAAAGATAGCATTGCATCACATTACATGGCAATGCAATGCACAGTTGCTGAAGTTGAACCAAAATGAGCTTGTAATCTGGCTTCTGCAACTTTGAACATGAAAAATCCAATGAGGAGAAGAAAAGCAGAGCCAAAGAGTCCATCCCAAAATCCGACAAACAAGCAAAATGAACAAAAAACATTGAATTCAATTCTTTCTGATTTTAGAAACTGCATTAAAGAAGGGGTGCACCGGTCCTGGAGATACTGCAATACCAGGTCAATGCGTGGAGTGGACAGAGCAAGCTCTTTTTCCATCTCCCTGTTCTAAAAATCCATTTAATATATGGTCCCCAGATAGGGGACGTATCAGATATTAACCCCTTAATAACATCTGACGTACTAATACGCGTCTGTGCCCTGGGACTTAAGAGCCAGACCCGTATTAGTACGTCATCGCGATCGCGCCCGCACACAGGCTGTGCGGGCGCGATCGCCGCCGGGTGTCAGCTGATTGTCACAGCTGACACCCGGTACTATGTGCAGTGAGCGGTCACGCACCGCTCCCAGCACATTAACCCCCGCGATGCTGCGATCGAAGTCGATCGAAGTCGATCGCGGCATTGCGGGGGCAAGGGGAGGTGATCGGCGATACTCACCTCCTCTTCCGGCTTCCAGCGCAGTCTGCAAAGGCTTCCCGGGTGTTGCCATGACGACCCGATGTCGTCATGACAACATCCGGGTCACCAGAGAGCAGGAAGATTGCTTGGACATGCGCAGTGCATCTCCAAGCAATCTTCACACTGTGCATTTCTGACAGCTTGCATGGCATAGGGATGGTGCTCCATTCCTGTGCCATGCAGGCGATCAGAAAAAAAAAAGTGAAAGTCCCAGAGTGGGACAAAGTAATAAAGTGTATAAACTGTGTGAAAGTGGAAAAAAAAAAAAAAAAAAATGTGCAAAAATATTATAAAAAAAAAAAAAAAATAATACACCAAAAATAAAAATATAATGTACCCATCAATAAATATTATTATAAGAAAAATAAAAAAAAAACAATAAAAGTACACATATTTGGTATCGCCGCGTCCGGAACAACCTGCCCTATAAAACTGTCCCACTAGTTAACCCCTTCAGTGAACACGGTAAAAAAAAAAAAAAAAAAAACAAGCAAAAAACAATGCTTTATCACCATACCGCCAAACAAAAAGTGGAATAACACGCGATCAAAAAGACGCATATAAATAAAAATGATACCGCTGAAAACGTCATCTCGTCCCGCAAAAAACAAGCCGCCATATAGCTCCATCAGCCGAAAAATAAAAAAGTTATAGCTCTCAGAATAAAGCGATACTAAAAAATATTTTTTTCTATAAAATAGCTTTTATTGTGTATAAGCGCCAAAACATAGAAAAATGATACAAATGTGGTACCGCTGTAAACGTACTGACCCGAAGAGTAAAGCTGCCTCATCAATTTTACCACACGCGGAACAGAATAAAAAAAAAAAAAAAAAACAATTCCTGAATTGTTGGTTTTTGTTTATTCTGCCTCCCAAAAATCGGAATAGAAAGCGATCAAAAAATGTCACGTGCCTGAAAATGGCACCAATAACAACGTCAAGTCATCCTGCAAAAAACGAGCCGTCACATGTCTGTCTGCCAAAATCTGGAAAAATTATAGCTCTCAAAATATGGCGATGCAAAAACTAGATTTTACAAAAAATGCGTCTTTTAGTGTGTGACAGCTGTCAGTCATAAAAACCCCATATGATTCTGGCATTGCTGTAATCACACCGACCCGAAGAATAAAGTCGTCTAATCACTTATACCGCACAAGGAACGGCGTCAAAAATAAACTCTTGAGTTAGGATTGGGCTAGGGTTAGGGCTGGGTTTGGGGCTAGGGCTGTGCTGGGGCTAGGGTTGTGCTGGGGCTAGGGTTGTGCTGGGGCTAGGGTTGTGCTGGGGCTAGGGTTGTGCTAGGGTTAGGGCTGGGGTTGGGATTTTTTTCAAAAGTAAGAAAAAAAGATGACGATATGGCGACTAGTGTTGAGAGCAAGTGCTCGCTACTTGAGTTTGCATCGGGTGCTCTGGTATGCATTTAGTATCGTGGGTATTTGAGTGACATGCTCGAGTCTCTGCCCCATATGCTTCGCGGCCAAAAAACTTTATGGGGATTGCCTGCCATGCACGAGCGATACCCGCATGTTTTTTTTTGGGTGTCTAATAACCGTGAAACATGCGGAGCAGGGACTCGAGCATGTCACTCGAGCACACGCTGTACATAGTGCATACCTGAGTACCCGATGCAAACTCAAGTAGCGAGCACTTGCGCTCAAGAATAATGAAAACTTATTCAATATGATGACCTAATGTAAACAAATAATGTGCCGTACCTCTGGGTTCAAAATGTTCACTATACACCTTAATAAAATCTTTGAGGGGTATAGTTTCCAAAATGGGGACACTTGTGGGGGAGCTCCACTGTTTAGGCACATCACGGGCTCTCCAAACGCGACATGGTGTCCGCTAACAAATTGAATGGAAAATCGGCTCAAATTGTTAGCGGACGCCATGTTGCGTTTGGAGAGCCCCTGTGTGTCCAAACATTGGAGCTCCCCCACAAGTGACCCCATTTTGGAAACTAGACCCCCCAAGGCACCTATCTAGATGCATAGTGAGCACTTAGAACCCCCAGGTGCTTCACAAATTGATTCGTAAAAATGAAAAAGTGAAAATAAAACACTTTTTCATTTTTATGAATCAATTTGTGAAGCACCTGGGGTTCCAAGTGCTCACTATGAATCTAGATAGGTGCCTTGGGGGGTCTAGTTTCCAAAATGGGGTCACTTGTGGGGGAGCTCCAATGTTTGGGCACACAGGGACTCTCTAAATGCAACATGGTATCCGCTAACAAATTGAATGGAAAATCGGCTCAAATTGTTAGCGGACACCACATTGCGTTTGGAGAGCCCCTCTGTGCCCAAACTTTGGAGCTCCCCCACAAGTGACCCCATTTTGGAAACTAGACCCCCCAAGGCACCTTTCTAGATGCATAGTGAGCACTTGGAACCCCCAGGTGCTTCACAAATTGATTCGTAAAAATGAAAAAGTGAAAAAAAAAACACTTTTTCATTTTTATGAATCAATTTGTGAAGCACCTGGGGTTCCAAGTGCTCACTATGAATCTAGATAGGTGCCTTGGGGGGTCTAGTTTCCAAAATGGGGTCACTTGTGGGGGAGCTCCAATGTTTGGGCACACAGGGACTCTCTAAATGCAACATGGTATCCGCTAACAAATTGAATGGAAAATCGGCTCAAATTGTTAGCGGACACCACATTGCGTTTGGAGAGCCCCTCTGTGCCCAAACTTTGGAGCTCCCCCACAAGTGACCCCATTTTGGAAACTAGACCCCCCAAGGCACCTTTCTAGATGCATAGTGAGCACTTGGAACCCCCAGGTGCTTCACAAATTGATTCGTAAAAATGAAAAAGTGAAAAAAAAAACACTTTTTCATTTTTATGAATCAATTTGTGAAGAACCTGGGGTTCCAAGTGCTCACTATGAATCTAGATAGGTGCCTTGGGGGGTCTAGTTTCCAAAATGGGGTCACTTGTGGGGGAGCTCCAATGTTTGGGCACACAGGGACTCTCCAAATGCAACATGATATCCGCTAACAAATTGTCGGCTCAAATTGTTAGCGGAAATCATGTTGCATTTGGAGAGTCCCTGTGTGCCCAAACATTGGAGCTCCTCCACAAGTGACCCCATTTTGGAAACTAGACCCCCCAAGGCACCTATCTAGATGCATAGTGAGCACTTGGAACCCCTAGGTGCTTCACAAATTAATTCGTAAAAATGAAAAAGTGTTTTTTTTTTCACTTTTTCATTATTACGAATCAATTTGTGAAGCACCTGGGGGTTCCAAGTGCTTACTATGCATCTAGAAAGGTGCCTTGGGGGGTCTAGTTTCCAAAATGGGGTCACTTGTGGGGGAGCTCCAAAGTTTGGGCACAGAGGGGCTCTCCAAACGCAATGTGGCGTCCGCTAACAATTTGAGCCGATTTTCCATTCAATTTGTTAGCGGATACCATGTTGCATTTAGAGAGTCCCTGTGTGCCCAAACATTGGAGCTCCCCCACAAGTGACCCCATTTTGGAAACTAGACCCCCCAAGGCACCTATCTAGATGCATAGTGAGCACTTGGAACCCCTAGGTGCTTCACAAATTGATTCGTAAAAATGAAAAAGTGTTTTTTTTTTTCACTTTTTCATTATTACGAATCAATTTGTGAAGCACCTGGGGGTTCCAAGTGCTCACTATGCATCTAGAAAGGTGCCTTGGGGGGTCTAGTTTCCAAAAATGGGGTCACTTGTGTGGGAGCTCCAAAGTTTGGGCACAGAGAAGCTCTCCAAACGCAATGTGGTGTCCGCTAACAATTTGAGCCGATTTTCCATTCAATTTGTTAGCGGATACCATGTTGCATTTAGAGAGTCCCTGTGTGCCCAAACATTGGAGCTCTCCCACAAGTGACCCCATTTTGGAAACTAGACCCCCCAAGGCACCTATCTAGATGCATAGTGAGCAGTTGGAACCCCCAGGTGCTTCACAAATTGATTCATAAAAATGAAAAAGTGTTTTTTTTTCACTTTTTCATTGTTACGAATCAATTTGTGAAGCACCTGGGGGTTCCAAGTGCTCACTATGCATCTAGATAGGTGCCTTGGGGGGTCTAGTTTCCAAAATGGGGTCACTTGTGGGGGAGCTCCAATGTTTGGGCACACAGCAGCTCTCCAAACGCAACATGGTGTCGCTAACAATTTGAGCCAATTTTGCGTTAAATTTGTTAGCGGACACCATGTTGCATTTAGAGAGCCGCTGTGTGCCCAAATATTGGAGCTCCCCCACAAGTGACCCCATTTTGGAAACTAGACCACCCAAGGCACCTATCTAGATGCATAGTGAGCACTTGGAACCCTCAGGTGCTTCACAAATTGATTCATACAAATGAAAAAGTGTTTTTTTTTTCACTTTTTCATTGTTACGAATCAATTTGTGAAGCACCTGGGGGTTCCAAGTGCTCACTATGCATCTAGATAGGTGCCTTGGGGGGTCTAGTTTCCAAAATGGGGTCACTTGTGGGGGAGCTCCAATGTTTGGGCACACAGGGACTCTCTAAATGCAACATGGTGTCCTCTAACAAATTTAACGGAAAATCGGCTCAAATTGTTAGCGACACCATGTTGCGTTTGGAGAGCCGCTGTGTGCCCAAACATTGGAGCTCCCCCACAAGTGACCCCATTTTGGAAACTAGACCCCCCAAGGCACCTATCTAGATGCATTGTGAGCACTTGGAACACTCAGGTGCTTCACAAATTGATTCATAAAAATGAAAAAGTGTTTTTTTTTTCACTTTTTCATTGTTACGAATCAATTTGTGAAGCACCTGGGGGTTCCAAGTGCTCACTATGCATCTAGAAAGGTGCCTTGGGGGGTCTAGTTTCCAAAATGGGGTCACTTGTGGGGGAGCTCCAAAGTTTGGGCACACATGGGCTCTCCAAACACAACATGGCGTCCGCTAATTATTCAAGCAAATTTTACAATCAAAAAGTCAAATAGCGCTCCTTCCCTTCCGAGCCCTGCCGTGCGCCCAAACAGTATTTTTTCCCCAAATATTGGGTATCTGCGTGCCCAGGGGAAATTGCACAACAAATTTTGGGGTCCATTTTTTCTTGTTACCCCTGTGAAAATAAAAAAAATTGGGTCTAAATTAACATTTTTGTGAAAAAAGTTAAATGTTCATTTTTTTCTTCCACATTCAAAAAATTCCTGTGAAGCACCTGAAGGGTTAATAAAGTTCTTGAATGTGGTTTTGAGCACCTTGAGGGGTGCAGTTTTTAGAATGGTGTCACTTTTGGGTATTTTCTGTCATAAAGACCTCTCAAAGTGACTTCAAATGTGATGTGGTCCCTAAAAAAATGGTTTTGTAAATTTTGTTGGAAAAATGAGAAATCGCTGGTCAACTTTTAACCCTTATAGCTCCCTAACAAAAAAAAATTTTGGTTCCAAAATTGTGCTGATGTAAAGTAGACATGTGGGAAATGTTATTTATTAACTCTTTTGTGTGACATATCGCTCTGATTTCAGGGCTTAAAAATTCAAATTTTGAAAATTGCAAAATTTTCAAAATTTTCGCCAAATTTCCGTTTTTTTCACAAATAAACGCAAGTGATATCGAAGAAATTTTTCCACAATCATGAAGTACAATATGTCACGAAAAAACAATCTCAGAATCAGGGGGATCCGTTGAAGCGTTCGAGAGTAATTACCTCATAAAGTGACAGTGGTCAGAATTGTAAAAATTGGCCCGGTCATTAACGTGCAAACCACCCGCGGGGCTTAAGGGGTTAAACTGATAAGAACAGATACTACACTTGATCTTAGCCAAAAGGCCGAGAAGCGATAACCAGAATTGGTTTCAAACTACGGAGCCACCCAAGGATCCTAAAAAGTCCATTTGTGGAGATGAGCTCCTGGACTCCCGTTAAGAAGACATGTTGTCAACCTCTAGATCCCTTACATGCCTGCACTTTTCGGCTTGCTGCTGCTGCAATCCACGCGTTTTAGATCTGCATAACTCCACCTCTTTAAACACAGCACCTTCACCCCCTGCTGTTCCCACCCGCCTCAACACCGTTGGAAGGGAGGAGAACCAATTAAGGCGGGGGGTGGGGTGGAACGAGCAGCTGTCTACCCTTAGCAGGAGGGCTCCTGATTACATACCTCTCCTGCTGCTGCTGCTGCTGCTGGCTGTCCAGCAGCAGACTGAAGGTGGCTGCTGCTGTGCACAGGTATATAAAGGCTCAGAGCCTATTATGACACGCGCAGCCAGCGTTCCATTGCCACATTCCATCTACTGCAGGCAGGATACCTGGCTGGCTGAATGTCGCTGAGAAGCTCACAGAGACCGCCATAAGCAACAGTTTAACAGAATGCCACAGACTAATCAACCAAACTTTTTGGGTTGGGTTCTCTTTTATAGTCTGCAGGCATTAAATGAAAGAAGTCAGTGTTCCAGCAGAAGGAGACAACGTTTCAGAAAAGGCATTGTAGCAAACCAAAAAATAAATTTTAAGCGCAGCAGTGTAACCAGCGCACATACCTGTTAGCTCGGGTGAGTTTAAAAGGCTGCTGTTGATAACAAGGGCATTTGCTAAATAGATGGTGTGTGTGCAACAATATACTGAAAGGTCAATTATATTGTGCAGCTTATCTCACCACCTGTAGTTATTTAGGTGAAAGCTCCAAAATGCTTGCCTAATATGTCTGTTTATCCAAAAGGAAGTAGAAAGGGAGAGCTAGAAAGATAGCATTGCATCACATTACATGGCAATGCAATGCACAGTTGCTGAAGTTGAACCAAAATGAGCTTGTAATCTGGCTTCTGCAACTTTGAACATGAAAAATCCAATGAGGAGAAGAAAAGCAGAGCCAAAGAGTCCATCCCAAAATCCGACAAACAAGCAAAATGAACAAAAAACATTGAATTCAATTCTTTCTGATTTTAGAAACTGCATTAAAGAAGGGGTGCACCGGTCCTGGAGATACTGCAATACCAGGTCAATGCGTGGAGTGGACAGAGCAAGCTCTTTTTCCATCTCCCTGTTCTAAAAATCCATTTAATATATGGTCCCCAGATAGGGGACGTATCAGATATTAAACTGATAAGAACAGATACTACACTTGATCTTAGCCAAAAGGCCGAGAAGCGATAACCAGAATTGGTTTCAAACTACGGAGCCACCCAAGGATCCTAAAAAGTCCATTTGTGGAGATGAGCTCCTGGACTCCCGTTAAGAAGACATGTTGTCAACCTCTAGATCCCTTACATGCCTGCACTTTTCGGCTTGCTGCTGCTGCAATCCACGCGTTTTAGATCTGCATAACTCCACCTCTTTAAACACAGCACCTTCACCCCCTGCTGTTCCCACCCGCCTCAACACCGTTGGAAGGGAGGAGAACCAATTAAGGCGGGGGGTGGGGTGGAACGAGCAGCTGTCTACCCTTAGCAGGAGGGCTCCTGATTACATACCTCTCCTGCTGCTGCTGCTGCTGCTGGCTGTCCAGCAGCAGACTGAAGGTGGCTGCTGCTGTGCACAGGTATATAAAGGCTCAGAGCCTATTATGACACGCGCAGCCAGCGTTCCATTGCCACATTCCATCTACTGCAGGCAGGATACCTGGCTGGCTGAATGTCGCTGAGAAGCTCACAGAGACCGCCATAAGCAACAGTTTAACAGAATGCCACAGACTAATCAACCAAACTTTTTGGGTTGGGTTCTCTTTTATAGTCTGCAGGCATTAAATGAAAGAAGTCAGTGTTCCAGCAGAAGGAGACAACGTTTCAGAAAAGGCATTGTAGCAAACCAAAAAAGAAATTTTAAGCGCAGCAGTGTAACCAGCGCACATACCTGTTAGCTCGGGTGAGTTTAAAAGGCTGCTGTTGATAACAAGGGCATTTGCTAAATAGATGGTGTGTGTGCAACAATATACTGAAAGGTCAATTATATTGTGCAGCTTATCTCACCACCTGTAGTTATTTAGGTGAAAGCTCCAAAATGCTTGCCTAATATGTCTGTTTATCCAAAAGGAAGTAGAAAGGGAGAGCTAGAAAGATAGCATTGCATCACATTACATGGCAATGCAATGCACAGTTGCTGAAGTTGAACCAAAATGAGCTTGTAATCTGGCTTCTGCAACTTTGAACATGAAAAATCCAATGAGGAGAAGAAAAGCAGAGCCAAAGAGTCCATCCCAAAATCCGACAAACAAGCAAAATGAACAAAAAACATTGAATTCAATTCTTTCTGATTTTAGAAACTGCATTAAAGAAGGGGTGCACCGGTCCTGGAGATACTGCAATACCAGGTCAATGCGTGGAGTGGACAGAGCAAGCTCTTTTTCCATCTCCCTGTTCTAAAAATCCATTTAATATATGGTCCCCAGATAGGGGACGTATCAGATATTAAACTGATAAGAACAGATACTACACTTGATCTTAGCCAAAAGGCCGAGAAGCGATAACCAGAATTGGTTTCAAACTACGGAGCCACCCAAGGATCCTAAAAAGTCCATTTGTGGAGATGAGCTCCTGGACTCCCGTTAAGAAGACATGTTGTCAACCTCTAGATCCCTTACATGCCTGCACTTTTCGGCTTGCTGCTGCTGCAATCCACGCGTTTTAGATCTGCATAACTCCACCTCTTTAAACACAGCACCTTCACCCCCTGCTGTTCCCACCCGCCTCAACACCGTTGGAAGGGAGGAGAACCAATTAAGGCGGGGGGTGGGGTGGAACGAGCAGCTGTCTACCCTTAGCAGGAGGGCTCCTGATTACATACCTCTCCTGCTGCTGCTGCTGCTGCTGGCTGTCCAGCAGCAGACTGAAGGTGGCTGCTGCTGTGCACAGGTATATAAAGGCTCAGAGCCTATTATGACACGCGCAGCCAGCGTTCCATTGCCACATTCCATCTACTGCAGGCAGGATACCTGGCTGGCTGAATGTCGCTGAGAAGCTCACAGAGACCGCCATAAGCAACAGTTTAACAGAATGCCACAGACTAATCAACCAAACTTTTTGGGTTGGGTTCTCTTTTATAGTCTGCAGGCATTAAATGAAAGAAGTCAGTGTTCCAGCAGAAGGAGACAACGTTTCAGAAAAGGCATTGTAGCAAACCAAAAAAGAAATTTTAAGCGCAGCAGTGTAACCAGCGCACATACCTGTTAGCTCGGGTGAGTTTAAAAGGCTGCTGTTGATAACAAGGGCATTTGCTAAATAGATGGTGTGTGTGCAACAATATACTGAAAGGTCAATTATATTGTGCAGCTTATCTCACCACCTGTAGTTATTTAGGTGAAAGCTCCAAAATGCTTGCCTAATATGTCTGTTTATCCAAAAGGAAGTAGAAAGGGAGAGCTAGAAAGATAGCATTGCATCACATTACATGGCAATGCAATGCACAGTTGCTGAAGTTGAACCAAAATGAGCTTGTAATCTGGCTTCTGCAACTTTGAACATGAAAAATCCAATGAGGAGAAGAAAAGCAGAGCCAAAGAGTCCATCCCAAAATCCGACAAACAAGCAAAATGAACAAAAAACATTGAATTCAATTCTTTCTGATTTTAGAAACTGCATTAAAGAAGGGGTGCACCGGTCCTGGAGATACTGCAATACCAGGTCAATGCGTGGAGTGGACAGAGCAAGCTCTTTTTCCATCTCCCTGTTCTAAAAATCCATTTAATATATGGTCCCCAGATAGGGGACGTATCAGATATTAAACTGATAAGAACAGATACTACACTTGATCTTAGCCAAAAGGCCGAGAAGCGATAACCAGAATTGGTTTCAAACTACGGAGCCACCCAAGGATCCTAAAAAGTCCATTTGTGGAGATGAGCTCCTGGACTCCCGTTAAGAAGACATGTTGTCAACCTCTAGATCCCTTACATGCCTGCACTTTTCGGCTTGCTGCTGCTGCAATCCACGCGTTTTAGATCTGCATAACTCCACCTCTTTAAACACAGCACCTTCACCCCCTGCTGTTCCCACCCGCCTCAACACCGTTGGAAGGGAGGAGAACCAATTAAGGCGGGGGGTGGGGTGGAACGAGCAGCTGTCTACCCTTAGCAGGAGGGCTCCTGATTACATACCTCTCCTGCTGCTGCTGCTGCTGCTGGCTGTCCAGCAGCAGACTGAAGGTGGCTGCTGCTGTGCACAGGTATATAAAGGCTCAGAGCCTATTATGACACGCGCAGCCAGCGTTCCATTGCCACATTCCATCTACTGCAGGCAGGATACCTGGCTGGCTGAATGTCGCTGAGAAGCTCACAGAGACCGCCATAAGCAACAGTTTAACAGAATGCCACAGACTAATCAACCAAACTTTTTGGGTTGGGTTCTCTTTTATAGTCTGCAGGCATTAAATGAAAGAAGTCAGTGTTCCAGCAGAAGGAGACAACGTTTCAGAAAAGGCATTGTAGCAAACCAAAAAAGAAATTTTAAGCGCAGCAGTGTAACCAGCGCACATACCTGTTAGCTCGGGTGAGTTTAAAAGGCTGCTGTTGATAACAAGGGCATTTGCTAAATAGATGGTGTGTGTGCAACAATATACTGAAAGGTCAATTATATTGTGCAGCTTATCTCACCACCTGTAGTTATTTAGGTGAAAGCTCCAAAATGCTTGCCTAATATGTCTGTTTATCCAAAAGGAAGTAGAAAGGGAGAGCTAGAAAGATAGCATTGCATCACATTACATGGCAATGCAATGCACAGTTGCTGAAGTTGAACCAAAATGAGCTTGTAATCTGGCTTCTGCAACTTTGAACATGAAAAATCCAATGAGGAGAAGAAAAGCAGAGCCAAAGAGTCCATCCCAAAATCCGACAAACAAGCAAAATGAACAAAAAACATTGAATTCAATTCTTTCTGATTTTAGAAACTGCATTAAAGAAGGGGTGCACCGGTCCTGGAGATACTGCAATACCAGGTCAATGCGTGGAGTGGACAGAGCAAGCTCTTTTTCCATCTCCCTGTTCTAAAAATCCATTTAATATATGGTCCCCAGATAGGGGACGTATCAGATATTAAACTGATAAGAACAGATACTACACTTGATCTTAGCCAAAAGGCCGAGAAGCGATAACCAGAATTGGTTTCAAACTACGGAGCCACCCAAGGATCCTAAAAAGTCCATTTGTGGAGATGAGCTCCTGGACTCCCGTTAAGAAGACATGTTGTCAACCTCTAGATCCCTTACATGCCTGCACTTTTCGGCTTGCTGCTGCTGCAATCCACGCGTTTTAGATCTTCATAACTCCACCTCTTTAAACACAGCACCTTCACCCCCTGCTGTTCCCACCCGCCTCAACACCGTTGGAAGGGAGGAGAACCAATTAAGGCGGGGGGTGGGGTGGAACGAGCAGCTGTCTACCCTTAGCAGGAGGGCTCCTGATTACATACCTCTCCTGCTGCTGCTGCTGCTGGCTGTCCAGCAGCAGACTGAAGGTGGCTGCTGCTGTGCACAGGTATATAAAGGCTCAGAGCCTATTATGACACGCGCAGCCAGCGTTCCATTGCCACATTCCATCTACTGCAGGCAGGATACCTGGCTGGCTGAATGTCGCTGAGAAGCTCACAGAGACCGCCATAAGCAACAGTTTAACAGAATGCCACAGACTAATCAACCAAACTTTTTGGGTTGGGTTCTCTTTTATAGTCTGCAGGCATTAAATGAAAGAAGTCAGTGTTCCAGCAGAAGGAGACAACGTTTCAGAAAAGGCATTGTAGCAAACCAAAAAAGAAATTTTAAGCGCAGCAGTGTAACCAGCGCACATACCTGTTAGCTCGGGTGAGTTTAAAAGGCTGCTGTTGATAACAAGGGCATTTGCTAAATAGATGGTGTGTGTGCAACAATATACTGAAAGGTCAATTATATTGTGCAGCTTATCTCACCACCTGTAGTTATTTAGGTGAAAGCTCCAAAATGCTTGCCTAATATGTCTGTTTATCCAAAAGGAAGTAGAAAGGGAGAGCTAGAAAGATAGCATTGCATCACATTACATGGCAATGCAATGCACAGTTGCTGAAGTTGAACCAAAATGAGCTTGTAATCTGGCTTCTGCAACTTTGAACATGAAAAATCCAATGAGGAGAAGAAAAGCAGAGCCAAAGAGTCCATCCCAAAATCCGACAAACAAGCAAAATGAACAAAAAACATTGAATTCAATTCTTTCTGATTTTAGAAACTGCATTAAAGAAGGGGTGCACCGGTCCTGGAGATACTGCAATACCAGGTCAATGCGTGGAGTGGACAGAGCAAGCTCTTTTTCCATCTCCCTGTTCTAAAAATCCATTTAATATATGGTCCCCAGATAGGGGACGTATCAGATATTAAACTGATAAGAACAGATACTACACTTGATCTTAGCCAAAAGGCCGAGAAGCGATAACCAGAATTGGTTTCAAACTACAGAGCCACCCAAGGATCCTAAAAAGTCCATTTGTGGAGATGAGCTCCTGGACTCCCGTTAAGAAGACATGTTGTCAACCTCTAGATCCCTTACATGCCTGCACTTTTCGGCTTGCTGCTGCTGCAATCCACGCGTTTTAGATCTGCATAACTCCACCTCTTTAAACACAGCACCTTCACCCCCTGCTGTTCCCACCCGCCTCAACACCGTTGGAAGGGAGGAGAACCAATTAAGGCGGGGGGTGGGGTGGAACGAGCAGCTGTCTACCCTTAGCAGGAGGGCTCCTGATTACATACCTCTCCTGCTGCTGCTGCTGCTGCTGGCTGTCCAGCAGCAGACTGAAGGTGGCTGCTGCTGTGCACAGGTATATAAAGGCTCAGAGCCTATTATGACACGCGCAGCCAGCGTTCCATTGCCACATTCCATCTACTGCAGGCAGGATACCTGGCTGGCTGAATGTCGCTGAGAAGCTCACAGAGACCGCCATAAGCAACAGTTTAACAGAATGCCACAGACTAATCAACCAAACTTTTTGGGTTGGGTTCTCTTTTATAGTCTGCAGGCATTAAATGAAAGAAGTCAGTGTTCCAGCAGAAGGAGACAACGTTTCAGAAAAGGCATTGTAGCAAACCAAAAAATAAATTTTAAGCGCAGCAGTGTAACCAGCGCACATACCTGTTAGCTCGGGTGAGTTTAAAAGGCTGCTGTTGATAACAAGGGCATTTGCTAAATAGATGGTGTGTGTGCAACAATATACTGAAAGGTCAATTATATTGTGCAGCTTATCTCACCACCTGTAGTTATTTAGGTGAAAGCTCCAAAATGCTTGCCTAATATGTCTGTTTATCCAAAAGGAAGTAGAAAGGGAGAGCTAGAAAGATAGCATTGCATCACATTACATGGCAATGCAATGCACAGTTGCTGAAGTTGAACCAAAATGAGCTTGTAATCTGGCTTCTGCAACTTTGAACATGAAAAATCCAATGAGGAGAAGAAAAGCAGAGCCAAAGAGTCCATCCCAAAATCCGACAAACAAGCAAAATGAACAAAAAACATTGAATTCAATTCTTTCTGATTTTAGAAACTGCATTAAAGAAGGGGTGCACCGGTCCTGGAGATACTGCAATACCAGGTCAATGCGTGGAGTGGACAGAGCAAGCTCTTTTTCCATCTCCCTGTTCTAAAAATCCATTTAATATATGGTCCCCAGATAGGGGACGTATCAGATATTAAACTGATAAGAACAGATACTACACTTGATCTTAGCCAAAAGGCCGAGAAGCGATAACCAGAATTGGTTTCAAACTACGGAGCCACCCAAGGATCCTAAAAAGTCCATTTGTGGAGATGAGCTCCTGGACTCCCGTTAAGAAGACATGTTGTCAACCTCTAGATCCCTTACATGCCTGCACTTTTCGGCTTGCTGCTGCTGCAATCCACGCGTTTTAGATCTGCATAACTCCACCTCTTTAAACACAGCACCTTCACCCCCTGCTGTTCCCACCCGCCTCAACACCGTTGGAAGGGAGGAGAACCAATTAAGGCGGGGGGTGGGGTGGAACGAGCAGCTGTCTACCCTTAGCAGGAGGGCTCCTGATTACATACCTCTCCTGCTGCTGCTGCTGCTGGCTGTCCAGCAGCAGACTGAAGGTGGCTGCTGCTGTGCACAGGTATATAAAGGCTCAGAGCCTATTATGACACGCGCAGCCAGCGTTCCATTGCCACATTCCATCTACTGCAGGCAGGATACCTGGCTGGCTGAATGTCGCTGAGAAGCTCACAGAGACCGCCATAAGCAACAGTTTAACAGAATGCCACAGACTAATCAACCAAACTTTTTGGGTTGGGTTCTCTTTTATAGTCTGCAGGCATTAAATGAAAGAAGTCAGTGTTCCAGCAGAAGGAGACAACGTTTCAGAAAAGGCATTGTAGCAAACCAAAAAAGAAATTTTAAGCGCAGCAGTGTAACCAGCGCACATACCTGTTAGCTCGGGTGAGTTTAAAAGGCTGCTGTTGATAACAAGGGCATTTGCTAAATAGATGGTGTGTGTGCAACAATATACTGAAAGGTCAATTATATTGTGCAGCTTATCTCACCACCTGTAGTTATTTAGGTGAAAGCTCCAAAATGCTTGCCTAATATGTCTGTTTATCCAAAAGGAAGTAGAAAGGGAGAGCTAGAAAGATAGCATTGCATCACATTACATGGCAATGCAATGCACAGTTGCTGAAGTTGAACCAAAATGAGCTTGTAATCTGGCTTCTGCAACTTTGAACATGAAAAATCCAATGAGGAGAAGAAAAGCAGAGCCAAAGAGTCCATCCCAAAATCCGACAAACAAGCAAAATGAACAAAAAACATTGAATTCAATTCTTTCTGATTTTAGAAACTGCATTAAAGAAGGGGTGCACCGGTCCTGGAGATACTGCAATACCAGGTCAATGCGTGGAGTGGACAGAGCAAGCTCTTTTTCCATCTCCCTGTTCTAAAAATCCATTTAATATATGGTCCCCAGATAGGGGACGTATCAGATATTAAACTGATAAGAACAGATACTACACTTGATCTTAGCCAAAAGGCCGAGAAGCGATAACCAGAATTGGTTTCAAACTACAGAGCCACCCAAGGATCCTAAAAAGTCCATTTGTGGAGATGAGCTCCTGGACTCCCGTTAAGAAGACATGTTGTCAACCTCTAGATCCCTTACATGCCTGCACTTTTCGGCTTGCTGCTGCTGCAATCCACGCGTTTTAGATCTGCATAACTCCACCTCTTTAAACACAGCACCTTCACCCCCTGCTGTTCCCACCCGCCTCAACACCGTTGGAAGGGAGGAGAACCAATTAAGGCGGGGGGTGGGGTGGAACGAGCAGCTGTCTACCCTTAGCAGGAGGGCTCCTGATTACATACCTCTCCTGCTGCTGCTGCTGCTGCTGGCTGTCCAGCAGCAGACTGAAGGTGGCTGCTGCTGTGCACAGGTATATAAAGGCTCAGAGCCTATTATGACACGCGCAGCCAGCGTTCCATTGCCACATTCCATCTACTGCAGGCAGGATACCTGGCTGGCTGAATGTCGCTGAGAAGCTCACAGAGACCGCCATAAGCAACAGTTTAACAGAATGCCACAGACTAATCAACCAAACTTTTTGGGTTGGGTTCTCTTTTATAGTCTGCAGGCATTAAATGAAAGAAGTCAGTGTTCCAGCAGAAGGAGACAACGTTTCAGAAAAGGCATTGTAGCAAACCAAAAAATAAATTTTAAGCGCAGCAGTGTAACCAGCGCACATACCTGTTAGCTCGGGTGAGTTTAAAAGGCTGCTGTTGATAACAAGGGCATTTGCTAAATAGATGGTGTGTGTGCAACAATATACTGAAAGGTCAATTATATTGTGCAGCTTATCTCACCACCTGTAGTTATTTAGGTGAAAGCTCCAAAATGCTTGCCTAATATGTCTGTTTATCCAAAAGGAAGTAGAAAGGGAGAGCTAGAAAGATAGCATTGCATCACATTACATGGCAATGCAATGCACAGTTGCTGAAGTTGAACCAAAATGAGCTTGTAATCTGGCTTCTGCAACTTTGAACATGAAAAATCCAATGAGGAGAAGAAAAGCAGAGCCAAAGAGTCCATCCCAAAATCCGACAAACAAGCAAAATGAACAAAAAACATTGAATTCAATTCTTTCTGATTTTAGAAACTGCATTAAAGAAGGGGTGCACCGGTCCTGGAGATACTGCAATACCAGGTCAATGCGTGGAGTGGACAGAGCAAGCTCTTTTTCCATCTCCCTGTTCTAAAAATCCATTTAATATATGGTCCCCAGATAGGGGACGTATCAGATATTAAACTGATAAGAACAGATACTACACTTGATCTTAGCCAAAAGGCCGAGAAGCGATAACCAGAATTGGTTTCAAACTACGGAGCCACCCAAGGATCCTAAAAAGTCCATTTGTGGAGATGAGCTCCTGGACTCCCGTTAAGAAGACATGTTGTCAACCTCTAGATCCCTTACATGCCTTCACTTTTCGGCTTGCTGCTGCTGCAATCCACGCGTTTTAGATCTGCATAACTCCACCTCTTTAAACACAGCACCTTCACCCCCTGCTGTTCCCACCCGCCTCAACACCGTTGGAAGGGAGGAGAACCAATTAAGGCGGGGGGTGGGGTGGAACGAGCAGCTGTCTACCCTTAGCAGGAGGGCTCCTGATTACATACCTCTCCTGCTGCTGCTGCTGCTGGCTGTCCAGCAGCAGACTGAAGGTGGCTGCTGCTGTGCACAGGTATATAAAGGCTCAGAGCCTATTATGACACGCGCAGCCAGCGTTCCATTGCCACATTCCATCTACTGCAGGCAGGATACCTGGCTGGCTGAATGTCGCTGAGAAGCTCACAGAGACCGCCATAAGCAACAGTTTAACAGAATGCCACAGACTAATCAACCAAACTTTTTGGGTTGGGTTCTCTTTTATAGTCTGCAGGCATTAAATGAAAGAAGTCAGTGTTCCAGCAGAAGGAGACAACGTTTCAGAAAAGGCATTGTAGCAAACCAAAAAAGAAATTTTAAGCGCAGCAGTGTAACCAGCGCACATACCTGTTAGCTCGGGTGAGTTTAAAAGGCTGCTGTTGATAACAAGGGCATTTGCTAAATAGATGGTGTGTGTGCAACAATATACTGAAAGGTCAATTATATTGTGCAGCTTATCTCACCACCTGTAGTTATTTAGGTGAAAGCTCCAAAATGCTTGCCTAATATGTCTGTTTATCCAAAAGGAAGTAGAAAGGGAGAGCTAGAAAGATAGCATTGCATCACATTACATGGCAATGCAATGCACAGTTGCTGAAGTTGAACCAAAATGAGCTTGTAATCTGGCTTCTGCAACTTTGAACATGAAAAATCCAATGAGGAGAAGAAAAGCAGAGCCAAAGAGTCCATCCCAAAATCCGACAAACAAGCAAAATGAACAAAAAACATTGAATTCAATTCTTTCTGATTTTAGAAACTGCATTAAAGAAGGGGTGCACCGGTCCTGGAGATACTGCAATACCAGGTCAATGCGTGGAGTGGACAGAGCAAGCTCTTTTTCCATCTCCCTGTTCTAAAAATCCATTTAATATATGGTCCCCAGATAGGGGACGTATCAGATATTAAACTGATAAGAACAGATACTACACTTGATCTTAGCCAAAAGGCCGAGAAGCGATAACCAGAATTGGTTTCAAACTACAGAGCCACCCAAGGATCCTAAAAAGTCCATTTGTGGAGATGAGCTCCTGGACTCCCGTTAAGAAGACATGTTGTCAACCTCTAGATCCCTTACATGCCTGCACTTTTCGGCTTGCTGCTGCTGCAATCCACGCGTTTTAGATCTGCATAACTCCACCTCTTTAAACACAGCACCTTCACCCCCTGCTGTTCCCACCCGCCTCAACACCGTTGGAAGGGAGGAGAACCAATTAAGGCGGGGGGTGGGGTGGAACGAGCAGCTGTCTACCCTTAGCAGGAGGGCTCCTGATTACATACCTCTCCTGCTGCTGCTGCTGCTGCTGGCTGTCCAGCAGCAGACTGAAGGTGGCTGCTGCTGTGCACAGGTATATAAAGGCTCAGAGCCTATTATGACACGCGCAGCCAGCGTTCCATTGCCACATTCCATCTACTGCAGGCAGGATACCTGGCTGGCTGAATGTCGCTGAGAAGCTCACAGAGACCGCCATAAGCAACAGTTTAACAGAATGCCACAGACTAATCAACCAAACTTTTTGGGTTGGGTTCTCTTTTATAGTCTGCAGGCATTAAATGAAAGAAGTCAGTGTTCCAGCAGAAGGAGACAACGTTTCAGAAAAGGCATTGTAGCAAACCAAAAAAGAAATTTTAAGCGCAGCAGTGTAACCAGCGCACATACCTGTTAGCTCGGGTGAGTTTAAAAGGCTGCTGTTGATAACAAGGGCATTTGCTAAATAGATGGTGTGTGTGCAACAATATACTGAAAGGTCAATTATATTGTGCAGCTTATCTCACCACCTGTAGTTATTTAGGTGAAAGCTCCAAAATGCTTGCCTAATATGTCTGTTTATCCAAAAGGAAGTAGAAAGGGAGAGCTAGAAAGATAGCATTGCATCACATTACATGGCAATGCAATGCACAGTTGCTGAAGTTGAACCAAAATGAGCTTGTAATCTGGCTTCTGCAACTTTGAACATGAAAAATCCAATGAGGAGAAGAAAAGCAGAGCCAAAGAGTCCATCCCAAAATCCGACAAACAAGCAAAATGAACAAAAAACATTGAATTCAATTCTTTCTGATTTTAGAAACTGCATTAAAGAAGGGGTGCACCGGTCCTGGAGATACTGCAATACCAGGTCAATGCGTGGAGTGGACAGAGCAAGCTCTTTTTCCATCTCCCTGTTCTAAAAATCCATTTAATATATGGTCCCCAGATAGGGGACGTATCAGATATTAAACTGATAAGAACAGATTTTTTTCTTTTTCATTTTGTTCTTATATTTCAGTTGTTATTTCTCTTCTAATATTTCTCTTGCCTTATAATCTGTTCATGCTACAAGGTTCCACAGATGAAAGTTCCATAGACTCTTGGCTCTTTTTTTCCCAATTCTCTTCAGATCTAACAGGTAATAAATATATATTTCACTTAGTGCTAATTTTATGCATTCACTTTCACTTATAAAATCTCTTTTAAAAAGCAATATATTTCGGACTTTCCATAGCGCATTCTTTATTCCATTTATCATTATCCAGATGACTCTTTCTTTTTCTTTTGATTGACATGTAAAATTTCCATATAAAACTACTTCGTGATTTAAAAACTTAAGACCAGTAACAAACTTTAAGAGACTTCCAACTTCTTTCCAGACATTTTGGGCATAAAAACAGTTCCAAAAGGTGTGTAAAACTGTTTCCTCTCTAACACAGCCTGTTCTAGGGCATCTTGCAGTATTGCACAATCCCCTTCTGTGTTGAAAAAATCTAACAGGAACACATTCTTGCACTATTGCCCATGCCAAGTCTTTATATTCATTTGTTAGATAAGGTGCATAAGTCATTCTCCAAATTCTTCCACTTTTAGTGTATGTAAAGTTTGCCACTGCTGTCATCGTTTCTTTTCTCTTTGTCTCTAGAGCCAGTCTTCTTGAATTTGACAGCATCTCCACATCTATTTCAGGTAAGTTATAAAGTCTAATTGTTTTTTCTAGTAAGACATATTGTTTTGGCGGTGTAATTAGGACAGGAGAATTTTGGGGCAATGTTATCCACTTTCTTTTCCTAAAGATATCTCCAGCTGCATATCTTAAGTAGAAAGACCAATGAGTTCTTAGATTGGTCATTTTGAAGCAAAAACTAAAGAACTTTAGGTACAAAAATTTTTTGATATTTGGGATATTCTTTCCACCATATTTATGCTGCTTGTACATTGTCTCTCTTCGAACCTTCTCCATTTTTGATCCCCACAGAAAAAGAAAAATTTGTCTCTGGAGAAACTTTACTGTGTTCTCATTCGGAGGGTACACCATACTTAAAAACAACATTATCGGCAACAACAAAGACTTAATGATCAAGTTTTTACCTTCCATTGATAATTTTCTGAGTTTCCATAAACTTATCTTCTTTTGCATTTTCTCCTTCACCAACTGCCAACTTTCTTCTCCATCATTCTTCTTTGTAAACACAACACCTAAAATTTTGATCTTATCACTTCTTATTTTAAGTTGAGGAATCTGCGCATCTGACCAATCACCGAATCCAAGACATTCGCTCTTCTCCAAGTTCAGTTTGAAGGCAGATGCTAAACAGAAAAAATCAGTAGTTCTTACTGCTCTTCTCAGCGATTGTTCTGAGTCGCACAGGATCGTGATGTCATCCATGTACCCCAGTGACTTAGTACTTAGTCCATTTCCACCTGGTATGGGTACACCTTTCACCATCTTATCTTTCCTCAACATTGCCAGTAGAGGCTCGATTGCGCAGATAAAAAGCAGAGGCGAGAGTGGGCATCCTTGTTTGACGCCCGACTTTAGAAAAACTTCTGAAGATAAAAAACCATTAATTAAAATCCTGCTAAAACTTCCATCATATAAAAGTGCAATGTGCTTAATAAAAACATCCGGGAATTTCATTTTCTTTAACACAGAATACAGGTACTTATGAGAGACTCTGTCGTACGCTTTCTGGAAATCAAGGGACAGAAGAGCTAGCTTTTGCTTCCTCTCTTGCTGATACCATATTGCGTCCCGTATAATATTCAAGTTTTCTGCAATTGTACGACCAGGCACACCACATACCTGATCAGGATGCACGACCTTCTCTATCACCTTCTTCATTCTGTTCACCATGATTTTTGCCATAATTTTATAATCTACGTTGAGTAACGTGATTGGTCTCCAGTTCTCTAGATTAGTCTTATCTCCTTTTTTAAAAAGCAGGGTGACCACACCACTTCTCCAAGATTCAGGCAATTTGTCACATAAAAAGACAGCTTTAAAAATCTCAAACAGGTCGTCTTTTAAAATCTCCCAAAAAGTAAGATAAAATTCAATTTGTAGTCCGTCAGTACCCGGTGTTTTTCCTCTAGAAAAGCTTTTGATTGCACTTAGCAGTTCTTCTTCACAGATATCTTCAATCAACAACTCTTGATCTTGCTTTTCAAGGTGATTCTGCAATGAATTAAAAGCATCAGGTAAAAAATCAGCGTCAATTTTCTTTTCGCTAAAAAGATTTTGATAAAAAGTTTGCGCTTTGTCCAACAGTCCATCTTTAGTTGTTTCACCATCAAGTTCTTTAATTAATTCTTTGCGTTCTAAAGATTTTTTGAAAAAGAACCTGGAACATGTTTCATTTTTTTCCATATGTTCTACCTTGGCGTTGAAAATTATTTCTTTGCCTTTCTGTTCAATTGCTTTTTTAATGTCTTCTTTGACTTGTAAAATAACATCCTCCATATCTATCCCTGCATTTCTGAGTTTGTAACCTGTTTGCAGTTTTGTATTCAGGTCTTTAAACCATTTCTGATTCTGTCTGGCCTTCCTTTTGCCAGCTAAGAGAAAAAAATGTCTAATTTGAAACTTCACATACTCCCACCATTCTAGAATTCTTTTGTAATAACGTTTTTTCCCCTGTAGTTTTTTATAAAATTTCAAAAATTCCTCTTTTATACTTTCATCTTCCAGCAGCAGAGTGTTCAACTTCCAGACACCTCGCCCTTTCTCTAGACTGGGCAATTCCAAGTGAGTAATTAATGTTTTGTGGTCAGAAAAGATGTTACCTGTTAGATCCACTTTATTCACTTTAAAACTCTGTGATGTCAGAACAAAGTCAATTCTTGATTTTAGAAGATTGTTCTCCCAAGTGTATCCTGGTTCAGAGGTATTCTTTACTCTCCAGACATCATTCAGGCAAGTATCGTCGATTAGATTTTTTAACTGCATCTCAGTTTTGTCTTTCCTTCTAGTACCTGATGTCCTATTTTCATCAGACCGGATACAATTGAAGTCACCGCCAACCACAGTTGGTGTAGGACCAGGTATAAAGAGTTTGATGATATCTAATAAACTGTATCTTTCCTCTTTAATCGGAGATGCATAAACATTAATCAGCTTGAACTCGGATCCACAGTAACTCACATTAACAACTAGTGCACGTCCAGGTTCAACTTCAGTGAACGAGGTAACCTTAAAGTCTTTGTTTTTAAACAGGACGCCAACACCAGTAGCACGCGATCCATTTTCACCGGACCAGATGGAAGGTCCGTTCGCCCAATCTTCCCTTAGTTTGTTATAGTTAGGGTCATGGTCAATGCCGCATTCTTGAAGTAAAAAAATATCAGCATCTAAAGTCATCAGGTAAGAAAATAAAGCAGCTCTCTTGACAGAGCCCTTTAAACTCCTCACATTTAGTGAGGCAATTTTGAGTGTAGCCATAAATCATTTAAACAGAACTTGAGTCCGTATCTGACATGAATCCGACCGGGGTAGAGGGACCCGCAGAAACGTCCGTGTCTGAGAATTCCTCGATGTTCACCGGATCAGATGGGTTTACAGGTTTAGGAACTGAGATGATCGGTTTAGGTGAGTAATTAGGGAGGACTATTTTCAAACGCCCAGCAGGTCTTTTGCTGGCGCTCTCTCCCTTAAACAAACTCGACTTCTCCTTTTTCCTTTTCCTCAAAACCTCCACGTCAATGTCAATCTCCTCCTCCTCCTCACCACCAGCCTCCTTAGAAGACTCCTCTCCCATCTCCACTTCAGACTCAGCTGGATTCTCCTCCACCACATGACCATCTGGACTCTCCGACCAATCCTTGAGAACAATGCTATCCCCAGGCGGGTCCCCAGCAGTGTCCTTGGGCGGATCCCCAGAAGGGTTCCCGGGAGGGTCCTTGGATTTGTCTGTTTGTTCTTCAGGACTGGACCGCTTCGGAGGGGCTCCCCCCCGAGCTGCATCTGCATAGCTGAAGGTCTTTTTTCTCAACGGACAATCCCGAAAAGAGTGCCCAGGGATACGGCAGATATTACAGATCATCTGATTTGGGCAGTTCAGAGTGACATGTCCTTTTTGATAGCACTTCTTGCAAAGAGCGTTCTCCTCCTTGCAGCTCTCAAAGGAATGCCCAAAGTCCATACATTTTCTGCAGAAGATAGGCATCCCTGGATAGAAGAGTCTTCCTCTCTCTCTGCCAATCAGGAAGCTCTGAGGCGGATGATTGAGTCCACCAATTCCCAAACCTTCTCTCAGCTTCACGATGAACTTGTATTTTCCGGTCCACAACCTCTCAGAGTTCATGATTTTGTGAGAGAAGTGGACCTCAGAGCAATAGTTATGCAGAAACGCAGCCACATCCTTTTCAGAGACATGCGGATTGCTCATATGAACCACCACAGACTTCTCTTCTGCCAGGCAGAGGGTCACAAAACACAGTCCTTTAAGATCTTCCTCCTGAAGTCTCAGCTTGATCTGATGGTAAAAATTCTGAGATGCCACTTCAGAGGTCAGGGTAAGCACAAAGCGTCCAGGAGCATCTTGAAGTGCCAGAATGTTCTCCCTTTTCACCTGCAGGATCTCAAGCAGGACCTTCCTCACGAAGAAAGACAGGGAGAACTTGTCACGGGCTCGCTCTTCAACTTCAATCTTGAAAGAGTTCTTGATCTTCAAGTCGCCAGCTCCAGCAGAACGGAGAGTAGCCGATGTCGCCATCGCCATATTCAGGTAAGTCGATCGCCTTCTTGGTTCTCTTCAGCACGCACACCCCCTATAGCAGCAGGAGGCTTAAGACAGTAGAACTGCCGATGCCTCAAGGCCGAGGATGCGATAGGCTTTGGAGTCTTCCAGCAACAACACTTGGTCGTAGCCAAAAGGCCGAGAAGCGATAACCAGAATTGGTTTCAAACTACGGAGCCACCCAAGGATCCTAAAAAGTCCATTTGTGGAGATGAGCTCCTGGACTCCCGTTAAGAAGACATGTTGTCAACCTCTAGATCCCTTACATGCCTGCACTTTTCGGCTTGCTGCTGCTGCAATCCACGCGTTTTAGATCTGCATAACTCCACCTCTTTAAACACAGCACCTTCACCCCCTGCTGTTCCCACCCGCCTCAACACCGTTGGAAGGGAGGAGAACCAATTAAGGCGGGGGGTGGGGTGGAACGAGCAGCTGTCTACCCTTAGCAGGAGGGCTCCTGATTACATACCTCTCCTGCTGCTGCTGCTGGCTGTCCAGCAGCAGACTGAAGGTGGCTGCTGCTGTGCACAGGTATATAAAGGCTCAGAGCCTATTATGACACGCGCAGCCAGCGTTCCATTGCCACATTCCATCTACTGCAGGCAGGATACCTGGCTGGCTGAATGTCGCTGAGAAGCTCACAGAGACCGCCATAAGCAACAGTTTAACAGAATGCCACAGACTAATCAACCAAACTTTTTGGGTTGGGTTCTCTTTTATAGTCTGCAGG
The DNA here is from genome assembly GCF_046119375.1 of Phyllobates terribilis. Taxonomy (NCBI): domain Eukaryota; kingdom Metazoa; phylum Chordata; class Amphibia; order Anura; family Dendrobatidae; genus Phyllobates; species Phyllobates terribilis. Next base: position 115,560 of record NW_027363529.1, on the reverse strand, counting down.
CATTAAATGAAAGAAGTCAGTGTTCCAGCAGAAGGAGACAACGTTTCAGAAAAGGCATTGTAGCAAACCAAAAAAGAAATTTTAAGCGCAGCAGTGTAACCAGCGCACATACCTGTTAGCTCGGGTGAGTTTAAAAGGCTGCTGTTGATAACAAGGGCATTTGCTAAATAGATGGTGTGTGTGCAACAATATACTGAAAGGTCAATTATATTGTGCAGCTTATCTCACCACCTGTAGTTATTTAGGTGAAAGCTCCAAAATGCTTGCCTAATATGTCTGTTTATCCAAAAGGAAGTAGAAAGGGAGAGCTAGAAAGATAGCATTGCATCACATTACATGGCAATGCAATGCACAGTTGCTGAAGTTGAACCAAAATGAGCTTGTAATCTGGCTTCTGCAACTTTGAACATGAAAAATCCAATGAGGAGAAGAAAAGCAGAGCCAAAGAGTCCATCCCAAAATCCGACAAACAAGCAAAATGAACAAAAAACATTGAATTCAATTCTTTCTGATTTTAGAAACTGCATTAAAGAAGGGGTGCACCGGTCCTGGAGATACTGCAATACCAGGTCAATGCGTGGAGTGGACAGAGCAAGCTCTTTTTCCATCTCCCTGTTCTAAAAATCCATTTAATATATGGTCCCCAGATAGGGGACGTATCAGATATTAAACTGATAAGAACAGATACTACACTTGATCTTAGCCAAAAGGCCGAGAAGCGATAACCAGAATTGGTTTCAAACTACGGAGCCACCCAAGGATCCTAAAAAGTCCATTTGTGGAGATGAGCTCCTGGACTCCCGTTAAGAAGACATGTTGTCAACCTCTAGATCCCTTACATGCCTGCACTTTTCGGCTTGCTGCTGCTGCAATCCACGCGTTTTAGATCTGCATAACTCCACCTCTTTAAACACAGCACCTTCACCCCCTGCTGTTCTCACCCGCCTCAACACCGTTGGAAGGGAGGAGAACCAATTAAGGCGGGGGGTGGGGTGGAACGAGCAGCTGTCTACCCTTAGCAGGAGGGCTCCTGATTACATACCTCTCCTGCTGCTGCTGCTGCTGCTGGCTGTCCAGCAGCAGACTGAAGGTGGCTGCTGCTGTGCACAGGTATATAAAGGCTCAGAGCCTATTATGACACGCGCAGCCAGCGTTCCATTGCCACATTCCATCTACTGCAGGCAGGATACCTGGCTGGCTGAATGTCGCTGAGAAGCTCACAGAGACCGCCATAAGCAACAGTTTAACAGAATGCCACAGACTAATCAACCAAACTTTTTGGGTTGGGTTCTCTTTTATAGTCTGCAGGCATTAAATGAAAGAAGTCAGTGTTCCAGCAGAAGGAGACAACGTTTCAGAAAAGGCATTGTAGCAAACCAAAAAAGAAATTTTAAGCGCAGCAGTGTAACCAGCGCACATACCTGTTAGCTCGGGTGAGTTTAAAAGGCTGCTGTTGATAACAAGGGCATTTGCTAAATAGATGGTGTGTGTGCAACAATATACTGAAAGGTCAATTATATTGTGCAGCTTATCTCACCACCTGTAGTTATTTAGGTGAAAGCTCCAAAATGCTTGCCTAATATGTCTGTTTATCCAAAAGGAAGTAGAAAGGGAGAGCTAGAAAGATAGCATTGCATCACATTACATGGCAATGCAATGCACAGTTGCTGAAGTTGAACCAAAATGAGCTTGTAATCTGGCTTCTGCAACTTTGAACATGAAAAATCCAATGAGGAGAAGAAAAGCAGAGCCAAAGAGTCCATCCCAAAATCCGACAAACAAGCAAAATGAACAAAAAACATTGAATTCAATTCTTTCTGATTTTAGAAACTGCATTAAAGAAGGGGTGCACCGGTCCTGGAGATACTGCAATACCAGGTCAATGCGTGGAGTGGACAGAGCAAGCTCTTTTTCCATCTCCCTGTTCTAAAAATCCATTTAATATATGGTCCCCAGATAGGGGACGTATCAGATATTAAACTGATAAGAACAGATACTACACTTGATCTTAGCCAAAAGGCCGAGAAGCGATAACCAGAATTGGTTTCAAACTACGGAGCCACCCAAGGATCCTAAAAAGTCCATTTGTGGAGATGAGCTCCTGGACTCCCGTTAAGAAGACATGTTGTCAACCTCTAGATCCCTTACATGCCTGCACTTTTCGGCTTGCTGCTGCTGCAATCCACGCGTTTTAGATCTGCATAACTCCACCTCTTTAAACACAGCACCTTCACCCCCTGCTGTTCCCACCCGCCTCAACACCGTTGGAAGGGAGGAGAACCAATTAAGGCGGGGGGTGGGGTGGAACGAGCAGCTGTCTACCCTTAGCAGGAGGGCTCCTGATTACATACCTCTCCTGCTGCTGCTGCTGCTGCTGGCTGTCCAGCAGCAGACTGAAGGTGGCTGCTGCTGTGCACAGGTATATAAAGGCTCAGAGCCTATTATGACACGCGCAGCCAGCGTTCCATTGCCACATTCCATCTACTGCAGGCAGGATACCTGGCTGGCTGAATGTCGCTGAGAAGCTCACAGAGACCGCCATAAGCAACAGTTTAACAGAATGCCACAGACTAATCAACCAAACTTTTTGGGTTGGGTTCTCTTTTATAGTCTGCAGGCATTAAATGAAAGAAGTCAGTGTTCCAGCAGAAGGAGACAACGTTTCAGAAAAGGCATTGTAGCAAACCAAAAAAGAAATTTTAAGCGCAGCAGTGTAACCAGCGCACATACCTGTTAGCTCGGGTGAGTTTAAAAGGCTGCTGTTGATAACAAGGGCATTTGCTAAATAGATGGTGTGTGTGCAACAATATACTGAAAGGTCAATTATATTGTGCAGCTTATCTCACCACCTGTAGTTATTTAGGTGAAAGCTCCAAAATGCTTGCCTAATATGTCTGTTTATCCAAAAGGAAGTAGAAAGGGAGAGCTAGAAAGATAGCATTGCATCACATTACATGGCAATGCAATGCACAGTTGCTGAAGTTGAACCAAAATGAGCTTGTAATCTGGCTTCTGCAACTTTGAACATGAAAAATCCAATGAGGAGAAGAAAAGCAGAGCCAAAGAGTCCATCCCAAAATCCGACAAACAAGCAAAATGAACAAAAAACATTGAATTCAATTCTTTCTGATTTTAGAAACTGCATTAAAGAAGGGGTGCACCGGTCCTGGAGATACTGCAATACCAGGTCAATGCGTGGAGTGGACAGAGCAAGCTCTTTTTCCATCTCCCTGTTCTAAAAATCCATTTAATATATGGTCCCCAGATAGGGGACGTATCAGATATTAAACTGATAAGAACAGATACTACACTTGATCTTAGCCAAAAGGCCGAGAAGCGATAACCAGAATTGGTTTCAAACTACGGAGCCACCCAAGGATCCTAAAAAGTCCATTTGTGGAGATGAGCTCCTGGACTCCCGTTAAGAAGACATGTTGTCAACCTCTAGATCCCTTACATGCCTGCACTTTTCGGCTTGCTGCTGCTGCAATCCACGCGTTTTAGATCTGCATAACTCCACCTCTTTAAACACAGCACCTTCACCCCCTGCTGTTCTCACCCGCCTCAACACCGTTGGAAGGGAGGAGAACCAATTAAGGCGGGGGGTGGGGTGGAACGAGCAGCTGTCTACCCTTAGCAGGAGGGCTCCTGATTACATACCTCTCCTGCTGCTGCTGCTGCTGCTGGCTGTCCAGCAGCAGACTGAAGGTGGCTGCTGCTGTGCACAGGTATATAAAGGCTCAGAGCCTATTATGACACGCGCAGCCAGCGTTCCATTGCCACATTCCATCTACTGCAGGCAGGATACCTGGCTGGCTGAATGTCGCTGAGAAGCTCACAGAGACCGCCATAAGCAACAGTTTAACAGAATGCCACAGACTAATCAACCAAACTTTTTGGGTTGGGTTCTCTTTTATAGTCTGCAGGCATTAAATGAAAGAAGTCAGTGTTCCAGCAGAAGGAGACAACGTTTCAGAAAAGGCATTGTAGCAAACCAAAAAAGAAATTTTAAGCGCAGCAGTGTAACCAGCGCACATACCTGTTAGCTCGGGTGAGTTTAAAAGGCTGCTGTTGATAACAAGGGCATTTGCTAAATAGATGGTGTGTGTGCAACAATATACTGAAAGGTCAATTATATTGTGCAGCTTATCTCACCACCTGTAGTTATTTAGGTGAAAGCTCCAAAATGCTTGCCTAATATGTCTGTTTATCCAAAAGGAAGTAGAAAGGGAGAGCTAGAAAGATAGCATTGCATCACATTACATGGCAATGCAATGCACAGTTGCTGAAGTTGAACCAAAATGAGCTTGTAATCTGGCTTCTGCAACTTTGAACATGAAAAATCCAATGAGGAGAAGAAAAGCAGAGCCAAAGAGTCCATCCCAAAATCCGACAAACAAGCAAAATGAACAAAAAACATTGAATTCAATTCTTTCTGATTTTAGAAACTGCATTAAAGAAGGGGTGCACCGGTCCTGGAGATACTGCAATACCAGGTCAATGCGTGGAGTGGACAGAGCAAGCTCTTTTTCCATCTCCCTGTTCTAAAAATCCATTTAATATATGGTCCCCAGATAGGGGACGTATCAGATATTAAACTGATAAGAACAGATACTACACTTGATCTTAGCCAAAAGGCCGAGAAGCGATAACCAGAATTGGTTTCAAACTACGGAGCCACCCAAGGATCCTAAAAAGTCCATTTGTGGAGATGAGCTCCTGGACTCCCGTTAAGAAGACATGTTGTCAACCTCTAGATCCCTTACATGCCTGCACTTTTCGGCTTGCTGCTGCTGCAATCCACGCGTTTTAGATCTGCATAACTCCACCTCTTTAAACACAGCACCTTCACCCCCTGCTGTTCCCACCCGCCTCAACACCGTTGGAAGGGAGGAGAACCAATTAAGGCGGGGGGTGGGGTGGAACGAGCAGCTGTCTACCCTTAGCAGGAGGGCTCCTGATTACATACCTCTCCTGCTGCTGCTGCTGCTGCTGGCTGTCCAGCAGCAGACTGAAGGTGGCTGCTGCTGTGCACAGGTATATAAAGGCTCAGAGCCTATTATGACACGCGCAGCCAGCGTTCCATTGCCACATTCCATCTACTGCAGGCAGGATACCTGGCTGGCTGAATGTCGCTGAGAAGCTCACAGAGACCGCCATAAGCAACAGTTTAACAGAATGCCACAGACTAATCAACCAAACTTTTTGGGTTGGGTTCTCTTTTATAGTCTGCAGGCATTAAATGAAAGAAGTCAGTGTTCCAGCAGAAGGAGACAACGTTTCAGAAAAGGCATTGTAGCAAACCAAAAAAGAAATTTTAAGCGCAGCAGTGTAACCAGCGCACATACCTGTTAGCTCGGGTGAGTTTAAAAGGCTGCTGTTGATAACAAGGGCATTTGCTAAATAGATGGTGTGTGTGCAACAATATACTGAAAGGTCAATTATATTGTGCAGCTTATCTCACCACCTGTAGTTATTTAGGTGAAAGCTCCAAAATGCTTGCCTAATATGTCTGTTTATCCAAAAGGAAGTAGAAAGGGAGAGCTAGAAAGATAGCATTGTATCACATTACATGGCAATGCAATGCACAGTTGCTGAAGTTGAACCAAAATGAGCTTGTAATCTGGCTTCTGCAACTTTGAACATGAAAAATCCAATGAGGAGAAGAAAAGCAGAGCCAAAGAGTCCATCCCAAAATCCGACAAACAAGCAAAATGAACAAAAAACATTGAATTCAATTCTTTCTGATTTTAGAAACTGCATTAAAGAAGGGGTGCACCGGTCCTGGAGATACTGCAATACCAGGTCAATGCGTGGAGTGGACAGAGCAAGCTCTTTTTCCATCTCCCTGTTCTAAAAATCCATTTAATATATGGTCCCCAGATAGGGGACGTATCAGATATTAAACTGATAAGAACAGATACTACACTTGATCTTAGCCAAAAGGCCGAGAAGCGATAACCAGAATTGGTTTCAAACTACGGAGCCACCTAAGGATCCTAAAAAGTCCATTTGTGGAGATGAGCTCCTGGACTCCCGTTAAGAAGACATGTTGTCAACCTCTAGATCCCTTACATGCCTGCACTTTTCGGCTTGCTGCTGCTGCAATCCACGCGTTTTAGATCTGCATAACTCCACCTCTTTAAACACAGCACCTTCACCCCCTGCTGTTCCCACCCGCCTCAACACCGTTGGAAGGGAGGAGAACCAATTAAGGCGGGGGGTGGGGTGGAACGAGCAGCTGTCTACCCTTAGCAGGAGGGCTCCTGATTACATACCTCTCCTGCTGCTGCTGCTGCTGCTGGCTGTCCAGCAGCAGACTGAAGGTGGCTGCTGCTGTGCACAGGTATATAAAGGCTCAGAGCCTATTATGACACGCGCAGCCAGCGTTCCATTGCCACATTCCATCTACTGCAGGCAGGATACCTGGCTGGCTGAATGTCGCTGAGAAGCTCACAGAGACCGCCATAAGCAACAGTTTAACAGAATGCCACAGACTAATCAACCAAACTTTTTGGGTTGGGTTCTCTTTTATAGTCTGCAGGCATTAAATGAAAGAAGTCAGTGTTCCAGCAGAAGGAGACAACGTTTCAGAAAAGGCATTGTAGCAAACCAAAAAAGAAATTTTAAGCGCAGCAGTGTAACCAGCGCACATACCTGTTAGCTCGGGTGAGTTTAAAAGGCTGCTGTTGATAACAAGGGCATTTGCTAAATAGATGGTGTGTGTGCAACAATATACTGAAAGGTCAATTATATTGTGCAGCTTATCTCACCACCTGTAGTTATTTAGGTGAAAGCTCCAAAATGCTTGCCTAATATGTCTGTTTATCCAAAAGGAAGTAGAAAGGGAGAGCTAGAAAGATAGCATTGCATCACATTACATGGCAATGCAATGCACAGTTGCTGAAGTTGAACCAAAATGAGCTTGTAATCTGGCTTCTGCAACTTTGAACATGAAAAATCCAATGAGGAGAAGAAAAGCAGAGCCAAAGAGTCCATCCCAAAATCCGACAAACAAGCAAAATGAACAAAAAACATTGAATTCAATTCTTTCTGATTTTAGAAACTGCATTAAAGAAGGGGTGCACCGGTCCTGGAGATACTGCAATACCAGGTCAATGCGTGGAGTGGACAGAGCAAGCTCTTTTTCCATCTCCCTGTTCTAAAAATCCATTTAATATATGGTCCCCAGATAGGGGACGTATCAGATATTAAACTGATAAGAACAGATACTACACTTGATCTTAGCCAAAAGGCCGAGAAGCGATAACCAGAATTGGTTTCAAACTACGGAGCCACCCAAGGATCCTAAAAAGTCCATTTGTGGAGATGAGCTCCTGGACTCCCGTTAAGAAGACATGTTGTCAACCTCTAGATCCCTTACATGCCTGCACTTTTCGGCTTGCTGCTGCTGCAATCCACGCGTTTTAGATCTGCATAACTCCACCTCTTTAAACACAGCACCTTCACCCCCTGCTGTTCCCACCCGCCTCAACACCGTTGGAAGGGAGGAGAACCAATTAAGGCGGGGGGTGGGGTGGAACGAGCAGCTGTCTACCCTTAGCAGGAGGGCTCCTGATTACATACCTCTCCTGCTGCTGCTGCTGCTGGCTGTCCAGCAGCAGACTGAAGGTGGCTGCTGCTGTGCACAGGTATATAAAGGCTCAGAGCCTATTATGACACGCGCAGCCAGCGTTCCATTGCCACATTCCATCTACTGCAGGCAGGATACCTGGCTGGCTGAATGTCGCTGAGAAGCTCACAGAGACCGCCATAAGCAACAGTTTAACAGAATGCCACAGACTAATCAACCAAACTTTTTGGGTTGGGTTCTCTTTTATAGTCTGCAGGCATTAAATGAAAGAAGTCAGTGTTCCAGCAGAAGGAGACAACGTTTCAGAAAAGGCATTGTAGCAAACCAAAAAAGAAATTTTAAGCGCAGCAGTGTAACCAGCGCACATACCTGTTAGCTCGGGTGAGTTTAAAAGGCTGCTGTTGATAACAAGGGCATTTGCTAAATAGATGGTGTGTGTGCAACAATATACTGAAAGGTCAATTATATTGTGCAGCTTATCTCACCACCTGTAGTTATTTAGGTGAAAGCTCCAAAATGCTTGCCTAATATGTCTGTTTATCCAAAAGGAAGTAGAAAGGGAGAGCTAGAAAGATAGCATTGCATCACATTACATGGCAATGCAATGCACAGTTGCTGAAGTTGAACCAAAATGAGCTTGTAATCTGGCTTCTGCAACTTTGAACATGAAAAATCCAATGAGGAGAAGAAAAGCAGAGCCAAAGAGTCCATCCCAAAATCCGACAAACAAGCAAAATGAACAAAAAACATTGAATTCAATTCTTTCTGATTTTAGAAACTGCATTAAAGAAGGGGTGCACCGGTCCTGGAGATACTGCAATACCAGGTCAATGCGTGGAGTGGACAGAGCAAGCTCTTTTTCCATCTCCCTGTTCTAAAAATCCATTTAATATATGGTCCCCAGATAGGGGACGTATCAGATATTAAACTGATAAGAACAGATACTACACTTGATCTTAGCCAAAAGGCCGAGAAGCGATAACCAGAATTGGTTTCAAACTACGGAGCCACCCAAGGATCCTAAAAAGTCCATTTGTGGAGATGAGCTCCTGGACTCCCGTTAAGAAGACATGTTGTCAACCTCTAGATCCCTTACATGCCTGCACTTTTCGGCTTGCTGCTGCTGCAATCCACGCGTTTTAGATCTGCATAACTCCACCTCTTTAAACACAGCACCTTCACCCCCTGCTGTTCCCACCCGCCTCAACACCGTTGGAAGGGAGGAGAACCAATTAAGGCGGGGGGTGGGGTGGAACGAGCAGCTGTCTACCCTTAGCAGGAGGGCTCCTGATTACATACCTCTCCTGCTGCTGCTGCTGCTGCTGGCTGTCCAGCAGCAGACTGAAGGTGGCTGCTGCTGTGCACAGGTATATAAAGGCTCAGAGCCTATTATGACACGCGCAGCCAGCGTTCCATTGCCACATTCCATCTACTGCAGGCAGGATACCTGGCTGGCTGAATGTCGCTGAGAAGCTCACAGAGACCGCCATAAGCAACAGTTTAACAGAATGCCACAGACTAATCAACCAAACTTTTTGGGTTGGGTTCTCTTTTATAGTCTGCAGGCATTAAATGAAAGAAGTCAGTGTTCCAGCAGAAGGAGACAACGTTTCAGAAAAGGCATTGTAGCAAACCAAAAAAGAAATTTTAAGCGCAGCAGTGTAACCAGCGCACATACCTGTTAGCTCGGGTGAGTTTAAAAGGCTGCTGTTGATAACAAGGGCATTTGCTAAATAGATGGTGTGTGTGCAACAATATACTGAAAGGTCAATTATATTGTGCAGCTTATCTCACCACCTGTAGTTATTTAGGTGAAAGCTCCAAAATGCTTGCCTAATATGTCTGTTTATCCAAAAGGAAGTAGAAAGGGAGAGCTAGAAAGATAGCATTGCATCACATTACATGGCAATGCAATGCACAGTTGCTGAAGTTGAACCAAAATGAGCTTGTAATCTGGCTTCTGCAACTTTGAACATGAAAAATCCAATGAGGAGAAGAAAAGCAGAGCCAAAGAGTCCATCCCAAAATCCGACAAACAAGCAAAATGAACAAAAAACATTGAATTCAATTCTTTCTGATTTTAGAAACTGCATTAAAGAAGGGGTGCACCGGTCCTGGAGATACTGCAATACCAGGTCAATGCGTGGAGTGGACAGAGCAAGCTCTTTTTCCATCTCCCTGTTCTAAAAATCCATTTAATATATGGTCCCCAGATAGGGGACGTATCAGATATTAAACTGATAAGAACAGATACTACACTTGATCTTAGCCAAAAGGCCGAGAAGCGATAACCAGAATTGGTTTCAAACTACGGAGCCACCTAAGGATCCTAAAAAGTCCATTTGTGGAGATGAGCTCCTGGACTCCCGTTAAGAAGACATGTTGTCAACCTCTAGATCCCTTACATGCCTGCACTTTTCGGCTTGCTGCTGCTGCAATCCACGCGTTTTAGATCTGCATAACTCCACCTCTTTAAACACAGCACCTTCACCCCCTGCTGTTCCCACCCGCCTCAACACCGTTGGAAGGGAGGAGAACCAATTAAGGCGGGGGGTGGGGTGGAACGAGCAGCTGTCTACCCTTAGCAGGAGGGCTCCTGATTACATACCTCTCCTGCTGCTGCTGCTGCTGCTGGCTGTCCAGCAGCAGACTGAAGGTGGCTGCTGCTGTGCACAGGTATATAAAGGCTCAGAGCCTATTATGACACGCGCAGCCAGCGTTCCATTGCCACATTCCATCTACTGCAGGCAGGATACCTGGCTGGCTGAATGTCGCTGAGAAGCTCACAGAGACCGCCATAAGCAACAGTTTAACAGAATGCCACAGACTAATCAACCAAACTTTTTGGGTTGGGTTCTCTTTTATAGTCTGCAGGCATTAAATGAAAGAAGTCAGTGTTCCAGCAGAAGGAGACAACGTTTCAGAAAAGGCATTGTAGCAAACCAAAAAAGAAATTTTAAGCGCAGCAGTGTAACCAGCGCACATACCTGTTAGCTCGGGTGAGTTTAAAAGGCTGCTGTTGATAACAAGGGCATTTGCTAAATAGATGGTGTGTGTGCAACAATATACTGAAAGGTCAATTATATTGTGCAGCTTATCTCACCACCTGTAGTTATTTAGGTGAAAGCTCCAAAATGCTTGCCTAATATGTCTGTTTATCCAAAAGGAAGTAGAAAGGGAGAGCTAGAAAGATAGCATTGCATCACATTACATGGCAATGCAATGCACAGTTGCTGAAGTTGAACCAAAATGAGCTTGTAATCTGGCTTCTGCAACTTTGAACATGAAAAATCCAATGAGGAGAAGAAAAGCAGAGCCAAAGAGTCCATCCCAAAATCCGACAAACAAGCAAAATGAACAAAAAACATTGAATTCAATTCTTTCTGATTTTAGAAACTGCATTAAAGAAGGGGTGCACCGGTCCTGGAGATACTGCAATACCAGGTCAATGCGTGGAGTGGACAGAGCAAGCTCTTTTTCCATCTCCCTGTTCTAAAAATCCATTTAATATATGGTCCCCAGATAGGGGACGTATCAGATATTAAACTGATAAGAACAGATTCTACACTTGATCTTAGCCAAAAGGCCGAGAAGCGATAACCAGAATTGGTTTCAAACTACGGAGCCACCCAAGGATCCTAAAAAGTCCATTTGTGGAGATGAGCTCCTGGACTCCCGTTAAGAAGACATGTTGTCAACCTCTAGATCCCTTACATGCCTGCACTTTTCGGCTTGCTGCTGCTGCAATCCACGCGTTTTAGATCTGCATAACTCCACCTCTTTAAACACAGCACCTTCACCCCCTGCTGTTCCCACCCGCCTCAACACCGTTGGAAGGGAGGAGAACCAATTAAGGCGGGGGGTGGGGTGGAACGAGCAGCTGTCTACCCTTAGCAGGAGGGCTCCTGATTACATACCTCTCCTGCTGCTGCTGCTGCTGCTGGCTGTCCAGCAGCAGACTGAAGGTGGCTGCTGCTGTGCACAGGTATATAAAGGCTCAGAGCCTATTATGACACGCGCAGCCAGCGTTCCATTGCCACATTCCATCTACTGCAGGCAGGATACCTGGCTGGCTGAATGTCGCTGAGAAGCTCACAGAGACCGCCATAAGCAACAGTTTAACAGAATGCCACAGACTAATCAACCAAACTTTTTGGGTTGGGTTCTCTTTTATAGTCTGCAGGCATTAAATGAAAGAAGTCAGTGTTCCAGCAGAAGGAGACAACGTTTCAGAAAAGGCATTGTAGCAAACCAAAAAAGAAATTTTAAGCGCAGCAGTGTAACCAGCGCACATACCTGTTAGCTCGGGTGAGTTTAAAAGGCTGCTGTTGATAACAAGGGCATTTGCTAAATAGATGGTGTGTGTGCAACAATATACTGAAAGGTCAATTATATTGTGCAGCTTATCTCACCACCTGTAGTTATTTAGGTGAAAGCTCCAAAATGCTTGCCTAATATGTCTGTTTATCCAAAAGGAAGTAGAAAGGGAGAGCTAGAAAGATAGCATTGCATCACATTACATGGCAATGCAATGCACAGTTGCTGAAGTTGAACCAAAATGAGCTTGTAATCTGGCTTCTGCAACTTTGAACATGAAAAATCCAATGAGGAGAAGAAAAGCAGAGCCAAAGAGTCCATCCCAAAATCCGACAAACAAGCAAAATGAACAAAAAACATTGAATTCAATTCTTTCTGATTTTAGAAACTGCATTAAAGAAGGGGTGCACCGGTCCTGGAGATACTGCAATACCAGGTCAATGCGTGGAGTGGACAGAGCAAGCTCTTTTTCCATCTCCCTGTTCTAAAAATCCATTTAATATATGGTCCCCAGATAGGGGACGTATCAGATATTAAACTGATAAGAACAGATACTACACTTGATCTTAGCCAAAAGGCCGAGAAGCGATAACCAGAATTGGTTTCAAACTACGGAGCCACCCAAGGATCCTAAAAAGTCCATTTGTGGAGATGAGCTCCTGGACTCCCGTTAAGAAGACATGTTGTCAACCTCTAGATCCCTTACATGCCTGCACTTTTCGGCTTGCTGCTGCTGCAATCCACGCGTTTTAGATCTGCATAACTCCACCTCTTTAAACACAGCACCTTCACCCCCTGCTGTTCCCACCCGCCTCAACACCGTTGGAAGGGAGGAGAACCAATTAAGGCGGGGGGTGGGGTGGAACGAGCAGCTGTCTACCCTTAGCAGGAGGGCTCCTGATTACATACCTCTCCTGCTGCTGCTGCTGCTGGCTGTCCAGCAGCAGACTGAAGGTGGCTGCTGCTGTGCACAGGTATATAAAGGCTCAGAGCCTATTATGACACGCGCAGCCAGCGTTCCATTGCCACATTCCATCTACTGCAGGCAGGATACCTGGCTGGCTGAATGTCGCTGAGAAGCTCACAGAGACCGCCATAAGCAACAGTTTAACAGAATGCCACAGACTAATCAACCAAACTTTTTGGGTTGGGTTCTCTTTTATAGTCTGCAGGCATTAAATGAAAGAAGTCAGTGTTCCAGCAGAAGGAGACAACGTTTCAGAAAAGGCATTGTAGCAAACCAAAAAAGAAATTTTAAGCGCAGCAGTGTAACCAGCGCACATACCTGTTAGCTCGGGTGAGTTTAAAAGGCTGCTGTTGATAACAAGGGCATTTGCTAAATAGATGGTGTGTGTGCAACAATATACTGAAAGGTCAATTATATTGTGCAGCTTATCTCACCACCTGTAGTTATTTAGGTGAAAGCTCCAAAATGCTTGCCTAATATGTCTGTTTATCCAAAAGGAAGTAGAAAGGGAGAGCTAGAAAGATAGCATTGCATCACATTACATGGCAATGCAATGCACAGTTGCTGAAGTTGAACCAAAATGAGCTTGTAATCTGGCTTCTGCAACTTTGAACATGAAAAATCCAATGAGGAGAAGAAAAGCAGAGCCAAAGAGTCCATCCCAAAATCCGACAAACAAGCAAAATGAACAAAAAACATTGAATTCAATTCTTTCTGATTTTAGAAACTGCATTAAAGAAGGGGTGCACCGGTCCTGGAGATACTGCAATACCAGGTCAATGCGTGGAGTGGACAGAGCAAGCTCTTTTTCCATCTCCCTGTTCTAAAAATCCATTTAATATATGGTCCCCAGATAGGGGACGTATCAGATATTAAACTGATAAGAACAGATACTACACTTGATCTTAGCCAAAAGGCCGAGAAGCGATAACCAGAATTGGTTTCAAACTACGGAGCCACCCAAGGATCCTAAAAAGTCCATTTGTGGAGATGAGCTCCTGGACTCCCGTTAAGAAGACATGTTGTCAACCTCTAGATCCCTTACATGCCTGCACTTTTCGGCTTGCTGCTGCTGCAATCCACGCGTTTTAGATCTGCATAACTCCACCTCTTTAAACACAGCACCTTCACCCCCTGCTGTTCCCACCCGCCTCAACACCGTTGGAAGGGAGGAGAACCAATTAAGGCGGGGGGTGGGGTGGAACGAGCAGCTGTCTACCCTTAGCAGGAGGGCTCCTGATTACATACCTCTCCTGCTGCTGCTGCTGCTGCTGGCTGTCCAGCAGCAGACTGAAGGTGGCTGCTGCTGTGCACAGGTATATAAAGGCTCAGAGCCTATTATGACACGCGCAGCCAGCGTTCCATTGCCACATTCCATCTACTGCAGGCAGGATACCTGGCTGGCTGAATGTCGCTGAGAAGCTCACAGAGACCGCCATAAGCAACAGTTTAACAGAATGCCACAGACTAATCAACCAAACTTTTTGGGTTGGGTTCTCTTTTATAGTCTGCAGGCATTAAATGAAAGAAGTCAGTGTTCCAGCAGAAGGAGACAACGTTTCAGAAAAGGCATTGTAGCAAACCAAAAAAGAAATTTTAAGCGCAGCAGTGTAACCAGCGCACATACCTGTTAGCTCGGGTGAGTTTAAAAGGCTGCTGTTGATAACAAGGGCATTTGCTAAATAGATGGTGTGTGTGCAACAATATACTGAAAGGTCAATTATATTGTGCAGCTTATCTCACCACCTGTAGTTATTTAGGTGAAAGCTCCAAAATGCTTGCCTAATATGTCTGTTTATCCAAAAGGAAGTAGAAAGGGAGAGCTAGAAAGATAGCATTGCATCACATTACATGGCAATGCAATGCACAGTTGCTGAAGTTGAACCAAAATGAGCTTGTAATCTGGCTTCTGCAACTTTGAACATGAAAAATCCAATGAGGAGAAGAAAAGCAGAGCCAAAGAGTCCATCCCAAAATCCGACAAACAAGCAAAATGAACAAAAAACATTGAATTCAATTCTTTCTGATTTTAGAAACTGCATTAAAGAAGGGGTGCACCGGTCCTGGAGATACTGCAATACCAGGTCAATGCGTGGAGTGGACAGAGCAAGCTCTTTTTCCATCTCCCTGTTCTAAAAATCCATTTAATATATGGTCCCCAGATAGGGGACGTATCAGATATTAAACTGATAAGAACAGATACTACACTTGATCTTAGCCAAAAGGCCGAGAAGCGATAACCAGAATTGGTTTCAAACTACGGAGCCACCCAAGGATCCTAAAAAGTCCATTTGTGGAGATGAGCTCCTGGACTCCCGTTAAGAAGACATGTTGTCAACCTCTAGATCCCTTACATGCCTGCACTTTTCGGCTTGCTGCTGCTGCAATCCACGCGTTTTAGATCTGCATAACTCCACCTCTTTAAACACAGCACCTTCACCCCCTGCTGTTCCCACCCGCCTCAACACCGTTGGAAGGGAGGAGAACCAATTAAGGCGGGGGGTGGGGTGGAACGAGCAGCTGTCTACCCTTAGCAGGAGGGCTCCTGATTACATACCTCTCCTGCTGCTGCTGCTGCTGCTGGCTGTCCAGCAGCAGACTGAAGGTGGCTGCTGCTGTGCACAGGTATATAAAGGCTCAGAGCCTATTATGACACGCGCAGCCAGCGTTCCATTGCCACATTCCATCTACTGCAGGCAGGATACCTGGCTGGCTGAATGTCGCTGAGAAGCTCACAGAGACCGCCATAAGCAACAGTTTAACAGAATGCCACAGACTAATCAACCAAACTTTTTGGGTTGGGTTCTCTTTTATAGTCTGCAGGCATTAAATGAAAGAAGTCAGTGTTCCAGCAGAAGGAGACAACGTTTCAGAAAAGGCATTGTAGCAAACCAAAAAAGAAATTTTAAGCGCAGCAGTGTAACCAGCGCACATACCTGTTAGCTCGGGTGAGTTTAAAAGGCTGCTGTTGATAACAAGGGCATTTGCTAAATAGATGGTGTGTGTGCAACAATATACTGAAAGGTCAATTATATTGTGCAGCTTATCTCACCACCTGTAGTTATTTAGGTGAAAGCTCCAAAATGCTTGCCTAATATGTCTGTTTATCCAAAAGGAAGTAGAAAGGGAGAGCTAGAAAGATAGCATTGCATCACATTACATGGCAATGCAATGCACAGTTGCTGAAGTTGAACCAAAATGAGCTTGTAATCTGGCTTCTGCAACTTTGAACATGAAAAATCCAATGAGGAGAAGAAAAGCAGAGCCAAAGAGTCCATCCCAAAATCCGACAAACAAGCAAAATGAACAAAAAACATTGAATTCAATTCTTTCTGATTTTAGAAACTGCATTAAAGAAGGGGTGCACCGGTCCTGGAGATACTGCAATACCAGGTCAATGCGTGGAGTGGACAGAGCAAGCTCTTTTTCCATCTCCCTGTTCTAAAAATCCATTTAATATATGGTCCCCAGATAGGGGACGTATCAGATATTAAACTGATAAGAACAGATACTACACTTGATCTTAGCCAAAAGGCCGAGAAGCGATAACCAGAATTGGTTTCAAACTACGGAGCCACCCAAGGATCCTAAAAAGTCCATTTGTGGAGATGAGCTCCTGGACTCCCGTTAAGAAGACATGTTGTCAACCTCTAGATCCCTTACATGCCTGCACTTTTCGGCTTGCTGCTGCTGCAATCCACGCATTTTAGATCTGCATAACTCCACCTCTTTAAACACAGCACCTTCACCCCCTGCTGTTCCCACCCGCCTCAACACCGTTGGAAGGGAGGAGAACCAATTAAGGCGGGGGGTGGGGTGGAACGAGCAGCTGTCTACCCTTAGCAGGAGGGCTCCTGATTACATACCTCTCCTGCTGCTGCTGCTGCTGCTGGCTGTCCAGCAGCAGACTGAAGGTGGCTGCTGCTGTGCACAGGTATATAAAGGCTCAGAGCCTATTATGACACGCGCAGCCAGCGTTCCATTGCCACATTCCATCTACTGCAGGCAGGATACCTGGCTGGCTGAATGTCGCTGAGAAGCTCACAGAGACCGCCATAAGCAACAGTTTAACAGAATGCCACAGACTAATCAACCAAACTTTTTGGGTTGGGTTCTCTTTTATAGTCTGCAGGCATTAAATGAAAGAAGTCAGTGTTCCAGCAGAAGGAGACAACGTTTCAGAAAAGGCATTGTAGCAAACCAAAAAAGAAATTTTAAGCGCAGCAGTGTAACCAGCGCACATACCTGTTAGCTCGGGTGAGTTTAAAAGGCTGCTGTTGATAACAAGGGCATTTGCTAAATAGATGGTGTGTGTGCAACAATATACTGAAAGGTCAATTATATTGTGCAGCTTATCTCACCACCTGTAGTTATTTAGGTGAAAGCTCCAAAATGCTTGCCTAATATGTCTGTTTATCCAAAAGGAAGTAGAAAGGGAGAGCTAGAAAGATAGCATTGCATCACATTACATGGCAATGCAATGCACAGTTGCTGAAGTTGAACCAAAATGAGCTTGTAATCTGGCTTCTGCAACTTTGAACATGAAAAATCCAATGAGGAGAAGAAAAGCAGAGCCAAAGAGTCCATCCCAAAATCCGACAAACAAGCAAAATGAACAAAAAACATTGAATTCAATTCTTTCTGATTTTAGAAACTGCATTAAAGAAGGGGTGCACCGGTCCTGGAGATACTGCAATACCAGGTCAATGCGTGGAGTGGACAGAGCAAGCTCTTTTTCCATCTCCCTGTTCTAAAAATCCATTTAATATATGGTCCCCAGATAGGGGACGTATCAGATATTAAACTGATAAGAACAGATACTACACTTGATCTTAGCCAAAAGGCCGAGAAGCGATAACCAGAATTGGTTTCAAACTACGGAGCCACCCAAGGATCCTAAAAAGTCCATTTGTGGAGATGAGCTCCTGGACTCCCGTTAAGAAGACATGTTGTCAACCTCTAGATCCCTTACATGCCTGCACTTTTCGGCTTGCTGCTGCTGCAATCCACGCGTTTTAGATCTGCATAACTCCACCTCTTTAA
Organism: Phyllobates terribilis; assembly: GCF_046119375.1. Taxonomy (NCBI): domain Eukaryota; kingdom Metazoa; phylum Chordata; class Amphibia; order Anura; family Dendrobatidae; genus Phyllobates; species Phyllobates terribilis. The sequence continues at coordinate 97,639 of NW_027363529.1, read as the reverse complement.
ACACAGCACCTTCACCCCCTGCTGTTCCCACCCGCCTCAACACCGTTGGAAGGGAGGAGAACCAATTAAGGCGGGGGGTGGGGTGGAACGAGCAGCTGTCTACCCTTAGCAGGAGGGCTCCTGATTACATACCTCTCCTGCTGCTGCTGCTGCTGCTGCTGGCTGTCCAGCAGCAGACTGAAGGTGGCTGCTGCTGTGCACAGGTATATAAAGGCTCAGAGCCTATTATGACACGCGCAGCCAGCGTTCCATTGCCACATTCCATCTACTGCAGGCAGGATACCTGGCTGGCTGAATGTCGCTGAGAAGCTCACAGAGACCGCCATAAGCAACAGTTTAACAGAATGCCACAGACTAATCAACCAAACTTTTTGGGTTGGGTTCTCTTTTATAGTCTGCAGGCATTAAATGAAAGAAGTCAGTGTTCCAGCAGAAGGAGACAACGTTTCAGAAAAGGCATTGTAGCAAACCAAAAAAGAAATTTTAAGCGCAGCAGTGTAACCAGCGCACATACCTGTTAGCTCGGGTGAGTTTAAAAGGCTGCTGTTGATAACAAGGGCATTTGCTAAATAGATGGTGTGTGTGCAACAATATACTGAAAGGTCAATTATATTGTGCAGCTTATCTCACCACCTGTAGTTATTTAGGTGAAAGCTCCAAAATGCTTGCCTAATATGTCTGTTTATCCAAAAGGAAGTAGAAAGGGAGAGCTAGAAAGATAGCATTGCATCACATTACATGGCAATGCAATGCACAGTTGCTGAAGTTGAACCAAAATGAGCTTGTAATCTGGCTTCTGCAACTTTGAACATGAAAAATCCAATGAGGAGAAGAAAAGCAGAGCCAAAGAGTCCATCCCAAAATCCGACAAACAAGCAAAATGAACAAAAAACATTGAATTCAATTCTTTCTGATTTTAGAAACTGCATTAAAGAAGGGGTGCACCGGTCCTGGAGATACTGCAATACCAGGTCAATGCGTGGAGTGGACAGAGCAAGCTCTTTTTCCATCTCCCTGTTCTAAAAATCCATTTAATATATGGTCCCCAGATAGGGGACGTATCAGATATTAAACTGATAAGAACAGATACTACACTTGATCTTAGCCAAAAGGCCGAGAAGCGATAACCAGAATTGGTTTCAAACTACGGAGCCACCCAAGGATCCTAAAAAGTCCATTTGTGGAGATGAGCTCCTGGACTCCCGTTAAGAAGACATGTTGTCAACCTCTAGATCCCTTACATGCCTGCACTTTTCGGCTTGCTGCTGCTGCAATCCACACGTTTTAGATCTGCATAACTCCACCTCTTTAAACACAGCACCTTCACCCCCTGCTGTTCCCACCCGCCTCAACACCGTTGGAAGGGAGGAGAACCAATTAAGGCGGGGGGTGGGGTGGAACGAGCAGCTGTCTACCCTTAGCAGGAGGGCTCCTGATTACATACCTCTCCTGCTGCTGCTGCTGCTGCTGGCTGTCCAGCAGCAGACTGAAGGTGGCTGCTGCTGTGCACAGGTATATAAAGGCTCAGAGCCTATTATGACATGCGCAGCCAGCGTTCCATTGCCACATTCCATCTACTGCAGGCAGGATACCTGGCTGGCTGAATGTCGCTGAGAAGCTCACAGAGACCGCCATAACCAACAGTTTAACAGAATGCCACAGACTAATCAACCAAACTTTTTGGGTTGGGTTCTCTTTTATAGTCTGCAGGCATTAAATGAAAGAAGTCAGTGTTCCAGCAGAAGGAGACAACGTTTCAGAAAAGGCATTGTAGCAAACCAAAAAAGAAATTTTAAGCGTAGCAGTGTAACCAGCGCACATACCTGTTAGCTCGGGTGAGTTTAAAAGGCTGCTGTTGATAACAAGGGCATTTGCTAAATAGATGGTGTGTGTGCAACAATATACTGAAAGGTCAATTATATTGTGCAGCTTATCTCACCACCTGTAGTTATTTAGGTGAAAGCTCCAAAATGCTTGCCTAATATGTCTGTTTATCCAAAAGGAAGTAGAAAGGGAGAGCTAGAAAGATAGCATTGCATCACATTACATGGCAATGCAATGCACAGTTGCTGAAGTTGAACCAAAATGAGCTTGTAATCTGGCTTCTGCAACTTTGAACATGAAAAATCCAATGAGGAGAAGAAAAGCAGAGCCAAAGAGTCCATCCCAAAATCCGACAAACAAGCAAAATGAACAAAAAACATTGAATTCAATTCTTTCTGATTTTAGAAACTGCATTAAAGAAGGGGTGCACCGGTCCTGGAGATACTGCAATACCAGGTCAATGCGTGGAGTGGACAGAGCAAGCTCTTTTTCCATCTCCCTGTTCTAAAAATCCATTTAATATATGGTCCCCAGATAGGGGACGTATCAGATATTAAACTGATAAGAACAGATACTACACTTGATCTTAGCCAAAAGGCCGAGAAGCGATAACCAGAATTGGTTTCAAACTACGGAGCCACCCAAGGATCCTAAAAAGTCCATTTGTGGAGATGAGCTCCTGGACTCCCGTTAAGAAGACATGTTGTCAACCTCTAGATCCCTTACATGCCTGCACTTTTCGGCTTGCTGCTGCTGCAATCCACGCGTTTTAGATCTGCATAACTCCACCTCTTTAAACACAGCACCTTCACCCCCTGCTGTTCCCACCCGCCTCAACACCGTTGGAAGGGAGGAGAACCAATTAAGGCGGGGGGTGGGGTGGAACGAGCAGCTGTCTACCCTTAGCAGGAGGGCTCCTGATTACATACCTCTCCTGCTGCTGCTGCTGCTGCTGGCTGTCCAGCAGCAGACTGAAGGTGGCTGCTGCTGTGCACAGGTATATAAAGGCTCAGAGCCTATTATGACACGCGCAGCCAGCGTTCCATTGCCACATTCCATCTACTGCAGGCAGGATACCTGGCTGGCTGAATGTCGCTGAGAAGCTCACAGAGACCGCCATAAGCAACAGTTTAACAGAATGCCACAGACTAATCAACCAAACTTTTTGGGTTGGGTTCTCTTTTATAGTCTGCAGGCATTAAATGAAAGAAGTCAGTGTTCCAGCAGAAGGAGACAACGTTTCAGAAAAGGCATTGTAGCAAACCAAAAAAGAAATTTTAAGCGCAGCAGTGTAACCAGCGCACATACCTGTTAGCTCGGGTGAGTTTAAAAGGCTGCTGTTGATAACAAGGGCATTTGCTAAATAGATGGTGTGTGTGCAACAATATACTGAAAGGTCAATTATATTGTGCAGCTTATCTCACCACCTGTAGTTATTTAGGTGAAAGCTCCAAAATGCTTGCCTAATATGTCTGTTTATCCAAAAGGAAGTAGAAAGGGAGAGCTAGAAAGATAGCATTGCATCACATTACATGGCAATGCAATGCACAGTTGCTGAAGTTGAACCAAAATGAGCTTGTAATCTGGCTTCTGCAACTTTGAACATGAAAAATCCAATGAGGAGAAGAAAAGCAGAGCCAAAGAGTCCATCCCAAAATCCGACAAACAAGCAAAATGAACAAAAAACATTGAATTCAATTCTTTCTGATTTTAGAAACTGCATTAAAGAAGGGGTGCACCGGTCCTGGAGATACTGCAATACCAGGTCAATGCGTGGAGTGGACAGAGCAAGCTCTTTTTCCATCTCCCTGTTCTAAAAATCCATTTAATATATGGTCCCCAGATAGGGGACGTATCAGATATTAAACTGATAAGAACAGATACTACACTTGATCTTAGCCAAAAGGCCGAGAAGCGATAACCAGAATTGGTTTCAAACTACGGAGCCACCCAAGGATCCTAAAAAGTCCATTTGTGGAGATGAGCTCCTGGACTCCCGTTAAGAAGACATGTTGTCAACCTCTAGATCCCTTACATGCCTGCACTTTTCGGCTTGCTGCTGCTGCAATCCACGCGTTTTAGATCTGCATAACTCCACCTCTTTAAACACAGCACCTTCACCCCCTGCTGTTCCCACCCGCCTCAACACCGTTGGAAGGGAGGAGAACCAATTAAGGCGGGGGGTGGGGTGGAACGAGCAGCTGTCTACCCTTAGCAGGAGGGCTCCTGATTACATACCTCTCCTGCTGCTGCTGCTGCTGCTGGCTGTCCAGCAGCAGACTGAAGGTGGCTGCTGCTGTGCACAGGTATATAAAGGCTCAGAGCCTATTATGACACGCGCAGCCAGCGTTCCATTGCCACATTCCATCTACTGCAGGCAGGATACCTGGCTGGCTGAATGTCGCTGAGAAGCTCACAGAGACCGCCATAAGCAACAGTTTAACAGAATGCCACAGACTAATCAACCAAACTTTTTGGGTTGGGTTCTCTTTTATAGTCTGCAGGCATTAAATGAAAGAAGTCAGTGTTCCAGCAGAAGGAGACAACGTTTCAGAAAAGGCATTGTAGCAAACCAAAAAAGAAATTTTAAGCGCAGCAGTGTAACCAGCGCACATACCTGTTAGCTCGGGTGAGTTTAAAAGGCTGCTGTTGATAACAAGGGCATTTGCTAAATAGATGGTGTGTGTGCAACAATATACTGAAAGGTCAATTATATTGTGCAGCTTATCTCACCACCTGTAGTTATTTAGGTGAAAGCTCCAAAATGCTTGCCTAATATGTCTGTTTATCCAAAAGGAAGTAGAAAGGGAGAGCTAGAAAGATAGCATTGCATCACATTACATGGCAATGCAATGCACAGTTGCTGAAGTTGAACCAAAATGAGCTTGTAATCTGGCTTCTGCAACTTTGAACATGAAAAATCCAATGAGGAGAAGAAAAGCAGAGCCAAAGAGTCCATCCCAAAATCCGACAAACAAGCAAAATGAACAAAAAACATTGAATTCAATTCTTTCTGATTTTAGAAACTGCATTAAAGAAGGGGTGCACCGGTCCTGGAGATACTGCAATACCAGGTCAATGCGTGGAGTGGACAGAGCAAGCTCTTTTTCCATCTCCCTGTTCTAAAAATCCATTTAATATATGGTCCCCAGATAGGGGACGTATCAGATATTAAACTGATAAGAACAGATACTACACTTGATCTTAGCCAAAAGGCCGAGAAGCGATAACCAGAATTGGTTTCAAACTACGGAGCCACCCAAGGATCCTAAAAAGTCCATTTGTGGAGATGAGCTCCTGGACTCCCGTTAAGAAGACATGTTGTCAACCTCTAGATCCCTTACATGCCTGCACTTTTCGGCTTGCTGCTGCTGCAATCCACGCGTTTTAGATCTGCATAACTCCACCTCTTTAAACACAGCACCTTCACCCCCTGCTGTTCCCACCCGCCTCAACACCGTTGGAAGGGAGGAGAACCAATTAAGGCGGGGGGTGGGGTGGAACGAGCAGCTGTCTACCCTTAGCAGGAGGGCTCCTGATTACATACCTCTCCTGCTGCTGCTGCTGCTGCTGGCTGTCCAGCAGCAGACTGAAGGTGGCTGCTGCTGTGCACAGGTATATAAAGGCTCAGAGCCTATTATGACACGCGCAGCCAGCGTTCCATTGCCACATTCCATCTACTGCAGGCAGGATACCTGGCTGGCTGAATGTCGCTGAGAAGCTCACAGAGACCGCCATAAGCAACAGTTTAACAGAATGCCACAGACTAATCAACCAAACTTTTTGGGTTGGGTTCTCTTTTATAGTCTGCAGGCATTAAATGAAAGAAGTCAGTGTTCCAGCAGAAGGAGACAACGTTTCAGAAAAGGCATTGTAGCAAACCAAAAAAGAAATTTTAAGCGCAGCAGTGTAACCAGCGCACATACCTGTTAGCTCGGGTGAGTTTAAAAGGCTGCTGTTGATAACAAGGGCATTTGCTAAATAGATGGTGTGTGTGCAACAATATACTGAAAGGTCAATTATATTGTGCAGCTTATCTCACCACCTGTAGTTATTTAGGTGAAAGCTCCAAAATGCTTGCCTAATATGTCTGTTTATCCAAAAGGAAGTAGAAAGGGAGAGCTAGAAAGATAGCATTGCATCACATTACATGGCAATGCAATGCACAGTTGCTGAAGTTGAACCAAAATGAGCTTGTAATCTGGCTTCTGCAACTTTGAACATGAAAAATCCAATGAGGAGAAGAAAAGCAGAGCCAAAGAGTCCATCCCAAAATCCGACAAACAAGCAAAATGAACAAAAAACATTGAATTCAATTCTTTCTGATTTTAGAAACTGCATTAAAGAAGGGGTGCACCGGTCCTGGAGATACTGCAATACCAGGTCAATGCGTGGAGTGGACAGAGCAAGCTCTTTTTCCATCTCCCTGTTCTAAAAATCCATTTAATATATGGTCCCCAGATAGGGGACGTATCAGATATTAAACTGATAAGAACAGATACTACACTTGATCTTAGCCAAAAGGCCGAGAAGCGATAACCAGAATTGGTTTCAAACTACGGAGCCACCCAAGGATCCTAAAAAGTCCATTTGTGGAGATGAGCTCCTGGACTCCCGTTAAGAAGACATGTTGTCAACCTCTAGATCCCTTACATGCCTGCACTTTTCGGCTTGCTGCTGCTGCAATCCACGCGTTTTAGATCTGCATAACTCCACCTCTTTAAACACAGCACCTTCACCCCCTGCTGTTCCCACCCGCCTCAACACCGTTGGAAGGGAGGAGAACCAATTAAGGCGGGGGGTGGGGTGGAACGAGCAGCTGTCTACCCTTAGCAGGAGGGCTCCTGATTACATACCTCTCCTGCTGCTGCTGCTGCTGCTGGCTGTCCAGCAGCAGACTGAAGGTGGCTGCTGCTGTGCACAGGTATATAAAGGCTCAGAGCCTATTATGACACGCGCAGCCAGCGTTCCATTGCCACATTCCATCTACTGCAGGCAGGATACCTGGCTGGCTGAATGTCGCTGAGAAGCTCACAGAGACCGCCATAAGCAACAGTTTAACAGAATGCCACAGACTAATCAACCAAACTTTTTGGGTTGGGTTCTCTTTTATAGTCTGCAGGCATTAAATGAAAGAAGTCAGTGTTCCAGCAGAAGGAGACAACGTTTCAGAAAAGGCATTGTAGCAAACCAAAAAAGAAATTTTAAGCGCAGCAGTGTAACCAGCGCACATACCTGTTAGCTCGGGTGAGTTTAAAAGGCTGCTGTTGATAACAAGGGCATTTGCTAAATAGATGGTGTGTGTGCAACAATATACTGAAAGGTCAATTATATTGTGCAGCTTATCTCACCACCTGTAGTTATTTAGGTGAAAGCTCCAAAATGCTTGCCTAATATGTCTGTTTATCCAAAAGGAAGTAGAAAGGGAGAGCTAGAAAGATAGCATTGCATCACATTACATGGCAATGCAATGCACAGTTGCTGAAGTTGAACCAAAATGAGCTTGTAATCTGGCTTCTGCAACTTTGAACATGAAAAATCCAATGAGGAGAAGAAAAGCAGAGCCAAAGAGTCCATCCCAAAATCCGACAAACAAGCAAAATGAACAAAAAACATTGAATTCAATTCTTTCTGATTTTAGAAACTGCATTAAAGAAGGGGTGCACCGGTCCTGGAGATACTGCAATACCAGGTCAATGCGTGGAGTGGACAGAGCAAGCTCTTTTTCCATCTCCCTGTTCTAAAAATCCATTTAATATATGGTCCCCAGATAGGGGACGTATCAGATATTAAACTGATAAGAACAGATACTACACTTGATCTTAGCCAAAAGGCCGAGAAGCGATAACCAGAATTGGTTTCAAACTACGGAGCCACCCAAGGATCCTAAAAAGTCCATTTGTGGAGATGAGCTCCTGGACTCCCGTTAAGAAGACATGTTGTCAACCTCTAGATCCCTTACATGCCTGCACTTTTCGGCTTGCTGCTGCTGCAATCCACGCGTTTTAGATCTGCATAACTCCACCTCTTTAAACACAGCACCTTCACCCCCTGCTGTTCCCACCCGCCTCAACACCGTTGGAAGGGAGGAGAACCAATTAAGGCGGGGGGTGGGGTGGAACGAGCAGCTGTCTACCCTTAGCAGGAGGGCTCCTGATTACATACCTCTCCTGCTGCTGCTGCTGCTGGCTGTCCAGCAGCAGACTGAAGGTGGCTGCTGCTGTGCACAGGTATATAAAGGCTCAGAGCCTATTATGACACGCGCAGCCAGCGTTCCATTGCCACATTCCATCTACTGCAGGCAGGATACCTGGCTGGCTGAATGTCGCTGAGAAGCTCACAGAGACCGCCATAAGCAACAGTTTAACAGAATGCCACAGACTAATCAACCAAACTTTTTGGGTTGGGTTCTCTTTTATAGTCTGCAGGCATTAAATGAAAGAAGTCAGTGTTCCAGCAGAAGGAGACAACGTTTCAGAAAAGGCATTGTAGCAAACCAAAAAAGAAATTTTAAGCGCAGCAGTGTAACCAGCGCACATACCTGTTAGCTCGGGTGAGTTTAAAAGGCTGCTGTTGATAACAAGGGCATTTGCTAAATAGATGGTGTGTGTGCAACAATATACTGAAAGGTCAATTATATTGTGCAGCTTATCTCACCACCTGTAGTTATTTAGGTGAAAGCTCCAAAATGCTTGCCTAATATGTCTGTTTATCCAAAAGGAAGTAGAAAGGGAGAGCTAGAAAGATAGCATTGCATCACATTACATGGCAATGCAATGCACAGTTGCTGAAGTTGAACCAAAATGAGCTTGTAATCTGGCTTCTGCAACTTTGAACATGAAAAATCCAATGAGGAGAAGAAAAGCAGAGCCAAAGAGTCCATCCCAAAGTCCGACAAACAAGCAAAATGAACAAAAAACATTGAATTCAATTCTTTCTGATTTTAGAAACTGCATTAAAGAAGGGGTGCACCGGTCCTGGAGATACTGCAATACCAGGTCAATGCGTGGAGTGGACAGAGCAAGCTCTTTTTCCATCTCCCTGTTCTAAAAATCCATTTAATATATGGTCCCCAGATAGGGGACGTATCAGATATTAAACTGATAAGAACAGATACTACACTTGATCTTAGCCAAAAGGCCGAGAAGCGATAACCAGAATTGGTTTCAAACTACGGAGCCACCCAAGGATCCTAAAAAGTCCATTTGTGGAGATGAGCTCCTGGACTCCCGTTAAGAAGACATGTTGTCAACCTCTAGATCCCTTACATGCCTGCACTTTTCGGCTTGCTGCTGCTGCAATCCACGCGTTTTAGATCTGCATAACTCCACCTCTTTAAACACAGCACCTTCACCCCCTGCTGTTCCCACCCGCCTCAACACTGTTGGAAGGGAGGAGAACCAATTAAGGCGGGGGGTGGGGTGGAACGAGCAGCTGTCTACCCTTAGCAGGAGGGCTCCTGATTACATACCTCTCCTGCTGCTGCTGCTGCTGCTGGCTGTCCAGCAGCAGACTGAAGGTGGCTGCTGCTGTGCACAGGTATATAAAGGCTCAGAGCCTATTATGACACGCGCAGCCAGCGTTCCATTGCCACATTCCATCTACTGCAGGCAGGATACCTGGCTGGCTGAATGTCGCTGAGAAGCTCACAGAGACCGCCATAAGCAACAGTTTAACAGAATGCCACAGACTAATCAACCAAACTTTTTGGGTTGGGTTCTCTTTTATAGTCTGCAGGCATTAAATGAAAGAAGTCAGTGTTCCAGCAGAAGGAGACAACGTTTCAGAAAAGGCATTGTAGCAAACCAAAAAAGAAATTTTAAGCGCAGCAGTGTAACCAGCGCACATACCTGTTAGCTCGGGTGAGTTTAAAAGGCTGCTGTTGATAACAAGGGCATTTGCTAAATAGATGGTGTGTGTGCAACAATATACTGAAAGGTCAATTATATTGTGCAGCTTATCTCACCACCTGTAGTTATTTAGGTGAAAGCTCCAAAATGCTTGCCTAATATGTCTGTTTATCCAAAAGGAAGTAGAAAGGGAGAGCTAGAAAGATAGCATTGCATCACATTACATGGCAATGCAATGCACAGTTGCTGAAGTTGAACCAAAATGAGCTTGTAATCTGGCTTCTGCAACTTTGAACATGAAAAATCCAATGAGGAGAAGAAAAGCAGAGCCAAAGAGTCCATCCCAAAATCCGACAAACAAGCAAAATGAACAAAAAACATTGAATTCAATTCTTTCTGATTTTAGAAACTGCATTAAAGAAGGGGTGCACCGGTCCTGGAGATACTGCAATACCAGGTCAATGCGTGGAGTGGACAGAGCAAGCTCTTTTTCCATCTCCCTGTTCTAAAAATCCATTTAATATATGGTCCCCAGATAGGGGACGTATCAGATATTAAACTGATAAGAACAGATACTACACTTGATCTTAGCCAAAAGGCCGAGAAGCGATAACCAGAATTGGTTTCAAACTACGGAGCCACCCAAGGATCCTAAAAAGTCCATTTGTGGAGATGAGCTCCTGGACTCCCGTTAAGAAGACATGTTGTCAACCTCTAGATCCCTTACATGCCTGCACTTTTCGGCTTGCTGCTGCTGCAATCCACGCGTTTTAGATCTGCATAACTCCACCTCTTTAAACACAGCACCTTCACCCCCTGCTGTTCCCACCCGCCTCAACACCGTTGGAAGGGAGGAGAACCAATTAAGGCGGGGGGTGGGGTGGAACGAGCAGCTGTCTACCCTTAGCAGGAGGGCTCCTGATTACATACCTCTCCTGCTGCTGCTGCTGCTGCTGGCTGTCCAGCAGCAGACTGAAGGTGGCTGCTGCTGTGCACAGGTATATAAAGGCTCAGAGCCTATTATGACACGCGCAGCCAGCGTTCCATTGCCACATTCCATCTACTGCAGGCAGGATACCTGGCTGGCTGAATGTCGCTGAGAAGCTCACAGAGACCGCCATAAGCAACAGTTTAACAGAATGCCACAGACTAATCAACCAAACTTTTTGGGTTGGGTTCTCTTTTATAGTCTGCAGGCATTAAATGAAAGAAGTCAGTGTTCCAGCAGAAGGAGACAACGTTTCAGAAAAGGCATTGTAGCAAACCAAAAAAGAAATTTTAAGCGCAGCAGTGTAACCAGCGCACATACCTGTTAGCTCGGGTGAGTTTAAAAGGCTGCTGTTGATAACAAGGGCATTTGCTAAATAGATGGTGTGTGTGCAACAATATACTGAAAGGTCAATTATATTGTGCAGCTTATCTCACCACCTGTAGTTATTTAGGTGAAAGCTCCAAAATGCTTGCCTAATATGTCTGTTTATCCAAAAGGAAGTAGAAAGGGAGAGCTAGAAAGATAGCATTGCATCACATTACATGGCAATGCAATGCACAGTTGCTGAAGTTGAACCAAAATGAGCTTGTAATCTGGCTTCTGCAACTTTGAACATGAAAAATCCAATGAGGAGAAGAAAAGCAGAGCCAAAGAGTCCATCCCAAAATCCGACAAACAAGCAAAATGAACAAAAAACATTGAATTCAATTCTTTCTGATTTTAGAAACTGCATTAAAGAAGGGGTGCACCGGTCCTGGAGATACTGCAATACCAGGTCAATGCGTGGAGTGGACAGAGCAAGCTCTTTTTCCATCTCCCTGTTCTAAAAATCCATTTAATATATGGTCCCCAGATAGGGGACGTATCAGATATTAAACTGATAAGAACAGATACTACACTTGATCTTAGCCAAAAGGCCGAGAAGCGATAACCAGAATTGGTTTCAAACTACGGAGCCACCCAAGGATCCTAAAAAGTCCATTTGTGGAGATGAGCTCCTGGACTCCCGTTAAGAAGACATGTTGTCAACCTCTAGATCCCTTACATGCCTGCACTTTTCGGCTTGCTGCTGCTGCAATCCACGCGTTTTAGATCTGCATAACTCCACCTCTTTAAACACAGCACCTTCACCCCCTGCTGTTCCCACCCGCCTCAACACCGTTGGAAGGGAGGAGAACCAATTAAGGCGGGGGGTGGGGTGGAACGAGCAGCTGTCTACCCTTAGCAGGAGGGCTCCTGATTACATACCTCTCCTGCTGCTGCTGCTGCTGGCTGTCCAGCAGCAGACTGAAGGTGGCTGCTGCTGTGCACAGGTATATAAAGGCTCAGAGCCTATTATGACACGCGCAGCCAGCGTTCCATTGCCACATTCCATCTACTGCAGGCAGGATACCTGGCTGGCTGAATGTCGCTGAGAAGCTCACAGAGACCGCCATAAGCAACAGTTTAACAGAATGCCACAGACTAATCAACCAAACTTTTTGGGTTGGGTTCTCTTTTATAGTCTGCAGGCATTAAATGAAAGAAGTCAGTGTTCCAGCAGAAGGAGACAACGTTTCAGAAAAGGCATTGTAGCAAACCAAAAAAGAAATTTTAAGCGCAGCAGTGTAACCAGCGCACATACCTGTTAGCTCGGGTGAGTTTAAAAGGCTGCTGTTGATAACAAGGGCATTTGCTAAATAGATGGTGTGTGTGCAACAATATACTGAAAGGTCAATTATATTGTGCAGCTTATCTCACCACCTGTAGTTATTTAGGTGAAAGCTCCAAAATGCTTGCCTAATATGTCTGTTTATCCAAAAGGAAGTAGAAAGGGAGAGCTAGAAAGATAGCATTGCATCACATTATGTTATGCACACGCCCGGGCTAAGCGGCGTGTGCGTGTGATTGGTAGTGATTCCACTGGACCGTGCCGGAGAGTGTATGCCTGGAGGGGCGTAACTAAGTATCTGCCCGATCCGACCAGGGTCGCACGACGGCATACGACGCCAGAGCACCAAGGAGGAACCGAGCAGAGGGACCAGGTGCTACTCCAGGACAGACCCCGGACACGGCTGTTGACCCACACAGGGGAATACAGGAACAGACTGGTAGACTGGCACACAGACTGGGATGCAGGCCGGCGGATATGCAGGCAGGCGGGTATGCAGGCAGGCGGGTATGCAGGCAGGCGGGCAGGCAGGCGGGTAAAGGTAAGCACGGATAGAGTGCAGACAGGGAGGCACTAGCAAGTAGGAACACAGGCGGGATAGGACCCAGTACACACCGGGATTCAGGAACAATACAGGCAGAGGGGTACAGGCAAGCACAACTAGAGTGCAGAAGACTGAGCAGGGAGGACAGGGCTCTGTTCACACTGAACAGACAGGAAGGAAAAGGCAGAGCCAGACACCCACAGGGTACTTACAGTGAAGTAGCGAGTGGACCACAAACTCACAAACGGGAGTACAGAGACAACAGGCAGGAGTTAGGTACGAGTTCAGACTCTGCAGAAAAAGGAAGGGAACGGGCAAAGAGGCAAAACAGGTAGAGGATAGGAGAGAGTTCAGACTGGAACTGAGTGTACGGAGGAGACCGACACTGCAGCAGAATACAGGAGCGGGTCTGGGAATACGGCCCCCAGAGAGGCGGAACGAACAGGCAAGGAGCGTGTACAGACAGGACAGACTAGAGAACACAGAAAGGACTCAGTTCAGACTCGGGAACTAATACCGTAAAGCAGGAGACATACAGGACACAGTTCAGACACGGGAGCTGACACCGCAAGGCAGGAGAAATACAGGACTTAGTTCAGACACGGGAACTAATACCGTAAAGCAGGAGACATACAGGACTTAGTTCAGACACGGGAACTAATACCGTAAAGCAGGAGACATACAGGACTTAGTTCAGACACGGGAACTAATACCGTAAAGCAGGAGACATACAGGACTTAGTTCAGAAACGGGAACTAATACCGTAAAGCAGGAGACATACAGGACTTAGTTCAGACACGGGAACTAATACCGTAAAGCAGGAGACCTACAGGACACAGTTCAGACACGGGAGCTGACACCGCAAGGCAGGAGACATACAGGACTTAGTTCAGACACGGGAACTAATACCGCAAAGCAGGAGACATACAGGACACAGTTCAGACACGGGAGCTGACACCGCAAGGCAGGAGACATACAGGACTTAGTTCAGACAGGCCTGGAAATACAGCCTCCAGGAAAGGCGGACAGGGAAACAAAGACAGGACCTGGCACCTTCAGAGTGCAAGCACACACTGAAAGAAACACTTATGCACAGGCAGGGATAGAAGGGAGCTGCTGAGCTATATACCAAGTGTCAGACAGCAATAGGCTGAGGACGCACAAGGGGTGTGACCCACAGCAGGTACAAAAAGCAGGAAGTGATCGGGCGCCGCCCTTAAGCAGCAGAGACAGACACAAACAGACAGCATGGAGGGAAGCCAGAGAGACATTCTGGACAGGAGATCAAGTGCGCTCTCTTGCACAGTGGGAGATAGACCACCATGCAAGGACGCCGCCAGGTATGTTACAGTACCTCCCCCCTTACGCCCCCTCTTCTTCAGGCCTGCCAGAATCTTCCGCAGGGAATTCGAGGACCAGTCGTTCACTGGGTTGGAGGGGGACAGAGACTTGAGGGTAATCTCTGCTTCGAGGTACATCTTGTCAAGCTCACAGGAAGAAATAGACGGGTTATCAGGTACATAATGAGGAAAAGTCACTGTCTCTTTGTTATCTGGTGGTACCCCGGAGGATTCAGGAAACAACTGGAGGTCCTTCGCCGGGTCAGAAGAGTACTGAGGCTCAGAGAAAACATCTGCTTCAGAGTTCACTAGGTCGGACTCACTGGAGGAAGCAGGCGAGGTATCAGGTGCAGGAAATAGGAAAGTCTCTGTCCATTCACCACCAGGTGGCACCCCGAAGGGTTCTAAACACAACTGGAGGTCCTCCGCCTGGTCGGAGGGGTATAGAGACTCGGGAGTAACCTCTGCTTCGGAGTACACTAGGTTGGACTCACTGGAGGAAGCAGGCGAGGTATCAGGTACAGGAAATAGGAAAGTCTCTGTCCATTCACCACCAGGTGGCACCCCGAAGGGTTCTAAACACAACTGGAGGTCCTCCGCCTGGTCGGAGGGGTGTAGAGACTCGGGAGTAACCTCTGCTTCGGAGTACACTAGGTTGGACTCACTGGAGGAAGCAGGCGAGGTATCGGGTACCGGAAATAGGAAAGTCTCTGTCCATTCACCACCAGGTGGCACCCCGAAGGGTTCTAAACACAACTGGAGGTCCTCCGCCTGGTCGGAGGGGTGTAGAGACTCGGGAGTAACCTCTGCTTCGGAGTACACTAGGTTGGACTCACTGGACGAAGCGAGTGAGGTATCAGATCCAGGATATAGGAAAGTCTCTGTCCATTCACCACCAGGTGGCACCCCGAAGGGTTCTGAACACAACTGGAGGTCCTCCGCCTGGTCGGAGGGGTGTAGAGACTCGGGAGTAACCTCTGCTTCGGAGTACACTAAGTTGGACTCACTGGACGAAGCGAGCGAGGTATCAGGTACAGAGTATAGGAGAGTCTCTGTCCTTTCGTTACCAGGTAGCACCCCGAAGGGTTCAGGAGGTCTCAGGGAGGACAGACCCAGGCGTGACTGCTTGCCTCTAAGTCTAGCACGTCTGGACTGCCTCTTGAGGTTGGGAGAAGTATTCCGGAAAGCGTAGTCACCCTGTGAGGATTCTGGGTGGGCAGTAGTCTCATTGGGCTGGAGAACTATTGCGCTACCCACACACATTACCCATTGGGGCTGCTCCGGGATACTGGGAAGTGAAGCTTCAGCAGGAGCCTCCGGGTTAGGATCATCGAAGACCATTAGAAAGGCCACCAGGAAGGCCATTAGGTCCCGGAGGATCGGATCCTGTGTCTCATATAGGGGGTTGATCCATTCCAAGGCATCCCCCGCCAGGTAAGACATAATAAAGGCCACTTTAGCCCAATCGGAAGGAAAATAAAGAGGGTAGGCCTTAAAGTGTAGCATGCATTGCTCCACAAATGCACGACACTGTTTTGGATCTCCATAGTAACGTGGCGGATCCGCAGGAACGAGAGCTGATAGATCCATCTGGACGGTGCGTAATTCGCCTGGAACTCAGCTAAGGGAAAAAAAAAATATTTATTTATTTTAATGCATGTATTCGCTGGAAAACTTCTCAGAGAGCGAAGGCCGTGGGGCTCAACGGGAACCATGGCCTGTGCATGCTGTTATGCACACGCCCGGGCTAAGCGGCGTGTGCGTGTGATTGGTAGTGATTCCACTGGACCGTGCCGGAGAGTGTATGCCTGGAGGGACGTAACTAAGTATCTGCCCGATCCGACCAGGGTCGCACGACGGCATACGACGCCAGAGCACCAAGGAGGAACCGAGCAGAGGGACCAGGTGCTACTCCAGGACAGACCCCGGACACGGCTGTTGACCCACACAGGGGAATACAGGAACAGACTGGTAGACTGGCACACAGACTGGGATGCAGGCCGGCGGATATGCAGGCAGGCGGGTATGCAGGCAGGCGGGCAGGCAGGCGGGCAGGCAGGCGGGTAAAGGTAAGCACGGATAGAGTGCAGACAGGGAGGCACTAGCAAGTAGGAACACAGGCGGGATAGGACCCAGTACACACCGGGATTCAGGAACAATACAGGCAGAGGGGTACAGGCAAGCACAACTAGAGTGCAGAAGACTGAGCAGGGAGGACAGGGCTCTGTTCACACTGAACAGACAGGAAGGAAAAGGCAGAGCCAGACACCCACAGGGTGCTTACAGTGAAGTAGCGAGTGGACCACAAACTCACAAACGGGAGTACAGAGACAACAGGCAGGAGTTAGGTACGAGTTCAGACTCTGCAGAAAAAGGAAGGGAACGGGCAAAGAGGCAAAACAGGTAGAGGATAGGAGAGAGTTCAGACTGGAACTGAGTGTACGGAGGAGACCGACACTGCAGCAGAATACAGGAGCGGGTCTGGGAATACGGCCCCCAGAGAGGCGGAACGAACAGGCAAGGAGCGTGTACAGACAGGACAGACTAGAGAACACAGAAAGGACTCAGTTCAGACTCGGGAACTAATACCGTAAAGCAGGAGACATACAGGACACAGTTCAGACACGGGAGCTGACACCGCAAGGCAGGAGAAATACAGGACTTAGTTCAGACACGGGAACTAATACCGTAAAGCAGGAGACATACAGGACTTAGTTCAGACACGGGAACTAATACCGTAAAGCAGGAGACATACAGGACTTAGTTCAGACACGGGAACTAATACCGTAAAGCAGGAGACATACAGGACTTAGTTCAGAAACGGGAACTAATACCGTAAAGCAGGAGACATACAGGACTTAGTTCAGACACGGGAACTAATACCGTAAAGCAGGAGACATACAGGACACAGTTCAGACACGGGAGCTGACACCGCAAGGCAGGAGACATACAGGACTTAGTTCAGACACGGGAACTAATACCGCAAAGCAGGAGACATACAGGACACAGTTCAGACACGGGAGCTGACACCGCAAGGCAGGAGACATACAGGACTTAGTTCAGACAGGCCTGGAAATACAGCCTCCAGGAAAGGCGGACAGGGAAACAAAGACAGGACCTGGCACCTTCAGAGTGCAAGCACACACTGAGAGAAACACTTATGCACAGGCAGGGATAGAAGGGAGCTGCTGAGCTATATACCAAGTGTCAGACAGCAATAGGCTGAGGACGCACAAGGGGTGTGACCCACAGCAGGTACAAAAAGCAGGAAGTGATCGGGCGCCGCCCTTAAGCAGCAGAGACAGACACAAACAGACAGCATGGAGGGAAGCCAGAGAGACATTCTGGACAGGAGATCAAGTGCGCTCTCTTGCACAGTGGGAGATAGACCACCATGCAAGGACGCCGCCAGGTATGTTACACATTACATGGCAATGCAATGCACAGTTGCTGAAGTTGAACCAAAATGAGCTTGTAATCTGGCTTCTGCAACTTTGAACATGAAAAATCCAATGAGGAGAAGAAAAGCAGAGCCAAAGAGTCCATCCCAAAATCCGACAAACAAGCAAAATGAACAAAAAACATTGAATTCAATTCTTTCTGATTTTAGAAACTGCATTAAAGAAGGGGTGCACCGGTCCTGGAGATACTGCAATACCAGGTCAATGCGTGGAGTGGACAGAGCAAGCTCTTTTTCCATCTCCCTGTTCTAAAAATCCATTTAATATATGGTCCCCAGATAGGGGACGTATCAGATATTAAACTGATAAGAACAGATACTACACTTGATCTTAGCCAAAAGGCCGAGAAGCGATAACCAGAATTGGTTTCAAACTACGGAGCCACCCAAGGATCCTAAAAAGTCCATTTGTGGAGATGAGCTCCTGGACTCCCGTTAAGAAGACATGTTGTCAACCTCTAGATCCCTTACATGCCTGCACTTTTCGGCTTGCTGCTGCTGCAATCCACGCATTTTAGATCTGCATAACTCCACCTCTTTAAACACAGCACCTTCACCCCCTGCTGTTCCCACCCGCCTCAACACCGTTGGAAGGGAGGAGAACCAATTAAGGCGGGGGGTGGGGTGGAACGAGCAGCTGTCTACCCTTAGCAGGAGGGCTCCTGATTACATACCTCTCCTGCTGCTGCTGCTGCTGCTGGCTGTCCAGCAGCAGACTGAAGGTGGCTGCTGCTGTGCACAGGTATATAAAGGCTCAGAGCCTATTATGACACGCGCAGCCAGCGTTCCATTGCCACATTCCATCTACTGCAGGCAGGATACCTGGCTGGCTGAATGTCGCTGAGAAGCTCACAGAGACCGCCATAAGCAACAGTTTAACAGAATGCCACAGACTAATCAACCAAACTTTTTGGGTTGGGTTCTCTTTTATAGTCTGCAGGCATTAAATGAAAGAAGTCAGTGTTCCAGCAGAAGGAGACAACGTTTCAGAAAAGGCATTGTAGCAAACCAAAAAAGAAATTTTAAGCGCAGCAGTGTAACCAGCGCACATACCTGTTAGCTCGGGTGAGTTTAAAAGGCTGCTGTTGATAACAAGGGCATTTGCTAAATAGATGGTGTGTGTGCAACAATATACTGAAAGGTCAATTATATTGTGCAGCTTATCTCACCACCTGTAGTTATTTAGGTGAAAGCTCCAAAATGCTTGCCTAATATGTCTGTTTATCCAAAAGGAAGTAGAAAGGGAGAGCTAGAAAGATAGCATTGCATCACATTACATGGCAATGCAATGCACAGTTGCTGAAGTTGAACCAAAATGAGCTTGTAATCTGGCTTCTGCAACTTTGAACATGAAAAATCCAATGAGGAGAAGAAAAGCAGAGCCAAAGAGTCCATCCCAAAATCCGACAAACAAGCAAAATGAACAAAAAACAATGAATTCAATTCTTTCTGATTTTAGAAACTGCATTAAAGAAGGGGTGCACCGGTCCTGGAGATACTGCAATACCAGGTCAATGCGTGGAGTGGACAGAGCAAGCTCTTTTTCCATCTCCCTGTTCTAAAAATCCATTTAATATATGGTCCCCAGATAGGGGACGTATCAGATATTAAACTGATAAGAACAGATACTACACTTGATCTTAGCCAAAAGGCCGAGAAGCGATAACCAGAATTGGTTTCAAACTACGGAGCCACCCAAGGATCCTAAAAAGTCCATTTGTGGAGATGAGCTCCTGGACTCCCGTTAAGAAGACATGTTGTCAACCTCTAGATCCCTTACATGCCTGCACTTTTCGGCTTGCTGCTGCTGCAATCCACGCGTTTTAGATCTGCATAACTCCACCTCTTTAAACACAGCACCTTCACCCCCTGCTTTTCCCACCCGCCTCAACACCGTTGGAAGGGAGGAGAACCAATTAAGGCGGGGGGTGGGGTGGAACGAGCAGCTGTCTACCCTTAGCAGGAGGGCTCCTGATTACATACCTCTCCTGCTGCTGCTGCTGCTGCTGGCTGTCCAGCAGCAGACTGAAGGTGGCTGCTGCTGTGCACAGGTATATAAAGGCTCAGAGCCTATTATGACACGCGCAGCCAGCGTTCCATTGCCACATTCCATCTACTGCAGGCAGGATACCTGGCTGGCTGAATGTCGCTGAGAAGCTCACAGAGACCGCCATAAGCAACAGTTTAACAGAATGCCACAGACTAATCAACCAAACTTTTTGGGTTGGGTTCTCTTTTATAGTCTGCAGGCATTAAATGAAAGAAGTCAGTGTTCCAGCAGAAGGAGACAACGTTTCAGAAAAGGCATTGTAGCAAACCAAAAAAGAAATTTTAAGCGCAGCAGTGTAACCAGCGCACATACCTGTTAGCTCGGGTGAGTTTAAAAGGCTGCTGTTGATAACAAGGGCATTTGCTAAATAGATGGTGTGTGTGCAACAATATACTGAAAGGTCAATTATATTGTGCAGCTTATCTCACCACCTGTAGTTATTTAGGTGAAAGCTCCAAAATGCTTGCCTAATATGTCTGTTTATCCAAAAGGAAGTAGAAAGGGAGAGCTAGAAAGATAGCATTGCATCACATTACATGGCAATGCAATGCACAGTTGCTGAAGTTGAACCAAAATGAGCTTGTAATCTGGCTTCTGCAACTTTGAACATGAAAAATCCAATGAGGAGAAGAAAAGCAGAGCCAAAGAGTCCATCCCAAAATCCGACAAACAAGCAAAATGAACAAAAAACATTGAATTCAATTCTTTCTGATTTTAGAAACTGCATTAAAGAAGGGGTGCACCGGTCCTGGAGATACTGCAATACCAGGTCAATGCGTGGAGTGGACAGAGCAAGCTCTTTTTCCATCTCCCTGTTCTAAAAATCCATTTAATATATGGTCCCCAGATAGGGGACGTATCAGATATTAAACTGATAAGAACAGATACTACACTTGATCTTAGCCAAAAGGCCGAGAAGCGATAACCAGAATTGGTTTCAAACTACGGAGCCACCCAAGGATCCTAAAAAGTCCATTTGTGGAGATGAGCTCCTGGACTCCCGTTAAGAAGACATGTTGTCAACCTCTAGATCCCTTACATGCCTGCACTTTTCGGCTTGCTGCTGCTGCAATCCACGCGTTTTAGATCTGCATAACTCCACCTCTTTAAACACAGCACCTTCACCCCCTGCTGTTCCCACCCGCCTCAACACCGTTGGAAGGGAGGAGAACCAATTAAGGCGGGGGGTGGGGTGGAACGAGCAGCTGTCTACCCTTAGCAGGAGGGCTCCTGATTACATACCTCTCCTGCTGCTGCTGCTGCTGGCTGTCCAGCAGCAGACTGAAGGTGGCTGCTGCTGTGCACAGGTATATAAAGGCTCAGAGCCTATTATGACACGCGCAGCCAGCGTTCCATTGCCACATTCCATCTACTGCAGGCAGGATACCTGGCTGGCTGAATGTCGCTGAGAAGCTCACAGAGACCGCCATAAGCAACAGTTTAACAGAATGCCACAGACTAATCAACCAAACTTTTTGGGTTGGGTTCTCTTTTATAGTCTGCAGGCATTAAATGAAAGAAGTCAGTGTTCCAGCAGAAGGAGACAACGTTTCAGAAAAGGCATTGTAGCAAACCAAAAAAGAAATTTTAAGCGCAGCAGTGTAACCAGCGCACATACCTGTTAGCTCGGGTGAGTTTAAAAGGCTGCTGTTGATAACAAGGGCATTTGCTAAATAGATGGTGTGTGTGCAACAATATACTGAAAGGTCAATTATATTGTGCAGCTTATCTCACCACCTGTAGTTATTTAGGTGAAAGCTCCAAAATGCTTGCCTAATATGTCTGTTTATCCAAAAGGAAGTAGAAAGGGAGAGCTAGAAAGATAGCATTGCATCACATTACATGGCAATGCAATGCACAGTTGCTGAAGTTGAACCAAAATGAGCTTGTAATCTGGCTTCTGCAACTTTGAACATGAAAAATCCAATGAGGAGAAGAAAAGCAGAGCCAAAGAGTCCATCCCAAAATCCGACAAACAAGCAAAATGAACAAAAAACATTGAATTCAATTCTTTCTGATTTTAGAAACTGCATTAAAGAAGGGGTGCACCGGTCCTGGAGATACTGCAATACCAGGTCAATGCGTGGAGTGGACAGAGCAAGCTCTTTTTCCATCTCCCTGTTCTAAAAATCCATTTAATATATGGTCCCCAGATAGGGGACGTATCAGATATTAAACTGATAAGAACAGATACTACACTTGATCTTAGCCAAAAGGCCGAGAAGCGATAACCAGAATTGGTTTCAAACTACGGAGCCACCCAAGGATCCTAAAAAGTCCATTTGTGGAGATGAGCTCCTGGACTCCCGTTAAGAAGACATGTTGTCAACCTCTAGATCCCTTACATGCCTGCACTTTTCGGCTTGCTGCTGCTGCAATCCACGCGTTTTAGATCTGCATAACTCCACCTCTTTAAACACAGCACCTTCACCCCCTGCTGTTCCCACCCGCCTCAACACCGTTGGAAGGGAGGAGAACCAATTAAGGCGGGGGGTGGGGTGGAACGAGCAGCTGTCTACCCTTAGCAGGAGGGCTCCTGATTACATACCTCTCCTGCTGCTGCTGCTGCTGGCTGTCCAGCAGCAGACTGAAGGTGGCTGCTGCTGTGCACAGGTATATAAAGGCTCAGAGCCTATTATGACACGCGCAGCCAGCGTTCCATTGCCACATTCCATCTACTGCAGGCAGGATACCTGGCTGGCTGAATGTCGCTGAGAAGCTCACAGAGACCGCCATAAGCAACAGTTTAACAGAATGCCACAGACTAATCAACCAAACTTTTTGGGTTGGGTTCTCTTTTATAGTCTGCAGGCATTAAATGAAAGAAGTCAGTGTTCCAGCAGAAGGAGACAACGTTTCAGAAAAGGCATTGTAGCAAACCAAAAAAGAAATTTTAAGCGCAGCAGTGTAACCAGCGCACATACCTGTTAGCTCGGGTGAGTTTAAAAGGCTGCTGTTGATAACAAGGGCATTTGCTAAATAGATGGTGTGTGTGCAACAATATACTGAAAGGTCAATTATATTGTGCAGCTTATCTCACCACCTGTAGTTATTTAGGTGAAAGCTCCAAAATGCTTGCCTAATATGTCTGTTTATCCAAAAGGAAGTAGAAAGGGAGAGCTAGAAAGATAGCATTGCATCACATTACATGGCAATGCAATGCACAGTTGCTGAAGTTGAACCAAAATGAGCTTGTAATCTGGCTTCTGCAACTTTGAACATGAAAAATCCAATGAGGAGAAGAAAAGCAGAGCCAAAGAGTTCATCCCAAAATCCGACAAACAAGCAAAATGAACAAAAAACATTGAATTCAATTCTTTCTGATTTTAGAAACTGCATTAAAGAAGGGGTGCACCGGTCCTGGAGATACTGCAATACCAGGTCAATGCGTGGAGTGGACAGAGCAAGCTCTTTTTCCATCTCCCTGTTCTAAAAATCCATTTAATATATGGTCCCCAGATAGGGGACGTATCAGATATTAAACTGATAAGAACAGATACTACACTTGATCTTAGCCAAAAGGCCGAGAAGCGATAACCAGAATTGGTTTCAAACTACGGAGCCACCCAAGGATCCTAAAAAGTCCATTTGTGGAGATGAGCTCCTGGACTCCCGTTAAGAAGACATGTTGTCAACCTCTAGATCCCTTACATGCCTGCACTTTTCGGCTTGCTGCTGCTGCAATCCACGCGTTTTAGATCTGCATAACTCCACCTCTTTAAACACAGCACCTTCACCCCCTGCTGTTCCCACCCGCCTCAACACCGTTGGAAGGGAGGAGAACCAATTAAGGCGGGGGGTGGGGTGGAACGAGCAGCTGTCTACCCTTAGCAGGAGGGCTCCTGATTACATACCTCTCCTGCTGCTGCTGCTGCTGGCTGTCCAGCAGCAGACTGAAGGTGGCTGCTGCTGTGCACAGGTATATAAAGGCTCAGAGCCTATTATGACACGCGCAGCCAGCGTTCCATTGCCACATTCCATCTACTGCAGGCAGGATACCTGGCTGGCTGAATGTCGCTGAGAAGCTCACAGAGACCGCCATAAGCAACAGTTTAACAGAATGCCACAGACTAATCAACCAAACTTTTTGGGTTGGGTTCTCTTTTATAGTCTGCAGGCATTAAATGAAAGAAGTCAGTGTTCCAGCAGAAGGAGACAACGTTTCAGAAAAGGCATTGTAGCAAACCAAAAAAGAAATTTTAAGCGCAGCAGTGTAACCAGCGCACATACCTGTTAGCTCGGGTGAGTTTAAAAGGCTGCTGTTGATAACAAGGGCATTTGCTAAATAGATGGTGTGTGTGCAACAATATACTGAAAGGTCAATTATATTGTGCAGCTTATCTCACCACCTGTAGTTATTTAGGTGAAAGCTCCAAAATGCTTGCCTAATATGTCTGTTTATCCAAAAGGAAGTAGAAAGGGAGAGCTAGAAAGATAGCATTGCATCACATTACATGGCAATGCAATGCACAGTTGCTGAAGTTGAACCAAAATGAGCTTGTAATCTGGCTTCTGCAACTTTGAACATGAAAAATCCAATGAGGAGAAGAAAAGCAGAGCCAAAGAGTCCATCCCAAAATCCGACAAACAAGCAAAATGAACAAAAAACATTGAATTCAATTCTTTCTGATTTTAGAAACTGCATTAAAGAAGGGGTGCACCGGTCCTGGAGATACTGCAATACCAGGTCAATGCGTGGAGTGGACAGAGCAAGCTCTTTTTCCATCTCCCTGTTCTAAAAATCCATTTAATATATGGTCCCCAGATAGGGGACGTATCAGATATTAAACTGATAAGAACAGATACTACACTTGATCTTAGCCAAAAGGCCGAGAAGCGATAACCAGAATTGGTTTCAAACTACGGAGCCACCCAAGGATCCTAAAAAGTCCATTTGTGGAGATGAGCTCCTGGACTCCCGTTAAGAAGACATGTTGTCAACCTCTAGATCCCTTACATGCCTGCACTTTTCGGCTTGCTGCTGCTGCAATCCACGCGTTTTAGATCTGCATAACTCCACCTCTTTAAACACAGCACCTTCACCCCCTGCTGTTCCCACCCGCCTCAACACCGTTGGAAGGGAGGAGAACCAATTAAGGCGGGGGGTGGGGTGGAACGAGCAGCTGTCTACCCTTAGCAGGAGGGCTCCTGATTACATACCTCTCCTGCTGCTGCTGCTGGCTGTCCAGCAGCAGACTGAAGGTGGCTGCTGCTGTGCACAGGTATATAAAGGCTCAGAGCCTATTATGACACGCGCAGCCAGCGTTCCATTGCCACATTCCATCTACTGCAGGCAGGATACCTGGCTGGCTGAATGTCGCTGAGAAGCTCACAGAGACCGCCATAAGCAACAGTTTAACAGAATGCCACAGACTAATCAACCAAACTTTTTGGGTTGGGTTCTCTTTTATAGTCTGCAGGCATTAAATGAAAGAAGTCAGTGTTCCAGCAGAAGGAGACAACGTTTCAGAAAAGGCATTGTAGCAAACCAAAAAAGAAATTTTAAGCGCAGCAGTGTAACCAGCGCACATACCTGTTAGCTCGGGTGAGTTTAAAAGGCTGCTGTTGATAACAAGGGCATTTGCTAAATAGATGGTGTGTGTGCAACAATATACTGAAAGGTCAATTATATTGTGCAGCTTATCTCACCACCTGTAGTTATTTAGGTGAAAGCTCCAAAATGCTTGCCTAATATGTCTGTTTATCCAAAAGGAAGTAGAAAGGGAGAGCTAGAAAGATAGCATTGCATCACATTACATGGCAATGCAATGCACAGTTGCTGAAGTTGAACCAAAATGAGCTTGCAATCTGGCTTCTGCAACTTTGAACATGAAAAATCCAATGAGGAGAAGAAAAGCAGAGCCAAAGAGTCCATCCCAAAATCCGACAAACAAGCAAAATGAACAAAAAACATTGAATTCAATTCTTTCTGATTTTAGAAACTGCATTAAAGAAGGGGTGCACCGGTCCTGGAGATACTGCAATACCAGGTCAATGCGTGGAGTGGACAGAGCAAGCTCTTTTTCCATCTCCCTGTTCTAAAAATCCATTTAATATATGGTCCCCAGATAGGGGACGTATCAGATATTAAACTGATAAGAACAGATACTACACTTGATCTTAGCCAAAAGGCCGAGAAGCGATAACCAGAATTGGTTTCAAACTACGGAGCCACCCAAGGATCCTAAAAAGTCCATTTGTGGAGATGAGCTCCTGGACTCCCGTTAAGAAGACATGTTGTCAACCTCTAGATCCCTTACATGCCTGCACTTTTCGGCTTGCTGCTGCTGCAATCCACGCGTTTTAGATCTGCATAACTCCACCTCTTTAAACACAGCACCTTCACCCCCTGCTGTTCCCACCCGCCTCAACACCGTTGGAAGGGAGGAGAACCAATTAAGGCGGGGGGTGGGGTGGAACGAGCAGCTGTCTACCCTTAGCAGGAGGGCTCCTGATTACATACCTCTCCTGCTGCTGCTGCTGCTGGCTGTCCAGCAGCAGACTGAAGGTGGCTGCTGCTGTGCACAGGTATATAAAGGCTCAGAGCCTATTATGACACGCGCAGCCAGCGTTCCATTGCCACATTCCATCTACTGCAGGCAGGATACCTGGCTGGCTGAATGTCGCTGAGAAGCTCACAGAGACCGCCATAAGCAACAGTTTAACAGAATGCCACAGACTAATCAACCAAACTTTTTGGGTTGGGTTCTCTTTTATAGTCTGCAGGCATTAAATGAAAGAAGTCAGTGTTCCAGCAGAAGGAGACAACGTTTCAGAAAAGGCATTGTAGCAAACCAAAAAAGAAATTTTAAGCGCAGCAGTGTAACCAGCGCACATACCTGTTAGCTCGGGTGAGTTTAAAAGGCTGCTGTTGATAACAAGGGCATTTGCTAAATAGATGGTGTGTGTGCAACAATATACTGAAAGGTCAATTATATTGTGCAGCTTATCTCACCACCTGTAGTTATTTAGGTGAAAGCTCCAAAATGCTTGCCTAATATGTCTGTTTATCCAAAAGGAAGTAGAAAGGGAGAGCTAGAAAGATAGCATTGCATCACATTACATGGCAATGCAATGCACAGTTGCTGAAGTTGAACCAAAATGAGCTTGTAATCTGGCTTCTGCAACTTTGAACATGAAAAATCCAATGAGGAGAAGAAAAGCAGAGCCAAAGAGTCCATCCCAAAATCCGACAAACAAGCAAAATGAACAAAAAACATTGAATTCAATTCTTTCTGATTTTAGAAACTGCATTAAAGAAGGGGTGCACCGGTCCTGGAGATACTGCAATACCAGGTCAATGCGTGGAGTGGACAGAGCAAGCTCTTTTTCCATCTCCCTGTTCTAAAAATCCATTTAATATATGGTCCCCAGATAGGGGACGTATCAGATATTAAACTGATAAGAACAGATACTACACTTGATCTTAGCCAAAAGGCCGAGAAGCGATAACCAGAATTGGTTTCAAACTACGGAGCCACCCAAGGATCCTAAAAAGTCCATTTGTGGAGATGAGCTCCTGGACTCCCGTTAAGAAGACATGTTGTCAACCTCTAGATCCCTTACATGCCTGCACTTTTCGGCTTGCTGCTGCTGCAATCCACGCGTTTTAGATCTGCATAACTCCACCTCTTTAAACACAGCACCTTCACCCCCTGCTGTTCCCACCCGCCTCAACACCGTTGGAAGGGAGGAGAACCAATTAAGGCGGGGGGTGGGGTGGAACGAGCAGCTGTCTACCCTTAGCAGGAGGGCTCCTGATTACATACCTCTCCTGCTGCTGCTGCTGCTGGCTGTCCAGCAGCAGACTGAAGGTGGCTGCTGCTGTGCACAGGTATATAAAGGCTCAGAGCCTATTATGACACGCGCAGCCAGCGTTCCATTGCCACATTCCATCTACTGCAGGCAGGATACCTGGCTGGCTGAATGTCGCTGAGAAGCTCACAGAGACCGCCATAAGCAACAGTTTAACAGAATGCCACAGACTAATCAACCAAACTTTTTGGGTTGGGTTCTCTTTTATAGTCTGCAGGCATTAAATGAAAGAAGTCAGTGTTCCAGCAGAAGGAGACAACGTTTCAGAAAAGGCATTGTAGCAAACCAAAAAAGAAATTTTAAGCGCAGCAGTGTAACCAGCGCACATACCTGTTAGCTCGGGTGAGTTTAAAAGGCTGCTGTTGATAACAAGGGCATTTGCTAAATAGATGGTGTGTGTGCAACAATATACTGAAAGGTCAATTATATTGTGCAGCTTATCTCACCACCTGTAGTTATTTAGGTGAAAGCTCCAAAATGCTTGCCTAATATGTCTGTTTATCCAAAAGGAAGTAGAAAGGGAGAGCTAGAAAGATAGCATTGCATCACATTACATGGCAATGCAATGCACAGTTGCTGAAGTTGAACCAAAATGAGCTTGTAATCTGGCTTCTGCAACTTTGAACATGAAAAATCCAATGAGGAGAAGAAAAGCAGAGCCAAAGAGTCCATCCCAAAATCCGACAAACAAGCAAAATGAACAAAAAACATTGAATTCAATTCTTTCTGATTTTAGAAACTGCATTAAAGAAGGGGTGCACCGGTCCTGGAGATACTGCAATACCAGGTCAATGCGTGGAGTGGACAGAGCAAGCTCTTTTTCCATCTCCCTGTTCTAAAAATCCATTTAATATATGGTCCCCAGATAGGGGACGTATCAGATATTAAACTGATAAGAACAGATACTACACTTGATCTTAGCCAAAAGGCCGAGAAGCGATAACCAGAATTGGTTTCAAACTACGGAGCCACCCAAGGATCCTAAAAAGTCCATTTGTGGAGATGAGCTCCTGGACTCCCGTTAAGAAGACATGTTGTCAACCTCTAGATCCCTTACATGCCTGCACTTTTCGGCTTGCTGCTGCTGCAATCCACGCGTTTTAGATCTGCATAACTCCACCTCTTTAAACACAGCACCTTCACCCCCTGCTGTTCCCACCCGCCTCAACACCGTTGGAAGGGAGGAGAACCAATTAAGGCGGGGGGTGGGGTGGAACGAGCAGCTGTCTACCCTTAGCAGGAGGGCTCCTGATTACATACCTCTCCTGCTGCTGCTGCTGCTGGCTGTCCAGCAGCAGACTGAAGGTGGCTGCTGCTGTGCACAGGTATATAAAGGCTCAGAGCCTATTATGACACGCGCAGCCAGCGTTCCATTGCCACATTCCATCTACTGCAGGCAGGATACCTGGCTGGCTGAATGTCGCTGAGAAGCTCACAGAGACCGCCATAAGCAACAGTTTAACAGAATGCCACAGACTAATCAACCAAACTTTTTGGGTTGGGTTCTCTTTTATAGTCTGCAGGCATTAAATGAAAGAAGTCAGTGTTCCAGCAGAAGGAGACAACGTTTCAGAAAAGGCATTGTAGCAAACCAAAAAAGAAATTTTAAGCGCAGCAGTGTAACCAGCGCACATACCTGTTAGCTCGGGTGAGTTTAAAAGGCTGCTGTTGATAACAAGGGCATTTGCTAAATAGATGGTGTGTGTGCAACAATATACTGAAAGGTCAATTATATTGTGCAGCTTATCTCACCACCTGTAGTTATTTAGGTGAAAGCTCCAAAATGCTTGCCTAATATGTCTGTTTATCCAAAAGGAAGTAGAAAGGGAGAGCTAGAAAGATAGCATTGCATCACATTACATGTCAATGCAATGCACAGTTGCTGAAGTTGAACCAAAATGAGCTTGTAATCTGGCTTCTGCAACTTTGAACATGAAAAATCCAATGAGGAGAAGAAAAGCAGAGCCAAAGAGTCCATCCCAAAATCCGACAAACAAGCAAAATGAACAAAAAACATTGAATTCAATTCTTTCTGATTTTAGAAACTGCATTAAAGAAGGGGTGCACCGGTCCTGGAGATACTGCAATACCAGGTCAATGCGTGGAGTGGACAGAGCAAGCTCTTTTTCCATCTCCCTGTTCTAAAAATCCATTTAATATATGGTCCCCAGATAGGGGACGTATCAGATATTAAACTGATAAGAACAGATACTACACTTGATCTTAGCCAAAAGGCCGAGAAGCGATAACCAGAATTGGTTTCAAACTACGGAGCCACCCAAGGATCCTAAAAAGTCCATTTGTGGAGATGAGCTCCTGGACTCCCGTTAAGAAGACATGTTGTCAACCTCTAGATCCCTTACATGCCTGCACTTTTCGGCTTGCTGCTGCTGCAATCCACGCGTTTTAGATCTGCATAACTCCACCTCTTTAAACACAGCACCTTCACCCCCTGCTGTTCCCACCCGCCTCAACACCGTTGGAAGGGAGGAGAACCAATTAAGGCGGGGGGTGGGGTGGAACGAGCAGCTGTCTACCCTTAGCAGGAGGGCTCCTGATTACATACCTCTCCTGCTGCTGCTGCTGCTGGCTGTCCAGCAGCAGACTGAAGGTGGCTGCTGCTGTGCACAGGTATATAAAGGCTCAGAGCCTATTATGACACGCGCAGCCAGCGTTCCATTGCCACATTCCATCTACTGCAGGCAGGATACCTGGCTGGCTGAATGTCGCTGAGAAGCTCACAGAGACCGCCATAAGCAACAGTTTAACAGAATGCCACAGACTAATCAACCAAACTTTTTGGGTTGGGTTCTCTTTTATAGTCTGCAGGCATTAAATGAAAGAAGTCAGTGTTCCAGCAGAAGGAGACAACGTTTCAGAAAAGGCATTGTAGCAAACCAAAAAAGAAATTTTAAGCGCAGCAGTGTAACCAGCGCACATACCTGTTAGCTCGGGTGAGTTTAAAAGGCTGCTGTTGATAACAAGGGCATTTGCTAAATAGATGGTGTGTGTGCAACAATATACTGAAAGGTCAATTATATTGTGCAGCTTATCTCACCACCTGTAGTTATTTAGGTGAAAGCTCCAAAATGCTTGCCTAATATGTCTGTTTATCCAAAAGGAAGTAGAAAGGGAGAGCTAGAAAGATAGCATTGCATCACATTACATGGCAATGCAATGCACAG
The DNA here is from genome assembly GCF_046119375.1 of Phyllobates terribilis. NCBI lineage: Eukaryota > Metazoa > Chordata > Amphibia > Anura > Dendrobatidae > Phyllobates > Phyllobates terribilis. The sequence goes on along the minus strand of NW_027363529.1, from coordinate 66,929 downwards.
TTGCTGAAGTTGAACCAAAATGAGCTTGTAATCTGGCTTCTGCAACTTTGAACATGAAAAATCCAATGAGGAGAAGAAAAGCAGAGCCAAAGAGTCCATCCCAAAATCCGACAAACAAGCAAAATGAACAAAAAACATTGAATTCAATTCTTTCTGATTTTAGAAACTGCATTAAAGAAGGGGTGCACCGGTCCTGGAGATACTGCAATACCAGGTCAATGCGTGGAGTGGACAGAGCAAGCTCTTTTTCCATCTCCCTGTTCTAAAAATCCATTTAATATATGGTCCCCAGATAGGGGACGTATCAGATATTAAACTGATAAGAACAGATACTACACTTGATCTTAGCCAAAAGGCCGAGAAGCGATAACCAGAATTGGTTTCAAACTACGGAGCCACCCAAGGATCCTAAAAAGTCCATTTGTGGAGATGAGCTCCTGGACTCCCGTTAAGAAGACATGTTGTCAACCTCTAGATCCCTTACATGCCTGCACTTTTCGGCTTGCTGCTGCTGCAATCCACGCGTTTTAGATCTGCATAACTCCACCTCTTTAAACACAGCACCTTCACCCCCTGCTGTTCCCACCCGCCTCAACACCGTTGGAAGGGAGGAGAACCAATTAAGGCGGGGGGTGGGGTGGAACGAGCAGCTGTCTACCCTTAGCAGGAGGGCTCCTGATTACATACCTCTCCTGCTGCTGCTGCTGCTGGCTGTCCAGCAGCAGACTGAAGGTGGCTGCTGCTGTGCACAGGTATATAAAGGCTCAGAGCCTATTATGACACGCGCAGCCAGCGTTCCATTGCCACATTCCATCTACTGCAGGCAGGATACCTGGCTGGCTGAATGTCGCTGAGAAGCTCACAGAGACCGCCATAAGCAACAGTTTAACAGAATGCCACAGACTAATCAACCAAACTTTTTGGGTTGGGTTCTCTTTTATAGTCTGCAGGCATTAAATGAAAGAAGTCAGTGTTCCAGCAGAAGGAGACAACGTTTCAGAAAAGGCATTGTAGCAAACCAAAAAAGAAATTTTAAGCGCAGCAGTGTAACCAGCGCACATACCTGTTAGCTCGGGTGAGTTTAAAAGGCTGCTGTTGATAACAAGGGCATTTGCTAAATAGATGGTGTGTGTGCAACAATATACTGAAAGGTCAATTATATTGTGCAGCTTATCTCACCACCTGTAGTTATTTAGGTGAAAGCTCCAAAATGCTTGCCTAATATGTCTGTTTATCCAAAAGGAAGTAGAAAGGGAGAGCTAGAAAGATAGCATTGCATCACATTACATGGCAATGCAATGCACAGTTGCTGAAGTTGAACCAAAATGAGCTTGTAATCTGGCTTCTGCAACTTTGAACATGAAAAATCCAATGAGGAGAAGAAAAGCAGAGCCAAAGAGTTCATCCCAAAATCCGACAAACAAGCAAAATGAACAAAAAACATTGAATTCAATTCTTTCTGATTTTAGAAACTGCATTAAAGAAGGGGTGCACCGGTCCTGGAGATACTGCAATACCAGGTCAATGCGTGGAGTGGACAGAGCAAGCTCTTTTTCCATCTCCCTGTTCTAAAAATCCATTTAATATATGGTCCCCAGATAGGGGACGTATCAGATATTAAACTGATAAGAACAGATACTACACTTGATCTTAGCCAAAAGGCCGAGAAGCGATAACCAGAATTGGTTTCAAACTACGGAGCCACCCAAGGATTCTAAAAAGTCCATTTGTGGAGATGAGCTCCTGGACTCCCGTTAAGAAGACATGTTGTCAACCTCTAGATCCCTTACATGCCTGCACTTTTCGGCTTGCTGCTGCTGCAATCCACGCGTTTTAGATCTGCATAACTCCACCTCTTTAAACACAGCACCTTCACCCCCTGCTGTTCCCACCCGCCTCAACACCGTTGGAAGGGAGGAGAACCAATTAAGGCGGGGGGTGGGGTGGAACGAGCAGCTGTCTACCCTTAGCAGGAGGGCTCCTGATTACATACCTCTCCTGCTGCTGCTGCTGCTGGCTGTCCAGCAGCAGACTGAAGGTGGCTGCTGCTGTGCACAGGTATATAAAGGCTCAGAGCCTATTATGACACGCGCAGCCAGCGTTCCATTGCCACATTCCATCTACTGCAGGCAGGATACCTGGCTGGCTGAATGTCGCTGAGAAGCTCACAGAGACCGCCATAAGCAACAGTTTAACAGAATGCCACAGACTAATCAACCAAACTTTTTGGGTTGGGTTCTCTTTTATAGTCTGCAGGCATTAAATGAAAGAAGTCAGTGTTCCAGCAGAAGGAGACAACGTTTCAGAAAAGGCATTGTAGCAAACCAAAAAAGAAATTTTAAGCGCAGCAGTGTAACCAGCGCACATACCTGTTAGCTCGGGTGAGTTTAAAAGGCTGCTGTTGATAACAAGGGCATTTGCTAAATAGATGGTGTGTGTGCAACAATATACTGAAAGGTCAATTATATTGTGCAGCTTATCTCACCACCTGTAGTTATTTAGGTGAAAGCTCCAAAATGCTTGCCTAATATGTCTGTTTATCCAAAAGGAAGTAGAAAGGGAGAGCTAGAAAGATAGCATTGCATCACATTACATGGCAATGCAATGCACAGTTGCTGAAGTTGAACCAAAATGAGCTTGTAATCTGGCTTCTGCAACTTTGAACATGAAAAATCCAATGAGGAGAAGAAAAGCAGAGCCAAAGAGTCCATCCCAAAATCCGACAAACAAGCAAAATGAACAAAAAACATTGAATTCAATTCTTTCTGATTTTAGAAACTGCATTAAAGAAGGGGTGCACCGGTCCTGGAGATACTGCAATACCAGGTCAATGCGTGGAGTGGACAGAGCAAGCTCTTTTTCCATCTCCCTGTTCTAAAAATCCATTTAATATATGGTCCCCAGATAGGGGACGTATCAGATATTAAACTGATAAGAACAGATTTTTTTCTTTTTCATTTTGTTCTTATATTTCAGTTGTTATTTCTCTTCTAATATTTCTCTTGCCTTATAATCTGTTCATGCTACAAGGTTCCACAGATGAAAGTTCCATAGACTCTTGGCTCTTTTTTTCCCAATTCTCTTCAGATCTAACAGGTAATAAATATATATTTCACTTAGTGCTAATTTTATGCATTCACTTTCACTTATAAAATCTCTTTTAAAAAGCAATATGTTTCGGACTTTCCATAGCGCATTCTTTATTCCATTTATCATTATCCAAATGACTCTTTCTTTTTCTTTTGATTGACATGTAAAATTTCCATATAAAACTACTTCGTGATTTAAAAACTTAAGACCAGTAACAAACTTTAAGAGACTTCCAACTTCTTTCCAGACATTTTGGGCATAAAAACAGTTCCAAAAGGTGTGTAAAACTGTTTCCTCTCTAACACAGCCTGTTCTAGGGCATCTTGCAGTATTGCACAATCCCCTTCTGTGTTGAAAAAATCTAACAGGAACACATTCTTGCACTATTGCCCATGCCAAGTCTTTATATTCATTTGTTAGATAAGGTGCATAAGTCATTCTCCAAATTCTTCCACTTTTAGTGTAAGTAAAGTTTGCCACTGCTGTCATCGTTTCTTTTCTCTTTGTCTCTAGAGCCAGTCTTCTTGAATTTGACAGCATCTCCACATCTACTTCAGGTAAGTTATAAAGTCTAATTGTTTTTTCTAGTAAGACATATTGTTTTGGCGGTGTAATTAGGACAGGAGAATTTTGGGGCAATGTTATCCACTTTCTTTTCCTAAAGATATCTCCACCTGCATATCTTAAGTAGAAAGACCAATGAGTTCTTAGATTGGTCATTTTGAAGCAAAAACTAAAGAACTTTAGGTACAAAAAATTTTTGATATTTGGGATATTCTTTCCACCATATTTATGCTGCTTGTACATTGTCTCTCTTCGAACCTTCTCCATTTTTGATCCCCACAGAAAAAGAAAAATTTGTCTCTGGAGAAACTTTACTGTGTTCTCATTCGGGGGGTACACCATACTTAAAAACAACATTATCGGCAACAACAAAGACTTAATGATCAAGTTTTTACCTTCCATTGATAATTTTCTGAGTTTCCATAAACTTATCTTCTTTTGCATTTTCTCCTTCACCAACTGCCAACTTTCTTCTCCATCATTCTTTTTTGTAAACACAACACCTAAAATTTTGATCTTATCACTTCTTATTTTAAGTTGAGGAATCTGCGCATCTGACCAATCACCGAATCCAAGACATTCGCTCTTCTCCAAGTTCAGTTTGAAGGCAGATGCTAAACAGAAAAAATCAGTAGTTCTTACTGCTCTTCTCAGCGATTGTTCTGAGTCGCACAGGATCGTGATGTCATCCATGTACCCCAGTGACTTAGTACTTAGTCCATTTCCACCTGGTATGGGTACACCTTTCACCATCTTATCTTTCCTCAACATTGCCAGTAGAGGCTCGATTGCGCAGATAAAGAGCAGAGGCGAAAGTGGGCATCCTTGTTTGACGCCCGACTTTAGAAAAACTTCTGAAGATAAAAAACCATTAATTAAAATCCTGCTAAAACTTCCATCATATAAAAGTGCAATGTGCTTAATAAAAACATCCGGGAATTTCATTTTCTTTAACACAGAATACAGGTACTTATGAGAGACTCTGTCGTACGCTTTCTGGAAATCAAGGGACAGAAGAGCTAGCTTTTGCTTCCTCTCTTGCTGATACCAAATTGCGTCCCGTATAATATTCAAGTTTTCTGCAATTGTACGACCAGGCACACCACATACCTGATCAGGATGCACGACCTTCTCTATCACCTTCTTCATTCTGTTCACCATGATTTTTGCCATAATTTTATAATCTACGTTGAGTAACGTGATTGGTCTCCAGTTCTCTAGATTAGTCTTATCTCCTTTTTTAAAAAGCAGGGTGACCACACCACTTCTCCAAGATTCAGGCAATTTGTCACATAAAAAGACAGCTTTAAAAATCTCAAACAGGTCGTCTTTTAAAATCTCCCAAAAAGTAAGATAAAATTCAATTTGTAGTCCGTCAGTACCCGGTGTTTTTCCTCTAGAAAAGCTTTTGATTGCACTTAGCAGTTCTTCTTCACAGATATCTTCAATCAACAACTCTTGATCTTGCTTTTCAAGGTGATTCTGCAATGAATTAAGAGCATCAGGTAAAAAATCAGCGTCAATTTTCTTTTCGCTAAAAAGATTTTGATAAAAAGTTTGCGCTTTGTCCAACAGTCCATCTTTAGTTGTTTCACCATCAAGTTCTTTAATTAATTCTTTGCGTTCTAAAGATTTTTTGAAAAAGAACCTGGAACATGTTTCATTTTTTTCCATATGTTCTACCTTGGCGTTGAAAATTATTTCTTTGCCTTTCTGTTCAATTGCTTTTTTAATGTCTTCTTTGACTTGTAAAATAACATCCTCCATATCTATCCCTGCATTTCTGAGTTTGTAACCTGTTTGCAGTTTTGTATTCAGGTCTTTAAACCATTTCTGATTCTGTCTGGCCTTCCTTTTGCCAGCTAAGAGAAAAAAATGTCTAATTTGAGACTTCACATACTCCCACCATTCTAGAATTCTTTTGTAATAATGTTTTTTCCCCTGTAGTTTTTTATAAAATTTCAAAAATTCCTCTTTTATACTTTCATCTTCCAGCAGCAGAGTGTTCAACTTCCAGACACCTCGCCCTTTCTCTAGACTGGGCAATTCCAAGTGAGTAATTAACGTTTTGTGGTCAGAAAAGATGTTACCTGTTAGATCCACTTTATTCACTTTAAAACTCTGTGATGTCAGAACAAAGTCAATTCTTGATTTTAGAAGATTGTTCTCCCAAGTGTATCCTGGTTCAGAGGTATTCTTTACTCTCCAGACATCATTCAGGCAAGTATCGTCGATTAGATTTTTTAACTGCATCTCAGTTTTGTCTTTCCTTCTAGTACCTGATGTCCTATTTTCATCAGACCGGATACAATTGAAGTCACCGCCAACCACAGTTGGTGTAGGACCAGGTATAAAGAGTTTGATGATATCTAATAAACTGGATCTTTCCTCTTTAATCGGAGATGCATAAACATTAATCAGCTTGAACTCGGATCCACAGTAACTCACATTAACAACTAGTGCACGTCCAGGTTCAACTTCAGTGAACGAGGTAACCTTAAAGTCTTTGTTTTTAAACAGGACGCCAACACCAGTAGCACGCGATCCATTTTCACCGGACCAGATGGAAGGTCCGTTCGCCCAATCTTCCCTTAGTTTGTTATAGTTAGGGTCATGGTCAATGCCGCATTCTTGAAGTAAAAAAATATCAGCATCTAAAGTCATCAGGTAAGAAAATAAAGCAGCTCTCTTGACAGAGCCCTTTAAACTCCTCACATTTAGTGAGGCAATTTTGAGTGTAGCCATAAATCATTTAAACAGAGCTTGAGTCCGTATCTGACATGAATCCGACCGGGGTAGAGGGACCCGCAGAAACGTCCGTGTCTGAGAATTCCTCGATGTTCACCGGATCAGATGGGTTTACAGGTTTAGGAACTGAGATGATCGGTTTAGGTGAGTAATTAGGGAGGACTATTTTCAAACGCCCAGCAGGTCTTTTGCTGGCGCTCTCTCCCTTAAACAAACTCGACTTCTCCTTTTTCCTTTTCCTCAAAACCTCCACGTCAATGTTAATCTCCTCCTCCTCCTCCTCACCACCAGCCTCCTTAGAAGACTCCTCTCCCATCTCCACTTCAGACTCAGCTGGATTCTCCTCCACCACATGACCATCTGGACTCTCCGACCAATCCTTGAGAACAATGCTATCCCCAGGCGGGTCCCCAGCAGTGTCCTTGGGCGGATCCCCAGAAGGGTTCCCGGGAGGGTCCTTGGATTTGTCTGTTTGTTCTTCAGGACTGGACCGCTTCGGAGGGGCTCCCCCCCGAGCTGCATCTGCATAGCTGAAGGTCTTTTTTCTCAACGGACAATCCCGAAAAGAGTGCCCAGGGATACGGCAGATATTACAGATCATCTGATTTGGGCAGTTCAGAGTGACATGTCCTTTTTGATAGCACTTCTTGCAAAGAGCGTTCTCCTCCTTGCAGCTCTCAAAGGAATGCCCAAAGTCCATACATTTTCTGCAGAAGATAGGCATCCCTGGATAGAAGAGTCTTCCTCTCTCTCTGCCAATCAGGAAGCTCTGAGGCGGATGAATGAGTCCACCAATTCCCAAACCTTCTCTCAGCTTCACGATGAACTTGTATTTTCCGGTCCACAACCTCTCAGAGTTCATGATTTTGTGAGAAAAGTGGACCTCAGAGCAATAGTTATGCAGAAACGCAGCCACATCCTTTTCAGAGACATGCGGATTGCTCATATGAACCACCACAGACTTCTCTTCTGCCAGGCAGAGGGTCACAAAACACAGTCCTTTAAGATCTTCCTCCTGAAGTCTCAGCTTGATCTGATGGTAAAAATTCTGAGATGCCACTTCAGAGGTCAGGGTAAGCACAAAGCGTCCAGGAGCATCTTGAAGTGCCAGAATGTTCTCCCTTTTCACCTGCAGGATCTCAAGCAGGACCTTCCTCACGAAGAAAGACAGGGAGAACTTGTCACGGGCTCGCTCTTCAACTTCAATCTTGAAAGAGTTCTTGATCTTCAAGTCGCCAGCTCCAGCAGAACGGAGAGTAGCCGATGTCGCCATCGCCATATTCAGATAAGTCGATCGCCTTCTTGGTTCTCTTCAGCACGCACACCCCCTATAGCAGCAGGAGGCTTAAGACAGTAGAACTGCCGATGCCTCAAGGCCGAGGATGCGATAGGCTTTGGAGTCTTCCAGCAACAACACTTGGTCGTAGCCAAAAGGCCGAGAAGCGATAACCAGAATTGGTTTCAAACTACGGAGCCACCCAAGGATCCTAAAAAGTCCATTTGTGGAGATGAGCTCCTGGACTCCCGTTAAGAAGACATGTTGTCAACCTCTAGATCCCTTACATGCCTGCACTTTTCGGCTTGCTGCTGCTGCAATCCACGCGTTTTAGATCTGCATAACTCCACCTCTTTAAACACAGCACCTTCACCCCCTGCTGTTCCCACCCGCCTCAACACCGTTGGAAGGGAGGAGAACCAATTAAGGCGGGGGGTGGGGTGGAACGAGCAGCTGTCTACCCTTAGCAGGAGGGCTCCTGATTACATACCTCTCCTGCTGCTGCTGCTGGCTGTCCAGCAGCAGACTGAAGGTGGCTGCTGCTGTGCACAGGTATATAAAGGCTCAGAGCCTATTATGACACGCGCAGCCAGCGTTCCATTGCCACATTCCATCTACTGCAGGCAGGATACCTGGCTGGCTGAATGTCGCTGAGAAGCTCACAGAGACCGCCATAAGCAACAGTTTAACAGAATGCCACAGACTAATCAACCAAACTTTTTGGGTTGGGTTCTCTTTTATAGTCTGCAGGCATTAAATGAAAGAAGTCAGTGTTCCAGCAGAAGGAGACAACGTTTCAGAAAAGGCATTGTAGCAAACCAAAAAAGAAATTTTAAGCGCAGCAGTGTAACCAGCGCACATACCTGTTAGCTCGGGTGAGTTTAAAAGGCTGCTGTTGATAACAAGGGCATTTGCTAAATAGATGGTGTGTGTGCAACAATATACTGAAAGGTCAATTATATTGTGCAGCTTATCTCACCACCTGTAGTTATTTAGGTGAAAGCTCCAAAATGCTTGCCTAATATGTCTGTTTATCCAAAAGGAAGTAGAAAGGGAGAGCTAGAAAGATAGCATTGCATCACATTACATGGCAATGCAATGCACAGTTGCTGAAGTTGAACCAAAATGAGCTTGTAATCTGGCTTCTGCAACTTTGAACATGAAAAATCCAATGAGGAGAAGAAAAGCAGAGCCAAAGAGTCCATCCCAAAATCCGACAAACAAGCAAAATGAACAAAAAACATTGAATTCAATTCTTTCTGATTTTAGAAACTGCATTAAAGAAGGGGTGCACCGGTCCTGGAGATACTGCAATACCAGGTCAATGCGTGGAGTGGACAGAGCAAGCTCTTTTTCCATCTCCCTGTTCTAAAAATCCATTTAATATATGGTCCCCAGATAGGGGACGTATCAGATATTAAACTGATAAGAACAGATACTACACTTGATCTTAGCCAAAAGGCCGAGAAGCGATAACCAGAATTGGTTTCAAACTACGGAGCCACCCAAGGATCCTAAAAAGTCCATTTGTGGAGATGAGCTCCTGGACTCCCGTTAAGAAGACATGTTGTCAACCTCTAGATCCCTTACATGCCTGCACTTTTCGGCTTGCTGCTGCTGCAATCCACGCGTTTTAGATCTGCATAACTCCACCTCTTTAAACACAGCACCTTCACCCCCTGCTGTTCCCACCCGCCTCAACACCGTTGGAAGGGAGGAGAACCAATTAAGGCGGGGGGTGGGGTGGAACGAGCAGCTGTCTACCCTTAGCAGGAGGGCTCCTGATTACATACCTCTCCTGCTGCTGCTGCTGCTGGCTGTCCAGCAGCAGACTGAAGGTGGCTGCTGCTGTGCACAGGTATATAAAGGCTCAGAGCCTATTATGACACGCGCAGCCAGCGTTCCATTGCCACATTCCATCTACTGCAGGCAGGATACCTGGCTGGCTGAATGTCGCTGAGAAGCTCACAGAGACCGCCATAAGCAACAGTTTAACAGAATGCCACAGACTAATCAACCAAACTTTTTGGGTTGGGTTCTCTTTTATAGTCTGCAGGCATTAAATGAAAGAAGTCAGTGTTCCAGCAGAAGGAGACAACGTTTCAGAAAAGGCATTGTAGCAAACCAAAAAAGAAATTTTAAGCGCAGCAGTGTAACCAGCGCACATACCTGTTAGCTCGGGTGAGTTTAAAAGGCTGCTGTTGATAACAAGGGCATTTGCTAAATAGATGGTGTGTGTGCAACAATATACTGAAAGGTCAATTATATTGTGCAGCTTATCTCACCACCTGTAGTTATTTAGGTGAAAGCTCCAAAATGCTTGCCTAATATGTCTGTTTATCCAAAAGGAAGTAGAAAGGGAGAGCTAGAAAGATAGCATTGCATCACATTACATGGCAATGCAATGCACAGTTGCTGAAGTTGAACCAAAATGAGCTTGTAATCTGGCTTCTGCAACTTTGAACATGAAAAATCCAATGAGGAGAAGAAAAGCAGAGCCAAAGAGTCCATCCCAAAATCCGACAAACAAGCAAAATGAACAAAAAACATTGAATTCAATTCTTTCTGATTTTAGAAACTGCATTAAAGAAGGGGTGCACCGGTCCTGGAGATACTGCAATACCAGGTCAATGCGTGGAGTGGACAGAGCAAGCTCTTTTTCCATCTCCCTGTTCTAAAAATCCATTTAATATATGGTCCCCAGATAGGGGACGTATCAGATATTAAACTGATAAGAACAGATACTACACTTGATCTTAGCCAAAAGGCCGAGAAGCGATAACCAGAATTGGTTTCAAACTACGGAGCCACCCAAGGATCCTAAAAAGTCCATTTGTGGAGATGAGCTCCTGGACTCCCGTTAAGAAGACATGTTGTCAACCTCTAGATCCCTTACATGCCTGCACTTTTCGGCTTGCTGCTGCTGCAATCCACGCGTTTTAGATCTGCATAACTCCACCTCTTTAAACACAGCACCTTCACCCCCTGCTGTTCCCACCCGCCTCAACACCGTTGGAAGGGAGGAGAACCAATTAAGGCGGGGGGTGGGGTGGAACGAGCAGCTGTCTACCCTTAGCAGGAGGGCTCCTGATTACATACCTCTCCTGCTGCTGCTGCTGCTGGCTGTCCAGCAGCAGACTGAAGGTGGCTGCTGCTGTGCACAGGTATATAAAGGCTCAGAGCCTATTATGACACGCGCAGCCAGCGTTCCATTGCCACATTCCATCTACTGCAGGCAGGATACCTGGCTGGCTGAATGTCGCTGAGAAGCTCACAGAGACCGCCATAAGCAACAGTTTAACAGAATGCCACAGACTAATCAACCAAACTTTTTGGGTTGGGTTCTCTTTTATAGTCTGCAGGCATTAAATGAAAGAAGTCAGTGTTCCAGCAGAAGGAGACAACGTTTCAGAAAAGGCATTGTAGCAAACCAAAAAAGAAATTTTAAGCGCAGCAGTGTAACCAGCGCACATACCTGTTAGCTCGGGTGAGTTTAAAAGGCTGCTGTTGATAACAAGGGCATTTGCTAAATAGATGGTGTGTGTGCAACAATATACTGAAAGGTCAATTATATTGTGCAGCTTATCTCACCACCTGTAGTTATTTAGGTGAAAGCTCCAAAATGCTTGCCTAATATGTCTGTTTATCCAAAAGGAAGTAGAAAGGGAGAGCTAGAAAGATAGCATTGCATCACATTACATGGCAATGCAATGCACAGTTGCTGAAGTTGAACCAAAATGAGCTTGTAATCTGGCTTCTGCAACTTTGAACATGAAAAATCCAATGAGGAGAAGAAAAGCAGAGCCAAAGAGTCCATCCCAAAATCCGACAAACAAGCAAAATGAACAAAAAACATTGAATTCAATTCTTTCTGATTTTAGAAACTGCATTAAAGAAGGGGTGCACCGGTCCTGGAGATACTGCAATACCAGGTCAATGCGTGGAGTGGACAGAGCAAGCTCTTTTTCCATCTCCCTGTTCTAAAAATCCATTTAATATATGGTCCCCAGATAGGGGACGTATCAGATATTAAACTGATAAGAACAGATACTACACTTGATCTTAGCCAAAAGGCCGAGAAGCGATAACCAGAATTGGTTTCAAACTACGGAGCCACCCAAGGATCCTAAAAAGTCCATTTGTGGAGATGAGCTCCTGGACTCCCGTTAAGAAGACATGTTGTCAACCTCTAGATCCCTTACATGCCTGCACTTTTCGGCTTGCTGCTGCTGCAATCCACGCGTTTTAGATCTGCATAACTCCACCTCTTTAAACACAGCACCTTCACCCCCTGCTGTTCCCACCCGCCTCAACACCGTTGGAAGGGAGGAGAACCAATTAAGGCGGGGGGTGGGGTGGAACGAGCAGCTGTCTACCCTTAGCAGGAGGGCTCCTGATTACATACCTCTCCTGCTGCTGCTGCTGCTGGCTGTCCAGCAGCAGACTGAAGGTGGCTGCTGCTGTGCACAGGTATATAAAGGCTCAGAGCCTATTATGACACGCGCAGCCAGCGTTCCATTGCCACATTCCATCTACTGCAGGCAGGATACCTGGCTGGCTGAATGTCGCTGAGAAGCTCACAGAGACCGCCATAAGCAACAGTTTAACAGAATGCCACAGACTAATCAACCAAACTTTTTGGGTTGGGTTCTCTTTTATAGTCTGCAGGCATTAAATGAAAGAAGTCAGTGTTCCAGCAGAAGGAGACAACGTTTCAGAAAAGGCATTGTAGCAAACCAAAAAAGAAATTTTAAGCGCAGCAGTGTAACCAGCGCACATACCTGTTAGCTCGGGTGAGTTTAAAAGGCTGCTGTTGATAACAAGGGCATTTGCTAAATAGATGGTGTGTGTGCAACAATATACTGAAAGGTCAATTATATTGTGCAGCTTATCTCACCACCTGTAGTTATTTAGGTGAAAGCTCCAAAATGCTTGCCTAATATGTCTGTTTATCCAAAAGGAAGTAGAAAGGGAGAGCTAGAAAGATAGCATTGCATCACATTACATGGCAATGCAATGCACAGTTGCTGAAGTTGAACCAAAATGAGCTTGTAATCTGGCTTCTGCAACTTTGAACATGAAAAATCCAATGAGGAGAAGAAAAGCAGAGCCAAAGAGTCCATCCCAAAATCCGACAAACAAGCAAAATGAACAAAAAACATTGAATTCAATTCTTTCTGATTTTAGAAACTGCATTAAAGAAGGGGTGCACCGGTCCTGGAGATACTGCAATACCAGGTCAATGCGTGGAGTGGACAGAGCAAGCTCTTTTTCCATCTCCCTGTTCTAAAAATCCATTTAATATATGGTCCCCAGATAGGGGACGTATCAGATATTAAACTGATAAGAACAGATACTACACTTGATCTTAGCCAAAAGGCCGAGAAGCGATAACCAGAATTGGTTTCAAACTACGGAGCCACCCAAGGATCCTAAAAAGTCCATTTGTGGAGATGAGCTCCTGGACTCCCGTTAAGAAGACATGTTGTCAACCTCTAGATCCCTTACATGCCTGCACTTTTCGGCTTGCTGCTGCTGCAATCCACGCGTTTTAGATCTGCATAACTCCACCTCTTTAAACACAGCACCTTCACCCCCTGCTGTTCCCACCCGCCTCAACACCGTTGGAAGGGAGGAGAACCAATTAAGGCGGGGGGTGGGGTGGAACGAGCAGCTGTCTACCCTTAGCAGGAGGGCTCCTGATTACATACCTCTCCTGCTGCTGCTGCTGCTGGCTGTCCAGCAGCAGACTGAAGGTGGCTGCTGCTGTGCACAGGTATATAAAGGCTCAGAGCCTATTATGACACGCGCAGCCAGCGTTCCATTGCCACATTCCATCTACTGCAGGCAGGATACCTGGCTGGCTGAATGTCGCTGAGAAGCTCACAGAGACCGCCATAAGCAACAGTTTAACAGAATGCCACAGACTAATCAACCAAACTTTTTGGGTTGGGTTCTCTTTTATAGTCTGCAGGCATTAAATGAAAGAAGTCAGTGTTCCAGCAGAAGGAGACAACGTTTCAGAAAAGGCATTGTAGCAAACCAAAAAAGAAATTTTAAGCGCAGCAGTGTAACCAGCGCACATACCTGTTAGCTCGGGTGAGTTTAAAAGGCTGCTGTTGATAACAAGGGCATTTGCTAAATAGATGGTGTGTGTGCAACAATATACTGAAAGGTCAATTATATTGTGCAGCTTATCTCACCACCTGTAGTTATTTAGGTGAAAGCTCCAAAATGCTTGCCTAATATGTCTGTTTATCCAAAAGGAAGTAGAAAGGGAGAGCTAGAAAGATAGCATTGCATCACATTACATGGCAATGCAATGCACAGTTGCTGAAGTTGAACCAAAATGAGCTTGTAATCTGGCTTCTGCAACTTTGAACATGAAAAATCCAATGAGGAGAAGAAAAGCAGAGCCAAAGAGTCCATCCCAAAATCCGACAAACAAGCAAAATGAACAAAAAACATTGAATTCAATTCTTTCTGATTTTAGAAACTGCATTAAAGAAGGGGTGCACCGGTCCTGGAGATACTGCAATACCAGGTCAATGCGTGGAGTGGACAGAGCAAGCTCTTTTTCCATCTCCCTGTTCTAAAAATCCATTTAATATATGGTCCCCAGATAGGGGACGTATCAGATATTAAACTGATAAGAACAGATACTACACTTGATCTTAGCCAAAAGGCCGAGAAGCGATAACCAGAATTGGTTTCAAACTACGGAGCCACCCAAGGATCCTAAAAAGTCCATTTGTGGAGATGAGCTCCTGGACTCCCGTTAAGAAGACATGTTGTCAACCTCTAGATCCCTTACATGCCTGCACTTTTCGGCTTGCTGCTGCTGCAATCCACGCGTTTTAGATCTGCATAACTCCACCTCTTTAAACACAGCACCTTCACCCCCTGCTGTTCCCACCCGCCTCAACACCGTTGGAAGGGAGGAGAACCAATTAAGGCGGGGGGTGGGGTGGAACGAGCAGCTGTCTACCCTTAGCAGGAGGGCTCCTGATTACATACCTCTCCTGCTGCTGCTGCTGCTGGCTGTCCAGCAGCAGACTGAAGGTGGCTGCTGCTGTGCACAGGTATATAAAGGCTCAGAGCCTATTATGACACGCGCAGCCAGCGTTCCATTGCCACATTCCATCTACTGCAGGCAGGATACCTGGCTGGCTGAATGTCGCTGAGAAGCTCACAGAGACCGCCATAAGCAACAGTTTAACAGAATGCCACAGACTAATCAACCAAACTTTTTGGGTTGGGTTCTCTTTTATAGTCTGCAGGCATTAAATGAAAGAAGTCAGTGTTCCAGCAGAAGGAGACAACGTTTCAGAAAAGGCATTGTAGCAAACCAAAAAAGAAATTTTAAGCGCAGCAGTGTAACCAGCGCACATACCTGTTAGCTCGGGTGAGTTTAAAAGGCTGCTGTTGATAACAAGGGCATTTGCTAAATAGATGGTGTGTGTGCAACAATATACTGAAAGGTCAATTATATTGTGCAGCTTATCTCACCACCTGTAGTTATTTAGGTGAAAGCTCCAAAATGCTTGCCTAATATGTCTGTTTATCCAAAAGGAAGTAGAAAGGGAGAGCTAGAAAGATAGCATTGCATCACATTACATGGCAATGCAATGCACAGTTGCTGAAGTTGAACCAAAATGAGCTTGTAATCTGGCTTCTGCAACTTTGAACATGAAAAATCCAATGAGGAGAAGAAAAGCAGAGCCAAAGAGTCCATCCCAAAATCCGACAAACAAGCAAAATGAACAAAAAACATTGAATTCAATTCTTTCTGATTTTAGAAACTGCATTAAAGAAGGGGTGCACCGGTCCTGGAGATACTGCAATACCAGGTCAATGCGTGGAGTGGACAGAGCAAGCTCTTTTTCCATCTCCCTGTTCTAAAAATCCATTTAATATATGGTCCCCAGATAGGGGACGTATCAGATATTAAACTGATAAGAACAGATACTACACTTGATCTTAGCCAAAAGGCCGAGAAGCGATAACCAGAATTGGTTTCAAACTACGGAGCCACCCAAGGATCCTAAAAAGTCCATTTGTGGAGATGAGCTCCTGGACTCCCGTTAAGAAGACATGTTGTCAACCTCTAGATCCCTTACATGCCTGCACTTTTCGGCTTGCTGCTGCTGCAATCCACGCGTTTTAGATCTGCATAACTCCACCTCTTTAAACACAGCACCTTCACCCCCTGCTGTTCCCACCCGCCTCAACACCGTTGGAAGGGAGGAGAACCAATTAAGGCGGGGGGTGGGGTGGAACGAGCAGCTGTCTACCCTTAGCAGGAGGGCTCCTGATTACATACCTCTCCTGCTGCTGCTGCTGCTGGCTGTCCAGCAGCAGACTGAAGGTGGCTGCTGCTGTGCACAGGTATATAAAGGCTCAGAGCCTATTATGACACGCGCAGCCAGCGTTCCATTGCCACATTCCATCTACTGCAGGCAGGATACCTGGCTGGCTGAATGTCGCTGAGAAGCTCACAGAGACCGCCATAAGCAACAGTTTAACAGAATGCCACAGACTAATCAACCAAACTTTTTGGGTTGGGTTCTCTTTTATAGTCTGCAGGCATTAAATGAAAGAAGTCAGTGTTCCAGCAGAAGGAGACAACGTTTCAGAAAAGGCATTGTAGCAAACCAAAAAAGAAATTTTAAGCGCAGCAGTGTAACCAGCGCACATACCTGTTAGCTCGGGTGAGTTTAAAAGGCTGCTGTTGATAACAAGGGCATTTGCTAAATAGATGGTGTGTGTGCAACAATATACTGAAAGGTCAATTATATTGTGCAGCTTATCTCACCACCTGTAGTTATTTAGGTGAAAGCTCCAAAATGCTTGCCTAATATGTCTGTTTATCCAAAAGGAAGTAGAAAGGGAGAGCTAGAAAGATAGCATTGCATCACATTACATGGCAATGCAATGCACAGTTGCTGAAGTTGAACCAAAATGAGCTTGTAATCTGGCTTCTGCAACTTTGAACATGAAAAATCCAATGAGGAGAAGAAAAGCAGAGCCAAAGAGTCCATCCCAAAATCCGACAAACAAGCAAAATGAACAAAAAACATTGAATTCAATTCTTTCTGATTTTAGAAACTGCATTAAAGAAGGGGTGCACCGGTCCTGGAGATACTGCAATACCAGGTCAATGCGTGGAGTGGACAGAGCAAGCTCTTTTTCCATCTCCCTGTTCTAAAAATCCATTTAATATATGGTCCCCAGATAGGGGACGTATCAGATATTAAACTGATAAGAACAGATACTACACTTGATCTTAGCCAAAAGGCCGAGAAGCGATAACCAGAATTGGTTTCAAACTACGGAGCCACCCAAGGATCCTAAAAAGTCCATTTGTGGAGATGAGCTCCTGGACTCCCGTTAAGAAGACATGTTGTCAACCTCTAGATCCCTTACATGCCTGCACTTTTCGGCTTGCTGCTGCTGCAATCCACGCGTTTTAGATCTGCATAACTCCACCTCTTTAAACACAGCACCTTCACCCCCTGCTGTTCCCACCCGCCTCAACACCGTTGGAAGGGAGGAGAACCAATTAAGGCGGGGGGTGGGGTGGA
This sequence comes from Phyllobates terribilis, assembly GCF_046119375.1. Lineage (NCBI taxonomy): Eukaryota > Metazoa > Chordata > Amphibia > Anura > Dendrobatidae > Phyllobates > Phyllobates terribilis. Next base: position 49,667 of record NW_027363529.1, on the reverse strand, counting down.
ACGAGCAGCTGTCTACCCTTAGCAGGAGGGCTCCTGATTACATACCTCTCCTGCTGCTGCTGCTGCTGGCTGTCCAGCAGCAGACTGAAGGTGGCTGCTGCTGTGCACAGGTATATAAAGGCTCAGAGCCTATTATGACACGCGCAGCCAGCGTTCCATTGCCACATTCCATCTACTGCAGGCAGGATACCTGGCTGGCTGAATGTCGCTGAGAAGCTCACAGAGACCGCCATAAGCAACAGTTTAACAGAATGCCACAGACTAATCAACCAAACTTTTTGGGTTGGGTTCTCTTTTATAGTCTGCAGGCATTAAATGAAAGAAGTCAGTGTTCCAGCAGAAGGAGACAACGTTTCAGAAAAGGCATTGTAGCAAACCAAAAAAGAAATTTTAAGCGCAGCAGTGTAACCAGCGCACATACCTGTTAGCTCGGGTGAGTTTAAAAGGCTGCTGTTGATAACAAGGGCATTTGCTAAATAGATGGTGTGTGTGCAACAATATACTGAAAGGTCAATTATATTGTGCAGCTTATCTCACCACCTGTAGTTATTTAGGTGAAAGCTCCAAAATGCTTGCCTAATATGTCTGTTTATCCAAAAGGAAGTAGAAAGGGAGAGCTAGAAAGATAGCATTGCATCACATTACATGGCAATGCAATGCACAGTTGCTGAAGTTGAACCAAAATGAGCTTGTAATCTGGCTTCTGCAACTTTGAACATGAAAAATCCAATGAGGAGAAGAAAAGCAGAGCCAAAGAGTCCATCCCAAAATCCGACAAACAAGCAAAATGAACAAAAAACATTGAATTCAATTCTTTCTGATTTTAGAAACTGCATTAAAGAAGGGGTGCACCGGTCCTGGAGATACTGCAATACCAGGTCAATGCGTGGAGTGGACAGAGCAAGCTCTTTTTCCATCTCCCTGTTCTAAAAATCCATTTAATATATGGTCCCCAGATAGGGGACGTATCAGATATTAAACTGATAAGAACAGATACTACACTTGATCTTAGCCAAAAGGCCGAGAAGCGATAACCAGAATTGGTTTCAAACTACGGAGCCACCCAAGGATCCTAAAAAGTCCATTTGTGGAGATGAGCTCCTGGACTCCCGTTAAGAAGACATGTTGTCAACCTCTAGATCCCTTACATGCCTGCACTTTTCGGCTTGCTGCTGCTGCAATCCACGCGTTTTAGATCTGCATAACTCCACCTCTTTAAACACAGCACCTTCACCCCCTGCTGTTCCCACCCGCCTCAACACCGTTGGAAGGGAGGAGAACCAATTAAGGCGGGGGGTGGGGTGGAACGAGCAGCTGTCTACCCTTAGCAGGAGGGCTCCTGATTACATACCTCTCCTGCTGCTGCTGCTGCTGGCTGTCCAGCAGCAGACTGAAGGTGGCTGCTGCTGTGCACAGGTATATAAAGGCTCAGAGCCTATTATGACACGCGCAGCCAGCGTTCCATTGCCACATTCCATCTACTGCAGGCAGGATACCTGGCTGGCTGAATGTCGCTGAGAAGCTCACAGAGACCGCCATAAGCAACAGTTTAACAGAATGCCACAGACTAATCAACCAAACTTTTTGGGTTGGGTTCTCTTTTATAGTCTGCAGGCATTAAATGAAAGAAGTCAGTGTTCCAGCAGAAGGAGACAACGTTTCAGAAAAGGCATTGTAGCAAACCAAAAAAGAAATTTTAAGCGCAGCAGTGTAACCAGCGCACATACCTGTTAGCTCGGGTGAGTTTAAAAGGCTGCTGTTGATAACAAGGGCATTTGCTAAATAGATGGTGTGTGTGCAACAATATACTGAAAGGTCAATTATATTGTGCAGCTTATCTCACCACCTGTAGTTATTTAGGTGAAAGCTCCAAAATGCTTGCCTAATATGTCTGTTTATCCAAAAGGAAGTAGAAAGGGAGAGCTAGAAAGATAGCATTGCATCACATTACATGGCAATGCAATGCACAGTTGCTGAAGTTGAACCAAAATGAGCTTGTAATCTGGCTTCTGCAACTTTGAACATGAAAAATCCAATGAGGAGAAGAAAAGCAGAGCCAAAGAGTCCATCCCAAAATCCGACAAACAAGCAAAATGAACAAAAAACATTGAATTCAATTCTTTCTGATTTTAGAAACTGCATTAAAGAAGGGGTGCACCGGTCCTGGAGATACTGCAATACCAGGTCAATGCGTGGAGTGGACAGAGCAAGCTCTTTTTCCATCTCCCTGTTCTAAAAATCCATTTAATATATGGTCCCCAGATAGGGGACGTATCAGATATTAAACTGATAAGAACAGATACTACACTTGATCTTAGCCAAAAGGCCGAGAAGCGATAACCAGAATTGGTTTCAAACTACGGAGCCACCCAAGGATCCTAAAAAGTCAATTTGTGGAGATGAGCTCCTGGACTCCCGTTAAGAAGACATGTTGTCAACCTCTAGATCCCTTACATGCCTGCACTTTTCGGCTTGCTGCTGCTGCAATCCACACGTTTTAGATCTGCATAACTCCACCTCTTTAAACACAGCACCTTCACCCCCTGCTGTTCCCACCCGCCTCAACACCGTTGGAAGGGAGGAGAACCAATTAAGGCGGGGGGTGGGGTGGAACGAGCAGCTGTCTACCCTTAGCAGGAGGGCTCCTGATTACATACCTCTCCTGCTGCTGCTGCTGCTGGCTGTCCAGCAGCAGACTGAAGGTGGCTGCTGCTGTGCACAGGTATATAAAGGCTCAGAGCCTATTATGACACGCGCAGCCAGCGTTCCATTGCCACATTCCATCTACTGCAGGCAGGATACCTGGCTGGCTGAATGTCGCTGAGAAGCTCACAGAGACCGCCATAAGCAACAGTTTAACAGAATGCCACAGACTAATCAACCAAACTTTTTGGGTTGGGTTCTCTTTTATAGTCTGCAGGCATTAAATGAAAGAAGTCAGTGTTCCAGCAGAAGGAGACAACGTTTCAGAAAAGGCATTGTAGCAAACCAAAAAAGAAATTTTAAGCGCAGCAGTGTAACCAGCGCACATACCTGTTAGCTCGGGTGAGTTTAAAAGGCTGCTGTTGATAACAAGGGCATTTGCTAAATAGATGGTGTGTGTGCAACAATATACTGAAAGGTCAATTATATTGTGCAGCTTATCTCACCACCTGTAGTTATTTAGGTGAAAGCTCCAAAATGCTTGCCTAATATGTCTGTTTATCCAAAAGGAAGTAGAAAGGGAGAGCTAGAAAGATAGCATTGCATCACATTACATGGCAATGCAATGCACAGTTGCTGAAGTTGAACCAAAATGAGCTTGTAATCTGGCTTCTGCAACTTTGAACATGAAAAATCCAATGAGGAGAAGAAAAGCAGAGCCAAAGAGTCCATCCCAAAATCCGACAAACAAGCAAAATGAACAAAAAACATTGAATTCAATTCTTTCTGATTTTAGAAACTGCATTAAAGAAGGGGTGCACCGGTCCTGGAGATACTGCAATACCAGGTCAATGCGTGGAGTGGACAGAGCAAGCTCTTTTTCCATCTCCCTGTTCTAAAAATCCATTTAATATATGGTCCCCAGATAGGGGACGTATCAGATATTAAACTGATAAGAACAGATACTACACTTGATCTTAGCCAAAAGGCCGAGAAGCGATAACCAGAATTGGTTTCAAACTACGGAGCCACCCAAGGATCCTAAAAAGTCCATTTGTGGAGATGAGCTCCTGGACTCCCGTTAAGAAGACATGTTGTCAACCTCTAGATCCCTTACATGCCTGCACTTTTCGGCTTGCTGCTGCTGCAATCCACGCGTTTTAGATCTGCATAACTCCACCTCTTTAAACACAGCACCTTCACCCCCTGCTGTTCCCACCCGCCTCAACACCGTTGGAAGGGAGGAGAACCAATTAAGGCGGGGGGTGGGGTGGAACGAGCAGCTGTCTACCCTTAGCAGGAGGGCTCCTGATTACATACCTCTCCTGCTGCTGCTGCTGCTGGCTGTCCAGCAGCAGACTGAAGGTGGCTGCTGCTGTGCACAGGTATATAAAGGCTCAGAGCCTATTATGACACGCGCAGCCAGCGTTCCATTGCCACATTCCATCTACTGCAGGCAGGATACCTGGCTGGCTGAATGTCGCTGAGAAGCTCACAGAGACCGCCATAAGCAACAGTTTAACAGAATGCCACAGACTAATCAACCAAACTTTTTGGGTTGGGTTCTCTTTTATAGTCTGCAGGCATTAAATGAAAGAAGTCAGTGTTCCAGCAGAAGGAGACAACGTTTCAGAAAAGGCATTGTAGCAAACCAAAAAAGAAATTTTAAGCGCAGCAGTGTAACCAGCGCACATACCTGTTAGCTCGGGTGAGTTTAAAAGGCTGCTGTTGATAACAAGGGCATTTGCTAAATAGATGGTGTGTGTGCAACAATATACTGAAAGGTCAATTATATTGTGCAGCTTATCTCACCACCTGTAGTTATTTAGGTGAAAGCTCCAAAATGCTTGCCTAATATGTCTGTTTATCCAAAAGGAAGTAGAAAGGGAGAGCTAGAAAGATAGCATTGCATCACATTACATGGCAATGCAATGCACAGTTGCTGAAGTTGAACCAAAATGAGCTTGTAATCTGGCTTCTGCAACTTTGAACATGAAAAATCCAATGAGGAGAAGAAAAGCAGAGCCAAAGAGTCCATCCCAAAATCCGACAAACAAGCAAAATGAACAAAAAACATTGAATTCAATTCTTTCTGATTTTAGAAACTGCATTAAAGAAGGGGTGCACCGGTCCTGGAGATACTGCAATACCAGGTCAATGCGTGGAGTGGACAGAGCAAGCTCTTTTTCCATCTCCCTGTTCTAAAAATCCATTTAATATATGGTCCCCAGATAGGGGACGTATCAGATATTAAACTGATAAGAACAGATACTACACTTGATCTTAGCCAAAAGGCCGAGAAGCGATAACCAGAATTGGTTTCAAACTACGGAGCCACCCAAGGATCCTAAAAAGTCCATTTGTGGAGATGAGCTCCTGGACTCCCGTTAAGAAGACATGTTGTCAACCTCTAGATCCCTTACATGCCTGCACTTTTCGGCTTGCTGCTGCTGCAATCCACGCGTTTTAGATCTGCATAACTCCACCTCTTTAAACACAGCACCTTCACCCCCTGCTGTTCCCACCCGCCTCAACACCGTTGGAAGGGAGGAGAACCAATTAAGGCGGGGGGTGGGGTGGAACGAGCAGCTGTCTACCCTTAGCAGGAGGGCTCCTGATTACATACCTCTCCTGCTGCTGCTGCTGCTGGCTGTCCAGCAGCAGACTGAAGGTGGCTGCTGCTGTGCACAGGTATATAAAGGCTCAGAGCCTATTATGACACGCGCAGCCAGCGTTCCATTGCCACATTCCATCTACTGCAGGCAGGATACCTGGCTGGCTGAATGTCGCTGAGAAGCTCACAGAGACCGCCATAAGCAACAGTTTAACAGAATGCCACAGACTAATCAACCAAACTTTTTGGGTTGGGTTCTCTTTTATAGTCTGCAGGCATTAAATGAAAGAAGTCAGTGTTCCAGCAGAAGGAGACAACGTTTCAGAAAAGGCATTGTAGCAAACCAAAAAAGAAATTTTAAGCGCAGCAGTGTAACCAGCGCACATACCTGTTAGCTCGGGTGAGTTTAAAAGGCTGCTGTTGATAACAAGGGCATTTGCTAAATAGATGGTGTGTGTGCAACAATATACTGAAAGGTCAATTATATTGTGCAGCTTATCTCACCACCTGTAGTTATTTAGGTGAAAGCTCCAAAATGCTTGCCTAATATGTCTGTTTATCCAAAAGGAAGTAGAAAGGGAGAGCTAGAAAGATAGCATTGCATCACATTACATGGCAATGCAATGCACAGTTGCTGAAGTTGAACCAAAATGAGCTTGTAATCTGGCTTCTGCAACTTTGAACATGAAAAATCCAATGAGGAGAAGAAAAGCAGAGCCAAAGAGTCCATCCCAAAATCCGACAAACAAGCAAAATGAACAAAAAACATTGAATTCAATTCTTTCTGATTTTAGAAACTGCATTAAAGAAGGGGTGCACCGGTCCTGGAGATACTGCAATACCAGGTCAATGCGTGGAGTGGACAGAGCAAGCTCTTTTTCCATCTCCCTGTTCTAAAAATCCATTTAATATATGGTCCCCAGATAGGGGACGTATCAGATATTAAACTGATAAGAACAGATACTACACTTGATCTTAGCCAAAAGGCCGAGAAGCGATAACCAGAATTGGTTTCAAACTACGGAGCCACCCAAGGATCCTAAAAAGTCCATTTGTGGAGATGAGCTCCTGGACTCCCGTTAAGAAGACATGTTGTCAACCTCTAGATCCCTTACCTGCCTGCACTTTTCGGCTTGCTGCTGCTGCAATCCACGCGTTTTAGATCTGCATAACTCCACCTCTTTAAACACAGCACCTTCACCCCCTGCTGTTCCCACCCGCCTCAACACCGTTGGAAGGGAGGAGAACCAATTAAGGCGGGGGGTGGGGTGGAACGAGCAGCTGTCTACCCTTAGCAGGAGGGCTCCTGATTACATACCTCTCCTGCTGCTGCTGCTGCTGGGCTGTCCAGCAGCAGACTGAAGGTGGCTGCTGCTGTGCACAGGTATATAAAGGCTCAGAGCCTATTATGACACGCGCAGCCAGCGTTCCATTGCCACATTCCATCTACTGCAGGCAGGATACCTGGCTGGCTGAATGTCGCTGAGAAGCTCACAGAGACCGCCATAAGCAACAGTTTAACAGAATGCCACAGACTAATCAACCAAACTTTTTGGGTTGGGTTCTCTTTTATAGTCTGCAGGCATTAAATGAAAGAAGTCAGTGTTCCAGCAGAAGGAGACAACGTTTCAGAAAAGGCATTGTAGCAAACCAAAAAAGAAATTTTAAGCGCAGCAGTGTAACCAGCGCACATACCTGTTAGCTCGGGTGAGTTTAAAAGGCTGCTGTTGATAACAAGGGATTGGCTAAATAGATGGTGTGTGTGCAACAATATACTGAAAGGTCAATTATATTGTGCAGCTTATCTCACCACCTGTAGTTATTTAGGTGAAAGCTC